>NC_140623.1:23458216-24065716 GCF_057382275.1 Copadichromis virginalis | reverse complement strand
GCATTAGAATAACTAATGTTGCTTTAACCCTATGACGCAGTACATAAATCATCCTAATTCTATCTCCAGACTGAAAAATGTTTGTTTAGTGAGCAGCAAAAGTTTCTTTCTTGATGGTGTTTCACCGAACACATAACACTTAAATGTGTTAACTGATTGTAACACAACTGAAAAATTATTCTCTTTTTTCCTTTTAACAGGCTGTCAAGTGATTTCTATGTGAAAGACTTGGATCTAATTGCTATGAACATTTCAAAGGATGCGACTCTTATCCTAAATGTGGCAGCATTAACTAATGTATACTAAGAAACTGAGTCACTGATATCAACAAAATGATCTTCTTCCACCACAACATGATGGCTGCAGTGATGGGTACCAAGTCATCATGGGTGGCTGTAGCTCAGGTGGCAGAGCAGGTCAGCCACTAATCAGAAGGTCGGTGGTTCGATCCCAGGCTGCCTCCTGGCTGCATGCCAAATATCCTTGGGCAAGATACTAACCCCATGTTTGCCTACTGGTGGTGGTGGTCAGAGGGCCCGGTGGCGCCAGTGTCGGCCGGCCTCGCCTCTGTCAGTGAGCCCCAGGGCAGCTGTGGTTACAATGTAGCTGCCATCACCTGTGTGTGAATGACTGAATGTAGTGTAAAGCGCTTCGGGGTCCTTAAGGACTAGAAAATTGGCAAATATGTGATGTCTTGATAAACTGAGCAGATATTTGAAGTTTACACACCTACATTATTATTATTATTTTATGACCCAGGAAGAGTGATAAGAGTAATATTAAAACTAAGTAACTGCCGCCATTGTTGGGAACTGGATTTGGCTCTATTAATTCTGGGATACACCCGACCCACCTTTCAAATCTGGGGAAAAGGAGGGCGCATTTGGAGGAGAATTTGGACAGCCTTCATCCAAATTCGCTTTGAGCCTTCAAATATAAATATGACTGCACTCAGTGCATTCAAACATTGGCAGGGTACTTAATTTTGAAGGTAGTATGACCCCCCCCCCCCCCCCCCGTGGCGTGTCTAGAAAATTTTTGTTGGGGGGGCCAGGTAGGGGCACAGATTTGGAGAAGGGTGGCAGATTTAATTGGCAGATAATGTTTAAAAAAAAAATTCTACCAACCCTTAACCATAATTCAATAATCCTATAAACCTAATAACCAAATGCACTTTTAACTCTTATTAGAATGAGATTTTAACCACTACGGTGCAAAGTTTTTAGATACTGCGTTGATAAAGTACAAGAGATACAATCAGTGCTTTGTCAGTGCTTACTCAGCATTCAAGGACATCAATATTTGCATAGTATTTTTACTGACATGTAGTGCACATATGTTTTGGGCAAAAACATTTTTGAAAATTAAAATACGAACATTTGTAACAAACAATTGACAAATTAGCCAGTTCCAATGTAAAACTTTATCTGCCTTAATCTTCTCACAAACTGGTGTTTGATTTTGAAACAGGAAAAAAGTGGGGAAACAACTGAAAAGACTAACATTTGAATAAAACCTGAAAGCAAGTAAATACTTTCTCTGCTGCCTTATGGTAAACTTTGGTAATATTGATAAAGAACAACACTGGCTGATGATAAAATACAGTCAGCTGGCATGGTGACACTGCCAGTATTAACCTGCAGGGCTGGACTGGGACAAAAAAATTGGGCATTTTTACTACAGACCGGCCCACCAGGTATTAAAGCCATAAAGCCTTTGAATGAAAACAAATGCTGTTGTGACAGTGATGTACACAGTCTTGTTGGTATATGTATGATTTCTATACATTTTACGTCAGATAAAAACTTTGGTTGTAAGATTTAGATAATTATTTAATAAAAGCGAGACATTTTAAATGAGAATAAGAAAGAAAAGTATTTCTTTGTGCCCCCCTTTCCCTGTTAATGCTCTACCTGGCCCCCTGGCAAAACTTTGCTAGACCCGCCCCTGCACAGTTACCAGCTGTCAGCTACATAAAAAAGGATCCTGGTGTTATTTATCTCTCAGAAACAGTTGATAACTTCAACTCATTCATGTCACCTAAAAGGTAAACCTGTTTCTCCATCACCTGTTCAGCTCTGATGGTTCAGTAAGGACATCTCCTGGTTTCATCTTCATGTTTCCCTCTCACCACATATCTAAACAGACGTCATGACCAGCAGCTTTACAGCTGTGGCTCCAGCAAACATCAGCTGATACTAGAAATTAATATTAAATACATTCTAACAACAGCTGATCAAGCTTAAACGTGCTGCTGTTGTTTAGCGCAATATCCGCTGGTTTCCTCTTTCTGGCGCAAAGTGGGCGATAAACAAACAAGAGAGAAAAGCCGATCAGCTGATCATTGATCAGTTTCATGATTGAAGTAGCAACAGGAGAGGGAGGGGGAGAGAATGAGAGAAGAGGCAGCTGTGCAGCATAAAGACAGAATAAATCCAGCTTTGTGTCTTTTTTCCATTCTAGCTGAAGTCCGGGACAAACTGCGTCTCTTCTCAGCTCAATACGAAACGCGTAATATTTTCTCTGAATGAGGGACCATTCCATTTTTTTAAGGAGCCGTTGGCAACTCTACTAACCTTATGAATAAAATAAAGTTCACTATCAGTAACATCATAGCACCCACCCAGCTGTATATAAACTCCGTCAAACTGGCTAGAACGCAGTATGAGTTATTGCAACTGACAGTAAAAAGTCAGCAACATGAAAATAAACTCCACCTAAACTTGGTTTATATCTGACCCAGATAGACTGCAGGTCATAACTTCTTACCTGAAGTTCAGTTCACCTGACACTCGGACTGGCGGCTGCTTCGGGTCTCTCCTCCTGCCTCCCCTTCCCTCATCCACCTGTTGCCTCTGTGGAAGCCCCGTCATAGCCACCACCAAACAACGGAGTTATTTCTACACATCGACCTGCATCTGGCCAATCCACCACCTCTCATTGTTCGTGCCCTTACAAAAAAAAATAAAAAAATAAGTCACCGGGCATATGCCCGGTATGCCCGATGGCCAGTCCAGCTATGTTAACCTGCAACCAAATCTGCAGCTCCATACAGCAATGTTACGACTTAGATTATATCTTATAACTCATAACTCTTATGTTAGCTCCCCTCAGTAGCATACTGTCTGAAATATTCCACAGCTGCAATAATTCTTTAAGTGTTATTTTTTTCCTTGGTATTCTAATTTCACCGAAGTTTACTAAACTCAACAAACTTGATATTACTTACCGGGACATTTATTCTGTCCTCATTTTCTTTCACCGAAAAATTGTTTCCTGCAGTGCCGTCTTTCGCGCTTGGCTCTCCTACCTTTGCTAACGTGATGCGCATAGCGCAGAAGCGATGCTGCATTCACTTACACTCGGATATCTGAGCGTCACCGTGAAAACATAATCGGACATTTGATATTTGATTGAATTTTATTGTTTTGCCTTTGGGGTGGCACCTGGGGTGGCCAGTCTGGTTTGGGGGGTGGCCTGTGCCCCCCCAGGCCACCCCGCTGGACACGCCATTGCCCCCCCCCCCCCCACCCTATTTTACACAAAGGAGAAGATGACAGAAAATGAAAAAAGTAGCAAAACAAAGGAAAAGAAAAAAATGGAGCAAGTCAGTAAGCTGAGGCAATATTTTTTGTTTTTTCTCTCTTTTTGGACGATTGAAACCAGATGAGCAAAGAAGTGATGAAAGATCTGGGAAAAGAACCATTACCCAATTAGCTCTCCTAAACAACCATGTCTCCACCTATCAGGGGGTTTTACCTGACAGCTGCGTTACGGGAATCAGATGATGGATAGATAAGCTGGAAATACATAAAATTATGTTTTGAAAAACATGCTAAGCTTTATTGAAATACATTTGAAAATTTGCAGCCCCCAAGAGTACCGAAGACCTGACACCACACATGTCGATGAGATTCACACAACCATTCCAGCAGGAGAAGGAGGGACGCCCCTGATTGGGTGCCCACGGCCAAAATCCCACAGGACCGGAGGTTGGTCACCCTGGTATGAGTCAAGAACAGGGTCCCAGGGTCCCGGGTTTCCAAGAACCACCCAACAGCACCCCCTCGATAAGAAGGAGGTCCAAGCCACCCCGAATCCACCAAGGGAGCGAGCCAACAATCATGTATGCAGAGAGTGTGCATCCATGCGGTGTGTGACCTGTGTGTTGAGCACTACTGTGTAATCTCGTCTTTCTTTTGCCTCAAAACAAAATTCAGACCACATGTTTGTCAAACAATGAATTCAAGACCAGAACTGGGAAAGCACCTCACATCCCACCCTTCCCTCACAGCCCTCCTTCTCTGCTTTCCGACCACCACCACCTCCCCTCTCTGTTCCCCTCTGTCCGCCTCCTATTCCTTCGTCCCACTTCATATCTCTCGCCACATCCACGTCTCACTCAGTATATCCTTATGTCTCTTTTCTAATGTGTCAGATCTCATCATTCACTCCTGAGGTTTTATCCCACCGCAGCATGAGGACAGGTTCAGCTCAGCGTGAAGTGGATGATAGGAAATGGAGTTCCTGCTGAGAGTGTATGCTGTGACCTATTGACCTATTGCCTCAATGAAACACGATGAGGGAAGTGCACAGTTGGTAAGGAATGCAAATGAAAGAAACCCTAATATTTGTCTCTGGGTGGTTGAAGGAGGATGAGCGGGAGAGAAGCTTTGAAGATGTCACTTGAGAAGTTTCTGATAGTTGAAAAAAAGAAGTAAAAAGGTAAGAAGGCGGAGTAGAGAAAAGGGAGGAGATTAATGGTGGCGAAGGCACAGCATTGTCAGAAGAGGAAAGGGAAGGGTGGTGCTCTCACCTTTTTCCACTGCAACCGCAGAGACACAAAGAGCAAGTGGCATTACTATGACAACACAAACACAAACACCAGGGTCTGGTGTGTGTGTGTGTGTGTGTGTGTGTGTGTGTGTGTGTGTGTGTGTGTGTGTGTATTGGATGGTCCCATTGTTGGGACGACCCCACAATATGGATCAATAAATTCAGACATTTTGGAGTAAAGGTTTAAAATAAACTGTAACAAACTGTAAAAGTAACCAGATGATGAAACCTCTGAGGAAAAAACACTGCGAGTATCGTGTTTTGTGTTTTTTGTAGTTCATGATTTCTTTTCGGTTTTAAGAGTTGGGATTTATGTTTGAGCTGCATAGTTGTCTGTTAATTATTATGTGTTTCCTTGTGCTTATGAGCTTTTTGTTATTCTGCGCCTTTAGTTCCTTGCTTAGCAGTTGTTGACAGTGGGTTTGTTAGTTTCCTTTTGTTATCCCTTCCTGTTCCTCCAGTCCTAAGTGTCTGTCTTTAGTCTCTTTGTGTCAATTCTGGATGTCTGAATTTCTGTTTTGATGCTAGTTATTTCCTGTTTTATTCTATCACTTGCACTTTAGTTTTGCTTCCTTATCTCCTTCTTTTGCAAATAATGTCAGCTGTTCTCTCACTTATTTCATCTCCCGTTGTCATATTGTGTGTATTTATTGTCTGGGTCTCCCCTTGTCCCTTGTCGCGTGGCTGTGTGTCTTCCTTTTCTGTGTTTCCCTGGAAAAATCATAAATTTTGGCTTTGTAGATCCAGGTCTGTCATTGTTTTGTATTTTTGGAAAGACTTCAGCATTAAAGCTATCTTTTGAGTTCACATTCTGTCTCCAGGTCCTGTATTTGGGTCCAATTTCTGCCTGACACACAGCTATCATATGACAATATCAACAAACTCTTACCAAAAATCATAAAGGAATTCTACGACTTCATGAATTTTTTTCAACTGCAAAATGTAATGTAGGTAAATGTTGAAGTTATAGGGCATTCGCATAAGTAGAAATTTGCAGAAACGTGGTGATGACAAATCACAGAAAGCAACGACATTCAACAACTTCAACCAAAAACGAGTGAAATAAACACAGACTGTGAGTTATATTCAACGTGTGTGTGAGTTAAACTTTTCTTACCTATCAGGTGAGTGACTGAAGCGACTTCCAATGACAGCACTGAATACGGTTTATAAGAAGGGGTGGTAAATACATTAGTGGGTTACCTAGGCAGCTGGAGCCTTTTAATTTAATAAGTTACTAGAGTATGTTTTTATTGTTTGAAAAGTAATAGTTTTTTTAATAGTGCCAGTGTTAGTTTTAGTCTTTTCGTATTAAGGGCATATCATGGAGGCAATTTTTAGGAAAATCAGTAAATGTTTTCTAATAAAAAAGAGTTAAAGGGGGCTGGCTGTCAGTCTCGCAAACATCCAAACTCTCAGGCTTAGTCCACGTGTGCACAGGTATTTTGGTAAATGTAGCCTTTTCTATATATTTCTATACATTTCAGCCTTTCGTCATATGCAAACCCGTAAACTTGAAAAACCGCTCATGTTTTTAAATGTTTGTTTTTACATGTGGAGAAAAGTGAGATTTTGCAACATCAAACGTGTGCATCTTTATTTCCTTTGTTAACATCAGACTGTGCACCATATTGTTGTTTGTGGGCTTTTGATTGGCCAGTATTTCTTCAATAGGATGGAGATATTCTTTAAAACAAACTCACCAAAATACTTATTTTACATGTGGCCATGAAACATGCCCATGAATGCCTCATCAGGTAAGTTGGGATAATAAATTAATTAACAAATACTTAACTTATTACTATTTCCTTTATATTTTTCTTTTAGTTTATAAAGGTCTAGTTTTTATTTATATTTTAGTCAACTAAAATGTTTTTTTCACATCTCGTTTCAGTTTTTAGTTTTAGTTAAATGCAATAACAACAGAAACACTTCCGTTGTGGACAACTGTTTAAAACATTTACTTGAGTCTAATTGTGTTTTTGTTGTTCTTTTCATTGTTGCAGTGTGGTTTCCTGTGGTTGTGTGACCAAGAACAGTGGTAAGGATTAGCTAGCTGTGGGCCACCATGACAGAGGCTCCTGTTACAAATAATTCCTCAGCAACTATTTCAACATTGACTAACTGTTCTCTGGTCTTCTCTCAATGTCTCGTCACGGTTACCAAACCTCAGTTTGAGGTACTTCTTAAACGTAGCCTGGAAAATCCTTGTTAGACTTTCTTGTCTTCTTGTGTTCTTATTCAGAGTGGAAACAGCTTCAAAGTCTGTTTTTGGTCATATTGTGGCTGGTTTTGACCAGGAAGATGACACCAGAGTTTTACCACATTTGGTGAGTACAACCAGCAGGTGATAAAATTAATATACCAGTATTCCTGTGACAGTCATATAGGGAGCAGGGGAAATGCATTAGATATCCCTGATATCTTGTCATATTTAAAGAAGGCAAAAAAAAATACAGAGTGAACAGTGAGGAAATGCAGGAGACCATGTTCAGACTGAGAAATGGCATTTTTATGGATCTACAGGACTTTAATAGAGTTTACAATAATAAACTGTTTACAGAGGGAAGCTAAAATAACAGTATAATGGCAACTCAACAGCTGACAGCATTATACTGTAGATTATGGGCCTGTAAAATAATAGCTACATGCTGGAAAATCAAGGGTAGAGTTAGTTTTCAGTTGTTTAAACTTTGGGTTATGGAAGTCTTTAGCAAATTAATGTGATCTCAGTGCCAGTTTCCATCACTCTGAAGCGATGGAAACAAAAACATTTCATGTGTGTGTCTGTGTTCAAAAAGAAATCCTGCCTAATTATATATATTTTCAAAAAGGATTATCAGTATTCCCTCCTCATATATGCGCTTAATACCAACAGGCAGGTACATGCAACACTAACTAACACACTTACACGCAGGCACAGTCTTACACATACACACTGGCCATATAGTGACATCACAAGAGTGGAATTGAAGGATTTAATGTTGCATTTTCTCTGTGTAAGTGTTTGTGTGTGTGTCACTACAGAGGGGAATGCCTTGGCTGCGATCCTGGTTGCGTGTGATGGAGAACTCAACGAATTTCCAAACAAACACTCTGGAAACAATTAAGAGAGAGAAACATGGACGGACATAAAGAGCGAGACAGACAGGGAAAGAGAGAGATGGTGGAGAGAGACAAAAGCAAACGTTGCTTGAAGGTTATACAGACATTTTCTCTACTTCGCGTGCACTAAAGCAAAAGACGTCCACCTCTATCAGATTGAATAGTGATGACACAACCCCACAAATGCTCTACATGCAAGATTAATTAACAGGCTGTAATGCCTATGACACAACATTCCCAAATCACAGGAAATTATTAGTCCCAGAGCAGGCAGAGTGAGTGGAGCCATCAGTCTGAAGCTCTGGAGGCTCATCAGCTCTAAAAGGCTGCAGACACACAGATCGCCACCTGCTGCTGCTGCTGCTGCTGACTTTGCAGTGATTAGTGCCTTAAGACACTGAGAGGTGGCTAGAACACAGTTATCTGTAACATCTGAAACATTTTACCTGCAGTCTGTTTGGTCTTTGTCTGGTAAAACTAGACTATAGCAAGAGCAGCATAATCACACAAAGTGACTGTTTTTGTTCCACATCACACAAGTAATCTATGATAAAAAATGAGGAGGGGGTGTGACCGGGCTAAAGAAACAACTGTGAGAAAAATTTGTGGAGAACTACATCGACTGTTGAGACAACACCTACAAAAATTCAGACTTCATCAGCAGACACTCGGAGGAAAAACCAGCCAGAGTATGGGCAGCGCGATGACTGTTTACCATTTGTCATGCTGTCAAATAAACATTACTCTGATTACAACTTTGCGGTGGTAATGTGCAGAAATAGCGATGTGTGTTTGGGTTGTACGCGTTCCCAACCCTTCAGCACCTGCACAGGGGAGTGACCTCATGTCCATCAGCAGAGCTGTTCATCTCGTCTAAACACTCAGTGATAGATGCATCAGCTAATCAGGACAGTGATCACACAGCTATGTTACAACCCACATCAGCACAGGCACTAAAAAAGTCAGATCCCCATGGGGGGTTTATTACATCCATGCAGCTCTTCCTGATGAATGACTGGGACCGCAGCTTACTTCCAGTACAGTAACAGCAGCTGTTTGCAAAACATAATTTATCCTCTCTGAGGTGGGATTTTCTTTTTAAAGAGGGGCGTTTATGGTGACTGAAATATGCCGTCACAAATACGAAAATATTGTTTCCGAAATTTGACCATCCTTCCCCAGAAGTCATCCACGCATCACCAAAGCAGAGCAATGACGCAACAACCTAAAAACGCTGCTGAACACATTGGTGGCATAAACTTCCAACAGCAACCTCTGGTGTTAACAGTCAGTCTTTTATTTTTTGCCACTGCTTGATCTACAAGATATATGATTCTTCAAGGTGGTCCACTCAACAGAACTAATCAAATAAGCAAACAGATTACAGTAGATCTTATTAACATAAGCAAAATCCTCTACAAATCAGCAACTTTGTTTAAAACAGTCAAACACATAGGGCAGAACAATAGCCCATTTACCACAGTCCCCCTTTAAAGCAAGAGGGTCCCAGGCTTAAATCCGCTGGTATCTTTATTGAGAATGTTCTTTCTTTCTTTTAAGAGGATGACTGGATGGATATTTCTTTTATCCCCTCTTTTAATTACCATGTGGTGCCATGTGGAACTTTTAAATGATACTTGGGGACTCTTCTGCCCTACATCTTTTGGTAAGTAATCACAAAGGAAAGAAACTAATCAGTCATCGAAGCCTAATCAGTAAGGCCTCAGTCAAGCAGACAGCAACCTGGCAACCAACCACACACTAGGGAATAATACGTATTCCCTAATTCCCTAATCAGTTCATGTATGGTTGCTGGAGGTTGCGGGTTGAAACCAAAGAGGGATCTGCACCAAAAAAACTGTGGTTTGCATGGAAGGTGCCAACTTACCTGCAGACACTTGTTAGCTAACCACCAAGCAGGAATCAAACTTATCAAAGTGAGACGCAAACCGGAAACCTTAGCTCTGAGACCAATGTTTTAAAAAGCGAGATTACACATCAAACCTCCCTCAAGCCAACATTCTCTCAATGAAATTATTTTAATGTGTAAATGTGTAATTATTCCGTTACACTATACAAATCTGTTTAACTGACTGTTTTTGAGGACATGTGTGATCTAAACTTACAAATTTAGGTTTGGTTTTGCCAGGCTGCGACATTTTAATTGAAAAAGGACTTGGCCATGAGCTCTGGGCAGTGATGGAAAATGTGTGATAAGTGACTGCTTCAAGTTTCCTCTTTAGGATGGGTAGTCTGAGGCTTACAGATAGTGAGCAACTCACACATCCAGAGGGAGCCTGGAAAACAGCCGGTGCTTCTCTGTGTGGAAAGGAGCACACTGAAATGATTCAGGCATCTAATCAGGATGCCTCCAGGGCGCCTTCCCTTGTAGGTTTTCCAGGCACACCCAGGTAGGGGGAGACCCCAGGCGAGACCCAGAGCTTGTTCAGAGGTTATTAAGTGGACATGTTGCTGGACTCCTCTGCTTAGCCTTCTGCACCATGACTTGACTTTGGATAAGTGGAACAAAACCAACAAATGGTGAAGTGGTGTAGGAGGTGAAAATAAGGGGAATCTGCTGCAAAGGTTTGAATTCACTTACCCCCTCCCTTTCCAAACGCCTTCGATGCTTGTTTCCTGTGGGGGAAGACGGCGGGTCTATGTGCCGCGCTGGAATGGTAGCGCTGTGTAGGACGACTGCTGTGTTCCTTCGGATTACTCCTCACCCCCTACCCAACCCATGTGGCCAGTCACGTGCTCTAATGTTGTAATGTGGACATTTATGTGCTCTCTGTGCAGAGGAGTTTTTTTTGTTTCCTGTTCTCATGCTGTCCTCCCATAGGTGCCCAGCGTGAGAAGAGGTCTCTTTTTTTCCTCTTGTACTTTTCCCATTGTCGTGTACTTTTTCAGTGTTTTTTTCTGTAACGCTGCCGATCGCCGACGGTATTCCCATGTGAAGTCGGGGGGGTGTCCTATTCCTCTGCGGGGCAACCTGCATATGGCCAAGAAAGCATTCACTCATTCATTCATTCAGATGACTGGACAGGCAGTTGAAGGACCTTGTCTCTCACTAACTACTTCAGACACTGACTGATAACGCTTATAGGCACCAAGGGATTGATAAATTAGGCCTCCAGAGCAGAGAAAGACTGTGGACAACACAAGAGTCAACAGACCACTGAGTGAGTCACGACAAAAGACGCTAACTTTCTCTAGTTTGCTTTAGTGCATCTATGAAGCTGAGGGCTTCATAATATTTTGAACTCATTGTGGTCTTTAATAAAGATAGATGCAGGAACTCTACTGCTTAACTTTGTCATTGACTCATTCTCAGTTGCTATGGAGCAATATAGAGAAGAGACAATTAAGAAATGAAGAGGTGTTTTATAAAAGAAATCTGTTTAAACCACATTAAATGTTATTTTTTTCCTCTAATGAAAATAAGTGAGTGATGGTTTTGGAAACACCAAAATCACCATAATCCTGCCTTTACAGCTGTGCTGGTGAAACTACTGTGTGAAAGAGACAGAAACAGTCAATGTTTTCTTTTTCAACCTTGCTTAAGGTTCCATAAGTGATTGATGTTTAACACTCTATGTACTGTTGCTATCAAGAAAAGGCAAGTGTGCGGTTCAGAAAGCTTTAATAAATCACAGTTCATCTCCATGTTAACTACTGCCTGCACTGGTGCTTAGCAGGTTACATAAACGGTTACTCACTGCACATTACTCACTTGAAAATCTTAGTAGCAAAAGTAAAGTAATACACTCATTACTTTACTCTTTTAGTCAGCAGATTTTTTTGCTGAGTGCAGTTTCAGCTTCAATTCAGGGGGTTTGATGACAGTACGTGACCTAACTTTAGTTGTACAATTTTCGTTTTCAAAGTCCAATATTTGAATTAAATGTTATATTTACTAAATAATAATAATTATTAGTATTATTTTGAACCTAAGCTGCAATGTTAGAAATGATTACCTGAAATTCCAGGAGGAGATGTTGTCAGAACAAGTGTGTAATTGCTGCAGGTGGAGTCACTCAGCATAGACATCATTAACATGTTTGTAAACGCTCACCAACTACTCTCTAACAACTGATTTATAGTTGTGCAGTGAATATTTCAAATCCTACGATGTGAGCTGTACAGGTGGCCATCATCTCATCGTTAGGGATATGAATTGGTAAGATTTTAGCTATTCCAATACCATTATCAGTATCACTTATTGATTCGATTCCTTATCGATTATCATTGGGTTCTGGTTGACTCCGCTTTGAGCGTAACCACCATCGCTAAGCACTACGCTAAAAAAGGCAATTATTAAACATATTAAACAAAACACTTTCCTTAAACGTTGAGAAAACGTTCTCAAACTACTCATTACATTTCTTGGTGTTTCTCCGTGAAATGTCCTGAAACGCAGTCTCTTAATAACCACTTGACAACTTAGACCTATCAGCTACAGTTCTACACACCAACACAAATCCCTATTCTAATGAGGATACACACGTCTTTCTCTTCGTATTTATGCATGAACACAAGGCTAACAGCACAAAGCAAAGCAAAAATCCAGCACAAAGAGACTTGAAGGCGATCACCACAGTAATGCTACTGTAGAAACATAAACAGGTAGAAATGGAGGCTGCAGCCAGACTGATCGACAGTTTGTTACCTGTTGAAGTTCAGGGTCTGGCTGCTGGGCTGAGGTCACCATTCTCTCAGCTTTAACATCACTCTGGGTTCTTGGCTAGCTTAGCGTTAGCATGCCGTCTGCGCAGCAGCTTGCAAAGAGCTAAAGTCTGTTAGCAGTAAAAAGCAGCTGTTTCTGGCCTGGAAGCAGTTTGCACTTTATCATTGCGCTCTCCTCCTTTTCTGCAATAACATTAAAAGCAATATCTATATTCACACTGTAAACATCGCTACTATTTTTCTCCTCTGATATATGAATTTAAATTAGCTGATTGTAGCGCAATTGCAACTGGAACAGAGTCATCATCATTGTCAGTATTTATTCTTTTGTGTGGTGTTTTATGTGCCAATTACTTTGTGGTTGTGTACAGTTATGAGATTTTATTTATTTTTTTGTTTTTTGGAGACGAGCATATTTTCAAGTTTTTCCATTTCTGTTTACATTCCTTCACGTTCATTCCCATAGTTTCAGCAATCTCTCTCCAGCAATGTGCAGACATCTGAGAGTCATTATAGTGAGGCGATTATTATCGTTCACTTACTGATCTGTTCAAAAGTTTTGGTTAAACCGTAGCAGGAAATGCATAGAGGTCAAAACAATGGGTGCAGACAGCATCTAGGCAGTGTATAGTTACCTTTTTTTTTTTTAAGTCCACGTCAGGTTACAGGATAGGCTGTGGTGTAGGGTTTCAGCAGGGTTTGCAGTTACGATGTACCTATGGCATAAATTTAACATAGAAGCATGAATTCATTGGCAAAATGGCACCTTTTCAAATGCCTTGGTTTCAGGAGTATGACACAATTTTTACTTTGAAGGAAGAAAAGTTTTCTTTTTCTGGCTTGTGTCACAGTTTTTTAAGCTTCACTACTAGAGAGTGGTTCTTTAGTCAGTGTTTGCAGACAAGTTTGCAACTTCTGTGCAAACTGCAGCCAGCCACAGTATACTGCAGAGAACTAAAGCAATCATAAGGTGCAACAACCAGCAACCTGTCTGGGAATACACATTTTTCCCTAACAACAGATGCTTTTCAGGTCACTGGCTGATCTCTCAGCCTCCGTAATTAAGCAACCAGCAAAGACTTTCACTTTTAAGGGGGACACTCAATGAATGCCCTTTTTTGAAGGTGCATGCAGTAGTATTAAATTCGTCAAACTGAGATTTTTCTTCCTTTAAAAAACTGTGACTGTCAGGACAGGATTAGGGACTGTGAAGTAACTACTTTAACTTTGAATCCCATAACCCACTAATTAAAGGAAAGTTAAAATAATAATATAAAAGTAATTTATTACAAAGAAATGCATAACTGCTGAACACTGATCTCCATTCTCTAGAGCGAACAAGCCGTTCATTCATTCGTCAGTTCCATCATCCATTCATTCCTCGCTAAGACAATAGACTGTTGTTGTGTTTATGGTCTTTGTTTGTGGCCTTTCTCCCAGGCTCACTGCGCTGCAGAATCTGGAAGCCCATTCACTCTAATAAAGTTTAACAGGCCTGTTTCAGTCCCACAGGACCCTGAACACATGGGACGACAGCAAAGCAACGCTGACTTTCATTATCTTAAACTCCTGTGACCTAATTACATCCAATCTAATCAGCACTCACTCCTCCACCGTGCGGTTTCCATTACAGAGAAGTGGTAAGATGATTGGCGGCGATGATTTAAACGTTTAAGAGTTTAAGGTTTGACTCCAAAGAATTACTTAATTAGGCAGTGATTGCTTAATTTGTACCACACAGATACTGTCACACATGGAATGGATTTGTCTTTAAAGGCTGTAAAAGAATACTTTCTTCACTCAGAGCCCCACGTTTTGAATAGTTGGAAAACTAGGTTAAATTCTAATGTGTTAGCTTACACATGCGCATCATTGTGGCAACACATTCATCACTGACCCCAACCTGACCTGGTGACAGCAGCTATCCTGAATCACAAACAATAGTTACACGTTACGGTTGCTATGATGTTAACACAGCTAATCAGGGGCAAACAGAGAGGAGCTAGAAATGTGTACATACTCATGTCATCATTGTACTTCATGTATGAGCAGCAGAACACGCCTGGATGACTATAACTGTGTAAACACTGATCACTCAAATACTCCTTTGGCTCTTTGTCTGCAGGTTGTCTTCACTCCCCCGTCCATGTTACACTTTTCCCTTCTATGAAGACATAAATTGTCCCACTCTGCCTCTTCTTCATATCTTTGTGTCTGCTTATCCATATGAGACACAGAGCTTCCTCCAGAGTTGGGTGGGGTGAAAAAGGCGCTACTTGAAGACAAATGATTAGGCTGGAAAGAAGAATTTCCCTACATGTCTGTAGCTTTCAGTATTAATGGGTCTTAGACATGCAACTGCCTGAGAGGAGTGGTAGGTGGGGAGGTTTAAGTCAGATAAAGAGATTTTCTTGAAAGGAGGAAAGTGTATATATGGGGAAGACAGTGCCATATCCATCTGTACCCACTGTTTGTGGAGGATCTGCAGGTGTTGAGAGGCCTGATGTAGGTAAATGTAATCCTTAATGATGTTTGGAGTCTGCTCTGAGAGTTCTAATTAGGGTTTAGTCACAGGAAAAGGTTTTCAGTTTAAATGCAGTTGCTGAAATCGTTTAATTTGCTTTCTCAGACAGACCAGCAGACAAGCAGTTGTGATTAAATATACCAGACATCTTTGTTAATCTTGTTGGTAACAGTTGAAATCAATTACTTTTAAAAATATATTTCTCCAGCACTAGTTTCATAAGGACTTGATATGGCTAAATTTTCTGGACCACACATGTAGTAGGTGAAGTGGGATTATAAAAGAATGGGCATGGAAAGCAATAATATTCAGGCATTTAAACAATGCTCAGTTGGTACTAAGGGGCCCAAGGTGTGCCAAGAAAATATCCCACACATCATTACACCACAAATACCAGCCCCAACCGTTGATATGATGCAAGAAGGATCCATGCTTTCATGTTGTTTACCCCCAATTCTGTGGAGTCTGGTTCTCCTCCAAAATGAGAGATCAAAGGCACTCAGTCTCAAATCCACACATTTTAACTTCATATTCTTACTTAATTATGCTGCTTGTTGAACGCACTGAAGAGGACAAAGTGAGAATAAGGGAGAGGAACACAAGAATTATATTAGTTTAAGCTTTTGGTTTGTTTGTCTTTGTCTCCTTTTGTTTGCCGTATTCTTGTCTGTTATACTCAGTGTTGGGAAGGTTACTTTTAAAATGTATTCCACTACAGATTACAGAATACATGCCCCCAAAATGTATTTTGTAATGTATTCTGGTACATTACTCAATGAGAGTAACGCATTCTGAATACTTTCAATTACTCCATATATTATCAATAACTACAACTACATGAATGTACTATTGCTGTGTGATTTATTACTATTACTGAAGGCTACTCCACATACCACTAGCAACTAGATTTTTAAATCCTAATATAAAATGAGTAACAGTAAGGTGGACATTAGGTAAGGCTGCACTTTTTGCAGCGATCTCATATAGAAAACTATTCCACGAGTATATAAAACAGGCACGCTGCTCCGAACCATAGTAAAGGGACCTCTGGCTAATAAGTTGGGTTCTGTGTCGGTCTCGTAACCGAAAGCTAGCTTTACTTTGTTGTCTGGATCAACTTTGCTAGCGAGAGACAGACAGAGGTGTTGAAAGGCTGCTCCAACGGACTAATTGTTTCGGAGGAAAACACGAATACAGTGTACAGTCGAGTATTAATAGCTTACTTAGAACACTCTTCTTGGCTGCAGTGGTTATTTTTATATTTACATGCTTCATACATGCTATGCCTGTAACACTCTGCCTATTGCTTTCATTTTAAATAATTTTTGAATAATACTTTTTTAAAATGTTTCTTCACGTCATTATGCTGCCGCAAGTAGAGGTGACATGGGCCATGAGATTGAGACCCAGGCATTAGAGCCTCTTAATGCATGTTTTATTTGGGTTTATTTATTATAATTACCAGATATAGAGAGGGCATAGACTAACATATGAAACAAGAAAAGACCGCCGTGTAATCCCTTTATTTCAACTGTATTCTGAATACCACCTTTTTAATGGAATACAGTTACTCATTTTTTGTATTTTAAATATGTAACGCCGGTACATGTAAATGGTAAATGGCCTTATATAGCGCTTTACTAGTCCCTAAGGACCCCAAAGCGCTTTACATATCCAGTCATTCACGCACACATTCACACACTGGTGATGGCAGGCTACATAGTAGCCACAGCCACCCTGGGGCGCACTGACAGAGGCGAGGCTGCCGGACACTGGCGCCACCGGGCCCTCTGACCACCACCAGTAGGCAACGGGTGAAGTGTCTTGCCCAAGGACACAACGACCGAGACTGTCCAAGCCAGGGCTCGAACCGGCAACCTTCCGATTACAAGGCGAACTCCCAACTCTTGAGCCACGATCGCCCGCCATGTATTCCGTTGCTCCCCAACACTGGTTATAGTGTTGGGGTTGCTTTTTTTGTTTTTATGTCATGAAACCTGTGTTTCTCTTGGATTTGCTACCTGTGTTTTCCCACCTGGTGGATTACCTGACCCACCCTAACTGCTTTCCTATGAGCTGTTTTCCAGTGAGCTTCTTGTTTGTGTATATACACTCATGGTCCCTTTAGTAGGTATGCCTTGCTAATACAGCTTTGACTCCTTTTTTCCATCCTTTGTGGCATCGATTCAACAAGGTGCTGGAAACATTCCTTAGAGATTTCGGGCCTTGTTGACATAACAGCATCAAACAGTTGCTGTAGGTTTGTTGGCTTTGCATCTATGATGTGATCCTCACTTTCCTCCCAAAGGTGCTCTCTTGGATTGAGACCTGTTAACTGTGGAGATCATTTGATTAAAGTGAACTCTTTGTCATGTTAAAAAAACAGTTTCAGATCAGTTGAGCTTTGTGACATGGTGCATTATCCTGTTAGAAGCAGCCATCAGAAGATGGGTGAAGTGGGATTATAAAAGAATGGGCATGGAAAGCAATAATATTCAGGCATTTAAACAATGCTCAGTTGGTACTAAGGGGCCCAAGGTGTGCCAAGAAAATATCCCACACATCATTACACCACAAATACCAGCCCCAACCGTTGATATGATGCAAGAAGGATCCATGCTTTCATGTTGTTTACCCCCAATTCTGACCCTGAACATCCAAATATTCCAGCAGAAACTGAGAGTCATCAGACCAGAAAACATCATTCCAATCCTCCATTGTCCAATTTTTGTGATCCCACCTGCATTGTTGCCTCAATTTCCTATTCTTAGCAAGCAGGAGTGGCTTCTGTGTTTTGTGTTCAGAGATGCTCTTCTGCAAACCTTAGTTCTAATACCTTATTTGAGTTACTGTTGCCTTCCTCTCTGCTTGAAGCAGCCAGGTAAATGTCATCTGACCTTTGATATCAGCTGATCTTTTCTGTTTTCTTTTATTTCGGGCCATTCTCGGTAAACCTTAGAGATGTTTGTGAGGGAAAATCCCACCACATAAGCAGTATATAGTAAATACAGTATACAGTATAAAATTAATACTCAGAGCAGCCAGTGGACTTCCACATTCTGATGCTCGGTTTGAACCTCATAAGATCATTTTGTCCTACATGTCTAGATGCCTAAAATGTAATGAGCTACTCCCATTTGATTAGCTGCTTATATATTTGCTTTAACGAACAGTTAAATGGGTGTACCTAATAAAGTGGCTGGCAAGTGTATATAGTCCTGTATTTGTCTTTTGTCAGTGCATCTGAGCTCCTTGTCTAGGGCAGTCTGATGAGCCAGTGCAGAGTCAGCAGTTGGTTCACCTGTGCCAGAGTCAAATCTCTTGGCTGACTGCTACGCTGCTTCAGGGACAGTCTGTTCTGTCTTCTAACACCCACTTGAATTCTGACTGTTCTTGTATCCTCTTGGGTGTTTTAAGATACCTAAATATCTAGTTTGTTCACTTCTGCTGATAGGATGCTGCCAGGCTTTCACCCAGCCTCCTAAGGCCCTTCAGCTTTTGTCAGCTTTGTCAGGGGTCTCCTGCCCATTTTCCTTCTTTGCTGTCCTCCCGGCCCTCACAGAGTTTCTGCCTTCATTGCCCTGCCTTAATACCATCAAGCCAAACAGCCCCACCTATGTACTCTGGCACTACTCTGCTCTCTTTTCTAAGGAGTTCACCCCAAATGCTAGTCTCTGATGAGTCCAATTGTATTGAGTTTTGTGACAGGATTAAAGCTCATGTGCGTACTAGCGTGTAAATCAGAGAGAGTGGGAGTAAGACTTGTGGACATATATCTACCAGCACTTGATTAAGAACACTTGGACTCAGAGTAAAGCGAGTGTTTATCTCAAATCATAATCATAATCTCTAATCAGTACCTCATGACAGTGTCAAGAGCAAAAGTGATGTTTTTTCCTCAAACTTAATGGAAAAGGAAATTTGTGAAAACAAGAACAAATCCAGTACAGGAGAGCTTTACAGATGTTTAAGAGTGACATTTTATTCTGACATGCACACATATCCCAGAGAACAAAAGATATTCAAACCTACACACACAGTCACACACACAGAGCCTGAGTGACAGGGAAAGTGGGTGAGCGGGGGTTAAAGAAACAAGGAGAAATGAAAAGTGTCTTTGAAAGTAAACAAAGGCAGAGTGATCAGGACCAGATTGGTGTAGATCAAACAGTAGTGCTGAAGTAGGAGGAGAGAGGCCTCTGATGGAGACATCAAACAGGACTAATGTAAACCACATATCGGCCTGACATCATGCACATAGCACACACACACACACACACACACACACACACACACACACACACACACACACACACACACACACAGTGGATGTTGTACTTACAACAGGTCAGTCCCTCCACACACTTAGCCAAATTTAATTCATGCACAAGCACATACACAAACCCCCGCATGCAAGGCCTCGTACTCACACACACAAACATCAAGAGCCAAGTACTCAGAAAATACTTTTAAATATCATCTGTTATTTTTTTTTATTTCCAGGAAATTAGAATTATGGCGCAAGAAACAAAATTTATCAGTGAGGGATGGAGCCAAAATACAAAGTAAAACCAAATGAACTTTCAGTAAATATTTGATCAGGAGTTTGTATTCATCAGGGATAAGTTACACATGGATTAGGTGATACATGTTGCTGGAGAGGAACGTAATATGTCTGGACATAACTGGAGGCGTAATCAGTGCGTGATTTTTCTCTGTGCACAGGCTACGGACGCTGACCCACGATGCTTGATGGATGACAGAAAGACAATAAAGGAGACCGTACAGTAGTCATCGTCTCGAACAATAGTTGTTATAACTACCTACGTCATTGTGGTGTAGGGTCTCCACAATGAATCAGCCGCACAGTAATCACTGTTCTCTGAAATGAAGGAGCGCGTGAGATGGAGACAAAGAGGTTACAAACAGGTCAGTGACAGAACGAGCCAGTCCCAGAAACAAAAATAATATTTAAGCAGAGATACAGTGAGCCAGTACGCCTTGTGTTTTCCACACATTTTTCCATGACTTCCAATGTGCTGAACGTGTCACAAAAATCACATTCCGGTATCCTTATACTGTATCTCATCAAATTTACATAGAACAAATAAGAAACCTACAGCATGCAATTAGGGAATACTGTAATTTGTTAAAGGTGTTCCCAAACTTTTACAAATAGTTTGCAACAAAAGACACAAGATGATTATAAAGCAGATTTCTTTTAAAAGTTATTGTAATTTGATGATGAGTTCATAATGGGATGCTCTTTTATTTCCTATAAAATTTGCACTTGGGGGCGCGTGGTGATTTGCACTGTTGCCTCATAATAAGATACCCAGAGGTCATTGGGTTTGATGGTTTGAATCAGCCATCTGGCTGGAGCCTGTCTCTGGGGGGTTTGCATGTTCTCCCTGTGGATTCCCTCTGACTACTTCAGCTAGCTCTCACAGTCCACAGACATGCAGTTAGTGGGGTTAGGTTAATTGGTGATTCTAAACTGCCCATAGGTGTGAACGGTTGCCTGTGACCCTGGTTATCCCTGGTGACCTGACCAGGGTATACCCTGCCTCCTGCCCCATGGCAACTGGGATATGATCCAGATTTTATTTATAATTTAACTGGTTTCACTGGTAGTACAGTGTTAAATGTGGGCGTTTATGATGCTCAGAAAAATGCACTGCGTACTGTACAGATGCTTGTGGAGCAGTGGTGTTCGCTCGTCCCACACAGCAGGAAGCCCCACAGCAAGGATCAGGTTTTTATGGTCCAGCCCCCCTTCCACCTCTGCTTATCTACAGTCTTTACAGCTGACTAAAGTGAGGGTTTTTCTGTGGCTCCGGTAACTTCTTTCTCACACACCACAACAGGACCGCTAACCTACAGTCATCCACACAGGTGCTGAGTGAAGTTCTGGAAATGGAAACACTTATTTTTGTTTGTTCTCCTCGCTGCTCTCACTCACACCTTCCCCTAATCTGTGTCCAGAGGTTTGAAGTAACAAGGTACAAATACTTCATTACTAAAGTACAATTTTCAGGTATTTGCACTTGAGTAGTTTTTTTTTCTGACTACTTATTACCTTCTTACTTTGAGTACGTTTCAGAGGCTGTACTTGCTACTTTTACTTGAGTAAAGTTTCATCAGTTCTTCAACTTTTAATAGAGTATTTTTAACAGTAGTATTTGTACTTCTACTTAAGTACAGAATGTTTGTACTTGTACTGGTGCTCTCTAAGCTAACACCAAGCTCCAACCTAAGAAAACCCGAACCCACTGCACTTACTCGTCCACTAATCAACACCACTGTGTCATACAACTCAACCCATAGATCTATCAACTGTCTGTCACTGGCTGGGTCTCTTTTTCCTTTTAGTCCCTACATATTTAAACTAATATCTGTACTTTCTACTCCTTCCATTTTCAAAATGGGCTTGTTACTTTGGTTAAATCCATTTGAGGGAAGTTTTATTTCGTCACTGCGAGTCAAACATCAAACCGATTTGAGCCTAAACAGAAACACGCCTATGTCTGCAAGACTTGAGTACTAATTCACTAAAGTTTATGTAGATGAACCTCATCCTATTAACACGGCGATTTTACCCTTGACTGTCCTCCTGAGAGGTTCCGTAGCACCATGTAAACGATCAGTTTTGGCATGCTTTGTACAAGAATGAAAGCATGACTAGAATTAAATCCAACAGTTGGGGGGGAAGATGTGTGAGAGAGAGATGGGGTGAGTCGAGGCATTTGGATGGTGGCGTATGTGTGTGTCTGTGTGTGCGGAGGTGCTCTCATGGCACCTCTCAAGTCTGTGTAATCAACTCCAAATTCAGTCAGCTTTCAAGGAACTGAAAATGGAATATTTTTAAAAAGTCAAGGTTGTGTAGTACATAAAAAAGTGGGAGGAGATCTGCAAACTTCAGTCAGACCCACACACATGCATGCACACACCACCTTTGCTTGGTTATTTTACAAGGATTACACTGCCAATTACATGGGGTGCTTTCACTGGCTGTTCCCACATTCCAGGTCGCTCCCGCTCTATTTTTCTTTTTTTCTTTTTTTACTCTTTCTTTCCGGCTTCTTGCTCGGTCTTTGTCTTTTTTTGTCAAAACCCCTTTTCCTCTCCACTTTCATCGCCAGATGGAGAAATTTATCTGAGCGGAGAACGTGGGACTGCAGCTCTCCTATATTAACATTTCATTCACGCTTTTAGTTCACTGAAAGAAAATAAACTCAAGTGGGTTTGTGCCTTTTGCTCCCCTCTAAACTGTATACTGCATTTCTCTCTCTCTCTCTCCCTTGCTTTCTCTCTTTTCTTTCTCCGACTGTTCTGAACCCGTAAGAGCCGGTTCAATAAGTGAATGATAATCCCTGTAGAAGCAGGGTGCAGTCGGCTGGAGTGCCTTTGTAGTTTGGAGGGTAGATTAGCATGGTGGCCGTGGAGAGAACAGAGTCCTCTGTCTCACTAAAGGCCAGGGATTAGATATAGGGTCTGGCCTATGAACTTGGGGAAACTTGTTTTTGTGTGACTGTGTATGTGTGTGGGAATGTATGAATAGAAAAATACAAATACAAGCATGTGACAGGTAATATTGAATTTTCTTTTTTCTTTTGGTGAAGATCATTCCCTTTTGTTCCAGCTATGTTATGAAGTTAGTAGATAGCGTGAAGAATGTAGAGATTAGTGAGAACACCTGAGCTATTCATTTATTTTTATCACCTTCTGTGTCTCCGATGTAATTACTGTGTAATAATTACTTTGTAATAATTACTGTGTAATTACCTTACACAGAATGGTAAAACAAGCTGCCCAGCTGTGCTAAATCTAATAATTTTTCCAGTGGAAGTCATTTTTCCATTTTGTGCACCTCAGGAGAGACACAGGTGCTAGTAGTGTTGCTTTTATCAAGAAACACCCATGCTACAAAAACCACAATACACTTTGATATTTGATTTTTAAACACTCGTCATATCACAAAATGTTTCGAATGGTGTCAAGAACGAGGGTGTTGTACAGAGCTGTAGTAGTTACAGAGGGATAAAGCTGGTGAATAGCTGATGATACCATGAAGCTACAGGAAAGAGTTGTTGAAGCTAAGCTGAGAGGAGAGGTGATGATCAGCGAGCAGCAGTATGGCCTCATGCTGAGAAAGAGCGCAACAGGTGCAATGGTCAAAATGAGTTGCACTGTGTCTGTGGATCTAGATAAATCATATGTTAGGGTACCAAGAGAAGACCTGTGGTACTGTATGAGGAAGTCAGCACTTGCAGAGAAGTATATGATGGTGGTGCAGGACAGTGGTGAGGAGTGACAGATTCAGGTAGTTCAAAGTAGAGGTGGGATTACATCAGCGATCAAATCTGAGCTTCTTCTTGTTTGCAACGGTGATGGACAGGCTGAGAGGTCAGGCAGGAGTCTCCTTTGGCTGTGATGTTTGCAGATGACACTGTGATGTCTAGAGAGAGCAGAAGTTGAGGTATGAACTGGAGAGAAGGGGGTGAAAGTCAGTAGAAACAAGACAGAATACATGTGTGTGAATAAGAGGGAGGCGGGTGTAACAGTTTAGATGCAAGGAGCAGAAATAGCAAAAGTGGGATGTCTTTAAATTCCTGTAATTAACCATTCAAAACAACAGACTGACTGCTCATCGCTGACTGTTTCCTGTTGAAGTTCAGGGTCTGGCTGCTGGGTTGGGGTCGGCATTCACTCAGTTTTAACATCACTTTAGGTTCTTGGCTAGCTTTGTTTTAGCATGCTGTCTTTGTAGATGCTTGCACATAGTTGTAGTTGGTTTAGCAGCATAATGCAGTTGTTTCTGTCCTGGACACAATTTGCATTTCACTATTACATTCTTGTACTTTTGTGCAAAATAAATTTTTTAAAAATTTCTGTCTCTCAACTCCTAAAAAGCTGTGAACCACTCCACATTTCCCACCTCTTGAAGACCAACTAAAGTCAGCTAATTGCAGGGTGACCGCTCTAAAAGAAAAATACATGTTTTTCTGAACAACTGAAAATTGAATGACCTTTGTAACACAAGTAATGACCTATTTGTAACTGCAATGTAATTTTTGAATTTAGTACAGTAGCGTTACACTACAGTACTGCGTGATTGACAATGTGACTGAAAATTACTTATGAATGCATTACACCCAACAGTGGTAGAGTGGAGGACAAGCAGAGGGTTGGTGTAACAGTAAAAGATGCTAGGGATAGTTTGAGGTGGAGGCAGATGAGTTAAGGCCATTACACACAGAGCGTGTTGGGTAAAAAAAAAAACATGAAACACATGAAATTCTGAATTTTTTCATTGCAAGCTTGTCGTGTAACTTCGCACTGTCCTCAAGAAAGATAAAGATGATGAGCTGGTCCTGACTTTTCTAAACAAGAAAAGGAAGAAACTGAGATTCTGGGTTCAACCAAGTTTCATGGTTTGAAACAGCAGTTGAAGCTGTATCACAACCCCTTTCGTACATATTTGAGGATGTCAGTGGGGGAGTTTGGGGTCCTGTTGGCAGAGTTGGTACCGCATCTGAGGAGGCAGAGAAATAATTTCAAAGACTTGATTGACACGGAGCAGCATGTAACTGTGTTTCTGAGGTAAAATACCATTATTTTACTATTTTGTATATTCATTACCAGTCCACGTTTTGAGCTACAGCACACTTGCTGCCAAATGCAGTGGTCTGATTGGTCAAATCTGTTTGCGATAAATCTGAAAAATCGAGCTTGGTTCGGAAAAGTAAATGCCACAAATTCATCCAGCAAATTTAAGCAGTCGGTGTGAAAGTAAAATAGTTTTACCACACAAAATATTTGCACAGATTTTATGCATCCCATGTTCAAAGGCCTTTAAGTAACATGTAAATACTGTATCATAGGTTCTCTGGTAAATCCCACCACTCCTGTATTGTTTGTTATTTTACATTAGTGGAGCACAACGTGTGTTAAGTTTCTTCATCACTCTCCCTTCGCCATTCCCCCCGTTTAAAGGCTAAAAACACAGATGTTGTTAAAGCAGTGAACTGAGAGAAATGTTGGGAAACGGTGAGCACAAGAAGACATATGATGGGAATAATATCAATAAAAGAAGTTCCTGTAAATCAAAGCATCAGTAAGTTCAAATAAATACAGAATGCATGACTGGGGATGACTAGAAGTGGCGTATGATGACTGGGATGTATGTATATATATATATATATATATATATATATATATATATATATATATATATATATATATATATATATATATATATATATATATATATATAATAATGGATTGGATTTATATAGCGCTTTTCAAGGCACCCAAAGCGCTTTACAATTCCACTACAATTCATTCACTCTCACATTCATACACTGGTGGAGGCAGCTACATTGTAGCCACAGCTGCCCTGGGGCAGACTGACAGAAGCGAGGCTGCCATATCGCGCCATCGGCCCCTCTGGCCAACACCAGTAGGCAAGTAGGGTAAAGTGTCTTGCCCAGGGACACAACGACCATATATATATATATATATATATATATATATATATATATATATATATATATATATATATATATATATATATATATATATATATATATATATATATACATACATACTTACATACACACACACACACAAAATTCCATTCCACCCTTTGCATCAACAAACATGGACCCAGATTTAGCCCCATAGAAAAATGCCAGCAATGAAACAATGTTTTGAGAACAACCATCGCCAAGTAACTACTCCTCTCTTCAGACACTGTGTATGTGGGTACGTGTGTGTTTGTGTGAGTTCATGTGTACATGTTTAGACATCTTTGTGAGGACAGAAAATTGGCATGCTACTATACTTGTGGGGACCTACAGTCACTTATGGGGACAAAATCCCTGTCCCCACGAGTTTGAAGGCATTTTTGAGGTTCAAAATGTGGTTTTAGTGTCAGGGTTACAATTAGGTTATGGTTAGGTTTAGGCAGAGGTTTAAGATTAGGCATTCATTTTTGATGGTTAGAGTAAGCAGCTAGGGAAAGCTTTATGTCAATAAGATGTCCTCACTAAGATATGAAAACGAGCGTGTGTGTGTGTGTGTGTGCGCGCGCGCAAGGAAATGTACACTCATGCACACTTTCTTAAAACAAGCACAGGGAACAGATGCTGCAATGCAAAGTCTCTGTTCAGCCTCAAAGCGCTACGCGTCAGCCACAAACAGCCTGCTCTATGTACGTTTCTTCACGACTCACATTTACTGACCTCTGAATAATTCGAAGACGCACTTGGGAGTAAGCCATTAAGAACGAAGTGACCGTCAAGGTTCAAGTGCAACTTTATTTTAACTGCCTATTTGTCCTGTAAGTTGAGATGCAATTTGAGGAGCACTTAGATTGCGGAAAGTCATTTTCTTTACATTTAGTTTCGTTTTAGCCGTCATTGGGAAAACAGCCCGTTCCCTTCCTCCAATCTGCTGTTATTCATATTACTATTGAATTTATGAATCCGAAATGCAATTTTCCTGTGGTTTTAAGGCTGTTGGCACCTTCAGCCACTTGGACAATCACACTGGGTGGAAAAAATATGCATGAGAGTGTGTATGTGAGAGAGAGAGAGGAGTATTGCACACAAGGGTATCATTATACAAAGTTATTATCTGCTGCCACTGTGACACACACACACACACACAAGCATGCACAAGAGCAGCTGTCTTTACAATAAAGTAAGAAAAACATCATTATTTTGACAACAAAATTTTCTTTCTACCAATAAATTGTGATAAGATCTGATTTTAAGGGAAACTTAAATTCAGATTTGACCTTGGCAAAGCTTTAAAAGCCTCTCCTAATGGACACTGTTTGTTTTCACTCTGTCGCCTGCGTAGAAATAAATTTCTAAAATTACACATTCGTTTTATTTCTGCCTAAACCACAAATTGAAGAAGTGCATTCTTGTGGGACTGGATAGTTACTTTTTTTTATTTGTCCTGTCCTTAATTTCTGTTGTCTCATTACATAAGATGTGAAATCAAACTGCAGCAGCCTGTCCAAAGCAGTTAAACATAACGAGTAAATTGAATTCAGTTTTATTTATACGGTGCCAAATCGTGACTTGTTATCCCAGGGCACTTTGCAAAGTAAGGTTAAGACTTTATAATTCAGCAGAGAGGAACCAAATGATTCAATGTGAGCAAGCAGTCGCTGACCATGCAGAGAAAACAGGAAGAAAACTCCAACTGAACCAGACTCGGGCAGCAAGTCCATCTGTTGGAGGGAGAAATAACAAAAAAATAAATAAATAACTGGGAATGTACCAATGCTGACTGTTGGTGAGCAGCACAGAAAGTACAGAAACTGGGCAAACATGGGATGAATGATGATCAAACGGTTGTTTTCATACCAGATGACAAAATCAGTGCCAAAACAATACCACTCTCATAACTGTAACTAAATAATAACTGTAGCTGAGTACAAACATGCAGCCAGCTTTTCGCATTGGTCTCACTCTCAGTAAACGTTCAGTGCTGAGAAGCTTTTATCGCAGTTTACTGACATAATTCATCTTTATCTGATCACACCAACACGTGAGAAACTGATGAATGACAGAGTATATGTTTATTTTTAAGTGTATTCATTTCTTACATTTCACAGTGTTAAGAAAACAACATTTAGGTTAGAGCTGGGCGATATATCGAGTTTTTAAAACATATCGATATATATTTTTATACGAGATATAAGATGTGACAATATCCTTTATATCGATATAGTCTATGTTACATTATACTTATAGTTGTGGAGCCGCAAGTTTGCCTCTCTTTCGTCTACTTTTATCTCTACGCAACGTTACTCCGCCTCGCCTCTATCCTTCACTGAACACAACTCCCCCTCCTCCCCCATCGCTTCACGTGCAGGCAGCGACAAGATGGACACGGCAAATCTCCGTTAACGAGTTACTGCGCATCGCCCCATGCGTGGGGCTGGACGGCGTCAACATGTTAACGAGCTAACCATGCTAACGAGCTAACCGCGCTAGTCCCTACGGGCTGCATAGCCTAAAATCCTTTCATTCTCTCAAAAGTTGACAGCGCCTTATGTATGAATTCTGGTTGTGCTTGATGGCCGCGAACCGATTTTATGTGGTACGCGGCGCTCAGCAATCTGTCAAAAATGTTTGAATACGATTTTGGTCAGCTACGGAGCTGCACCGCTTGATAGATTGTCGGCGCATTACGGCTACCGAGGAGCCTCGCGGAGTGATACGTACTGTGCTTCAACGTAATATTAGCGTATTGTGTGTGTATAAGGACCATAAATAGCACCTGTAAGAGACGTACGTGGTTATGAAGTGGATTTCAAACTCCAGGCTGTCAGTCACGCAGTAAAACTTGGAAATAGAGCTGCTGTGAAATCTGTCTGTCTTTGTTATTACGCTCAGCGTCTTTTAGTTTACATTTTGACTGCACAATTGTGAGCTCTTTGTTATGCACAAAAACAACATTGTTTTATTTTATTCATGGAGCATTATTATTTAATGAATGCTCATAATTTATTTTTGAGTAATTTTTCATGTACATCTGTGCTGTATGTTAATAAAAGTGCCTGTGTGACATCTGGGACACAGCTTTGACTAAGAACTCTCTTTTTGTTCTTACTTTATGGCTTAAAAAAATATCGAGATATATATCTTATATCGCCATCCAGCTAAAAAATATCGAGATATGAATTTTGGGTCATATCGCCCAGCCCTAATTTAGGTCAATCCTGATATTCTCTTAGATTTGTCTTACACATAAAGTTAGGAATCCAACTCAGCTAAATGCATGAAAGCAACATTATGAAACTGGAGTCTAAGCCGCTTGGCAGACTCGAAATACAAGCTCAGATTAGCACATTGTAACTGGTCAGTGTGAATATATGGAACACCTGCCAAGTGAAATCAATATAATAAAACATATAAAATGCATATGTAGTAAAAACACAGAGGCTAATGGAACCATATTTCCCTGTGTTTGGCAGTGCAGAAGGACTAAAAGATTTTAGGAAGAGCTCAAAAGAGAAATGTCAGAAAAATGACTAATGGGGAAAAAATGTTAAGAACTGCTGAAAACAAAAAGCAACGTTCATTTCCTTATTTGTATTCCTCCAGTATTTCTGTCAAAGTCACGCAGAACCACTGGAGATGGCAAAAGAGACACATGCAGCTCTGGTGTCACATTTTCAAGACCCCTGCATCAGACCCCAAGTGAGTTCTATTTGAGTTGAATCCAGATGGTAACACATCTAATAATAACAAACAAACCTCAGTCTTTTTAAAAAGTGTTGTTGGGAAGAAAGCTCATGAAGCAAATGTAATGCACTGGATAATATTCAAAACCTTCAGCTGGAAAGAATTGCATACTAGATTAAAAGGCAAACTATTGTAATGTCTTGCTGCACGCTCAATCATCCAGGTAAGCATTTTCAATGGGAGATGGTTTGTAATGTTTGAAATATGTGAAAGATTTAAATCTTGAAGGAAGCCAGTCAGAATGGTTTGTTGTAATCAAGCAGTTATATGCAATTGTGTATCTTTCCCTCTTTTTTACATTCCTCCCACAGACTATAGAAATGTTAACTGGTGATTCTGAAGTGGCCACAGATGAGAGGTTGATAAACTGCTTTAACTGGATAGAATAGAGTGCCTTGTCAACATATTGTTAAAATCTGAACTGAGGGCTTTGAGTGGTCAGTAGAAGAAGAAAAGCGCCATATAAATGCAAACGCCACTACACTATCATTAAAAGCTGCACAAATACACACATTAATATGTAATCAAACATATAGACATAGCAAGACTGTAGAACTGCAGAGGGTGGTCATTTTGACCCCATCCTGCAGCACCAGCTGTAATGGCAAAGAGGTATTATCTTGAAGAAGTTTTAATATTCATCTAATGTCTCGAATTATAATTAAAAGATTTTATAAAATAAGCATTTAGAATTATGCTCTAGGAATTATTTAGATTATTTCATTACAGGTTGTAACGTTAAAATATATTTTTGAATTTACTAATGAACAAACGGTACAACAAAACAGCAAAATAGCTCAAACATCTGAATGACTTAATTACTGTTAAGTTAAAAGTGAATTCTGGACTAAAGGTGGTATTTTTTATGCTAAAATAAAGAATAATTTAGAGATAAATGCTCTTACTGCATGTATTCCCTGCATTTAAAACAGACCTCACAGTTTTTGATTTTTTTAAATACAATTTAATACAACAAATTTTAATGAATTAATTATTGCATATAGTTAATAGTAGCAATTATGTGACCTGCATGACTGAAGAGGACACTGAGCAGATGGACGTATGCAGGTAAAACCTTGGGATGTACACCACATGTCACGATGAAACTAAAGAGGTCGTTCATCAGCTTCTGCGGCTAGTTTAAAAGTGTAAAACGAAATAAATGAAAATGTGTTGAGGATGTTGTGTGCTGACAGTCAGCTGTCCTTGTGTGTGATGAGTTCATTGACCCACTTCTGCACCAAGAAATTGTTTCTTGTGTCTGTCTCCTGCTTTGCCTCTTCCGTCTAAGACAGATTTTTTTTGCACCTTTATAACTGAGCCTACATTTCTGTATATGATTGTAATTATGTGTATGTGAGTGCAAGCTATTTTATGAAAAGTCATGAAATATCAGATTATGAGGTTTTCATTTATCAGCCTTATATGATTTATCAAATGCAAGTGGACCAAAATGACCACCTATGGCGGTTCTAGAGCCGCTGAATTAGGGCTGCTCGATTATGGCAAAAATGATAATCACGATTATTTTCACTGAAATTGAGATCGCGGTTATTTGACGATATTTATTTAACCCTTTAAGACCTACTATAGAACCAAGTCCGCCAGAGCTTATATTATTTTTTTACATGTTGTAGTGCCATTTGTGGGAGCATTTCAAGTTGCTATACAACTGTTATAGCCCATATTTTAATAATATGTATGCATTAAGTCCATAGTAACTACATTAATTGCAAAAAAGTGCAATAAACTACAAAAAAATTGAAAATTGTTTTTGTTTTTTAACATATATTTCTACTTGGAGAAATTTAAGAGGTTTATCCCTCAAAACTTTAAATACAAAAAAGTTTATTTTGAGTGTCTTCATAGTTTTATTTTGGAGATACAGCAATTTTTATATACTGCAGGAAAAACAAAAACAATCCTATGATGCAAATTTGCAAAGAAAACAGCATGTGCATCAAAATAAACTATTTCCAGCAGTGCAATTCGAGTTCTAAGCATCCCAGAAACTATTCAGAAAAGTCAAACATGACCAGTATAGGCTTTTAAGGCCTACAAGTAAAAAAAACTACATTTTCCGCGAAAATGACATCACTTCCGGTTTCGGGCAGGAAATGGCGGACATGTGATAGTTAGCGGTGATGTCTGTTTCAATGTGCCAAGTGTTACGAACAGCTGATCGGATCGGCAAAGCCTGTTTCTGGAATATTATGTTTTTGTTCCTGCAAGCGCTTTTTATGCAATTTATGTGGAAGGAAACCGTGACCGAGGACAAGCTGATGGCATAAGATGTAAGTTTCATATGCAAAACAAATTATTGCGCTAGCTTACACGGTTCAGGTTCTACAGGGATTTAAAAATAGTTACACAAAACAGAGCGTGCTGCTCTGACCGGCTTTAAAGGGTTAACAATAACAATGTATTGAATAATGACTTTAAAAAATAATATAAAATAGTGTGCAACACCACTGAAGTTTTTTTTACCTCTCTTTTCAACCAACGGCAGTCACTCTCCAAATAACTTCTGCTTAGCTTTCCGAGCTTCCCTCGGGTCCTCTTAATCAGCGGTCTCCAACCTTTTTTGCGCCACGGACTGGTTTATGCCCGACAATATTTTCACGGACCGGCCTTTAAGGTGTCGCGGATAAATGAGGGAGGGGCTAATAATCGGCTCAGTCATTTTTAATGATCGTTGAAAGCCCAGATCGTAATCGTGATTAAAATTCGATTAATTGAGCAGCCCTACGCTGAATGACTTACTCAAGGCCTCTGGTGTTAACCTCTCTAACCCGCGACTTCACACAGGCAAGTAAGGTACAGCTAGCTGCCCAACCTGTTGACAATTTAACTAAGAATAATGCTTTCAAAATACTTAAAATACAGTCAGCTCATTACCAAAACGCACACACACACAAAAACCACATTCCAACATTCTACAGAGTAATAAGTAAGTTCGTACCTAAAGGGAAGAGCTCAGTAAACATGCTGGGGTACAACATTTCCTCTGTGCCAGCTCACTGAAGAGCCATCTCGCTTCTTTCCTTTGCAGGTTTGATTAATCATTGGCAAGCGCCATCACTCTTTTGCTCTACAAGTGGATCATAGCTTGCGTCCTCTGGCAGGTTGGTCTAGAGTTTGTTTTTTATATGATTGTTTTTGGCATTTTGCTTTTATTGGATAGCAATTGTGAAGACAGACAGGAAAGCAGAATGTCAGAGTGGGGGAGACACGCAGCACAGGGCCGTGGGTCAGACTCGAACCCAGACTGCTTGCTCACGTACTGAGCTAAACCAGCTCCCTGTATAGCCCAATTTTAAGCATTTAAACTTGCTTCACACGACATAATGTTTTTATGAGACTTTTTACATCTACAGTTATAGCCTTCCCCTGTTGACTGTTTTTATTGCTTATTGAAATTAGTGATTAGCTTCCTCATAAAATTAATCTACGACATGAACACATTAACTTTATTTATTAGACAAACATTCACTGATGTGATAAATCACTTCCTGTTTTAACTGCTTTGCAAAAGTTTTTATTTTAGGAAATACTTGAATTTTCTTGGGACATTTAAATATAGCCATTTGAATTCATCCCCTGTGTTGAGTCCACAGTTAGTAATGATTAATAAAACAGACCCGTCTGCCCCGATGACTTATCGTTACTCACATGGTCAGGTGCTCTGTGGATGAAAACCCAAATGGCAAAATCATAGAGCTGGAAAAAATAATCTGAACACATAGACTGACACGACCCAAACATTTCCTCCCTCTTAATTTCAGGTAAAACGAACAAACTTCTGTTGCCTCAAAGGTTTCTTTGTCCTGCAAAGTTGTCTTTATTGTTTTAAGTTCTACATTTACACGTCTGCACCAGTTCACCAGAGAGTGAGGAGTTGTCCTTAGAAGGACAGAAAGGATGTGACATTTGGTTCTTTGAGCAAATCTGTGGGAACTGTCCCACTCAGGAATGTTGGGACCTCATAGCAAAACACGCGTGCACACACGCACACACATACACATACACACACACACACACTGATCCATTTACTAAATCATTCAAAATATCATCGTTCACATCTTTGAGAACTGACATGTAAAGACATCATTTCTCCAGGTGCAGGAAGACGATCCTTGCCAAAACAGTGAATATTGAATAGAAAAATGGAAAATCAACCACAATAATTTTAAACATTATCAGGTCTGATGATTTTCTGCAACCCAAAGAGCAAATAGGCCAGCTTTGATCCAGACTGTGAAGGTATGTCTGACTGGAAGAGCATCAGAGAGCGCTCGTGTCTGTCTACACTTTATACACAGAAGACCACTGCTGTTGCCACAGATGGCCCACAGACCTAGAAAAGGTGACCAAGTGTGTATTTGAGGCATGTTTGGTTCATGTTATGTGTAAATGACATCCACACACTTTTCTGTGGCAGTACTCAGGTGCATATGTTAGTGTATGTATGTGTGTGTGTGCGTACACATAGCTGCAGGCATACATTTTTCAGAAATGAGCTCCACAGAGATTTGGAGGTAATCGTTCATCCATGCATTTCTTTGCAATGAATAAAACACTGCTGGGCCTTATGTTTTCACCGCATAGTACGAGCCAGAGATGTTAATCAGGGACCAAGACGTGAATCTGCACAGTGTCTGATTTGGACCACTCTGCTGTGTTTACACAGAGGGTTTTTTATTACAAAGGAGGAGGAAGTCTTTATCGAATTAATGATATCCTTGTCAGGTTCTTGCAACGATGAAAACAAATCCAGAGAAGAGAGAAGGGAAGCACGGCTGATCTGAATTCTTCTGAACTGATGAAACAAAAACAATGCTGTTACTTAGTTTTTGTTGGCCAGGATGTGCTTGAAATAAACAGCTTCTCCAAAGTGTGGTAGAGAAAATCTGCTTTAAATCTGCTTTAAATGGCCACACGCACAGCAGATGAGATCCATGATAGATAGCACGACTAGAGCTAACAAAATCTGCTTTGTGTTGTGGCAAAATGTAGATGCAAAAGTGACATAAGTAATCATGTAACCTAGACTCCCGTAAAATGTCATGGGCAGAAGTATTGAGCCATCTACACATTACACAGTCAAGGGGTGCTTGGCCATGCCTTGAAGCTCCCAGCACACAGTTTTTGTGCTGATGTCAATGCCAAAATGGAAATAGAACAAAAGGAAACAGAAATAGGAAAAACAAAAGAGGAAATGTTTCTGGGGAGACAATAACTTGACGGACCAGTTGCAGGAACCAAAATATGCTAAGAATTGCGCTGGGAGACACTTAAAAGAAGTGGAGGGTCTATCGGAAAGAAAAGATGTGATGTAAGTGTGTTAGCCTAACTATTAGCCTAAAAATCCATCATCAGTATTATATGAATCATGAGATTAAAACACACTTACCTAGCATATTTTGGTTCCTGCAACTGGTCCGTCGGGTTATTGTCTCCCCAGGAATACTTCCCTTGTGCTTTTGGAAATCTGTTTTTCCTATTTCTGTTTTTGTTTTTCCTATTTCCATTGTGTTTTGTGTGCTTTTGCAGCGTTTTTCTTATTGCTGGTGTTTTCTTAAGTTGCAGTCCGTTTGGCCTCTCAGGGCCACCGTACAAAACAGGTTAACTGAATGTTAGTAACTTTTACTCACTCTATGCCTCATCACTTGATAGCCCCGTACATGGTCTGCCATGGCCTTGCATAGTGATATCACATAAGCCTCAATTATACTCCATTGTGGATACAGACACGGACAGCTGGACCCCCAAAGGCCCAGTAGTCACTGGCTAGGTCTCATTAAGACTGTAATCTCAATGAGACTTTTACCTGGACAAATAGAAAGAATGCAAATTCCTGTTATACTTCTTTGAAGTCCACCACCTATGTTGCATGTATAGTTGGTGCACTGTAATGTAAATGGACTTATTCTTATATAGCGCTTTTCTATGTATTCCAGAGTACTCAAAGCCCTCTATACAACATGCCACATTCACCCAATCACACCCATTCTCACAAGCACTGTCTCTATACTTATTGTTTTCTAACTACAGGGAGTGCAGAATTATTAGGCAAGTTGTATTTTTGAGGGATAATTTTATTATTGAACAACAGCCATGTTCTCAATGAACCCAAAAAACTCATTAATATCAAAGCTGAATGTTTTTGGAAGTAGTTTTTAGTTTGTTTTTAGTTTTAGCTATTTTAGGGGGATATCTGTGTGTGCAGGTGACTATTACTGTGCATAATTATTAGGCAACTTAACAAAAAACAAATATATACCCATTTCAATGATTTATTTTTACCAGTGACACCAATATAACATCTCCACATTCACAAATATACATTTCTGACATTCAAAAACAAAACAAAAACAAATCAGCGACCAATATAGCCACCTTTCTTTGCAAGGACACTCAAAAGCCTGCCATCCATGGATTCTGTCAGTGTTTTGATCTGTTCACCATCAACATTGCGTGCAGCAGCAACCACAGCCTCCCAGACACTGTTCAGAGAGGTGCACTGTTTTCCCTCCTTGTAAATCTTACATTTGATGATGGACCACAGGTTCTCAATGGGGTTCAGATCAGGTGAACAAGGTGGCCATGTCATTAGTTTTTCTTCTTTTATACCCTTTCTTGCCAGCCACGCTGTGGAGTACTTGGACGCGTGTGATGGAGCATTGTCCTGCATGAAAATCATGTTTTTCTTGAAGGATGCAGACTTCTTCCTGTACCACTGCTTGAAGAAGGTGTCTTCCAGAAACTGGCAGTAGGACTGGGAGTTGAGCTTGACTCCATCCTCAACCTGAAAAGGCCCCACAAGCTCATCTTTGATGATACCAGCCCAAACCAATACTCCACCTCCACCTTGCTGGCGTCTGAGTCGGACTGGAGCTCTCTGCCCTTTACCAATCCAGCCACGGGCCCATCCATCTGGCCCATCAAGACTCACTCTCATTTCATCAGTCCATAAAACCTTAGAAAAATCAGTCTTGAGATATTTCTTGGCCCAGTCTTGACGTTTCAGCTTGTGTGTCTTGTTCAGTGGTGGTCGTCTTTCAGCCTTTCTTACCTTGGCCATGTCTCTGAGTATTGCACACCTTGTGCTTTTGGGCACTCCAGTGATGTTGCAGCTCTGAAATATGGCCAAACTGGTGGCAAGTGGCATCTTGGCAGCTGCACGCTTGACTTTTCTCAGTTCATGGGCAGTTATTTTGCGCCTTGGTTTTTCCACATGCTTCTTGCGACCCTGTTGACTATTTTGAATGAAACGCTTGATTGTTCGATGATCACGCTTCAGAAGCTTTGCAATTTTGAGACTGCTGCATCCCTCTGCAAGATATCTCACTATTTTTGGCTTTTCTGAGCCTGTCAAGTCCTTCTTTTGACCCATTTTGCCAAAGGAAAGGACGTTGCCTAATAATTATGCACACCTGATATAGGGTGTTGATGTCATTAGACCACACCCCTTCTCATTACAGAGATGCACATCATCTAATATGCTTAATTGGTAGTAGGCTTTCGAGCCTATACAGCTTGGAGTTAGACAACATGCATGAACAGGATGATGTGGACAAAATACTCATTTGCCTAATAATTCTGCACTCCCTGTACATTCACATGCCATTGGATACATCAGAGAGCAACTTGGGGTTAGTATCTTGCCCAAGGATACTTGATATGAAGACCAGAGGAGCCAGGGATCGAACCACCAACCTTCCGATCAGTAGGTGACGTGCTCTACCTCCTGAGCTACAGCCACCCATGTAAGTGTAAAGACGTCCACAAAAAAAATAGGCAGGCAGACGGACGTAGGAGGACAGAAATTTCACAAAATGGCTTGTTGATCTTTAGAACAACCCATTTTCAGAAGTGTTTGTAAAGGCAGACTGCATATCGATTTCATCTACCTCTGGTAATCAGACACCCAATTAAAATATTAAGAGGTTTGGCCCAATAGTTGTGTCTATACGGTGTATCTGTCTGTACTATGACTTCCAAGTGACTGTGCCACAAATTCAAATGCCAGTCCTAATTTACTCCAGTTCATTTACGCTTCAAGCTTATCTCGTTTTGCAGCTCTGGACCACTTCCAGTAGGCTGCCTGTTTTATATCGCTGCACATACTCATCGCAGAGAGCAAATATCCACCTGTCTGTCTTACTAGCCCAACTTTCATCTCAATAATTATCACTGGTAATGAGATCTGGCTCAACATCTACAACCCTAAGACAAATCAAGAGTTTTCAGTCACAATGTCAAAGAACAATACAGCGCATCAGGTAACAGGTAAGTTTGTGAAACACTGAGGTACACGAAATTCCCTGCAAATCACCTGATCTGTAGCGAATTCCAGCAAGCGTCATGTGTGCAAATGCTGAGAACAGGACGTTTAAGAAGCGTGATGAAAGTGACTCTGCCAAGATTAAAGGCTAATTTAAAGCAGGTAATGCTTTTTGATTATTTTTTTTTTCATGTGTGGAGTCACTGAACTTTATGATCAGGAAAAGAGATTGTTATAATAATTTATTCATACAGGAATAATGTTTGGCTTCTGGGTCTCTTTAACTCCCCGTAAAGTAAGATCACCAAAATTGAAATGCAGTATTTAAAAGATGTGACAGTGATAAAAAAAAAAAAATTGCTTTGGTAATGTAGCATCAGGCTTGTACCAGCTTGTTGGAAATAATAAAATAAAATAAAGTTAAAACAAACTAAAGTAGCCCTGGATAGTTTACAGTGATTTAAAAACCATGTCTGAGTAAAGCCTGCGTTTCACAAAGTCTTGTGTGAACATTTTGCCCTTGTTCTGAGTAAACAAGAGAAATTTAATTTACCACTGAGAGATTAATAACCCAGCACAATTTATTCACAGCTTGTTTGTGTATCTTGCTCAAGCTACAGGTGTTCCCACTGGACTTAAATAAACATCGAGCCTTCCAGCCTACATAAACTCTCCAACTCTCCCCAAAACCTCTTTATTGCTTACCTAACCCTCCATAAAAATCTTTCTCCCTTCATACACGTGTCAGTCCTCTCTGCCTCGATTGCATCTTATTCTCCTCAAAGCTGTATGTCAAGTCTGCAATATCTGTCCAGGTCTAAACCTCCCTTTTTCCTTGCAACATGGCTGTTGACCTCAAGATGCCTTCTTTGAGGAGGAGCTGTATGAGTGCATGTGACCTCACAGCAGGCCCCCTTAACTCTCACTGTAATGCCTCGCCTAAAGCAAGGTGAAGGAGCGTGAACACACACACACACTTTCCAGTGATCAAACACACACAATTACATAAGCACACCAGTGACCAGTCCAAGTGGCCTGCCAACACCATTAGACTTCAGCGCACGTCCTGAGGCTGTTCCAGATGTAAAAGACAGAAATACGTGTGAGTCAGGGGTGTAGCGGAGTGTGTCTGGGTAAATGATGGCCACTGAAACAAACTCACTTCTTTTCAAAGACCCGGACACACCTAATAAAGTTGTTGCTAGACCTTGCGGAGTGAAGGCCAACCTTTACGTCTTATATGTCCCGCAGATCTCGCCAACTTAATTCCAAATAGGCTCGATCACAGTTCAGTACAGTCCAGATCACCTCATCCAGCAAAGGTTAGTACACAAACTTGCCTGTTACCTTTTTACTCACATTTCACACCCTGTTATTGTAACGGTATAAAATAAGACTAAACGGTCACTCACTTTAAAATGCTTTGTCTTTACTTGAGGAATTAGCTAATGGTATCCCATTGCTTCAGATATGTAGATGTAGCTTTCTGACACTGCCTCATGAATTGCTTTAATTAAACCTAACCAGTTTACAATATGGGCCTTGAGGGCAACAAGAGAACAAAAATAAGTAGGGTCATTAAAGATGCAGTGCAATGAAAGAACACAAGTGGCTCTGTTTCTCAAAGTTTATTTCAGCTATTTTTTTTTAAATTAAGCTAAAATATCTTATAGACTCATTAGACTGTAACAGTCTAATCTTATATGAGTAATAATAAAAATATTTATAAATAACAGTTATTTTTGATCATAATAAAAAACAGCAGTCATGTGTCACACCACGACTTACACTTTATGAGACGTCACCAGAGGCAAAATGTAGAACAATTCAAATCAATTTGATTTTGTCCTGCTGCGTGCATGCCCATGCTGCAATATTGTTTGGTGTGTTTGTGCTGTTGCTAACTAATGCACTGAGTCACACTGTGAAAAAAGAAAAAAATGAGGGCGGTAGATGTTGTTTATATAAATAAAGAGAAGATAAATATTCTGAGTCAATCCACAGAATATTTTCCCCAAAACCTCAGGAATAATCAAGACGGGATTGTTTCAAATGTGAAACAAGTTATTAGTCAGTAGTCAGTATTAGGTTTAGAGGGAAGTTACTTCTCATTCAGAGTCAGGAAAGCTAGGGTAACTTTGCTCCTTTAATCATTTTAAAAGAAATGCTTTTAGTATTTATTTAGGTTCTGATTGTCTAATATGAAAAAGTATTTAAGTCTGACAAATATGCAAAAAAAGTGTATTATTACACCCATTGACCAGAGACTGCTATGCAAGATTTTGCAGTAAACTTGGCTTCATAAGTTAATTATAGACAAATTATAGAACTCATACTAATAATGAGTAAACATATTAATATTTTATTAATTGGACCAATAGTATTAACATAAATGTCAGTCTGGAGGCTGATTTTGATGTTGCAAATGCAGCAGATTAAAAAAAAATGCTTTACTCTGATTTCTCAGTTGCATTTATTTCATTGTTACCTACCCAGCTCAATGTTGGACTCTGATACGTACTAATTACTTTTTTTTTCCCTTCAAACAGCTGCAGTTTCTGCAGTATGTTCAAATAACTTCTAACAGACAACAAAGTCTTTGATTAGCCAACCTTGGGCATTGGTCTGCAGCTGGCTGAAGGTCGACTGTGTTACTTCCTCTGCTGAGAAAGACGTTGGAATATGATTAAGAGCACCAGAACAGCTGTGGAGTGGACACTGTGGTGAGTGCATTTCATCATCTTTCAAGGCCCAGAGTAAAGGGGAGAGCTGGTTCATCCCCATATGCGGTGGACATTAACAGAAAGGCTACAATGGTAGCATCAACATAACCCTGTAAAATATATAAAAGATGGATATACATGTCGCTTCAGGGTCCCTCACACCACCATTTTTGGTAATGACTAGCAGGGAGCAACGCATGTGGTTACAAAAGGAAGTTTAGTGGTATAGAGGTCATTGTGAAAATGATTACTGCTATGTAGCAACGCTGTCAACAGTTTGTGGCTTCACAAATTTATTTTGTTGTCATTTTAATGTGTTTTTCTGAAACAGGTCTCTCTTGTAAATAAGACATCGGGTCTCAATGGGACTACCTGTATAAATAAAGGTTAAAATATAAATAAATACAAATTTTAACGCTATGTTTTTCATAGCGTTTGCATGTGATTCTTCCTGCCTGGAAATACCAAGTTTTGAGTGAATTCTGATAAAACTTTTTAGGTATGACCTTTTGTTCAAGGTCAACAGACTGATCTGAAGGTCAAAGTAATAATAATGTGTTACAATACATTTTTAGACTGACAAGAACATGTTGGCATGGGATGCTTTTTGATTAGTTTATTAACTTTATTATAAATTTGTTATGAACAAGACAGTAACAGGTTATAACCATTTAAATGCAGAACAATTTGAATGCATGAACAGTTATCCTAAATATATTTTGCTTTTCTGGAAAATAAAAGAAACATGTTTTAAAAATTGTTCCTTTCCCTTGATATTTATCACCAAACATTTAAACTGATTTTACTAAACAATGAAACTAATGCTAGATATTCAAAAATAATTTAAAAAAATAATTGTAGTCAAAATTATGTTAAGTAGGTTAAAATGGGTTTCAACATGGCAAATAACAAAAGCCTGCATTTTGCACTCGTTTTTTAAGTGCATTTCAAAAATCAATCAATCAATCAATCAAAATGTATTTATATAGCACATTTTAAAGACCGAAGTACACCAAAGTGCTTTCCAGTAAAATCATGATACAGATAAAAAATCACAATATAAAATATAAATTACAGATATAAATAAAATATAAAATAATTACATAATCTAAATGCAAAGCAAGCTGTAAATTACCCTAATTAGCCTTGAATGCCAGGTTAAACAAATATGTTTTTAGGCGTGATTTAAAAGACTGAATGGAATCTGATGCGCGAATATGAAGAGGAAGAGTATTCCATAACCTGGGTGCGGCAACGGCAAAGGCACGGTCTCCTCTGGCCTTCAGCCGAGACCTAGGTTACACTAAGAGCAGTTGGCCCGATGATCTTAGTGCTCTCTGAGGGCTATACGGACAGAGGAGATCAGCTAGGTAGTCAGGTGCCATATTGTTTAGGATTTTATAAGTAAACAATAAAATTTTAAAATCAATTCGGTATTTAATAGGAAGCCAATGTAAATGATAGAATCATACTTTCTAGTGCCGGTCAAGAGACGTGCTGCGGCATTTTGGACCAGCTGCAAACGCTGAAGAAGAGAAGATTGTAGGTCCAAGTAGAGAGAATTACAATAATCCAGTCTTGAAGTGATGAAAGCATGAATGAGTTTCTCCAGATCTTTGCGTGGTATATAAGGTTTAGCCTTAGAAATTAGGCGTAGTTGGTGAAAGCTGGTTTTTACCACAGTAGAGACCTGTTTATCTAGTTTGAAGGCACTATCCATGAAAACTCCAAGATTCCTAGCAGCATCAGTGAGGTGGTTAGCAACAGGCCCGAATGTGCCAGTCAGTTGTCCCAGAGGCATATTTCTATCAAAAACGATCATTTCTGTCTTCTTTTCATTTAAAGTAAGAAAGTTACATGATAACCAGTCTTTGACATCCCTCAGACAATCAAACAGAGGATGTAGTGAAGATGAAACATCCCCAGTCAGGTGGAGGTAGATTTGAATATCATCAGCATAGCAGTGAAAAAAGGCATTATGTTTTTCAAAAATGGAGCCCAAGGGCAGCATGTACAGAGAAAACAACACAGGACCCAATACCGAGCCCTGGGGCACACCACAGCGAAAAAGGACAGAAGAGGAGGAATATTTTCCCATCATGACAGAGAACGACCTCTCAGAGAAATATGATTTAAACCATGATAGAACATTTCCTTTAAGGCCTACTACTTGTTCCAACCTTGCCAAAAGGATATCATGGTCAACCGTGTCAAAGGCTGAAGTCAAATCCAATAGAACTAAGACCACAGAGCGCCCAGAGTCGGCGATTAGAAGAAGGTCATTGAGAACTCCTAGTAGGGCAGTTTCGGTGCTGTGACGCGGTCTAAATCCAGACTGGAATTTATCACTTATACCATTTCTCTCTAAGTGGGCCTGTAGTTGCTGAAGCACTATTTTCTCTAAAATTTTTGACATGAAAGGGAGTTTACAAATTGGCCTGTAATTTGCTAGAGTGTTACAATCAAGGCTGCCTTTCTTGATAACAGGTTGCACGACTGCATGTTTAAAGACAGCCGGAACATAGCCAGATGACAGTGATGAGTTCATTAAAAATAAGATACAGGACCCGATTGTATTCAATGCATCCTTAATGATACGAGAAGGAACAATGTCATGCAGAGAATTTGAGCTTCTCAGGTTATTAATTATTTCCTTTAAAGTCGAGAATGACACAGGTTCAAACTGTTGGAAAACCGTTGAACATTCAGAAACTGGGGCTTGATTTACTACCAGAGAATGTGGGGCCCTTAACAGATTTTATCTATGAAATAATTTAGAACTTTTTCGCAGAGGGCCGGGGAGGCACCCATCGAAACATCAGAGCAGGGATTAACCACTGAGTTAAAGATTTTGAACAGAACTCGAGGATTGTGACTATTAGTCGCAATAATGTTCGACAAAAAAGAAGTTTTTGCCATTTTGGCAGCCTTCTGAAATTTAGACCGGCTCATATGCAGGATGTCAAGGGACACCTGAAGTTGATCTTTTTTCCATCTCCTCTCAGCTCGACGACATTCACGTCTAAGAGCGAGGGTGGATTCATTTAGCCAGAGTTGGCGAGAGGTTTTACGGCGTTTAGTCTTTACTGGAGCCACAGTGTCCAAAATAGAAGAACATGTAGAAATAAAAGAGTTGACTACGCCATCAACCGAGAGAGGTGCATTACTGATGTCATCGTAACAGGCAGAGTTAGCAAAGGCCGCAGAGAAAAGGGCAACAGCCTCAGAATTAATCAGACGCGATAGGCTCAGTGGACCCTCAGAGTTCAGTTCCATATTGCATAACTGAACATCAAATATAACTGGGAAATGGTCCGAAATCCCAGCATCATTAATGTCCGTGATGCAAATATCCAGTCCATATGACAATACCAAGTCCAGCATATGCCCTTTAGTGTGGGTTGATTTTCTCATCCACTGAGTGATATTAAAAGAGTCAAAAAGTGAATATATAGAAAATATAATAATCTTCTACTAAAAGTAACTGATGCCTTGGCAGAAGTTTGTGTTCTCAAAGTGCTTCTTGTTAAGATTTGTTTTTTACAGAGTTTGTTAGCACGACACAGCTACATTAAGTTACCGAAACTCCAACATTTTTATTCAAGCCTCCAAAAATAACTCTATTTTTAATTTCTGCGATTCATTTATTCCAATCAGTTTACTTTTTCTGTGCTGAGTTGCTGCAGACACAGTAAATAATATTTGGAGAGATAACAGATGTTTCTGGAGAGATGTGAGGGGGATGCTTAGCCACACTGTGCACGTTGCTGATTACACAACACATTCTCTTATAACGTGCTATGAGGCTATTTTGGTTTCTTTGGTGACAAAGGTCCTGTTTCAGAGACCTACAGTGTCTAATTTAAAATATCCATTAGCAGTTGTTGTAGGCTGGTTAGGACAATATTGTGGTTTAAGTTAAAAAAAAATGCACTGTATGTTAAAAAAATGATGAGTTGAGAGACAGACCTTCATGCAAGTAGTTTAAACCATTGTGATGTGGGCTGTGAAACAGAGAGTGCAACTCGATATAACGGCACTTTCTGGAACTTTCTGCAAGGTGAAAATGTGCTGCAACTGCTGCTGTGATGACAGTGAACTCAAAACTCTCCCAGGACAGCCACTCGGACGGTTTAGGAGTCCTCCGTGGGAAGTTTTATGGACTTTGTGGGTCGTTGCTTCATAGACAGTGGACGGGCATGAATCTCCCGTCTGTGGTTGCAGTGTAGATCAGCGCTGCGTCAGGATCCCTGTGAAGGTTGGTTAAGACTCTGAGTTATGGCTCTGGAGAAGTGTTCTCCTGCAGGCGGCGCTTTATGGGGTCACCAACTATGCCGCGGTACTCAGCATACCTGGACACTCACACACATACAGATGTGTCTATCCTGAAGGCATCAGGGGCTCCTTCGGTGATTCAAACCAGATGATTAATGGACTAATTATCATGCTCTTTCCCCACTAGACACACGCACAAATACTCACACACACCCTCCATCACCCTCTGTTTGACCCTCTCTTTTTGGTTCACATCCTCTTACTTTATCCTGCTTTTCACCCACTCAGCTCTTCTATACAAAGTGCCCCCTCCACCACACACACATCCCACCCTGCCCTTTTGCCCTTACTTACAGTCTTCTGCTTGTAATTCAGAGCTAATTAGCTCATTTCAAATCAGAACAAGATCTGTAGAGCTCACTTTAAAAAATCTGTGGCACCAGTCATTCATCGCTTTTACATCACTGGAGCAATGTGCAGAGTCTTTACTAACAACAAGCATGTTAAAGAAATCACAGCTGATGACTATTGGCAAGAGTGGCCAGGGCTGGATGACAGTGCTTCACAGTGACATGGAAAAACAATACTGGAGGGTTTTCCCTCCACACAACTGCTGTCAAGTAAGCTCAGAGACAGACAGAGAAACTGATGTAAAAAAGGAGAAAAAAAAGGGAAGAAAGTTTGAGACTGGGTCAACTCTGCGCACCCTTGTCATATGTCATTAGTGTACCAGTTTCCCCACTGTAGCCTCGTCTGACAAACAAAAAACATCACATGCGGGGCTTATACGACCCCGAGGGCCACAGAGCGCACGTCAAGCAACAAGCCGACACAGGAATAAAACGAATGTGTATTGCAGATTGTCAGTTTATTGTGGCAGACTGTCTCTCCACACTTCAACAATGACACACTCAAGAGACTGCCTGAGTGTCTGAGTTAACCCACATCTACAACCTTCCTCCACAAAGGTTAGTTAGTATTTTCTTTCTTCAGATTGAAAAAAGGTCTTAATGACTTGTGCATAGGATGAAAAAGTTTGACATTTTGTCTAAATTACTTTTGTCTGATGAAAGTCTGAGGACAGAAACGCTGCTAATAACGGGAGATAGCGAGAGATGTCAAGTATTAAAGAATAAAAAGTTGACAAGCAATTAAGGTTGAATATTTCCAGAAGAAATTTTACCAATTATGATCAAAGTTTGAACTCGTAATATTTTGACATTTTTCTTGAAACCCCACATTGCTAGATATTAAAAATAATCATCAGAGATACAGTCAGGTCCATAAGTCCTTACACACCGACACTGTGTGGGATTTTAAATCAGACAGTCAATATGTGATTGAAATGTAAACTTTCAGCTTTTATTCAAGAGGTTCAACAAAAGTATTGCAAAAACAGTTTAGTTTATTTTTATACAAGTTCCTCAATTTTCAGAGGCAAGTAATTCATTTTAAATATAAGGATTGCACATGACAGCATATAGTCTTGAACCTGTGGTCATCACCACGTTCTGTGTTTCCTCCCTTGTGATGCTCTGCCAGGCCTTCACTGCAGATGCTTTTGGTTGCTGCCTGTTGCTCTGCATTCAGTTTTGTATTTTAATAAGTGAAAAGCACGCTCCGTTGGGTTGAGATCAGGTAAATGATCAGGCGATTGGAGAATATCCCGTTCATGATGCGGTATGCCTTGAATCAGGAGATGTTCTTTTTCTTCTCCGTACTTTTCCCATCATTCTGGTACGAGTTAATCTTAAGCTCATCTGCCAAAGTAATTTTTTTCAGAACTGCGCTGGCTAAAGCAATCATTAATTTAAAGAACGTACCAGATCATCAGTTTGTCCACTACTGAAGTTTTTGGTATGTTTCTGATAGTTTTGGGGTTTTTTTCTTTTCTGCCTCCTTCACATGCATCAGCATCTGTTTGGACCTCATATTGAGAATTCCTAAACAGCTAATGCAACACTTTTATTAAACCGCTTGCATTAAAGCTGAAAGTTTCCACTTCAGTCACTTCTTGACTGTTTGACTTAAAATCCACTGTGGTTGTGTGGCCTACGTAGGCAAAACTACAAAAATGTGTCCAAAATCCTAACTGGACCTAACTGTATGTGTGGCTGAATTAAAGTGGCCTGTTCAGAGGCACGAACACTTTTAACTTTATCCGTTTTCAATTTTTTTCTTTGTTTGAAATATTATTTTGCTTTCTGCTACGGTGTTACCTGTTTATTTCAGTTTCAGCTGCATACTTACTGACTTGGCTTTATTTCTCATGAAGAATATTTCACTCTAAATAAACGCTTGACTGATTTTAGGTCATGTTCAATATACTCTATAGATGCTATATCTCTGAACTAAAAAGAAAAAGAAAGAAAACACAAAGAAAGCAATTTAACATGATAGGTGTGCATGGGAAAGTAACTCAGTGGATTGTTTTTAACCTGCAAACATTTCCTGGAGATTTAACACTGTATGAATAAAGTAATAAAACTTTCTGTGCTGCATTTTATCTTTGTCACAGTTGTGAGACTGAGTCTGGTTTCGTTCACAAGAGGGTTTTTTTTTGGTCCTTTGCTGTGGAGAGTCTTTGGGCCCTGATGGCACTAATAGTTTTTCCCCTGAGTCAGACCCCATGTGTGTGTCCCTCAAGGCTGTTTGTTAACAAAAGCCATTCTGACAGTCTCTGCTCCCCTATATTAATACACACAGCCATGCACACATGCATAACTGTGTCATCTGTTGGCGTGTATGAGGCACATTTCAGCAATGTGGCACTGAAAACACAGAGACTGTGTTTATGTGAGACAATGTGTGTGGGGTACCCTTGTGAGCAGTTTAGCAGTGCTAAGTAGTATTTGTAAGTGTTAATAGACCGCTGGCTTCAAAGCACAACGGCACTAATTCTACAAGTTTTTACAGAACATCCTTGTTCCAAAACAAGTTCCCTAATTAGGTGTTTGGATGATGATGAGAGAAACACTGTCCAACACATCGGTACAAAAAGTCAACAGATTGTTATTACTGCAGTGGGTGATCAGGCACTTTTTCAAGTTTCCTGTGATTAGTAGCAATGTCTAGTTTTAACTTACCTTTGATGGTATTTTCACATCATCTAGGAAGTTTGGGATACGTCCTGTGTAGTCCTCTGCTGGGAAACTGAATGCCAACTTTTACTTCACAAAGAAAGCCTCTGAATGACTCTGTGTATTGACTGCCACGTCATCAGAAGTGGATCTATTAGTGAAAGTGATTTTGTTTCCAGCAGCATGAAAAGATTTGGCTAACTGCTTAGCTAACTGATGCTCTCTAGGTGGTGGTCACACAGAATAAATTGGTTCAGTACTAACTGTGGTGTTACTGTGAAATATAATATTGGGTGCTCTAAATGTGGCAACCTTACAGACACAAAGTCAGCATCACAAATAGCAAGGCGGGCCACTGCCAGACATCATCAATCCAATTTTCCATAGCTCTCTCGCTGTCCACAAACAGCTGTAAACCCTGTCGCTCAGATTTGGAATGCTGGAGTCATTTCTGATCTGGATATGTCCTTCAACACGCACATTAAACAGACATGTGGGACTGCTTTCTTTTATCTCTTCAACATTCCTAAAATTAGAAACATCCTGTCTCAGAAAGATGCCGAAAAATAGACCATGCATTTGTTACTTCTGTTTTATTGGAATTCTTCATTATTGGCTGTTCTAAAAGCTCTCTGAACACCTTCAGTCGATCCAAAAAATTCTGCAGCGAGAGTACCAGAAGACAATAAAAAGACAGACTATATTTCTCCCATATTAGCTTCTCTTCATCGCCTCCCTTTTAAATCCCTTACTTGTGGTTCCTAGAGTTTTTACAAGTAGAATGGGAGGCAGACCTTTCCTGTGGAACCAACTCCCAGTTTGGATTTGGGAGACAAGCACCTTCTCTTCCTTTAAAGAATGGAATCAAAGTTGTCTTGTCTTTCATCTTAGGGTTTTTGCCTTTAATGTAAAGCACCTTGAGGGAACTGTTGTTATGATTTGACGCTATATAAAGAAAAGCAACCTGAACTGAATTGAATTAACTACAGGGTGGGCCATTTATATGGATACACTGTAATAACATGGGAATGGTTGGTGATATTAAAGTCCTGTTTGTGGCACATTAGTATATGTGAGGGGGCAAACTCCTCAAGATGGGTGGTGACCATGGTGGCCATTTAGAAGTCGGCCATCTTGGATACAACCTTTGTTTTCTCAATAGGAAGAGGGCCATGTGACACATCAAACGTATTGGTAATGTCACAAGAAAAACAATGGTGTTCTTGGTTTCAATGTAACTTTATTCTTTCATGAGTTATTTACAAGTTTCTCTTGGTTCACAGCCATTGACATGTCGAAGAGGTTAACACGTGAGGAGCGGATCGAAATTGTGTTGATATCTGGTGAACGCAGTGACCGGGTCATTGCAGCAGATTTCAATGCAAGACACCCTACGAGACCACTCATCTCCCATGCTACAGTCAGCAAACTGCTTGCTAAGTTTCATGAAACTGGTTCAGTGTTGGATTTGCCAAAATGTGGACGAATTTGCAGAATGGGCAAAACAAAAATTGGAACAGGACCCTCAGTTCACACAGAAGATTTTGTTCAGTGATGAGGCAAACTTTTATGTGAATGGTGAAGTTAACAAACAAAACCACCGCTATTGGTCTGACACTAACCCACATTGGATGGATCCCTCCAAGACTGTTGGAACAACAAAAGTGATGGTTTGGTGTGGTATATGGGATACAACGATAGTGGGTCCATTCTTCATCAATGGAAACATCAAGGCCACTGGATATTTGAAATTGCTACATGATGATGTGTTTCCCTCTTTATGCACTGAAGCTGGCACATTCCCTGAGGTTTTCCAGCAAGATGGTGCACCACCACATTATGGGTGCCAGGTCCGAGCATTCCTAGATGAACAGTTTCCTGGAAAGTGGATTGGTCGTCGTGGGCCAGTTGAATGGCCCCCAAGGTCTCCCGATCTGACCCCCTTAGACTTTTATCTTTGGGGTCATCTGAAAGCAATTGTCTATGGTGTGAAGATACGAGATGTGCAGCACCTGAAACTACGGATACTGGAGGCCTGTGCTGGCATTTCTCCTGCGGTGTTGCTATCAGTGTGTGAAGAGTGGGAGAAGAGGGTTGCATTGACAATCCAACACAATGGGCAGCACATTGAACACATTTTATAAGTGGTGAGAAACTTGTAAATAACTCATGAAAGAATAAAGTTACGTTGAAACCAAGAACACCATTGTTTTTCTTGTGACATTACCAATAAGTTTGATGTGTCACACGGCCCTCTTCCTATTGGAAAAACAAAAGTTGTATCCAAGATGGCCGACTTCTAAATGGCCACCATGGTCACCACCCATCTTGAGGAGTTTGCCCCCTCACATATACTAATGTGCCACAAACAGGACTTTAATATCACCAACCATTCCCGTTTTATTACTGTCATGATCCTGGGTCCTTTTGACCCAGCGTTTTGTGTTTTCTCTTCGCGATTTTGGTTCTGTTCTCTAATTGGTGTTTACCCTGTTCCCCCCCGTGTGTTCCTGTTTTATTGTGAAGGTCTGCGTCTTATGTGAGTGTTTTCAGTTTGCCTCCCTGGTCTCGTCATGTTAATCACTCCCAGCTGTGTCTCCCACCTGTGTGTAATCTCCCTGTGTTCTCTGAGTGTATTTAAGTTGTATTTTCTGTCTTGGTAATCGCTGGTTCGTCTGTGTTGTTTCCCCTTGGTCTCCCTGCGTCTTCCCGTATGTATTTCTCCGGACCTCCCTGCATCCTCATTCTGGTTTGTCTTCTTAGTTTACCCAGTTTAGGTCTCCAGTTTCATGTTTTGTCGCCACCGCTGTTTGTACTTACCCACCACTGTAAATAAACACTCACCTGCACCAGAGCTGCTGCCTTTTTGGTCCTTTCCTACAATCCCACACGGCTTGCCTCGGCAATCCGTGACAGTACGAACCAGCCACCATGGACCCTGCAGCAGTAAATCCGTCCGAGGAGCTCCGGGACGACGTTACATATAACGTGGAGATTCTCCTCGGGCTGTGGCTTGAAAACCCTCCAGAGGAGCTTCGCCGCGCCGTGGAAAGTCGGCTACAACAGCTCTTTTCCGGCCTGCCATGGCTTCTAACTTCGCTTCCTCCGACCATGCAGGCTTTTCTCCGGCTCACACCCCACCTTCTCTCAGCCACTCCTGCCTCGCTGCCCGACTCGCCGGATGTGGTCTTGCCCGGCCCGTCGGAGCCATCTGCGGGGAAGAAACGCCGATCGCGCCGCGGGCGCGCCACCCCACAGCCGGACGTTCGGACTTCTAATTCGCTGGCTGTGGTGAGTGAGGACTCTGTGTCGGTTCCAGACTTTGTGACTGTTCATTCAGGGGCTGTGTTTTGTGTGGCGGATGTCAACGCGAGCTGCTTATCGCCTGTGCAGCTACCGGCAGCTCAGTTAGCTCCCCCGCAGCCTCTTTCAGCTCAGTTAGCTCCCCCGCAGCCACCCTCAGCTCAGTTAGCTCCCCCGCAGCCACCCTCAGCTCAGTTAGCTACCCCGCAGCCTCTCTCAGCTCAGTTAGCTCCCCCGCAGCCTCTCTCAGCTCAGTTTCCAGTGCCACCCTCAGTTCAGTTTCCAGTGCCTCCCTCAGTTCAGTTTCCAGTGCCTCCCTCAGTTCAGTTTCCAGTGCCTCCCTCAGTTCAGTTTCCAGTGCCTCCCTCAGTTCAGTTTCCAGAGCCTCCCTCAGTTCAGTTTCCAGAGCCGCCTGTAGCGCAGGCCCCAGTAGCTCCAGTGCCCCCGCTACCCGTAGCTCTGGCTCCAGTATCATCGGCTTCACTCATTCACTCCGTGCAGGGAGAAAGTTTAATTTCACCTCAAGGTGCTTTTCATGGTTCAGCCGCCATTGGCACAGTTTGCCGCTCCAGGGCCTCCCCAGAGGCTAGGTCTCAGTCCCCAGCTGATTCTGGACACCTGAAGTCTAAGCAGCTACATGAGAACTGCGCCATATCAGCATTGCCTGTGCAGAGCCCGTGCTCAGTGCATTGCCAGTTGCCTTCGTGTTTGCCAGAGGACTCCATGACTGCTGGCTTAGTGATGACTTCTGCTGGAGGGTCCGAGGGGCCGCTCCGGCCTTTGTTTCCTGTTTCCGCTGGAGGGTCCAAGGGACCGCTCCGGCCTTTGTCTCCTGTTTCAGCTGGGGGGCCCGAGGTGCCCGTCCAGCAGCCTTCCTCGTCAGCTGGTGGTTCCGGAGAACCACGCCAGCCTCATGCCTCGTCGGCTGGAGGGTCCGAGGGGCCCGTTCAGCCTCCTGTCTCCGCTGGGGGGTCCGAGGGGCCCGTTCAGCCTCCTGTCTCCGCTGGAGGGTCCGAGGGGCCCGTTCAGCCTCCTGTCTCCGCTGGGGGGTCCGAGGGGCCCGTTCAGCCTCCTGTCTCCGCTGGAGGGTCCGAGGAGCCCGTCCAGCCTCCTGCTGCAGCTTCATCATCCTCGTCTGGTCCAGCTTCGTCATCCTCGTCTGGTCCAGCTTCGTCATCCTCGCCTGGTCCAGCTTCGTCATCCTCGTCTGGTCCGGCTTCGTCCGTGTCTTCACCCTCGTCTGGTCCGGCTTCGTCCGTGTCTTCAGCTTCGCCCGGTCCGGCCTCTGCAGCCTCGCCTGGTCCGGATCGCCATCGCCTGAGTGGCCGCCGTTGCCTTCCGCACGGCCGGCCCCCCGAACTGTGTCCACGTCGCCGCCGTTGCCGTCCGCACGGTCGGCCCCCCGAACTGTGTCCACGTCGCCGCCGTTGCCGTCCGCACGGTCGGCCCCCGAACTGTTTGGACTCCTGTGCTGTCGGCCCCCCGGCCGGCCCCCCGAACTGTTTTGGACTCCTGTGCTGTCGGCCCCCCGGCCGGCCCCCCGAACTGTTTTGGACTCCTGTGCTGTCGGCCCCCTGAGCTCTTCTGTTTTGAACTCTGTTTTTTCCTGTGTTCTGGTGTGCTTCGTTTCTTTTGGTTTTGGACTCGTTTTTTGTTTTTGTCTTTTTGCCTTCTGGTGCTCCGGTTTTGTTTTGCTTCGGGCCCTCCTTCCTGGGCCCCCGCCGCCCGCCCTGGTCGGGTTGTTTTCTGTTTTTTCTGGCTGTTTTGTTTCTTGTTGGGCTGTCTGGGGCCAGCCTTTGAGGGGGGGGTACTGTCATGATCCTGGGTCCTTTTGACCCAGCGTTTTGTGTTTTCTCTTCGCGATTTTGGTTCTGTTCTCTAATTGGTGTTTACCCTGTTCCCCCCGTGTGTTCCTGTTTTATTGTGAAGGTCTGCGTCTTATGTGAGTGTTTTCAGTTTGCCTCCCTGGTCTCGTCATGTTAATCACTCCCAGCTGTGTCTCCCACCTGTGTGTAATCTCCCTGTGTTCTCTGAGTGTATTTAAGTTGTATTTTCTGTCTTGGTAATCGCTGGTTCGTCTGTGTTGTTTCCCCTTGGTCTCCCTGCGTCTTCCCGTATGTATTTCTCCGGACCTCCCTGCATCCTCATTCTGGTTTGTCTTCTTAGTTTACCCAGTTTAGGTCTCCAGTTTCATGTTTTGTCGCCACCGCTGTTTGTACTTACCCACCACTGTAAATAAACACTCACCTGCACCAGAGCTGCTGCCTTTTGGTCCTTTCCTACAATCCCACACAGCTTGCCTCGGCAATCCGTGACAATTACGGTGTATTCATATAAATGGCCCACCCTGTAGATGGCTGAACAGAGTTAGTTCATACATGTTCAACTAAGGTCCAAGTTACACAGGTCTAGAGCCTGGATGGCAACTGTATGGCAAATTCTGGTTGCTGAAGAAAAAATGGGTATTTCCTCAATCAGTTGGTGAGTGGTTGTTGGAGGTTGCTATTAGGCTACTTACTGTTGCTAGCAATATTTCTTTAATTGCTAGCAGATTGCTGCATTGGATTGATGGGCGTTTTGCCATTAAAGAGACCACTCATAATATCTTTTTACTGACTTGCAGTGTTACTTCCCTGTAAGAAGAGTAGTGGACCACACCCATGCCATCCATGTATGCCCACATCATAACAAAGTTACCAGACTTTTCCTTACTTGTACAGTTTTCTCGCTTTATCCGCATCTGCACTGCCTGATTTCTGAAGAATATGATGATGGATGTCTCATCTATCAAGTTGGTCTTGTGCCTTATCAATACGTAACACCTCAGTTTTAATCACAAAATGATTTTTTTTTAAATTTTAACACTAATAGCTTTGAAAGTCAAAGACAAACAAGGTAATAATCAGATCAGAAACACTTCTCTGTCTTCTCTGTGATGACAGCAGGAATACAAAAGAAAGACCGCACAGTTCACACGGCATGACCTGTGTGTATTTTAACCACCAGGCCAACAGGATGCATTTTTTTATTCTCCTTCAGTGCGGACAAGATCTGAGAACCAACTGAAAGCTTGCTGACATGTATGGGACGTGCAAATCAAACCACATGATGACAAGATCACAAAAATTTGGCTCATAAAGGTGAGTTATTCCCACAGTCACAGCTACATGAAATACAGTCACATTAACCCTGATAAATCATGCACCTTAACAGTAAAACATCCAGATTCTCGACCATTTACCAAAACATGATAAAATATAAAATAAAAGGAAACTTAAACTGTGATTAAGAGCAGTGTGTTTAAAAAGCAGAGTTGGGTTTCCTTCCCTGTAGGTTCCAGCCAAGCCAAATGTTGGCCGGGGCCACATAACGTGCTGCACTTCTCTTACTGAAATTGATGCTGACATTTAGGGTTAATACCGCTTGTCACTGTGATTTCTGCAAATATGGCTTCACCACTAAGTGTTCCAGCAGCTGTTTGTGTGCGTGTGTGTGCGTGCATGTGTGTGTCTCTACAGCTTAACCCAGTCATAATGTCCACACCTAGCAAAACTATTCCAGAGTGTTAAATACACAATTATCTGTGTGAAGCCATCCAGAATACAAGAGGAAACACCCACTACCCACACACTGACCCCCACTCAACACCCTATAACCCCCACCCGCTACTCTACCCCTCTAACTCAGCCCTGCAGGCCAGGTCTGTAAGCGCAAGTGTACTCCATCAAGTCAGTGCCAGGATGGGAGGTGAGAAGGCGCTGGGACACTGGAAACCTGCATGGGAAAGTGAAAACGAATCAGCCCTCCTACCCACATACACACACTCAAAAATACACACACTGCTCCGTAGCCATTGTGTGTTAGATGAGAGCGAGCCACCTGGCACCCACACACATGCCATCGCCCAGGTCAGTGGTCAGCTTGGTGACGGCAGACACTGGAGATTAGGGCTGGCCAGATGACGACACCCAGTGAGAAACCCTGTGTGTCTGCCAGGAGAGGGAGTGTTTGTGGGAGCTGATTGCTTGGCTTCTTTCTTTATTAGACATAACAGAGCTCAAAAAACAGCACCCACAAAGAGCACTGTAAAGAATATAAGACGTGAATCTCTTCTTTCCTTCTTGTCTGCTCGTTGGCTGGGGGTTACGGGGAGTCTTTCCTTCCTCGTGACTCACTGATGAGTCTGTTTTTGACGACTAGCTTGCCAGCAGCAAATCTGGGAAATAAGAGCAGGGGTATTCCAGAGTTACGGTTGCACCACCTAGTGATAATTGCAACTTGGAGTGTGATGGTGCTTAATAAACTTTATTTAGGTAAGGAAGTGATATCACGATACTCACTTGATGGCTCACAGGATTTTTTTTTCTTTTTGGGAGGATGCATGTGTGTGAGGAGGTCACAGCCTTCTACACCCTTGTTTCCTTCATCCTAAACACACTCATGAAACCACAAGGCTGACTCGATGGAACCAAACTGTCTTTTAGAAATTATATTTATATACTTTTACTGTGGCTTGGCCTCTTATGTTTGCATATATTTGCAGACTGATTTACCTTTCTCTTCATGGAATAATGCGTTGAGGAGGCTGTCAGGGTGGATGGTGGGCTCGAAAAGCTCACATCCTGCCATTGTCTGCTTTAGTTCTAGAAATGAAGCCACTTTGCAAAAGGTCAACATGTCATCCAAACTGAGCATTAAAATGCCCTCCACACTGACACACACACAAATGTATTTTGTGTTTATGTGACGCCCCTGTCGTCAGGGCAACATTTTTTGCCGGTGACTTATAAAACCACAATAAGCAGTCAAGCAAAGTTTATTTATACAGTGCATTTCACAGACAAGAGTCACAAAGTGCCTTACAAAACCCAATAGAATCAAGTTAAAACAATACAAAATGAAAGGAATGAAAAACAAAACAACTCAACAATACTACCCATCATCATGGTCCTGGCAGGGCCTCTGCGTGTTTTTCTTCCCTTCTCTCTCTTTGTTCTTTCTTTCTCCATCTCTTGTTTCTCAGGTGGAGCAGTGTGCTGGCTCCTTAGTTTTGCTTACCTCGGGCTGGCTCTCCAGTTTCCCAGGCTCTGACCTGCATGTCATTAGCTCATTTAGCCTGTAATATTTAAAGACCAACTTGAGCCACCGCACTTAGGAACATTTAAATGTCCGACACCAGCCTGCCCACTCTCCACCTCCCACCTCTATGCTCTCTCCTGATTCCTCTGGTCTACTTGCTTCCCTACCTGCAGTCTGCTACAGTAAAGCAAATAAAAATCCCTGGAAGCACCTCTACCTTACTCACCTGTTCAGCCTTTTTTGTAAATAAGCCGATAAACTGCTTGTAGTCTCCGAGTCCTGTGCTTGAGTCCAAATTTACTGACATTATGACATTTGTATTTGCAAACCTTCAGGCGTGCAGCCAGCACATAAGACAGCTCAGGTGTCACAGCTTTAAAAGGTCAATAATCCCGGGTGCCTGAGTCCATCTGTGGACAGGCAGTTTTGGTAATGTGTTGGGAACATAACTCATTATATCTTGTTTTGCACTGATGTTATATGGATTAAAAGTGAGAGTCATTAGACTGCAAACTAATGCAAACTGCAAACTCTGTGGCCAAATCCAACAAGAGTGAACATAAACAACAAATCAAGAGAAAGAAATCATCGTCGTTGCTGGATCTGGGATGACTGTAGCTCAGGAGGAAGAGCAGGTTGTAAGGTTGGTAGTTCACACTCTGGCTGTTCAAGTCTGCATGCCATGTATCCTTGGGCAAGATACTAACCCTAAGTTGCTCCCCATTGGGTGCATCCAAATGTGTGTGAATGTTAGACAGAAAGCACTAAAGCAAAGAAAATAGTGAACGAGGCATGTTTATATGTTGAGAGTAGTGTTGTGAAGCGCTATATAAGAACCGGCCCGTTTACCATTTTTAGTCATATCAGCTCACTTTGTAACTGTTTAAGTTAAGTAAAAAACTTTTGCAAACACACAAACCGAGGCTGCTGCTGTAGTGGAGTGAAATACCTCCAAACCGTTGGGTTTGCTGCTAGCTGCTGCTGCTTTTCTGTGATGACATAAATACAGGGTCAGACCATGGATTGGCTCACTGTCACCAACATCCAATCCAGCTTTTTGGGTCAAAATCAAACTGATATCCAACTCAAATATCCCTCCTTAATTTGTGGAATCCCATTTTAGGTGTTGATTGCGGCTTTATGACCACCGCCATCATGGTGTCATGGTCCTGGGTCGTTGACCCAGCGTTTTGTGTTTATTGTGATTTGTATTAGTTTAGGGTTGAACCTGTAGTTTGGTGTATTGTCAGCCCTACCTGTGTCTGTCCTTGGTGCTCTGTTCATGTCCCCGTGTTGTAAATCAGTCTGTGTTTCCTGTTTTACTTTGAAGGCTCGTGTTCTGGATTTCCTGTTCTGTTCTGAAGGTCTGTGTCTGTTGTCATGGTGTTCAGCTTGTCTCCTCCGGTCCTCATGTGTATTAGGTTCAGCTGTTCTTCCCTCCTGTGTGTGATTACCTGATTACCTGTGTGTGTATATTTAGTGGGTGTCGGTCTGTGTTGGTTGTCGGCTCGTCTGCATTCATCCGTGTATTTCTGCGTTCCATGGTGTCCTGTCTCTGCGTCCCTCTGCCCCGCACCCCCTTTGTATGGTCTCAGGTTTGTCATTTAGTTCCTCCCAGTTTAGGTTTCCGTTTGTAAATTACTCATACCTCGTTGCCTGTTTTTGCCACCACCACCTTTGTAAATAAAACATCACTCGTATCATCAGTTTGCTGCATCTTGGGTCCTCCTTTTCCTCCACACCACACGGCTCCCTTCGCCAGCCGTGACACATGGTTTTTTTTTAAGCCAGAGGTGTTCATATTTCAACAAAATGACATACAAATAAAATAAGAGAATTTAAGGCGCCTCTCACCCCATGATAGCTGGGATAGGCTCCAGCCAGAAAATGGATGGATGGATGGATGGAATTTCACTCACCAAAACAGGAGCACCAACATGTTATAATTAGAGATGGCACAATACCACTTTTCTATGTCCGATCATAAATTTGGATATCGGCCGATACCGATATGAATCCGATATAGTGTGTTTTAATCAACAAAACTGTTTTTTTGCTGCTTTTTGTATAAGTTCATACTCAAGTTAAAAAAAAACAAAAAAAAACTAAAGCTATTCTGTTATAACTATATGCAAAAAATGCACTGCACCCAAAATATTTCATAGTTCAGCAAAACCCATCAATCTAATAAACTTAAACCTACTCCATCCTCCCTATTCTGGTATTTTAAAGAGTAAGCAACCTAACTAATAGGGCTCTAAAACTCCCAGCAAAAATAAAAAAAATAAAATAGGGAACCACCCTCCACCTCATGATGCTTAATCGACGTAATCAACTTTAATTTGATGCAGTGTGAAAAAAAATGCCCAGAAATAAATTATTTTTCAAGAATAATTAAATAGATTCAACATCTTTCACAGATGGTACCTTCCCAAAGGAAAAAGTACTATAGCTTACAGGGTATATTAGACTTAATAGTTACTATATACAGTAATGGACTTCTATACATTTTACATCAGATTAAAACTTTGGGTGTCAGATTCAGATAATTATTTATTAAAAGCTCGACATTTTAAATGAGAGTAAGAAAGAAAAGTATGTCTTTGTGCCCCCTTCTCCCTGTTCATGCCCTATCGGCCCCCCTGGCTAAACTTTGCTAGATCCGCCCCTGCACAGTTACAGCCGTCAGCTACGTAGAAAAAGATCCTGGTGTAGAAAGTAATATTAAATAAATTCTAACAACAGATTATCAAGCTTAAACGTGCTGCTGTTGTTCAGCCGCTGGTTTCCTCTTTCTGGCGCGAAGTGGGAGATAAACAAACAAGAGAGACGGACTCGCGACAGAAAAGCCGATCAGCTGATTACTGATCAGTTTCATGATTGAAGTAGCAGCAGGAGAGGGAGGGGGAGAGAAGAGGCAGTCGCTCCATATATGGTTGTTAAGCTTAACGCGGGAATGCTTTACAAACATTCAGAGATGAACTTACACACTTGCTTTACTTCTCTCTGGGATAACTTCCTCGGAGATGAAATGCCGGTTTGGTAGCAAAGCTACAAATACACACAGCCGCTCTATCACGTGAGCACACTGCTCCAATGTGCTACGGTTATGAGGAGAGTTACGCTGTGTTGCAAGTTTTGTGAGGTGCTTTTTTGATATTTAATGGATCGGATTACATTTTTTATTTTATTTCTCTCCGATCCAGTAATTTACGTCAGTTAGTTATGATGGGTATAGCTTTCCTCCTATCAGTAAAAGCTGCCCTGCTCCTTTCATTGCAAAAACTTTAAGTCTCAATCAAAATCATTTAGATTAAACTTCCATGAAATTGTCATGAAGAGACCAAAATCATTTTTTGTACTAGGCTGTGAACACATGCATCGACTCTTTTGGAGCTTCAGGACCTGAAGTTTTTGGCATTGGTTTCAGTGCTACTTCTGAAAGTAGAGAAACAAATACACTTCGCCTTCACTGTAGATCAAATGGATACATTCAGCATTACTGTTTTTGGACATGTGAGATATTCACTAATATTTCCTCATTATCTCAATTTAGAAAACATAAGGCAGACAGTAAAATGGCTGCAGAAAAACATAATGCACCCATCGGTGTGCTTTTATACCCTTACAGACTTCTTTTTTTAAATGTCTTCCTTTGATCAAGCTGACATTTGAAAGGGGTGCGTAAGAGTTTTGTGGCTAGACACAGAGGGCTTGCGGTGGCATGGTGGCCCGTGTTGTTTTTGTTTGGTTTGAGGTTGATGTTCACTTTGACGGTCTGCACTCGACTAACTAGATGCAGACCTGCAGGCAGGGAAATAATTCGCATTTTCCAACGTTGAGCAGCTGTGGGCATGCAGCCACATACTGAGAACGTTTCTGTACTGTGTATGTACACACACATGCATATCAGCAAGCTAAAATATAAGAGATGGCAAACTGTACAAACTGAAACAGATGAAAGTATGTGCACACACACACAGACACATGCACACTGAGAACACCCAACAAGTTCAGAGGCATCAAGCTGGAATGGGGTGCAACTGAATAATAGAGGCCAAACAGATACACACACACACACACACACACACACACACACACACACACACACACATTTCTGATATTATTTTAGCCTTGGACATAATCAACCAACAAACTCTAGAGTTAATTCAGCTGACAAATACCCATACATCACATCCAAATACTCAGACGTTGGTCTGACACATGACACTGTGTGACTGAAATACAACAGACAAGGTATTCTTTTAATATTTCTTTAAAGCTGCTTTCTTTATTTAATGGTGCCTTATTGCACATATTGTCTCTGTTACAGCTTTACTTTTGGCAGTCTGTGTGTGTCCGTGTGTGTGCGTGCATGCGTGCATGTGTATGCATGAATCTCGTCATTGTAATAGTTTAACAGCTGGCTCATTGTCCAAGTGTACGCACACATATGAAATCCTCATCAGGCTCAACCACATCAATTCGACCCAAGTATTACCTCAAATCATTCTGTCCATTTTGAGGTTTGCCTGTGTGTATGTATCAGTGTGTGTTTCTGTCGCCACTGGCTTCTTGTCTCTTTTTTATGAAGGCGGTGACAGAACGTGTGCCTTTCCCTCACACGGGGTCGTGCCTAAAAATAAATAAGTGCATTTCAAACGCAGGCCAAAGGAGGCTAACTGACCCTGAAGGACAGTTTGTGTTAGTGGTTCAAATACATGAAAGTGTTCAACATTTTCAGCCTTTCTGTGAAACAAATTTCTTCTTATTCAAAATAAGTTACAAAATGAGAAAATTGATTTAAATTTTCTGATAAATAAAGTCTATCAAGTGAGGAAAAAATGAAAAGCATTTTTGTAAAGAAGCAAGATATGTTGGGTTCTTTTAACATAATTTTTAAACTATTTCAGGGGAGAACAAGTACAAACTCAAAAGAATGATTTATTGGGCTAGTTGTTGCAAGGTATTTGACCGCACAGTCAGACTATATACTAAGTCAGGTTAGGACTACAGAGTTTTAAATTTTTTTCTCAAACCCAATTTGTCTTATCACAAATAAATAAACAAACTAAATGTGTACCGCCAGCAATTAAAATGCAAAACAAAAGCAGCTCCCTAAATCAGTGCCTGACTACTAGAATGAACACACAAAGGTGCAATGGTTGTAAACTGACCAATAGAAGCTAGACAAGGGACGTGTGAGGGTTGTTTGGCCAGGTTGGCTATATGGCGAGCAATCGAGAATTCAGTCTTGAGTCTGTAGGTACAGACTCCAGTCATAATTTACTGGACAGAAACCTATGTTATCTCCTTGCACAGTCATGGCGAAACTTGCTCCGTATTCATCACAGGGGGAAAAAGCGACATCTCATAACTTTTCTACAAGTTTTATTCACATCCATCATGCAAGTACTTGACACTAATAAAGACTAATTAACAGGAATGTAGCACAATGTCAAGGTGTCCTGTTCATTTAATATTGTTAGGTTTCAGTTCAGTGGATGTTGGTCACTGCCAGGGCGGCCTTTGTTACCCAATATGTTAATATTTATCAGCAGAATTTCCATACAGAGCTGAGGAGGGAAAGGTATTGAGTTCGGTGGTCTGAGGATCTCATCACTGCATTTTGCAGATGATGTGGTTTTGTTTGCTTGAACAAGTCATGACCTGCAGTTTGTACTGGGGAAGTTTGCAGCTGAATGTGAAGCCTCCAAATCTGAGGCCATGGTTCTCAGCTGGAAGAAGGGTGAAGTGTCCACTCTTAATTTGGAACAACTGGCTGCTCAAGTGGAGGAGTGAGGGAAGAGTGAAGCAGGAGACTGACAGACAGACTGGCATTTCGTCTGCAGTAATGTAAGTACTTTTACTCTGTTCCCCAACCGGACATGGCAGATGGTTGGCCTGCCCTTACTGGTTTTGCAAGAGGAAAAAGGGAGTTTTTCCTTCCCACTGTCACCTAGTGCTTGCTAATTGTTGGGGTTTTCTCTATATTATCGTAGGGTCTTTACCTTACAATATAAAACACCTTGACGTCACTGCTGTTGTGATTTGGCAAAAAAAAAAAAAAACTCTGGCTCTGGATACAAGTGGAAAAGTAGTGGCTTAGGTCTTGCTCAGAGACTCAGAGTAGACCAACTACAAGCTACTCCTACATATCAAAAGGAGTCACATGAGGTGGTCTGCACATCTGACCAGAACGCCTGTGCAGCGCCTAGGTGAGGTGTTTCAGGTATGTCCTACCAGAAGAAAGCCCCGAGGCAGACCTGGCTGGGAATGGGAATGTCCCCGCAAAAGAAATGAAAAAGGCAGCCAAAGAGAGGGAGGTCTGCCCCCACCACCCAGACTCAAATAAGCAAGAAAAAACTGGATGGATGGAACAATTCCTCTAAAAAAAAAAAACCTTTAAAAATAAACAGTTTTGAACCATAAGCAGTGCCATGAGGTGTTTTACTTTTCTCTCAGTTGTACAACATCTGGAACATGAACACAGACTGAAGTTTAAATGCCGCTGAAGGAAAGACGGTGTTAAGAAGCTCACTTTCCATCACCTCCCTTCTCAGTCTGTCGTCAAGGAGAGCTGCAGCAAAAGGCATGATGTAAAAAGAAATCTTGTCCCTGAAACATCTCCCTGTTCCTGCATTTGCGTGGTTAAAAAAAACAACAAAAAAACACTACATTCATCTTAAAATATTCACAGGCGAATATTTGGTTACATGCTTTGTAACGTAAAAAAAAAAGAGGAAGATAAATAGCTGCCCACAAGCTGATGTTAGTGCTGTGTAACTTCTGAAAGCTTGCTCTCCTTTATGCAAACAGTTTGTGCAGGCGAGGTGGCTCATAAATCACACGTTTTTCTGAGAATCGCATTGGAAAAAACATCTTTCTGTCATTAACCGCATGCTCCCAGTTTGTCAAGTTGTGTTCTGATAGTTTAAACAAAGTTTTAAATTTAGGCCGCGCTAATGACCATATTTTTGTTTCCCACGAATGTAAAGAAGGCAGCATCACAGAAGATGTGACATAGCTGTTCTGGGGATGTTAGAAACGCCATGACTGCTTAATTAACAAGAACATCTGAATGTGAACACTGGCCTTAATGGCAAGTCTCATATATGCTGACTGCACGGCCCTTTCTGGTCACATTCATCCTCTCGCTCTCTGCTGCTGCTACTAGAAATAGCACACAAAGTAGGCTCGTGGAAATGCCACCAGTGACAGCTTATGACAAAGCTGAGACTACAAGAAGCTATTAGCGAGCTTGCCAAAGAGTCATTAGTGAACAGCAAAGTTTTAACTAAATATGAACGGACAGAAGCAATCTGCTCTAACTGTGTTTCTTGTTGTTTTACTTGGTCTAAATGTTCCTGGAAAGCGAGAACAAGGAAAATTTGAGCTGATATTTCAGTGTCAGGTCGAATATAAACGAACCAGAGGGAGAAAAATGCTTCAGCAGGTAGTAGATGATAAAGTAAATACGGTTGTGTGTGTGTGTGTGTGTGTGTGTGTGTGTGTGTGTGTGTGTGTGTGTGTGTGTGTGTGTGTGTGTGTGTGTGTGTGTTTGAAAGACTTATTGGTGCCACATGTGGAAAAACTGCTGGCGGTTTTGTCACAAAGCGTGTGAAGCATCACATCATGGCGACACATCTCTGTGACAGCTCCCAGCCTAAATGCCGCAGCTGGACTTTGACTGTGATAACTAGTGACAAGGAGAGCGAGAGGGAAAGGGAAGGAATGGGTAGGACACTTGTAGATACCGGCTTTAGGCCTGACTTCATGGCTTTACAAAGCCCTTTGAGCGAGAGCCTCTAACAATACAACTGTACAGAAAAAGGGAAAATCCATGCAATTTAAGTCTGCTGCCTGCCTGCTTTCAAAATTCAGTGTGACTCCAGTGTTGAGTAAATTCTACAATTTAAAGGCAGCAGATATGGATTTATTGAATATTTATCCCGGTTTTATATCCATATGAGCACCTGCGACCTTTTCCTTTGATGTCGGTCTGTCTCCACTTACTGTCCTAATAAAGTGTTCTGGGTTCTATTCACCTTTTAAAGAAACTCCAATAAAACACGAACATGCACTTCGGCGGCACGGAGAATGAGTACGTAACAGGCTTGAGAAAAGGTCTCTCTTTCCAGGTTATGGAGCAAGATAGTCTCATTGTTCATCTTTACAGCTGTCAGTTAGCAGGCGCAGCCCAGTGCGTGCGTCAGCCTTTTCTTTAATAGGGAACACAGCCTCTCTGCACAGCCATTGATTTACCTCCTCCACCCTCACTATCTCTACTTGCACCCAGAGTTTTGAGCAGCACACGCTGGATAAAATTTGCCCTGGCTGTGTATACATGTGTGTAATTGAAAACGAAGGAGAGAATGAAAATTCAAAAAAACAACACACACAAACGCGGCGGTGTGTGTTGTGTGCACTTGCTCGCCTACACCTTGATGCATTTGTGCGTCTGCATCCATTCGGAGTGCAGTCGTAAATTGAGGGGCTGTATTGTATCCTGTGAACAAAAGAGGCCCATTTGTATAAATTTGGCTTGCAGAGGATTTGTCTCTAAAACGTGCCCCTAGCGTAGAAGATTTGATTACACGGGTATCTGTTGCTCTGCCTCAGTGGATAAAACAGGCCTCCATCAACAGAAGAAGTCAACGTGCCCCTGAAAACACTTCAAACAAAACACAGACTTAAGGTACCTGTTTGTGTCTTAGATGCGTTTGGGTTAACATGCTTCTGTTCAACAGAAAGGCTTTTCCTTCTACACTTCAGTTTTTACTTTCATCTTTTTAAAAGATATTTAATAGAAAAAATATTGTACACATAAATATACATCGATTAGTGTGTAAGTACATTTTCCAACTAATCGATGCATTCTCGTAAACTTTAAATTAATCCATTAAAAATGCATAGGAGTACGTGGCTAAGGAACGGCTAAATACATACAGTGGGGCAAAAAAGTATTTAGTCAGCCACCGATTGTGCAAATTCCCCCACTTAAAATGATGACAGAGGTCAGTAATTTGCACCAGAGGTACACTTCAACTGTGAGAGACAGAATGTGAAAAAAAAATCCGTGAATTCACATGGTAGGATTTGTAAAGAATTTATTCGTAAATCAGGGTGGAAAATAAGTATTTGGTCACCTCAAACAAGGAAAATCTCTGGCTCTCACAGACCTGTAACGTCTTCTGTAAGAAGCTTTTCTGTCCCCCACTCGTTACCTGTATGAATGGCACCTGTTTGAACCCATCATCTGTATAAAAGACACCTGTCCGCAGCCTCAAACAGTCAGACTCCAAACTCCGCCATGGCCAAGACCAAAGAGCTTTCGAAGGACACCAGGAAAAGTATTGTAGACCTGCACCAGACTGGGAAGAGTGAATCTACAATAGGCAAGCAGCTTGGTGTGAAAAAATCAACTGTGGGAGCAATCATCAGAAAATGGAAGACATACAAGACCACTGATAATCTCCCTCGATCTGGGGCTCCACGCAAGATCTCATCCCGTGGGGTCAAAATGATCATGAGAACGGTGAGCAAAGATCTCAGAACCACACGGGGGGACCTGGTGAATGACCTGCAGAGAGCTGGGACCAAAGTAACAAAGGTCACCATCAGTAACACACTACAACGGCAGGGAATCAAATCCCGCAGTGCCAGACGTGTTCCGCTGCTGAAGCCAGTGCATGTCCAGGCCCGTCTGAAGTTTGCCAGAGAGCACATGGATGATACAGCAGAGGATTGGGAGAATGTCATGTGGTCAGATGAAACCAAAGTAGAACTTTTTGGTATAAACTCAACTCGTCGTGTTTGGAGGAAGAAGAATACTGAGTTGCATCCCAAGAACACCATACCTACTGTGAAGCATGGGGGTGGAAACATCATGCTATGGGGCTGTTTTTCTGCCAAGGGGACAGGACGACTGATCCGTGTTAAGGACAGAATGAATGGGGCCATGTATCGTGAGATTTTGAGCCAAAACCTCCTTCCATCAGTGAGAACTTTGAAGATGAAACGAGGCTGGGTCTTCCAACATGACAATGATCCAAAACACACCGCCCGGGCAACAAAGGAGTGGCTCCGTAAGAAGCATTTGAAAGTCCTGGAGTGGCCTAGCCAGTCTCCAGACCTCAACCCCATAGAAAATCTGTGGCGGGAGTTGAAAGTCCGTGTTGCTCGGTGACAGCCCCAAAACATCACTGCTCTCGAGAAGATCTGCATGGAGGAATGGGCCAAAATACCAGCTACTGTGTGTGCAAACCTGGTAAAGACCTATAGTAAACGTTTGACCTCTGTTATTGCCAACAAAGGTTATGTTACAAAGTATTGAGTTGTATTTTTGTTATTGACCAAATACTTATTTTCCACCCTGATTTACGAATAAATTCTTTACAAATCCTACCATGTGGATTCATGGATTTTTTTTTTCACATTCTGTCTCTCACAGTTGAAGTGTACCTCTGGTGCAAATTACTGACCTCTGTCATCATTTTAAGTGGGGGAACTTGCACAATCGGTGGCTGACTAAATACTTTTTTGCCCCACTGTAGTACACCAAAGATGAAGGAGAAGAAGAGGACTTGTAGGCAATGGCATGCTGTGTAGGCAAGTTTGAATTAGGGGACATGAAACGTTACAAATATAAAGGCTAATTTACACCACTGAGCCCTGCTCTTAAAAACTGACATAGATGTAACTCTGGATTTAAGAAAGAAGTGCTTAAAGTTTTAAAAACATGTTTAGTGCCATCTTCTGTCAGTGCCAAACATTCTTACACGCTCCACGCTGTTCTTACAAACTCCAACATTTTGACTGACAACTGGATTTTTCTGTTTGAGTGCAGCTAGCCAAAGAGCGAACAGCCAAATACTGCTAAAGAGACAAACAGTGAAAGTGGACAGTATATCCTCGGTTTCTTAATAAAAAAAACTCCAGGGGCAGCACAAATGCGATAATTTTAAACTGATTTTTGGGTTTAGTGTCCTTGTTTTCCTCTGACTTATCAATTCTGTCCCTAGCTAGCTAACATAGACTAATGTAAGTCAATTAGCCGCAACCAACCAACCACATGACGTCAAGTTCCTTAGTCACAGAAGATAAACAAGATAAACATGTTTTCAAATTTTTAACTTCAACACTTAGATTTCTTAAATTTCTTAAATCCAGTTTTACAGACAGTGTTTTTTAGAGCAGGGTTCAGCAGCGTAAGTTAACCTTTATATGTGTAGTGTTTCATTTCCCCTTTAATAGCTACCCCTTCACACTTCTTCTTTTTCTTCACCAAAGAAGCAAAAGCATGAAGGAACAAGATGAAAGGAGCTGTGGAGACAGAAGGATTGACGCAGAGGTCGCCTGCTTTCTGCTCAACCAGTAATTCTAAACCTAACAGTCTAAATGATGTGGATAATGCTACAGCTAGTTTTACTAGTAGCTATATAGAACCATTAAAAAGGTGTAGATGCTCACTCTCACTGAAGATCAGCAAATCAAATGTATATGATTAGGCCAAATCTATTATTCTTAATCAGAGAACAATTTCTGTACCACCCTACCGCATCTAACATTTACCTCCTCCAGTTTTACCAACCATGTGTCAGTCTGCTTTAAAAAGAAGAATCAAATTTAACCAGGCTATGATCAAAGGAACTCATAACTGTTCCTCATCTGCATGGGTTAATTCCAAGGTTAATTTATTGTCTAGTGAGCAAAAGTCAGCCTTAATTTCATGAGTCGGTGTGTGGCTGGCAGAGTGTGGACCCAACTGCAGATCACAAAGAAGCCAGAACTCAAAATGCCTTCATTGCTAAAGATCAGGGAGTGAAATAGAAGAACTCTGACTGAACAGGAACCAAGATCTTACTGTACTAGTTACAATACCAAACACACAAAGCACACACATGAGGAAACATTTGTCGACAGCATGACAAGGAACAAGAGCAAAGAGAAGACACCAAAATCCAATAACGAACTAAGGGAAGCAAAGCAGAACATAATGCACATTGGACAAGACTATCAAAATAAGATGGCAAACAAACACAGAGACATGACTGACAGAGGACAGAAGACTCACCTGACACAGCTAACAGGGAGACCAGACAACCACATAGAGAGAGAGACATGAAGACATGACAAAAGATGATAACCAGATATTACTAAGAAGATGGGTCAGAATATCAACAGAAACTAGAGACTGCAAACATGACATGAAACAAGAACAGGTTTTATTTAGCAGGTCCAGATCCACATGTTGGTGCTGGTAGAGTCATATGAGCGGATAACAAAAAAAATATGTGGAACAACCAGTAACGTGAGCTACTCTTGTATATGCTACAAGCTACTACAGTATATGAGTTGCCTAATAAGCCCAGTGTCAGCAGTTAACCTAAATCATCATTTTGGAGAACTGCATGCAAATGCAATTCCATACCCTCTGTGCCGATTTTCCCATAATCCTTCTCTTTGAATACACAAAGAGCTGCACAAACCAACAGAACCATGAATTTCTGTTGAAGTTGGGGGCGGAGCCAAAGATGGTGAGAAGCTGACTGACCCCCAGCGTCTGTAAGTCTGTGGGGAGCGAAGCGAGTCCTGACTATAACACTAGCAGCTCTCCTGCTGACTTATAATCTGAGCCTCTGAGCACACATGAGGAAATGCTTTCACTAACAATTTATTTCAGCCACAGAGAAGGAAGAACAATTATCAACAAACTGTCCTATATTCATATGTACACAGTAAAAATGAAAATAAAGAGAATGTAAACACAAACCTAGGTTCAGTGGTTGGTTTCCCAGCTCATGTACTGGCCCAGACCCTCCAGACATCCCCTCCCATGTCTCTCTCTCTGCTTTCTTAGTAAATAAAAAACATTACAACTCAGTGGACTTCTCACTCAATTTATGGAAAACATATGTTTGTTCGCTCTTCCACACTCGCATCTTGGCTTCCAGTTTTCCCTTTTGAAATAATGAATATGTTTTTAATCGACTCATTTTTCTCGTCAGCCGCTCATCCTGTGATATCTCTTCCCCTTTCGCTCCCGTCGTTGGGTCCAGTCGATTCCAGGACCAAGTTTTCTATCTGTGGTTGAAATTTAATATCTATCAGGAGAGTTGACTTGCTGGCCAAATGCTGGGCCTCTACACACACACACACACATGCTGGCACATATTCACTTAAATCAGCACAACTAAGTTCACAAGTAGGTTTTTACACATATGCCGGCAGCCCACCTGCAACTTCTTCAGTCTAACTCCCCCCACGCAAAAGAAGCCCAAACCTCTCGATGTTTCAACTGTACTACTACTTTCCTCTTCACTTTCTTACTTTCAACAATCCAAAGCTGTTTTGGATGCTGATGAAACGAGACATTAATCCACAGGAGGAAGACGTACAGTGTCTGATACTGTGGAAAGGATTTGTAATGGTAATCTATGCATCTGATGTAATTTATTGATGCGTTGAGGTTGCACAGAGACTGTGTGTGTGTGTGTGTGTGTGTGTGTGTGTGTGTGTGTGTGTGTGTGTGTGTGTGTGTGTGTGTGTGTGAGAGAGATTTTTTTGGCTTAATGAAACTAAGCTCCATTATCTCCACCTGTTGATCGTCACCCTTATTACACTATAACAACAAGAAATCCTCCCATTTATACTGGCCCATGGTAGGGAGTTACGGCTCCAACATACACTGAAAAAATATACCATAGCCTGTCTGTGTGTGTGTGTGTGTGTGTGTGTGTGTGTGTGTGTGTGTGCCAGAAAGAAACACAGTAGAAACCGAGGCGTGTTCATGTTGGCTGTGGTATTGTTCTTGGAAGATGCCTATCAAATACTGCGTATTGCAAACATCTGGATCCAAACCATCACACACACACAGACAGAGATCTGCTTTCTATCTTCAGTCTAGTGTGTGTGTGTGTGTGTGTGTGTGTGTGTGTGTGTGTGTGTGTGTGTGTGTGTGTGTGCTGTAGATGGAAAAAAAACTCCTGCCGATGATGGGATGTGATGTGGAGATAGTTTTAAATTCCTGGTTTAAAATGACATCTTATTTATGGCCACTTGACTACTTTGACATGATTGGAATGCATTTGGGCAAGTGTGTGTGTGTGTGTGTGTGTGTGTGTGTGTGTGTGTGTGTGTGTGTGTGTGTGTGTGTGTGTGTGTGTGTGTGTGTGTGTGTGTGTGTGTGTGTGTGTGTGTGCATGTATTATGCCTGTGCCTGTTTGTGTGTGTATGTGTGGTCATCCGTGATTGCTTTTGGTAGCATTATTAACCTCACCGGTCAGGAATAGCAAATGAAATGTCAAACATCATATCAGGTAGGAGGAAGATATTCCCTCTTCGTGTCGCACGCTCATACACACACAGCTTCTTCACGACTAAAGAAATTAACATCCTCCATATACAGGACGTATACCATGCAGCATTCTGATGGTCTGAATATGAAATGAAATGACAATTCCTACATGATCCCAGACTCAAACTCAATAGATTGATATGTAAATGCAGGCAAATGAATCTCATCCCGGAAAGCTGACCTCACCTGGCTGCTCCACGCCGTCAATCAGCAGCCTCATCAGCCGAAGCACGGTAGCAATCGCACTGCATATGCAACTCTGCGGATTAGGCCTGAACCCTGCAGCTATCATTACTGAGCTCTGATACTGTCATTACAGTATCTTTCCCACTTTGTGGCTTCCCCTTCTGTCCTCTGGCCTGAGGAAAGAATGTAAAATCGCTTTCCAGAGTCAAGAAAAACAGAGGTTTTCTCACAGGGCGTGGAGCTGGAAGACCTTCAAAAACCAGTGCTGCATGCTCACTGCAGTCACAGCTATCATGAAAAATAATCCTGCCCACGGTGTGGCAAATCAGTGGAAAATTACACTTCCTATTGTCCCTGGTTTTGAGGAAATATTTGATTAGAGATTTTTCTTCTCACATTTGACTGCTGTCATCATACAGCTGCGGAAGTGAGACAATTGTCTGGCAAAATTTCACGTTATCAGTATCATTGATAGGTAATTGCAGGTTCAAAACCAACCATGAGATGCTCAGCATCACGCACAAAAGGATCATCATTTGGAGAAATCAGGTTAGGTTTTAAAGTGGCTCAAAGTTTCAAGGTTTGAAGTCTCAAAGAACTTCTTATATTATATATAAGTTTCAGCGTCATTACTCATAAGTTTTTAAATATTGAATTTCTCTGAAAATTTGAGTTAACAGTGTGCAAATGTTTATCTGCTGAATACAAGCTTTGAGTGGTTTATTGCCTGAGGCTCATGCTTCAAGCAGTTCAAGTTCTCTGGCATTTCCTCTTCTGTCTCCCTCTCTGCTTTTGAGTAGATTGGGTTCATCATACTGAGAGTTACAGCAAAACAAACAAATAAACAAAACAGTTTCGTACTGCTGAACTGCCCAATGCAAATTTGCAGTTTTCTGCATATTTCCTTTGCAAAGTTAGTTTTGTAAATGTCTTCAAGTTGTCACATTAAACTTGTTCTGTGATAAATTTCCAGAGTTGGTAAATCCAGCCCTGTGCAGTGGTATTATAAATCACTGTGCAGCGTTTTGGTACATAATAAGCTTAAAACTCTTTCTTTTTTTTAAATTGTCTGGACTTCCTGGATTATATTTCATTTTCTTACTGGCATAGGCTCCTGTCAGCGAGAACGTCTACGACAGCTCTAAAAACATAATGAGAAGCAGAATTTCATTGGCTGTTTTGAGCTGAGAGAGCTTTAATTCTTCATGGTGTCGCAAACATTCCCCAGAGATTTTGGTGCATATTGACGCGATAGCATCATAAAGTTGCTGCAGATTTGTCAGCTCCACATTGATGATATGAATCTCCCATTCCTCCACATCCCAAAGTGCTCTATTGGTGAAATGTGATTGTCAAGTCCATTTGAGTGCAGTGAAGTCACTGTCATGTTCAAAAACCCAGTTTGAGATCGTTTTAGGCTTTATGACACATTGCATTTTTCCATTGGAAGCACCCATCTGAAAATTGGAAATCTTTTGTCATAAAGGAATGGACGTGTTCAGCAACAATACTCAAGTAAGCCGTGGCATGTAAATGATGGCCCAGAATGAGTCAAGAAAATATCCACCACACCATTATACCACCACCACCACCGGTCTGTACCATTGATACAAAGCAGGATGGATCCACGATTTGATGTTTACACTAGATTCTGAAACTAGAGATGGTTGTGTGGGAAAATCCCAGTAGATCAGCAGTTTCTGAAATACTCAGACCAGCCCCTCTGGCATCAACAACCATGACAAGTTCAAATTCATTTACATCAAACTTTGTTCCCTCATTCCGATGCTCGGTTTGAACTTCAGCAGATGGTCTTGATCATGCTTTGAGTTGCTGCCATGTGATTGGCTGATTAGATAGCTGCACGCAGGCAACTGAACAGGTGTATCTAATGAAGTGGTCAGTTGCTCTATGTTTTATTGTTGAGTGGGTTTACCATCACATATTAGCTGAGAAGCTAACAAAAGCTAATTATCAGTGATCAAGGACGCCCGCAGGTAAAAATCATCATGTGTTGGCACTAAGGCTGCATTCACGCTAGGTATGGTTGCTGTGGACCATACCCAAACACAACAATCCCCACATTCCCGCTGTCCTGCACTCACACTGTGCTTAACGATCCAGGCCCAAGTATGTGTCAGTTCTTCTCATCATCTCAGCTCCTTTCTCATGTCTGCTCTCTTTCACGCACACACAAACCACGCATTATCATTTCATTTGGTCATTTAATTGGGGCTGTTTTTGAAGTGGTGGCATGCTGTCCTCTTGCACTAAGTATAGATTTGTTAATTAATTAGCACAGCTGTCAGCGAGCAAGCGTTGGCGTACTTTGGCACAGTCAGCAATCACACTACTCAAACAAACTGGACTTTCGGGGTCAAATGGGTTTGGGTACAGTACGGATTGCCTTGTGTGGGTGCAACCTGGGGCTATTGATGGTCAGTGCAGTCTGTTTCATTGGCAGTAGTTATTGGGTAAGTAAGAGACAAAACTCTAAAATTATTTTTTTGCACTGAGGTAGAAAAGTGTACAATTAATAGTTTGCCAGGTTGGCAACCAGGAATATTGATTTATGGCCTGTATCCCTATCTAAACTAAAACAATTAGCCAAATAAGAAGACTGGAGGTAAAAGGATCAAGGCTGATTCACTTGGGGGTGGTAAGGGGTGGTGAATGTACCAAAATATTTTGAAGGAGGTGATATGTTTCTCTTCTGGAAGTGGCACAGATGAGGATAGCTCACATTCAGAGTCCTTAAATCCCTGAGAACATGCACCTTGGTCTGCTGACCCAAAGCTGGCCCTTGTGATCCCTGAGATACTTTTGGTGAACCGGAGGTTTGGAATCAGGCCATGGAGAGCATGAAACAGGCTTTTATCCTAAGACAGCCTCCAGTCTTTTGTGGAAGCCACTGCCGAAAATCCCCACCCCGCATCCTGTGCGGTACTGCTGCTGGATCCTCCACAGACGTTCTTCTGAGAGTCTGAGAAGAGGAACAATAACGGAACATGACGAAGGCTCGAACATTGCAAAGAATCGCAAGTGACGGGGTCCTATCGGTGCACTTTTGAGTCGGGAGTGCTGAGTTCACGCCGAGTGAAACCAACTGTAAGAGGAACTGGTAGAACATGCTATGTTTCATCTGGATTCATCTCAGCTGCTAGATTACTGGCAGGTGTTTACACAAGACTGCAGTTCAGAAACGTTACACGCCTTCCTCCTTCTGTGTGTGTGTATTTAAGGAGTATGTCATGCATGTGTGGCGTATGTGTGTCCCCGTATTGCTGAACGTCAAATCAGATTAAACGTGGGGAGAGGGGTTGGGGGGATTGAGCTGCGAGCGCTCAGATACGCTCGCTTTACTCCAAGGTATGTGAGAGCGTGAGTGTGTGCATTGGGGGTGGGTGGCTTGATTTGGAGTTGTTGGCTCGAAGGTATTTTACCTAAAGAGGCTTGTGCAAAAGTTGCTGTATGTATACATTGTGGTATGTATGTGTGTGCGCTTACATGCACGCGCGCGTGTGTGTGAGTTACTAAACCAAAAGGCCACCTGCTGATAGGCCTGATAAGAGGCCCTTGCAGCTCCGTCTTCTGTTACATCCACGAGTTGGACACAACCGCGACATCATCACAATGACTGCGATTAAAATATCAAGTTGTTGAGTGGTTTATCTTTTTGAAGGGGCTGTGAGGGTTGTTGAATAATAAGAAAATAATTTAATGCTGATGTGTCTGTAGAATATGTCAGCGTCCCGTGCGGATTTCCACAGCGAAAGTTGTTGTTGAGCACTAGTTTGAGATACAGCAGTAGTGACAGCAAAGATAACAATATCAAAGTAGAGTTTGGTCATTTTCCCAGTTCTCCACAGAAAGGATCAGATCACCATTAGAGACAGGCCTTCTTTTTTTTTTCTTAAAGGGGCTTGGAAAAACTGAGCAACAATGTGAAGCCTAATTAAATGGAAAAACATGCTCGTGTTTGCGTGACTTGTGGCAGTTTTCACAGTTTATCAACCGCAGCAAACTGGAAACACAAAATTCAACTGTAAACACAATGTAACTGCAAAAAGGTGAAAAGCAACAGCGCTGTGTAGTGTGATGTCATATTGTCGGTGCAGGCTTTTTTTCACATTTTTAAATGGAACTTTGATGCAGGCCGCGTGAAAATAATGGGATAAAGTTAAAGTTACAACAAAAGTCAGTTCACCAAGTTAAAACCAAGATCTTCTTCAGATATGCATGTTGAAAGACCAGATAGCTTCTTGGAAGGTGAATGTGATTCGAGAGCTCAGGGAAACACTGGCCAAATATGTGCCTTTCTGTGGCCAACATACACACAAGCATAAACCTTCTTAATATCGTATCACTGTAAATATTTAACCAGATACAAACTGGATAAAGGTGGTTGTAGGACCCAAGTAACCATTATCATCTTCTAAGGTCATTAACTCCTCTATACTGCGCTTCCTAGTATTCAGGCAAAGCTCTCCATAACCTGTGCACTGACCTTTGTGTGTTTGTCACCCAGTCCCTCCAGGTGAATGTCTGTTAACTCACCCTTTAGCCATGACTTTAACAGGACACGTCACTCAGTAGAGAGGAAATTACCACTTGAATAATGAGAGGAACCTGTGTTCTCCAACAAAGACAAGCGAACAACTGTGAAAGAGGGCGAGGCTGACAGACAAAGATAGACATGACCTCTCGTTCATATTTCCAGCTTTTGATCATTTATATATATATATTTTCGGATGCTGAATCTGTGTCTGCAGAAACCCCAAATTGTGACATTCTGAAAACATTTCCCAGACATCGAGCATGTATTTCAGGATAATGTTACAGGAAATTTTCCCTCACACAGAAAGTGAGGTTATGACACACAAGAGATCAGTGCCAGTCCAATACCATAATCTGAACACACCCCTTCTCTACCCATGAATAAATAAATGCTGCTATATTTTTCCAGCTGGCAAAAGCATAAAATGATAAATGATGTGTGATCAATTTTGTGCTATAATGTGTAATAATGTGGGTTTTTTGGTTGTGTTGATGAAAATAATAATAATAATGACAGGGAATAATGAGGGGGGAGAGAGCGCAATGAGCAAACCGCTCTCACTTTAACAGCAAAGTCATACTTTCTGTATGTGCAAGTACACGAGGGTTTACTAGGGTTACGAGGGTCCTGCTAGCACAGATTCTCACTGTGCTAGCAGGACAGGAGGTTCTGTGTGGACATCTGTGTAGTCTCCAATTTGTAGGAGTTATCCACACAGCTACTACAGTACAAGGGCACCAAGTGTAAAAGGTAGTATAATAAGAACAATATGCATCATGGTGGCTGCAGCTCTCTGCATACTTGTAAAGAAAACAAAAAAAACTTTTGGCCTGTTTTGTAACAAGTGAACTTTATGTGTTTTAAATACAGAGATGTGCCCTACAGGTCTGAAATTTGAAACTTTCAAATAACACCGTTCCTCTAATGGCCATGTGAAGCTAGCTCCTAAGAATGAGCCAGAAAATGCACAACATGCAAAATGCACGACTTTACAAAGCATGTTTTCAGGTTGGTATGATTCAAATTGTCCCATTCATTATCTCCTTTGTAAAAAGAGCAAAGATTTTAAGTGTACACTTACCAGCCATTTTATTTGGTTCCACTACTCTTTAATGCAAAGATCCAATGATTATGGATACACAACTAAATGCAATGTGTGGGAAGACATTGCATTTAGTTGTGCAATCAAGGTCAAGATGTCCTGCTGGAGTTCAAATTGAACTTTGGAATTGGGAAGAAAAGTGATTTATGGGGCTTTGAGCATGGCGTGGTTGTTTGTACCAGACAGACATGTCTGTGTAATTCAGAAAAAAGTAATTTCTAGGATTTACAGAGAATGATTCAAAAAAGAGAAATATCGAGCAATTGGCAGAAAAATGTCTTGTGGATGCCAGAGATGAGAAGAGGATGGTCAGACTTCTCTGAACTGATAAGAAGGCAATAGTGATTAAAATAACTAGTCGTTAAAACCAAGGTATGCAAAATAACTTCTATGAATGTTGATTCTTGAAGCAGATGTGCTACAGCCACATCTACAAGATCACACCAGGTGGCATGCCTGTCAGCTAAGAGCAAGAAATTTGCACTGACCATACAGGATGTGAAAAATGCCTGCAACTGTTGGAGTATAAACTCAGAATTTGGCATAAACAACATATAAGTATGGCGTGATTGGTGTCAGAGGATGTAATGGTGTGGGGGCTATTTCTACTTTAGAGTAGAGCCACTAGGCCTCAGTGTCAAAAAGAACCAGTCAATGTGGTTTAGGTATCTGGTTAGGATGCCTGCTGGGCAGGCTAACTAAGGCACGCTGAGTGGAAACTGGGAAGAAACCCCAGTTAGACCCAAAACCTGCTGGAGAGAGATTGTATCTCATCACGCCTGGGTTAGGGTTAGAGCCTTGGGATCTCCCCAGAGAAACTTGAAAGTGTTCCTTGTTAGGATATCACCAGAAATTGCTCTTTTACTACCCAGTTTGGTCGGATGGATGGATGGACTAATTAAAATGTGTTAAACATCTCATTTGACTGTTTGTGGCTGACAATCTATATTGCTTTTCTTAAGTTTCACCCTCTTTGTTTGTTTATACCACCCTGTATAAAACAATATGAGGGCACAGCGCGGATTATTTAAGGTGCATTTTCCATGTTTGGTTTCAGCACAGCCCACCCAAGTCAGAGAACTGAAAATTGCAATTCTCTTTTCCTGAGTACTTGTAAATTCTTCACGTCTCTTCTCGACAATTGAGGTAAAGAAGGTAAAGAAAAAGCATTTCAAAGATGATCTGTGTGTGTGTGTGTGTGTGTGTGTGTGTGTGTGTGTGTGTGTGTGTGTGTGTGTGTGTGTGTGTGTGTGTGTGTGTGTGTGTGTGTGTGTGTTCCTGTTCTCTTCTTCTGGATTTATTATTTTATTATTCATTTTACTGCTGTTTTTGTCTTCTTAGCAGATTTTGTATTTATCTAACTCTTCTGGTCTGTTAGTGCCTCTATCCTGTCTGTGCTAGTGCCCGATTTGTACCCTGTTATTGACTCATGCTGACTCTCCATATTACTGTGAAGCACTTTGGTGTGCCTTCGGGTTTTTAAATGTTCTATATAAATAAAACTGTATTGTATTGTATTGTATTGTACTGTAAAATCTTTTCATTTATACTTTTTTTCTTCTATGAGATGCACTCAATTTGTTTAAATGAACAGGAATTGCTTTATTTTGATACAAAGATTTCTGCAAAAATGAAAAATGTGAATGCAGTGTTTATGACATGGAAATAAAAACATTTTTGTCACCAAATTCAATGAGTAATTGTCAAAAATAACTGCAATCGAAGTACTGATAAAAATAGTTGTGATAATCGTTTTGGCCATAATCATGGAGCCCTACTACTCGCAATGTGTTGATGTAAAAGTGATTATGGCTGCTACTTATGACTTATTAGGAAGCTCACAGATTATTCTTTTTATGTTATTCTCACATTCACATTTGTGAGCGTGTTTGGAAATGTGGCTATGGGGTCAAAGCCTGTGATCAGTCATCTCCATCAGCCTAAACCAGTGGCCACTGCGTGTGCGTTTACATGTTTGGGCCCGTTAGTAATAACCAAACGTTTGCTATATAACTTCTCTAGTTAGTACATGCAGTTTTACTGTCAAGTGCATCATTAAGTTCACTTCACACATACAAATTCACGAGCAGGCTTTGGTGCTGGGCTAACTGCTTTTACTCTGTGCAGAGAATAAGTCACGGTTTTTTGTTTCCATTTAAAGCATTTAAACCGTGATGTTAGACTAAATATTTTATTCCCATGTATAAAAATGTGTGTTCACTTTCAATAATGTTGTTGGTAAATATATTTTTAAAGCGTTAGAATTCACCAATGTTTATTTTCATAGCTCTCGCTCAGTTTCACTTGTTTAGCTGACACTGTGACTGTCATGGTCTCCGTGCCTGCCCGGTCGGCCCCACAAGGCTACAATTGCTGTTGCTGTTTTCTCCCTCTCTGCCTGGGCGGAGCTCACTGTGGGCTCCCGCCCTTGGCCCACACACACACCTGACAACACTCACCCATCATCACCGGGAGCACTATTTGAGGCTGGAACACAGATCCTCTCGTCGCTGGATGATTGTACCCCTAACGTTAGTGTTCTCACAGCTCTTGTGCTTCATATCCGTGACTTGTGATTAGTTGGTGACCTGCCTTCTCGTCTGCTTCAGATCCCCCCCCCCCCCCCGGACCTGCGACCTCCCTGCTGCGGGAAAGTGTGTGAGTGTGAGAGAAGAAGACGTGAGCGAGTTACCCTGTGATTTCCCCCCCGGAGTTTTGGATCCCTTCACTGTACATATATTGCACTGCACTGTAAATAAACCACACCTTGGAGATACCTTACCGCTCTGCGCTTGAATCCCCGTACCAGATCGTGACAGTGACTGGGAGAAAGTTGGTGCTTTTCCACGATGCTCGCTGAACACGAGGTCCCCGTTCTTCTAACTTGGACAGAGGCACTGAATGAAGCTGACACGAAAAGTAGCGCCGGGATATCGCAGTGCCATCTTGTGGGTCCTAAGTATTGAGCTGCGTGTGTGTGTGTGTGTGTGTGTGTGTGTGTGTGTGTGTGTGTGTGTGTGTGTGTGTGTGCGCGTGCGTTCCTGTTCTCTTCTTCTGTATGATGAAAACTTGCGTGTCTGACTTTTCAGCACAGGTTTCAAACAGATAATAAATGTGTCAGTGGGATGAGGTAGAATCATACTAACTTTCATAATGTCTGCAGTCAGTACACTTTCACCTTCAAACACAGACGCACATATGAAGCATTGCCAGTACTGTAAAATCTGGTGCCTGAGTCAGCCTGAGACACCGAGAGTTTATAACCAACATGTAGTCCACCCTTTCTCTGTAGACGTCTTAAAGACAGCTGGAACCAGAGCAGTTGTTAGCGTCTTCTAGAATTATAAAAACAAATGACTGTTGCATCTTATAAGGTTAACATGTTTTTGGAAAGTGGAAATGTTGTCAGGTTACCACTTTCTTACCTAGAGGCCTAGGGGCGATCGTGGCTCAAGAGTTGGGAGTTTGCCTTGTAATCGGAAGGTTGCCGGTTCAAGCCCTGGCTTGGAGAGTCTCGGTCGTTGTGTCTCTGGGCAAGACACTTCACCCGTCACCTACTGGTGTGGCTACAATGTAGCTTGCCATCACCAGTGTGTGAATGGGTGGATGACTGGTTGTGTAAAGCGCTTTGGGGTCCTTAGGGACTAGTAAAGCGCTACACAAATACAGGCCATGTACCATTTCTTAGACAACTCTTCAGTTTCGCCCTACATACAGCAATATGTAATAGATGTTTTGGTAATGACAAAACCACATTCTCCGACCTTGCCCTTTCAGCAAGGTCTACGTGGCATTTTAAAATTTGTGTCATTTTCATTTTATCACCCACTACTTTTCTATTTCATTGTGCATATGCATATGTGGCCCACTCAGGAGATAGATTAGTTCATCCTCTAATCTCAAGATGGTTGGTTAGAGCCACGGCTCCTCTGTTCAGCATATCTAAGCGTCTTTGACAAGATACCTAACACCCACCCTCTCCACCAAATGAAAAAGAAGAAGAAAAAAGACCTTAATGTGTTCACACAGTCAGTGGATGAAAAGAGTTGAATGTCTAGTTCTAAGTGTATTCTCTAAGCATGAATTGATTATAATGGCTTGTAGTGCAAACTACCAAATAAATGCTGTTCTTTTTACCTATCAGCTTCTTCTATGGTGCTCTCTGAGCAAATGCTACCTATCCACCCTCTAATGGCAGACAAATCTGTTTAGCAACCAGCTGCTGGATGCACTGCAGTATTTAGCGAAGAAGAAACGGGCCAAGACCAAAGCAAAGAATAAAAAAAGTTTCAAAAGAATAATCTGATGGTTATTAAATAGACGACTGTTCAAGTGACCAAAATCATAAATTATTATTTTTTTCACTATATTTGATGTTAAGGTCAGCTGTAGGAGCTGAATGAGGTTCAAAAGTGTGTGTGTGTGTGTGTGTGTGTGTGTGTGTGTGTGTGTGTGTGTGTGTGTGTGTGTGTGTGTGTGTGTAGTGTGAGTAAAAGGTCAGGAATTGTCCTCCCTTTGGGCTGATCTGCCCACTTAGATCAAAGAAAACTTCCAGGACAGACTGTGGAGTGCCGCCTGGAAAATCCCACTCACTGGAACACAGTCGCCATGGGAACCAAGCGCGATTCCGTGTGTGTGTGTGTGTGTGTGTGTGTGTGTGTGTGTGTGTGTGTGTGTGGGTGGGTGGGTGGGTGGGTGGGTGGGTGTGTGTACATTGAGTTGGGGCTGGGTGTCCTGAGGCTCGTTTAGACCTTTTAGTGCAGGTCAAACTTAAAGAGCTTGTCATTCTCTCTCTTACACACACACATACACAAACATCCTGCTTGTGGCTAACCAGGCGGGCCCTGAGGATGACCGGCCTGCTACAGTCTGTTGCTGTGGTGTGGTAACCTGGCTGTAGTTCCCTGTTCAAAAGGAGGTCAACATTCAAAAGGTCACTTAGCACCGCTCAGTGTGTGGTGATGTTACTGGTCCCTGAGCAAGGAGAAAATGAAAGCTTTACAGGAGAGTAAACTTAAGCTCGTCTTTAAATTGCATCATTTTAGAGACCATATTCACAAGAGAGCAACACTGCACAAGACAACAATGAAAGAGACTCCATTCAAACACAAACCCTGGTGTATACCTCAGTTTGGTTACTTTGGTAAAAGAAGAGGTTTGGGGGATTTATGTGCACGTCACTTCCCACATGGAGGCTGCACTGCTGAGAACAACAATAAATTGGAAAGCAAGGACGCCACAGAAGGATGAAGAAGGACTCCACAGATTAATCAGTTGCCCTTGTCTGTCAATGTATCTTCACAACCAGATACAATGCTGTGTAGCCACCTTTCTTGTGTGATGCATCACTTTGTGATGCACAATAACACACAAAAGTGACCCTGTACCAGTTTTAATTTCAGAACCACAATAATGATAAAAAATAATTGATAACCATTTTAAAACATAAATGTGCCCACAAATACATCTGAAATCTTCTTATTAATGAGTGTATCTTAACACACATTATCATCCATTCACTAATATCTCTATAAATAATGTTGGGACACTGTTGATTTCTGGACAAAAGTCATCTGTGATGCTGCTGAAAATTAGCCAAGAAGCAGCAACGAAACAACTGTGGCACAGCGATCACACCAGCACTGACAAAACAATAAGCACAACAGATCTACTGATTCAACTGTCATGTTATCAAGTGTTGGTATGGGTTTGATTTGTGGTCATTCTTTATTTCCTCTTAAATTAAAAAAAAAAAAAAAAACTCTGGCTGGGTACACATGCCAGAGCTACCACAATCGTAACATTTAGCCCTTATAAAATCCAAAGGAGTGAGGAAAAAATAGCCCCGACATTGTTTGGTTTTTAAGAAAAATAAAAGAATAAAAACATTGCTGTAGAATCCTAAGCCTTTTTTATAGCTACTGCATACTCTAAAATTGATCTTTAGACATGGGAGTTTATGGGAAATTGTCTGTCTTTTGTGACCACTCCCCAAACTGTGGCTTTTGTCACTTCTGTATGATTTTAATTTTCCAGTCCCAGAGGTTGCTATTTGCTTCGGAGGTTTCACGTCCTGTGACAGTGACAATGGTAGCAGACACTAACAGATGCCTTGTCGCCAAAGTTACACCCAATGTGATGCCTACAGTTCCAAACCACTGCAAAATTGTTGTTTCTCCGATGTCTTGATATGTGCACTTGTTCTCAAGGGACACAAGACAGAAATGGCTTATTGCTAGCATGGCAGGATAAATAGTACAAAACTCATTTTATTTTATTCATGCTGTGCCATATCACAACACCAGTCGTGGCTTGGTTCACAACCAAAAAAAAGCAGATTCAGAGCCAAGATCACAGTCAAACTCGCAGTTAACAGAGAAAGAAAGAAACATCCAGCAGAATCTGGCTCAGGAAGGGGAGCCATCTCTTGGGACTGGTTGGGAATTTGGGGAGGGAGACAGGGTAAAGACACACAGGGGAAGAGAGGCAGAGATTAATAATAACTAATAATTAATGCAACGTTCCAGATATCTCAGAACTGGGATGTTCGCACTCAGTAGTGAAGTCACTCCAGAGTTGGTGTGTTCCAAAACACTGACGAAAAACAGGATTTATTTAGGCTCTTAGCAAGGTCGAGCCCTCCAGGTATCAGTAGCAATCCCACGTAGTACTTGTTTTTTCGCGCTTAAAAGAAACACATTGACAGCCTGATCCCTGCTCTGTGTATGGTAAAACTACACAGTGGCAGTACAAATTAAAAGTTTACAGTTTTACTACTGTTTACAGTCATTGCGGCCTTCTTGAATGTATCAGAAACATCCAAAAAGTACCAAAAGGGAAAGTTTTAAGGCTAATCTCAAAAGTAGAGAGGGTGTCTGTCTCCTGAATCTTCAACAGAAGAGGGGCCTGAAAGCTGAAGGCTCTGCCTCCCATGCTACTTTTAAATATCCTAGGAACCACAATTAAGCCAGCAGTATGAGAGCAAAGCGTTCTATTGGGATATTAAGATACTATGAGGTTTCTAAACCTAATTATTCAGAATTGATTATTATTCAAAACAGGTCGGTGGAAAATAGGTGTGACCTTTATTTGTTTTAGCTGATCCAAACTGGTAGAAATTTGAATGAAATTGGGGCTGAGCCAATAAATAAATGACGGTTGTGTAATTTCTCAACTTTGGTTCTAAGTCAAAATAATCAAATAACAAAGGAATTTCAAAACACAGGGCATGACTTTCCTGTACAGCTTAGTATAACTCAGTATACTGCTATATACAACTAATGTATACAACTCAATATAATGTATACAACCATATTTTATAGTATAAACACCTTTTAAATATGACTGAAATATGAACTGAAATAAATAGTATTGCAAAACACAACCACAGCTTTTGAGACATTTTCTTTCCTAAGCATCAGCAGTGCAGCATGAGTTTACGGTTCAAATGAGAAAAAAGTGGAAGCTACACTTTGTACATCTGTAGGGCATTTAGTATGCTGCGCTCTGCATTTCCCCTCCCCAAAGGTGAAATTGCAGACTAGCTTCAGCAGCTACTTCCATGCCAGATGATGGTGTTTGATAGTTGTGTGAGACTGAAACTAATGAATTAGAGAACAGAGGGTGTGTGGAGTACATGCAGATCTACAGGGAGCTCTGTCAGCCAAGGGGAACAGACGAGACAGAAAGCCCACCTTGAATTTCAGCATGCATTCACCCTTGCAAATCAATAACCCCGCTGCAAGCATACATATGCAAAGGCATACACATATAAATACCCGTGAAAGCGTGCTTACGCAGAAAAAACAGAGGAAGATTTCAATGTTAATTCTTGAGGTTGTAGACATGATTGTGGATCATGTCAACACTTTGAAACTTCTCTCCCTACTATTTTTAAGACCAAAGCATGCAGATAATATTGAGATGAGTTCCAGATGGACAATAGTGGAACCATGTGTTTGAATCAGGCCTGCTAAAGCTCTATCGATTCCCCCATCAGAACACAAAGAGGTTCTCCAGTTATCGCTTCCCCTTTTGGACAAAGAAGCCCTCCATCTGTGAGCATCTGGACACTGTTTGATCTACGCACTATGAGCAAGACAAAGGATGAGATGAAGTGGGATGGTATGTGATTAAAAAACAACTGAAATAATAATCTGGATGTCTGGTTATATTTGCTTCTATTATAAATAAGACTTTTGAGAAATTAAAAATCTAGGCTGTTTTATTGCCAAAAGGTCAACAACACAAAGTGTGAATGTGATCTCAAACCTGAATCGTTTGATTCTTTTTTCCAACCACATGGCGAGAGGAATAAATATTCTTTTGCAGCTAAATGTTCACCACATTCACCAGACGGCTCTAATGTGAAGGGTACAAACTGCAGCGAGAGTGAAGCAAAGCAATTAAGCTGAGGGCTGGAGAGCAAACACTGAGCTCACAGAAACACTATTACTGGCATGGTTATTTGAGTTCAGGTCATATGATTTATTGTTAACATAAAAATGTTGATTATATGGCCTTTGGGGCAAACTTGATGAAGAAGTGCAGTAAACTTGATGAAGAGGGAAATAATAAATGGCTACAGATCTGTCCTTGTGTAATATATGCAGTAGGTGAAATTCGGGGGATTAACTGCAGCTTAGGCCAACATCACCACAGAATACAACATCACCTCCCAAGGGGAGCGGGCCAGTGTGACAGCCCTGACTGTCAGTCTGTCTGTCTGACTGTGTGACTGACAAGCTCCAGACACTCCTGTCTCTCTCTCTCTCTCTGCAGGGTGATGCTGTATTCACATCATGACTGCATCAACAGGCAGGGAAGGAGCTGGGAAAGTCATCCTGATCCATAAAGCCCTCATACACACACATTTATTGGCAAACACACAAAAAAATTTCCACTCTCTATGTTATACAGCATGACATTTGTAGGTTACACTGGGGTTGTTAGTGAAATGACAAAAGATAATAACAGCTTTTGCCAAAGGGCCAAAGGTTTTGACCAACCTTTGAACATACAGTTCTGTGCATAACTCTGGAGTTATGCAGTGTCATTTCTTTACATTTTGCTAGGAAAATAGGAAATGGGTGCAGTGATTGAAACGTTAATGGAAATACCATAGGCAAGGCAATAACAAGCTTGAAGGTCAATATTTGGTAGGACCACCTTTGTTCTTCAGCACAGCCTGAACTTTGTTAAGCAGATTTTTTATCATTTCTTTAATCAGTCTTCGGGAATAGTTCTCCAGGCATCTTGAGTGACATTCAAGGCACTTTTTGGATGTTGTCTGCTTTTTGTTCTGTTCTCTGTCAAGATGATCGCTCACTGCTTTAATAATGTTGAGGTTCAGGCTCTGGGGAAGCCAATCCATGACTGACAGTGTTCAATTGTGGGTTTTTCTATCCAGGTATGTGTTGGCAGTGTGTTTGGGATTATTTTCATCCTGAAAAAATGAATTTGTTGCCAATCCGAGGCTTTCCAGATCGTACTGCATGTTGGATCAAAATCTACTGGTACTTTTGTGCATTCATAATTCCATCAATTTTGACGAGATCTCGAACACCACTGGCTCAAACGCAGCCCCAAACCAGGACAGAGACTCCACAGTGCTATGCAAATGACTGCAGACACTGTTGTACCTTTCTGCTGACCTCCTCCATACATATTGGCAATTACTGAACCAGAAATTTCAAATTTGGATTCATCACTCCATGAGACAAGCTGCCAGTGATTTTCAGCCCAGTTCTTGTGTGATTTGGCTTGCCTCGGTCTTTTCTCCCTGTTTCCCTTCTTTAAGCATGGCTTTTTGACAGCCACGCTTCCATTGAGACAATTTCTGATGAGATTTTGGTTTAGATGGCTCAGCTGAAGGCTATCTTCTGTGACAGGTCTTTACTGGATTTTGTTTTATGACTTTCAGACTGTTCATATGCTGTAGGTATTTCTTTAGGCCTGCTACTCCTTCTTTTGTCCTCCACCTGTCCAGTTTTCTCAATTCATTTTAATGACACAATAGACATCATACCGAGATATGCCAACTTTTTGGTTAATAAGACACTTTGGGGATCACCCTGTTGTTGAAAAAGTAGCCAACGTCCAACAAGAAGACATTGAAAGACCTCCAGAAAGCCAGGAGAACTATTGCTCAAGGTCACTTTAAAAATTACAATAAAGTCTGGATCCTTGGAAGCAAAATGTAAAGAAATGAGGGGTGACTTTTACACATTATTGTATTAATACTATTTGAGTTTAATGTATTTATGAATGGGTTTTCAACATTTAAATGCAAGATATGAGCACTTTATCTTTTATCCCGGTTTCTAATGCCTTTAGTAAGAGAAAAATAGAAACACCCACAAGGTAAATTAGTCCTCAAAATAGTGCAGCTATTTTGTATCTGAGGTTGTTGTTTTTTTCAATCTGTTCAACAATTAACACTGAAATGAGTATCGGTTATCTACTATCTGTCTCTTTACGTATTCACCCTGGTGCCAGTAACGACTCTATACGAGCTCCTCTTCAACCAGCATTGATGTTACAGACTGAAGAAGCTGTGGCCAATTGGACTCGCAGTGCAATAATTGAATTTCACTAAATTATGCTGCACAAATTGCTTAGAGAAATGTAATTGTGTGCTTTGCCTTTTCTGGTACTTCTAAAAGAACTGTGCACCTCAGTTGCTGTAGAGAAAATATGGTGCTTGGTTTTAGGCTGTTAGACTTTTCTTTGAGCTTCAGTTGGTGACAACTGTTAAGGGTTATTCATTTAACTTTGAACTTTCTAAATCATTGCTTGTCCACTGTAATGTTAAGGATGAACATGGATTTTTACATTCCTTTAAGTGTTTAAAAATGTGTATAAACAAAAGGATGCTACAGGAAAATATCCAAAATATCCAAATCCAGCATGTGATGTCAATAGTTTAGTCCCCGACCGGTTGGTGAGCTGGGGCTGGGTGGAATAAGTTGCAAAGAGGGTGCTGCACCAAAAACCTTGCTTTGGTCCTCAGCAGGCAGACAGTAGTTTACATGGAAGACAACTTGTCTCCAAACAGTTGCTAACTAACTACCGAGTAGTGGTGAAACTTGAAAAAGTACGACACAAACCGTAACCTTCATAGTAAAAGTTTTGCCTTACCACTGCACCACACATATTTAAGAAGGCACAACTTTTACTTTGAAGGTTAACATTGTTTCTGGTTTGCATCACACTTTTAGCCAGTAAATGGCAAGTATTTGCAGATAAGGTCATAAGTCAGCATCTTCCTTAAAAACAGCACACAACTATCACAATCTGCTATCAACAAAACTATTGCAAGAAGGTTTTCTGTGCAGCACTATATACCTCTTTGCAGCCAGAAAATGCCCACAACTTTTCAGTCATTAGCCAAACAGTTGCGAAATACAGATTTTTCCCTAGTCACCAGTGATTTCCAGGATTTCCAGTCTGTAGGTCTGCATGACTTGGGCTTTAGCAATCAGTTTCACAGTAACTGCCAGAGCAACCACTCGCAGTTGGTTGGGGAGTACTTGTTTTTCCCTGGAAACCAGTGGTTGCCAGGCAGTTGCCAACCAATCTATGTGACTGGGGCCTTGCACAAATGCATCTTTGTTTGGGTAACCCCATTCAGCATTTCCAGCATCATACTTTTCACCCACCCATTCACTCTCTCACTTCTACTAATTTACAGATGACCCCTAAATAGCTATTTATCATAGAGGTATGAGGCTAAGAGACTTTCTATTGGTATTAATGTTAGTTAGTTAAGATAAGATAAGATAAGATAACCTTTATTAGTCCCACACGTGGGAAATTTGTTCCCTCCCAAAGGCCAAACAAACATGATTGTGTGCTGTATTTGTGCATACCTCCCCTCACACACAGTAGATACAGCAGCTGTCATTAGAGGGGAAACTGGTAAAAAAAAAAAAAAGAACGGCTTTTCTAATATGTAAATTCTCATTCAAGGTTTGCAGAGAGGTATTTTTAATTGTGACTGCAAGCAATTCTACTAGGGGCACTTAATTTACTTATTTACAATTCTTGGGATGAAGTTGTTCATGCATGAAAAGATCTTTCACATTTGCTGGATGAAAGAAGTTCACATATTCTGTGGCATGGGTGTGTAGGGTTCTTGCAGATGTTTATTTGCGCATACAAATACAGTAGGTTACAAGGTTTTCTGTGGTGCAGCGGTAGTAGATCAGCAATACTCATTAGGGAAGGCCAGCTTTTTTTTTTACCATTCTTAAGAAAACATGCATTGCTGCAACAGCACTGTGGTGTTGGCTGTCCATGGAGATGAACATCCCCATGAACCTGAGTCTTGATACATGCGCCCATCTGTCCCTGTTGATGAAGACTGGAGCGTCATTTTACACCTGTGATTCATGATTGCCCTGTGTGGATTACAGAAAATTCAAATTATGTTCAAAACTGTGCACCCAGTTCTTCAAGTCATTAAAGCCCTGGAAACCCTGGAAAAAGAACAGTTCAAAGAAATCATTAAAAACCTAAAATTACCATAACATTCATGCTCATGATGACTGGACGTAAACTTCTCACCACAACTTTATATTATTTGGTGACAAGGATCACTCACAACAGACATTTGTACAAAGTGCCGCTACAGTTGCAGTATCAGTGAATGTGAATCTTTTAGCCTGTTTCAGGATCTCAGTCGGCCTAGGACTTACGAGGTGGTGACGAGATGGACTGACGAATAGTAAATCCTGTCAGCGCACGCATGTACCCACACACACGGGCACAGACACAGTATATACTCACACACGCACAGGCATACATGTGTCAAAAGGGTACACGGTCTACTGCTGTGTTACCAAGCTCCACAGGATGTCCCACCAACTGTGGTCCGAACATATGGAACAGTTGTCACACCCTCACTCTTCACACATGTGCATTCATAGAGCACACACACACATACTCAACATACTTGGTGTAATCTCCACAAATTCCCTTTTCCTCACTTCCTCCACTATAAAAAAAACCCATAAAACGTGTCCCGCTTATAATGTCTCACATACACATCTACACAAAGACATCCCATCCTAGTTTCCTGAAGTCCTTCCTGGATGTCATGGTGGCAAGCTGGGAATTGTGAATGTGTGAGATGACTTGGCCGGTATTAGTCACTCTCACACACACTCCATCAGTCAACACTCTCTCACACACACACACTCAGTCACTGACAGACATATCCAGCATTATACAACAGCGTGTGCTCTCCAGTGCAACACTGGCACGCATAACAATCGCACGTACATTCCCAGCATCGCATGGCACACATGCAAAGAAAAGATACGATATAAAGCAGTACACCATAGTTGCATTAGAATAAATTCTTGATTGAATTATGTCTGTGTGGGCGGGGAAGCAGGCAAGCACTGCTGTGTGGTCTGTTAGCGTCAGCCAGAAACACACCACACAGTTAGAGCCAATCACTAGTAATGAGTCTACGCGCCGCACATTCGCAATCAATTAACTGAAACATCTGCGAGTGGATGAACTCGTGTGCTCATGTGTGTACATATACGTGTGTGGGTGGGTGTAAATCATAATTGATTTAAAGTGAGAAACTTTCTACTTTCCTACTTTCCCTCCCTGCTGTGTCACTGTTGGCCCACACTGAGGTGGAGCTTCTTTTGCCAGATCTGCCATTCCCATACACACACACACACACACACACGAGCGTAAATTTCAGGGTCTGTGTTAGCTTCATTAGTGCGGGAGAGAGAATGGGCACCGCACTTTTGGCATGTGGGTTAGATTAGCCAGGCCTGCCGAGCCTTATAAACCTTTTTCTATTACAGCGACAGAAAGAAAGGGAGGAGGTTTTGAGGGTTCTCACTAATATATCTAACAGAAAGGAATATAACTGAGACACAGAGGCGTTGAAAAGTTTCCACTAAAGACACTAGAGACAGAAGGTCATCAGTGAAAGTGCAGCATGTGAGAAACTCACCCCTTTAACGAATTGCACCACAGAGACAAAGCATTAAAGCAAGCACACACAGACACAAAAAGGGCTGTAAGACAAAAACACACAAAGTCAGATATGCAGAAGCAGCTCACATTTTCTGCTTTAGAAGTGTAAATGATGTACAATGGCAACTGTTACACTGCCGTTCCGCTCCACCTTCCCTTATCTCGCCGCTGCCTGTGTCTGCAGCAGTCCAGCTATATATCACAGCTGACGCCCATTTGCTCGACATTAACGCGCGTCATGATTGACATCATTTTCAGCTTTAAAAATTTATGTGTGAGGCTCGGACTCTCTGAGTGTGAGCGGTGTGGGAGTGTGTGCACTTTTTTGTGTGTTCTGCGAGGTCAGAGGTGACGGCTGCGTCAGCACACGTGGTGACTGCCTTGCTGCATCGCATTGCGTGCGTCTTGACAGTGCCATCTGGGTCTGTGGTGATACTGGAGCAAACATGCGCTCACCTTGCCGAACTGCAACAGCACAATGTCTGCATGAGAACATAAAAAACACCACTGAATCCTTGCTGTTGACCCCAGAACGTTATGAATACAGACACTTGAGTTTACTTAAACATCTGTTGCTGGTATCAGCCAGACAGTCCCACTTTAGCTACACTTTAACTGACATTGCTACAGTCACCATTTGTCATTTGTGACAGTCACCTTTCATGCACAAAACTCTACTTGGAGCATTTTCTCTATATTTTTTAATATTATAACTGCTCTGTTGTTTTTGGTTGGTTAAGATGTTTTGATTGGTAACAGCCAAAGCTGTTGCTAGACACTAAGCTCGACTGAATTTGAGCGTGATGCTGTAACAGGATGCCACCATTGCAAAGTCGAAGTCTTTAGGAACCAACCAGAAGCAACTGTCACGGCTGCACAGCAGTCGTGTGGTGTATTGAAAAAAAGGATCCAAAATGCAGGTACCGGCTGGGGTGCGAGTGAGTGTTTATTTACAGCGGTGAGAAGGTGACAAAACAGGAAGAGCAGAGCGGGGAGTAAACAAACCTAAACTGGGAAAACTAAAGAACAGAACTTAAACCAAACACTCATGGGAGGAGGAGCGAAATGCACAAAGAGAGATGGCAGAGAGACGCAGAATGAATACCAGGTAACAGAATAATGCAGACTGACATGGAACTAAACAGACGACGCAACAGAGAGCACAGGAACACACAGGGCTTAAATACACGGGGAGTAATCAGGGAATGGGCCACAGGAGGGAGACACAGCTGGGAGCAATAAGGCTAACGAGACAGGGGAGAGGTAAAACTGAACACACTGACATGAGACATGAACTTTCAGAATAAAACAGGAAACTAACAGACACAGAGAATCAGACAGGACACTGAACTTGACAGGCAGACTCATGAGCAGACACAATAACACCATGGACAGACAGAGGGAACACAGAGAAGTGGGAGCAGGCAGGCAAAGAACAGAAACCTAACAAATGGCAAAATCACAACAGAATACACACTCGGAATGAACAAAAGCATAAGGAAACACAAAACACTGAGTCCTCAGACTCAGGACCATGACAAAAACACTGAGTCCTCAGACTCAGGACCATGACAGCAACAGCCTGGGCGCCTAAGCATCAGTAAATTAAACAGAAGGAAGCCCCACATGAGTCCACTCACTTTAACTGCAAGTGGCATTTATAACTCTGTCTAATTGAACCCAGTGATTGATGCCAATAAATGAAAGTTGAGAGGAGTTATTATTCTGGGAGTCATGCACGAAAGAACAAAAGGTGGCAATGAAAATGGAGTGATTTGGAGAGTGAAACCCACTATGACATGGAAGCTTACTTAGATATTACTGTTACAAGAATCTTATACTTTATCACTTTATCTTCTTTCTCTGAAACATTACTCAGGTTTCTGGCACCGGCAGCAATAGAAAATGATAAATACTGATAATGCTAGCTATTATTCTCCTGTTCAGCTTCTCATTTTTCAACCATGATACTCTTGTCTTCTCTAAGTTTGTCTCCTGCACATCCTGGGTTCACATACTAAAGGAGGGCATGATGAGTCTGGGATGATTGCAGATGTTCCTTGCCTGTTTCTGTAGGTAAGGGGTGAGCGGATTTTATCCTGCCTGCGTGGTTCAGCTTTGCTCTAACGTTTGTCTTTTTACTGCCTTTTTCTAACGTTTTGATGACTTAGAGAGTCATTGTACCAGATCTGTGCCCACTGTTGGCCACTCTTTTGCTTTGATAAGGGTTATTCAGTACTAAAGGTACTCCAAGTCTAGATCTACAAAAACTGCATTTAATCAGCTCAGAGAGTGAACTGTGTCCACTGTAATGTGTAATGTTCTCGACTGTGACGAGCTCTGGTGATTGCAGCTTAGATTCACTGACCTCTACAGTGGTGACTTCTGGTGTTGCTGCCAATCATGCTTCAGGGCCATGTTTGTGCTTGGCTTTTGAATGGTGTCCAAGCTGTCCTCAGCTTCTGCAAAGGGCGTCTCCTGGTTGCTTGTGTACACAGACTGAAGGAGGACATCGGTTTGTGTGCATTCCAGATTCTCCTTATCAGTGTTCATGGATAACGGTGTGACCAGACTTTTTTTCTGCCTACTAGGTGATTTCCATATAACTTCTTCTTTCCAACATTTTGCTGGTGTGGAGAACTATCATATCAAACCTGTGTTCAAGGTTGGCACATTCTGGCATTTGCTCATGCACATCTGTCTGAAGCTCCATTTGCAGATTTAATGGTTAAACTAGCCAAACAATCATTGCAAGCACCTAAACTGAGGTACATTTCACAGATTATCACGTAATTATTATCAGTTATATGATGGTTGCTGAATAGATCTGATCATCACACTAACTGACTAACTAATCCTAGTTGTGGATTTAGGAAGCTGTTATCTCTAAAGTGTTGTTGGTTATCCAATCAGCCACACAGATGAGTTAAGTGAAACCACTAAAATCTTTCACCTTTTCACAGTTCTCCTGTTCTAGATGAACTCTGCTGTCGCTCCCCTCTCTGTTCTGGCCCACTTGTCAACCAGTCAACGTTCAGTGGAAGCCAGTGTCTTCAACTTCCAGGATGCACAGTCAGGATCTTAAGGACTGCCCAGGCCTGTGCGTGGGAATCCCCTCCACATCCGAACGGAAGCTTGTACACAGAAGGACACATTTGAAGAACCGTAACTTATGAGGGCCGACAAATGAAGACAAGAGAGTACTCAGGTGTGATACTGCAAATTTCTGTATTGATCCGGCACCAAGTGTTATATTATTGATACCAATACAGACAGTGATACTCTTAACTTATATAGGCAGCTTATATAGGGAAGATCAGTGCGCCATGACTTATGAGATGAATCTTTAATTTGCAAATTCTGGAGTCCATAAATCGATGGATGATATCATGGTGGCTACATACATCTGTTATGTGCAGTCTATAGTTATCATCTGTTTTATGGATCTAGTATTGGTGGGCCGAGTTGTTAGTGGTGTCAAATATGGTGACATTTCTCACCGTCGCCTTTACTGATAATTTGATGTATGACCAACCATCTATAGCTTCATCTGGGCTTTTATACTGCCTGTGGTCAGTTTATAGATGTTCTGGTCTAACATTAATATGAGACGTGGCACAAACTGGGTTTGATAACGCTGCACTGAAGTGCAGTGTGTTTCAGGTGTGGTGTGGAGTTTTGGGTGTAAAAGCAAACAAAGGTGATGGATATCACCATACATATTTTATTTTTAGCAACTTCTAAATGCATTACAGGTATATCCATGCTGCTCTGAGGATAAAGTAAAATGACTTTGGTGATCCACTGACTGTTATATTTACTTTTGGTGACACCAAAAGGACTCGTCCTGTGAAGGCTCTTGTAAACCTTGATAGACGTATCCTGGAAAATGGATTGACTTTACTGGTGTTTTGCTTTTTTGTAGCAGTATCATCATGAAACCTGTATTTGAGTAAACCAGATTATGAATGAGGAATAGCTCACTAAAGATTAGAACTGGATGGAGACGTCTGAATCTGTACAAACAATAGTTATAAGATATTACTGCTGCTCACAGTAAACACGTTACATAAAGCTAAAAAGATAACATTTAGAATCAATAAGGGTAATTATTTGTTAAAATAAGGTCCAAGCGCTCCTAAAGCCAGCTAAAGAGAATGATATGCATACAAGCTAGTGGGCAGAGAGAGGCAGAGAGAAACAACCCCATTGCTGTCTTGTATTTCCCTCTTATCAGTAAGTCACAGCTCTTATCAGAAACATGAGTCCAACAGAATCTTCATAACTGCATTACATAAAACACAAACACACACACACAGATTCACACACACAGCTGTCTGGATTTATGGGCAGTCTATGAGCACTGACATCTTCAAATATCAAATAACTATTTCATTTCCCTAACAGGGCAAACATCGCACATGGAGGTGACTCTTTTTGTTCCCATCTTCCTCCACAATAACATGTTCATATCCCGAGTCTCACAGACACGCCTGGATCACTCTCAGACCTCACAAACAGTCTTTTTTGAGTCTGCCATTGACGCAGGAGAGCTCAGTATCTGGTCTAAGCCACAGCTGTTTATAGTTGCTTCCATAAATGATTGTAAATAACACTGCCAGCTGATGCTTGAGAATCTGGTTAGTTGTATACAGGCATAAATCAGCGCTTTACAAATCATTGACTCCCACAAAACAACTGGCAGCACGGTGGCTCAGTATTTAGCACCAACAACAAGGTCCTGGGTTTAAAACCTGGGAGGGGCCCTTCTGTGTTGAGTTTGCTTGTGAAGGTTTTCTCTGGGAATTCTGACTTCTTGGCAAATTAAAAGCATGCTCAGTTAATGCTCGCTAACTTAACCCAGAAGACTGTTGCAAAAGATATTCTTTAAAAAAAAATTCACTTTCTGGTAAATAAAGGTTACAAGAAAACTGTGATGCGTAAAACAAATAAGAGAAATAATAAAGCAGGAACTTACACATTTGATATAAAAAAAAAGGCAAGTTTATATATTTATATATGGTCCCACTACCACAGTCCCAGATTTCATGTCACAAGTTTTACAATAACATCTTTTTAGCGTGTACAATATGACATTTAAAATAGAAAAACAAAATCTAAACAAGCAACAAACTACCTCGAGCTGCTTGTCCAATGTGTTCAGTCCTGTTATAGCTACATTCAGTGGACATCGTTTAAAATATCACCAATTCTAAGAATAAGGTGCAGATGTGATTCCAAACTGCAAACTACTCCGATTTTTATGTCTGTATAGTCAGTTTAGATTTTACAATGTACAAATTACAAATATTAATGGTGTGAGCATTCATTTAACTGCAAAAACAACACTCAGCATTCTTGCTTGAAAACACTGGTGAACGTTGCTTAGTCAAAATTATTGCCTATAGGTGATCTCGCCTTTGAAATGGTTACTTTGAAGATGGGGAGAAAATCTGTTATCTTTAGGTGCATCAGGATGGCAATAAAACTTCTTTCGGTGGGGTATATATTGCAGTTAACTGTGGTTAATAGGCAAGAAAAAATCAAAAGTCGATTGACGTCTACATTAACTGAAATTCACAATAACCACTTGCATTCAGAGTCCAAACAGAACTTGGAAGATGTGAGAAAGAAACTGCACTAATAGTGACGTAGCTGCTGCTGGACAGTGATTTATCAGCAAAATGGCACAGACAATCAGGAGCTTTGCTTTAACATATATAACCAGAATAAAACCAGTTGGCGATACATTGCTATTGGAGAGAGAAAAGAAGCACATCAAACACTCGACATGCTGGTCTAAAGTCAAGCTTTGGTTAAAAAGCAACACATACCTAACCTGTATAAAAGAGACCCAGTTCTTATCTACACAATTAAATCGAAACTCTCTCGGCCACAATTTAGAAGAGAAAAAATCTTCACAGATTAACAGACCTAATCCGTATATAATTCAGGCAAGTGAAGGAGCAGATGGGGGGAAAAAACTAGACTGATAAGTCTGACAGCAATGTGGTTCTTTTTTAGCTTGTTCCTCCATTATATGCTAAATGAAGGAGAACACTTGACCTTGCATGTGTTTTTACTTTGGCTGTTTCCTCTCCCCTCCACCTCCTTCTACCCTCATCCCTGGGGCAAGGTCTGCCCCTGTGCACCTCCACTTAAAATGACCCTCCACCTTCCTGCCCCCTCCGCAGTCCACCTTTACCCAGCTCAAATGGTTAGCGTGTGTGTGTGTGTGTATGTGTGTGCGTGTGCATTTGTCTTCAAAGTCAAGTGCCTCATTGTGTGCAGAATTAATGATAATCCTTCGTAGTGCTCCTGTGCTGCATAAGCCCCTTGAGCTGCCTTTTACCTTTTACCTCCAGAAAAACACACGTCTCGCTGAGCCCCGTCTTACCTATAGAGCTGCCCAGAAGCACAAAAGACAGACAGCTCAGACAGGCAGGGAGAGAGATGGGGGTCAGTTGAAACCAGTTGGACCGAACAGAAGTTATGAAAGACTTCTTGAAATCGACAGCGGTTTGGTGTCTCCCTGCACAGCGGTAAAGCTCTCCAGGTCTCTGCATGCATGTCTACACACCATCTCCAACTCAAATTAAAAACTTCTTTTCAAACTCTTTGACCTTCCTTCCTCTTTCTGTTTGCCTTTCTTATCCATTTTTTCCAATTGCCCAAATCAAGAGCATAGCTTCAGAAATGTAGGCTATATATATATATTGGGTGGTCAAAAATGTATTCGAGGACCTTTGTGAAGGAATGCAAAGAAAGGCTCTATCACAAATAAACATTACCATCCCATACAGTGACCACCGTACCTCACTTAAAGCCAGGAATTCTAAACAGATGTCTTCATGCATTCACTTGCTCAACAGTGAGTACGCCTGTCTGTTTGGACATGGGAAGCTGATGTGAGGGTTCACACTGGACTCTGTAGGGAACGGAATACGGCATCTCTGTAATAATCACAATGGCCATGCTCCAACCATAATACTACCCCTCCCTCAGGACTCATGCACACATCCATACGCACTGCACAAGCACGTGCACTCAGAAAACACCTAGGTAATTATTTCCATACCTGTTTTCTTTGCATTTATATTCCTGTCTCCTTCATATGCGTTCATAAAAACAATGCCAAAGCTTTCGAAGGTTATATGAATGATTTTTGAAAACTCGTTTAAAGGCCTCTCCTAAAAGCACGGCGTGCATCTGTGCAACGTCAGAAACACATCCCTGGACTCCCTCAACTTAAATGGAATTTGGTCATGGTTAACTAAAATTTAACAAAAAGCTCAAGCTAGGTGGGAGAAAGAGCAACATGGTTATCTGAAAATCGACTTCCTTTTCTTCTTCTTTTGTGTACTTGCAAAAGTAACTAAAATAAAAATGTAATGAAAAAGTCAAGCCATTTAGCGGGGTGACACCACCCCGCTAAATGGCTTGTTTTGATTTTTTCACAAAGGATTAAATATGTTTGATCCAGGTATTAGCACAAATTGCATCCTCAGCCTTTAAACTGACACAAAGCCTGTGCTTTCAGACACAAAGCTTCTGAGTGTTTCTCTAATTCATCTAAATTTTTAAAACTAAGCATCCCCCACTGGTCTGAATGTGGGGAGGAGGAGGAGGAGGTTAATGGTCACAGAACTGTGCACCCCCTGTGACTTCACTTGCAATTTGGTAAACTCAACAAGACGCCAAGAATTAAGAAGGATGAAACAAGAAAAAAGCATGGAAAAACATGCGTCACAGTCAGTTCTAGGGCACACAGGGCGAAGAGAGTGAGTTCATACCAGGCAAACATGCCGAGCCAATTTATTTGTTAGTGTGAACAATAAAACCCTACTAATACCAGGTAAATCTTGCTTATATTAAACATGGGAGGTGTTTCTTTTACGGCATATGGAGAACTGGTTCTAATCATCCTTAAAAAGTCTATGGGCACATGGAAATGCACCTGTAAATTAAATTCACTTGAAACATCCTAAAATGCATCATTCGCACTGCCCTCTTCAGGGAACAGAGAGAATTAGAGCAGGGAAACCAGCAGGATGAGATCTGGGCAGAAAAAGTGTAAATGAGGAAGGAGTTAGGGGAAATAAGATGGATAATTTGGTTGTCATCTTTCCGTGGTTATTTTTAAGGATATGCTTTGTTCTTGGGTGTAATGAGTTCTTGGGATTTATTCATCCTGTGGTTATATTTAATCGGGTAGTTGTGTTTGGACTTTGAGAGCTGGTTCAACTGAGGGAAATTAAAATGTAGTGCTACTGTGCCCCTCTTCTGAACTTAATAACAAGACCCAGGTGTGCACTTACACAGTTATTCTCACAGGCCCACACCTCTGAGAGGGCCTATCCGCAGTTACGGCTGTGTGCATTGTCGTAATGAGATATAGTGACAACTGAGGTGTTAAAAGGTCCTCGGGGTGGCTGCAGAGGCAGCAGAGGGCCCACCACTGAGGTGGGAAGCTGCTGCTCTTTCCCTGATCGCTCAATACATGTTGGAGATACAGTGTACTACACTGACACACAACATACACGCCGGCATTAAAACACACACTCACGTGCACGCACTGTGATGCATGGGTGCTTGAAAGTAAAGCGCACATAGCCACAGCAATGTGGTGACCCTGCACACGATCATCTCTGCCGCCCCCCCTCAGGGCACACGGGGCTGTATGCTGTTGGTCACGCTCCGGCCCAGAAATGCCATTCACCAGACTGCCGTCTTTCATCGCCATCTCCACAGCAACAGCGCCCTAAGTCACCGTGACAACGAATTCCACCTGGGCTTGTGACACTTGTGCCTCCTCCACGCTCACCATTCAATCACGTCTCCCCGTTTGCTCTACAGCCCTCCATCGCTCTTCATAACTATTTCATAGTCGGCCTCCCCGCTCTGTCCCCGCCACAGTCTCTTTCCACGAGCCCATTTGATTGCCCTTGTTGTTCACATACCTTCTGGGGTTCCCCATTATTGGTTTGGATTAACCTATCAGGGGACCCTGAGAGAAGCAAAAGGTTTCAGCAAAGGCAGACCCTGCATTCTTTGCGCATTACTTAAGACAGTGTAGATGGAGAAACACACAGAAAAAAAGCAAAATCCTTTATTTATTTATTTTTATTGAATACATCCTTCATCCCCTCAGACTGTACAAATATACCTTTAAGTCAGTGATTTAGGAGCACGATGTGCCTTAGTGGCATGTAATCCCATCAGATTTGCAATTAATTACAATTTTCAAAAGTGACACAGTGAAACTGGGGCTTTTGGGCCTCTTTAACGTCCGCAGCTTGATTCCCCTGTTGACAGAACAGCCGCAGCTGGATGTAAATAAATAAACTATATTTATAAAGTGTCAGATAATAGAATTCTGTAATCACGATGAATAATAATGGTGAATTCACTCGACTCTGCTAATCCAAACATGTCCTGTGTACAGTGCGCCTAACCCTCACATCCTGAAAGCGCTCTGCTGCCCTCATGCGGTCACTCTGACTGTGACGAGTGTGATGACACTGAGGATAGTGAGAATATTTGCATTTGTTTGGATTTTCTGCTTTATTACAATCCCCATTAGCAGCTACCTTTGCGGTCGCACATATACATGCAATCAATGTTCAGAAAACATAAACACAAAACAAAGTAAGCCGTTCTCATTCAGATGTTATTGAAATTCATGGAAGAGAATATTTTTTAAAAAACTACCTTATAACAGGATATTAAACAGAAGCAATGATCACGAGCTTCATAGAATAAGTAATCAATGCAATATACATTAATTTCCATTCAATTATGATTCAGCATTTCCCATCTGTGTTGTTATACTTTAGCTTCAAAATCAAGGTTATAAGTCTGCTTCATATTCACACGGCAGCTATAGACTCTCTCTCTCCACCAGCTGTGTTTGTTATACAACTGGTAATGTCTTCAACCAGATCACAGCATGAGAAATTACAGTTTTTAAACAGTTTGATTCAGCTCAGTATAGTTTTATTCATGTAACACTAAATTACAGCAGCAGATACCTCAAGGGATTTAACCCTATCTAACCCTATCGAAAGATTAAGACCCTACAATAAAACAGAGAAAACCCCAACAATCAGACAACACCCTATGACAAGCACTCGGTCATGGTGGGAATGAAAAACTCTTTTTTAGCAGGAACAAATCTCCAGCAGAACCAGGCTCAGGGAGGGCAGCCATCTGCCACAACCAGATAGGAGTGAGTGGAGGGAGACAAGACGAAAAATAGAGCTAGAAAGTAATAATAACTAATGATGCACTTTTATGTTGAGTTGCTTGATTTTTTTTTTTTTAAATTTCATTGGCTTAAGCAATAGATCCAATCACACACAGACCACCTGGGCTTGAGTCCAGGCCCCCAACAGGACCTGTGCATCTTCTGTGCTCAATGAGGTGAACTTTAACAGTGCGCAACTCTACAGTCGCTGCTGCAGTTTCACTGCTGTTAAAGTGAAACTGTGAAAGTGTCAAGCTGCTGTTTGGCAGTGGTTAAATCCTTATATACGATCTCATTTTGTACAGATATGTGATATGTAACTCGGATAAAACAGGTGGTGTGTAGTTTCATTTTCTTCCTCTTTCAAGGGTAATATTTACTCCCTTGCAATAGCGCTGCATTATACAGTACAGCTGCATAACACTCAATGTTAGGTATATTTTAGCATTAACAATGTCTCCATTAAATGTGCTGTGAGTAAGTAACCACACAGCTTTGGTCTGCATTTTATGTCAAATCTGCACAAAAACTACTCTGTGGTGTGTCGCGCATCCTTCTTAGTCATGCCAAACACCAGATGCTGTGTGCAGAATTGTTCCGATATTTAAAAAAACAAAAAACATCACAGCGAATATATTTATGAAATCACAAGCTATTAATTCAATGATTTGAGTTTAATTTTAGGAGTTTAAATAGACTTTTAAAATAGTCGAGTATGCCACGTATTCCTTTTTTACTCTCACTAAATCAAAAATCACATATCTGACCTTTGACTGTGGCACATCAAATGTTTTAATGTCAGGGGTTTTCCTGCTCAGAGTGGGGCTGTTGTGAGCTGATTATTCTTATAAGCACAAATGGTCCACATGTAGTTCAGGCAAGGAGTCTGTGTTTGCTTACTTAACAGAATTGTGTGGTGCCTGATATCGGGCATGCTTTTAAGCTTGTGTCTGACTTGTCGTGTCTGAGTTTCACATTCTTTTAGGGAGTTTCTGTCTTCTTACATGTCAGGTATCGATTATTGTGTTTTGGTGTAGATTTTTGTGTGGTTTTATCTTCTGTCACTGCTGTGGTTTCAGTATTGTAGTAGTGCATTTCCATGTTGGGACATCACTGCCTCATGGTTTTGAGACTTCTTAATGGTCCTTTGTATTTATCACTGTGATTTTCTTGTCTGTGTATTTTATCTTGTTGTTTCTGGTTTTACTTGGATCTTTACAGCTGCTTGTGCCTTGAGTTTTACTTCTCCCTCGTGATTGTCTTGATTATGTACATTATGTCCCTTTCGGTTATCACTTCCTTGGTCAGCCCTCTCTCCCCCTCTTTGCTTTGTTGGTTTTCTGTTGTTCCTCGAATGCTCCTTGTGTATGTGTACTATATTCCTGTGCATGGGTTGTTTGTGTCATTGTTGAACCTTTGCATTCTTTCTCCTTTTGTTTTTTTTTACTTTAAATTAAGTTCACTTTTTGTTTTGTCACTCTATATCCTGAAGCCTTTACTATGACACAAGTTCAGCATATCCAGGGTATCGTTCTGGATTAATTTCTGGATTAATTTACCCTAACACTGGACGTCGGGATAAGCAGTCACGCAATCCCACACCGTGTTGGACAGGAAAGGGGTGACAGTGGCAGCATCGGCATACAGAGGTCTGAGGGATCTTCCAGAAAATGGTGACTCTATTTTCCAGAGAACTGATTGGTCAGTAGACAATCATCTGGTCTGCATTTTTAACTGATTTGCGAAACACAGTTTTAAATACATTTTTGTTTAGCTAAGTAAATGATAAAGTAAATGACACTTAAATAAGTGGTTTGAAATATTGTAATCACATTGTGATTGTCCCTTAGTGTTTTTTAATGCAAGAGAGACTCTCGATAAAGTTTCTATCTATAAATGCCTACATATGTTTGCCACTGTAAACAATTTGTTCAATTGAACAAACAATCATTTGCCTGGTTGAATGATATGTGACCTCTGTGACCTCTCATTCCTCTGCATACTACCACTCCACATTTTCTGGAGACTCGGGTAAAGAGAGGGGCTGACCTCTCAACTCACCACCACCAATCTGATCCTGGTGAGTTGGATCAGATTGCAGAGGAGGATGCTGGACAGACCTGGTGCACCTAAATGTATAGTGAGGGTGTGCTGTGAACGAGTGGCAGAGGCCCCGGTCCACAGGATCTTCAACGCACACCTCATTCATACTTCCAATAGGTGGTGGTAATGCACCCGCCCAAATAAAGTTGAAGAGTAACTTATCAATACTCTTTTATGAGTTTATTATCGAGGTGCAATGCCAATGTTGCGTATGTAAGACGAGAGATGCCTTCTACTTTAGTTATTAATACTCTACCTTTTAATGATAAATCTCTTAAGAGTCACTGAGTAAATCTGTTTTTGAGTTTCTCTAGAATAGGATAGAAATTTTGAGTAATTCTTCTTTCCTGGTTTTTGGTTATTAGAATACCTAAATAGCGAACTTCTTGTTTTATTGGAATGTTACACAAAGCTGTTTTCGAACATTCTTTTATTGCCATAATTTCACATTTAGGAATATTCAAGTACAGTCCAGAAGCTTTGGGAAACGTGGAGATTGTTTCAACAGCAATAGATATTTGATGTTCATCTTTTAGGAATAATGTGGTGTCATCTGCTAACTGTGTTATGAGTAAATCTTTGCCAATTAGCATATACCTTCTATATTGCTTGACTTCATATGACTAGACAACAGTTGGGCAATTAACAAAAAAAGGTATGGAGAAATGGGACAGCCTTGTCTTATCCCTCTTTCTATGTTAAATCTGGGTGAAGTACCATTTGTTAATTTAATACTGTTGTTACTGTTATTGTATAATCACTGAAGAGAAGTAAGTACCAAAACCATATTTATCTCGAGCTTGAAATATAAATTCATGCTCCACTGTATTGAAGGCCTTGTGGAATTCTAAAAATAATATGAATCCATTGCTATTTATTAGGTCAGAATAATCCAGAATATCTAAAACCAATCTGATATAGTTATGTGTCTTTTGGGCAGGAAGCCAGATTGTGTTTCATCAATAACCGAGTCAAGAACCATCTTAAGTCTACTAGCTAAAATTAGAGCAAATGCTTTATAATCGTTATTTAATAAGCTAGTTGGTCTCCAATTATCAATATTAATAGTTCCTTATTAGGCTTTGGAATCAACCTGGTCAAACCTTGATGCATTGTACTGGGAAGTTGTTGGTTTCCTATGCTTTCTGCAAAATACTCAAGAAGAAAGGGAACCAACTCTTCAGAAAATGTTGAGAAGGGTCTGGCTGCAGCCGCTCTGGAGCGCCATATTTTGTGACCTCCACAGTAGGCTGCATGGATACAGTGGAAACCTTGGATCGTAAAGGGTTGGGACAGAGTCTTTCATATATAAATTTGCCGTTAGTAATTTCATAATTCTATGAATCATCTAGTCTGCTTGCACTGATCATGTTGGTAATTTGTTTGCGTTACAACAACGGTCATTTTTAAATTTTGTTTTTTTAATCGTGCTCCAGGAAATGTTGGCAAAGAGAGGAAGTGAGGTAAGGTTCGCGCATGCGTGGTCGGATTGGGTTTCAGGTACGGATCGGGTAGCGGCGACAAATGCACCGCAGCGGTTACAATACACAGCGGCTGTAACGCAAACAGGGGAGAAAGAGGGGCAGAGGACGAAGAATGACGACGCTGCAGTGTAGATGCATGGCAGAAAAGAAGTTGTTTCGGCGGGAACTTGATTCTTGGCGTTACAAATTGATACACTGCGTCGGTATGGTTCATATGCAGTTTAGTATTTTGTAAAAAATAAAACATGTAGTGAATGGTTTTGTCCGGCAACAGAGGGATCGCTACCCGAGCTGTGTTGGTTCCTAGCTAACTAGCAGCTACTGATGTGGCTGTTTTTAGTGTTCAGTTAAGCCAAGACAGCTGCTTAGCTAGCTCCTTTTGTCTGCGCTTGCTAGCCCTTCGCCGGCGTTAGCGCTTTCTTGGGTCGTTTCATTTCTGTCTTAAATTGGATTGTAACCAATAAGATATAATGCATATGCCCAACCAAGATATGTAATTTTATCTATCGGTGTACCATAACACAATCAGTTATATTAGTAACATACAGTTATAATTGTTTATTGTTCGATGGCTATGCTATAGCAGTGCTTAGCTAAAAGCTGTTGTTATTTCGGGAGGATGTTGTTGTTACGTTAAGTAAGCTAATGTCAGTGCAATGCCAGGAAAGCATTCATTTCAGTGGTGTCCGGTAACGGTTTTTCTCGGGCTCTCTTCTAATTTGAACGTAGTTTTTAATGCTACAGCAGCTGGTGATGTTAGCATAAGGCTGGCGCACCTATTCGTAAGTCAGTTTCCTACTGTGTATAACGTCTAAACAAGGGGTGTCAAACTCGTTTTAGCTAATGAACCATATACGGTCCAGTCCGGTCTCAAGTCGGCCGGATTTATAAGACCACTGTCCATTTGGTCACAAAAAAACTCGATCTTTTTTTAAAAAATTTTTTTAAACAAAGCAAAAAACTGACATCACCCAAAATATAGAAGCCTCCCGTAAAATTTTGTCAGACATCAAATTATTTTGGTCATTTTGCAAATATGATGATTGATGTAGTTTCAGCATTTCTCGATGTTCTTTGCATCGTCTGGTATTGTATGTATCACAGTTAAAAAGGCACAAAATAAACCTTTACATTTGTTTTTGTGATTTAAAGAAATTGCCTGTATCTACAGTTACATTTTAATTCCTGTGAAATAATGCTGTTAACACCACACCAGGAAATTTTAAATGGGAGTAATAACAACTTCACGGTAATATTCACACTGCATGTTTGACACCTCTGATCTAAACTGTTGTGACAATGGCATCCTACATGTAATCATGTATGTGTGTTTTTCAAGGTTTATAAAGAGTTCATTGTAAACATCTAAATTGTTCTGTCTTCCTGAAAATGACAACATAGTAAACAGTTTTGAGAGCAGATTTTTCTCAGATCTTGGAGCCCTAAACCATGCACTTGTTCGTATCAGCACTGATGGATTGCTCCCATTTTTGTCTTGCAGGGTTTGAAAGCATTCTGGAGGGAATTTATGGCCCGCTGCCGAGAGACCTCAATTTATTTCATGGTGGGTTGTTGGTTGTATATGCTCTTTACCATTGGCTTGTGACTATAAGAGGACTGTACATTTATTTTCAGCATAAGCGATGATATTGCCAAACAAACAAATCATTATTCTTGCCATGCCTTTTGTCTTCCCAACGCTGTCCCATATCTATTCTTATAATATCAGACCTCAAAATTGTGTCACCAATATTAAGGCTTTTAAACCAAAAAAGATTAGCATTTGTTGTGGGATTTACTTAGCTATTGATTGGTATTCATTACGTTATTTAAGTAGTTGAATCAGAAACTACGTATTCAGTATGATTCATACTTGTACTTCCCATTTGACTGTAATTTTAACCGTATATTGTTTTTAAGTAGGACTCAAAAATAGCAAAAACGATTCTTTTCCTGCTCATTTAAAAGCAGTCCACTTCCTCTTTAACTCATAATTTTACATATATATGCTCTATGCTACCTCGAGAGAAAGCACAGCAGATTGCATTATTAGATTATTTAACAACCATTGTTAACAAATTATGATACAGTTTCACTGATCCTAGAGGCAAGTCTAAATATTTTCTGGTATTCTAATTTCAATATTTTGTTAGACCTAAAGCTGTGGTAGGAGTAATCAGGGACTAGATTTTCAAAAGCCTAAAACTGAGCCCTGAGGAGATAGAGTCCATTTCTGTGTCAGATGACTGTACAGTATGCTGAAAAGTAGAGTCTCCAGAGCTCCCAAAACCATGTTGAGTAAACTGTAATGTATCAGCTGAAATTTAATCTTCTTTGCCTTTGCCATGTGTTTATGTGTGACCCATTTCTCACCTGCTAAAATTCTGCAGTCACATAACAACCTCAGCGTCACAAAAGCCCCCACGCCCTGGAAACTTCCGTCACTCTTTACGGTGTGCTCCAAGGCACCACCAGTATGTCAGCCTCACAAGAACAAAGGTCTTCACAAAATATTTGCAGTATATAAAGCAAGCAGTTACACCATAAAACATACCCATGGTGCCACTACCCTTTGTACTTATATCAGGAAGGAGCACAATATCGAACCTGGAAGTCAAATAAATCTAACCTAAAACACCAGAATTTGGTAGATCCCTGAAAAAACTAAAGAAAGTCTTACTTTCTGTCTCTCTGATGCCTTTATTAGCTTCGATCATGCCTTCACATCCCTCTAGCACTCTGTGGACACCAGCAGCCAAAACATACAGCTTGCTTGACACTGTCTGGGATCTCATTGAAGTCTGCAGTGTCATCTGGAGTTTGAGTTAGGCTACACTGGAACCTAGTCAGATGACGTGATAGACTCCTGGCTGGGTGGATGATTTGTTCAGTGAGGCATTCATTTGAGACAAGATCAGGGTGGGAAAAAAATCTATCTTAAATGAATGATAAGACAGCGCAACACCACTGTGCAACATTTTTTTTACTGCCACCCTTAATAATTTATTTTCCACACTATAAGGCATACTTAAAATCCTTTAATTTTCTCAAAAATCCACAGTGTGCCTTAAGTATTAATTCCGGTTGTGCTTACTGACCTTGAACCAATTTTATGTGGTACACAACGCTCAAAAATCTGACAAAAAATCTTTTAGTACAACTTTAGCTACGAAGTCGCACCGCTTGATGTATTGTCGGAGGATTACGGGTACCGTAGTCAAGGGCCTCGCGGAGTAATCTGGGTCCAAAGCTGCGTCTGCTTCAGGTCTCAAAGTCAAACGAACACTGCGGCATCACTGAGAGTTACAGACTGTCTAAATTCTTTCATCTTTAATAAAATGAGCAGCGTTGCTGCTTTACCAGGTGTGACAATTAAGTTTAACATCCAGGTATCCATGAAAACAGAATTTCTTAAATTTAATGGAGTTAGAAGTTAGCAGGAAGTTAGCTCGCTAGTTTCCACCTAAACATGGTATACCACGTTTTGAGTGAGTGATTTGTGAAAAATATAAACATACAGCTCTGCTATCACTTCCAACATAAATGAAGACAGAAAAGTAAACAGCAGTGACTTTTGTAGGGTTACTGAAGTTGGACTAGCTGGTATATAATGCTGTGCTATGTGATCGCTAGCAACATAGCTATGTTAGCATAACATAAACAGTGAAGCTGGAGGATAAATGCTAATGCTTGTTTCGCTTAATGCGCTTTATGGTCCAAAAAAATACGGTACTAACAATATGAAATTAAAATATACTTAATTCATATAAATTGTGCCTTCAAAGTACCAAAATATCCTTTACACTTTAATTCATAGTATTTTAGGCATCGGTCTAAAATTATTCTGGAAAACTGATATTACATGTACCTTTAAGAAAATCATAGCAAGGCTTTCCATGATATGAAGTAAACTGCTGATGGGTGTAGGTACATCCAACCTCAGAAACATTTTAGCTCAAAAAGTCAAATGCAGTGGCAGCTGATGCCGCTGTTTAAATACAAGCGTGCAGCACACTATTGGCAACAGTAAAATTACTGGCAACTGTAGGCATTTACATTTAATACAGCATCATATCTAAAGTCTGATTTTAATCACTTCTTCAATCAGTGATGTATTCATGTAATATACACTTGGATTAGAGCAAGATGGTTACTTAAAATGTATCTAAAACAATTTGGGGTAATGGGTCATATGCAGATAATATAAAATATATAATTTATAGGACATTTTATTCTGTTATACATTTACAGCTCAATGTATAAGGTTGGAAAATTATATTTTCAGTATTCTTTTTAATGCTATGTCATCTAATCAGACAAGAGGTGAGTTGTGCATATACCATGATGAGGCATCATGTGTCTGTCTGCCAGAGGTGGGTAGAGTATCCAAAAATTGTACTCAAGTAAGAGTAGCATTACTTTAAAATATTATTACTCAAGTAAAAGTGAAAAGTAGTCGTCAAAAAAGTTACTCAAGTAAGAGTAAAAAAGTACTTGGTGAAAAGACTACTCAAGTAGTGAGTAACTGTTTGAAATGTCCGGTTTATTTTATAAATAAATGTTATCAGACAAACAAAAATAAATAAATATACATTTTCAAAAGGAATATATGTAAAAACATCAACAAAATAAGGCACAATTCTGATTTCAGTTTTTCACAACATAAAGCTTTTTTCACCAATACCTACAGTAAATAATATAAATATATAAACAGTGCAAACAATTTCCAGTGACAAGATATGCTGTAAACTTTATATTCATTTTTGCTCCAAGTGGCACAGCAGCCTCAGAGAAAACATTAGAACGAGGCATCTTCAACATATGTACATACAAGGCAGCTCAGTTTACCATAAGTTGTATGGGTGTGCATTTTCTGGATATTTAGCAAAAATGTGCCATTTCTTCACTCAGTGAAGTGATGGTTAAGCTTCAGCAGCAGTTTGCTCTCAAGGTTCTTTCTGTGAAGCTGTAACTATTAAGCAATGAACAGGAGTCCTGCATGACTGAGAAGTCCTTCACAAGCTCCAGATGCAGGAAGAGCTGTATTGATTTTGATTGACAGCTTCTTAATGTGAGGAAAGCCATGCAATAGATCCACACCTCCAGTGAATGGACATGAAAGGTACCTCTCCAGCTCCCCTGCTTCTGGCTTTCCTGCCCCCATGGATCCATCATCTTCGTCGGTTAGGCCGCTGTTTGTACTGGCATCATCCAGCTCTGTGTCTAGGTTATGTCTGATGAAGTTGAGACCTGTATGATGTATGGTTTTCAAAAGAATTAGCTCTGGTCATTATAGTGCTGTATACACTGCCAAGCTGCGGATGTTTGGCAAGAAAATTTGATCACACTGGAGATGTTTTTTTACCAACTCTTGTTGAAAAACAAAATCTTGTCATTCATATCCCGCACAAACACTTTGCAATGAATTCCAGATTAAGTTTAAAATAAGAACGCGTGCAAGGCTAAGCAGTGCTAGCCATTAGATCCTCCTGTTTGGCTGTTACTCTGGGAAAGACGAGAAAGACAGTGATGGAAGCCGTGTGTTGTGCATCGTGTAGTATACATGGGGTAACGAAAAGCAATTAAGATCTCACGACCAGCTCCCAATCATCAATCGTATGGTCGCAAGAACATCAAACCTGTTTGAAATCCTGTTGCCCCTCAACGCACCCTCTCAAACTGCGCATGCACAAACACAGAAATGAAAGTGAAAAGGCGGAGCAGCGTTTGATATGGACACGAGATGGAGGCACAACTTGTAGAACTGTGGCAAGCTCATCCGAGTACGTAAGCGTAGAGCTGCCACCCAGGCAAAAGAAAAATACAGCTATATCACGTTATAACCTGAAAAGTTTATTGTTCTAACAATATACTTTTCATGTTAGTGCAATATACCTTTCACGTTTGAACAATATAATATCACGTTATTACAGTATACATAATTATCATGTTCATACAATATAATTATCACGTTCGTGCAATATAATATAAAAAAAAAAAAAAACACCCAGCACGCCCCTGCGGGCGGTTTATCCTTCAAGCTCGGGTCCTCTACCAGAGGCCTGGGAGCTTGAGGGTCCTGCGCAGTATCTTAGCTGTTCCCAGGACTGCGCTCTTCTGGACAGAGATCTCCGATGTTGTTCCTGGGATCTGCTGGAGCCACTCGCCTAGCTTGGGAGTCACCGCACCTAGTGCTCCGATTACCACGGGGACCACCGTTATCTTCACCCTCCACATCCTCTCGAGCTCTTCTCTGAGCCCTTGGTATTTCTCCAGCTTCTCGTGTTCCTTCTTCCTGATATTGCTGTCATTCGGAACCGCTACATCGATCACTACGCCCGTCTTCTTCTGTTTGTCTACCACCACTATGTCCGGTTGGTTAGCCACCACCATTTTGTCCGTCTGTATCTGGAAGTCCCACAGGATCTTAGCTCGGTTATTCTCCACCACCCTTGGGGGCATCTCCCATTTTGACCTCGGGACTTCCAGGTTATACTCGGCACAGATGTTCCTGTACACTATGCCGGCCACTTGGTTATGGCGTTCCATGTATGCCTTGCCTGCTAGCATCTTGCACCCTGCTGTTATGTGCTGGATTGTCTATCCAGCACATAACATGGATTGTCTATATATATATATATATATATATATATATATATATATATATATATATATATATATTGTATTGCTTTTAAGCAAAACATTCTTTGTATATGAGGCCAAGGGTGTTCATCCTCTTCAGCTCTAGCGTAGACAGTTGGCTCTGCCATGTTTTCATGTGTTTCTTCTTTCCGTGTGTCCGCTACTTTGAAACGCTCGGGCCGCTCTGCCCGCCACAGTTTCAAACTGGTCATGTGACTGCATGGCCACATCTGATTGGTAAAAAATTTACTGGAAACTCCACTGGCGGCATGTTATCTAATGTGTTAAACTAAGTATTTTTTTTAAAAAGTAACGAGTCGAATTTTGCAAATGTAGTGGAGTAAAAGTACAGTTTCTTCTTCACAAATGTACTCAAGTAAAAGTAAAAAGTATTGTGCAAAAAAGGTACGGAGTAAATGTAACTCGTTACTACCCACCTCTGCTGTCCGCATTCACACGATTCACTACACCTTCTACAGTATTAGTTGGAATTAAATCAAACTGATTGTGGGCTTCACACAGTTTGTGTTCAGGGTCACATTTGTCATTTTACAGGCACTGATCTGCAATAGATGAGCTACTGCAACAAACGTTCTGGTTGAGAGTAGCTGTAAAAGCAGTTCTTGTTCAGTGTATTTTGTCGCCTTAAAAAAGGGGGGTGTTAAACAGTTATGTAGAGTTCATTGAGGCAGGAGTGACGGTCACTTTAACTGGTTATAAAAAAGACAAGCATGATAAACTGTTAATCAAAACCATTCTATTGAAATCAACATTAGCAGCTAATTGATTTTTAGATGCCACTTATGGAAAAACTCTAGTCATTCTTCCGTGTGTATTGTCTATATATGATAGCGTGGCTCATAATGAGATTAGTATTGTGTCAGCAGCATTTGAAGTGGCTGGTATAAGGAAACAGAATAGAAACCCCTGCTGCCTGTTGTCAGTTTTGGTTTGATCCATCAGCAGTACTGTAATACATGGTTATGCGATATTGTGTCTTTCAGACTGTGAACCGGAAGAGGTAGATGACTGGTCTCCAGAATCAAACTGCTCTCCGTGCTCTTTCTGCAACGTGCTCCTGGACAAATCTAGTGTAAGGACTTTAGTTTTGATAAGTCTCAGAGAGGTTGTCTTTCTTTTCTCTGCACCCTAGAGTAAAAAATAATTCTAAATAAGTAATCACCTTTCTGTCTCTGTATCTTCTTCTTTTTCCTCTTTATCATCCTCTCTAGGATCAAGCACCTGCAGCCACGTCGCCCCTCTCCTCCCCCTCTGATTACTCACCTTGTCAGGCCCCAACCATCTCTGAGAGCACCCAATCAGCACACAAGTTCCTCCAAGCTGTGTTCCACAAGAAAGGTGAGTCAGGTGGATTTGGACAACCTCGTTGTTATGTAGAACTGTTAATATACTAAGAGCTCCTATACTGAAAACAGCTGCCAAAGTTGACATAAATATTAATGTGGGGAATAACCAGAGAGGAGTATCTCACAGTTCCTGTCTACTGATGTACACAATGAACTGAATTACATTATTGACCTAATACACATTGCGGTTACTGTGGTGTAATTGGCATGTCAAATCTCTGCTATTCATGACCCACTAAGTGTTCCCAAAGATTTAGGATGCTTTTGAGACTTGTTTCTAGTGTGGTAACATCAGAAGACATTTTTTGTTACAGTGGATTTAATTTCAATATCTCATTAAAAACGCTGTTTAAACACTGTTTTCTAGATCAGTTTTTCAGATCAGTTTTCTAGTCCTTTAAATAATGCATGTTAAAATTGAAACCAGTGATTTTAATTGTATTTTTTTTTCTTTCTCCTCCTGTTAGATGTGCACCTGAGCAGTGATTCCAACATACCTCAGATTGCTCAGGAGCTGATGAAGAAGATGATAACCACATTTGCTAAGGAGTATGCATCCAAGTGCCTGCTCCACACCAATACAAATGGTGTCACAAGGACCTCATCACCCTTGTCTGACGCGTCCGAAGCATCTGACGCCCCTCTGGACCTCACAGTGAACCGAACTCAGGAGGAGAACACGATCGAAGGTAGAGAACGCATTTAGTGCACGCATATAAAATTAAATGTTATGTCTGACTGTAACATGGGCATCCTCCTGAAGGAACCAAACAACTGGCACTCAGACTCTGACCACTTGTCTTGTAACAGATGGTGTGCTGGACCTCTCCAACCGGAACTCTGCCTGCTCAACAACTTCGTCATCATCAGAGAATCACAGGGGATCAGGGTAAGTTTTTGTAGTTCTCTGACTGCATTTTAATGTGTCTGGCCTATTGACTTATCCCTACTCTTAGTTAAATCTGGGTCTTCTTCACAAAAACAAGAATGCCGTTTACATAACTATGGCCCATATCCTATGACTAGAAAAATCACTTTGGTTTGCAGCAAATCCACATTTCAGAGTGTGGTACAACAACAGCTATATAGCATGCCAAAGATTAAGAGGTTAGCATGAGCACTGTGTTTATTACTGTCATGCTCACTGCTCAGCTAAATAGCACCTGTTCAGCCTGAAATACACACATTCCTGTTTTAGCAGTGCTTTGGTTCAAGTAATTGTAATAAATTGTGAGGAGCTAGCTTGTGTTTGGTGTTGTGGTTCTATGGGGTTTACTCTTTTATCTCTTGAGCGGTAACGTCACAGCAATGGCCGTATTATAACATTTGCCAGCAGCTCAGGATTGTATAATGAGGAGAGCATTTCAGTACTTCACAACCATTTTACGTCCGTTTTTACTAATACATTAATGATGAGTTTGATTATCCAATCTTCAAGCATGTAGGACTTTCACTGGATATCCCAAAACTACAGGGGTTTTATGTGAGCACCAAAGTAACCCCAGCCATTCACAGACTGTCCCACCTGGACGTGAAGAGGCTTTGCTGCTGTGTGTGAGAGACACACAGCAGCAGTGTGTGTGCGTGCGTGTGAGGGCCCACAAACAGACTGAGAACATACAGACAAACTAACAGTCGCAGTGATGTTACCAACACAAGGCATAAAGGAGTGGACCCCTCGCTCTGCACCCCCTTGTCCCCTATGCCACAAATCAAACCACCTCCATCACCTCCATCCTGACCCTGCTGTTTGGTCCTCACATCCCTAGGAGGCAGTGCAGGCAGAAGGAATACACTGAGAGGAGCTGGGAGCTGTCTGAGGGATTGCTGTCCAAGGCCTTGAAGGATATACGATCAGGAAGGCTGCAGGAGCAGCGGGCTGCGTTGCTTTATGGAATACCCCTTCAAACCCTGAGACAGGGTCTGGATGGCTGGGCTGAAGGGAGGCTGGGAGTGCTGCATCAGCTTAAAGCAGGAAGCAGAGATATCAGGGATGAAGTGACATCATGCAATGTGATGTCAACAATGCTGGGTGGCGAAGCACGCCTTGTTTTGCAGAAAGTGGCAGCATGGGCAGAGCGAGCAGAAATTGGAGGTGCTGTCGAGGAGCATGGGGACTTTAGTTTCCCTTCATCTGTTCTTGCCTTTTATCAGCCGGGTAGTTTACAGAAGACCCTCCCTCACTGTTTTCCCCAGCTCAGGGATGCTCTCCAGCCCCCTCCAAGCCCCACCCCCAGTCTGGAGCCACCCACACCCCTGCGTATTCCTCAGGTTCGTTGTGCGTCTGACCACAAAAGGTCAGTGTCAGCTGAGAATTGCAGCATAGCTGAAAACCTACATCAACGTACCTCATCAAGCGAAGGTACTGCCAGTTCATCAACAGCAGCTGCCAGACCTTCATCTCTCTTCAAACTCAGACCTCCACTCTTGGCACAAGGATGTCCAGGCAGTGCCAGCCAGTCACCTCATCGCCTGGGACCACGTGGATCCTCACTGGATGAGTCAGAAGATGGGGCAGGTTGCCGGGATAAAGACAAGCAACCTAGAAAGAAGCGTGGGAGGTACCGCCAGTATGACCACGAACTGATGGAGGAGGCCATCACCATGGTGATGGCTGGTCGCATGAGTGTGTCTAAAGCCCAGGGGGTTTATGGGGTGCCCCATAGCACACTAGAATACAAAGTGAAAGAGCGTACTGGAACACTGAAGAACCCACCTAAGAAGAAATCTGCCAACTTCTGTTTGTCCAGTTCTCACTCGTCTGGTTCTGGTAGCACGACCAGTTCCACTAACTCAGGGAGTCTTGCCTCAGCTGCTGACGCAAAGAGGTTCTAGACCACAAACGCCTCAAAAACACCTCAACACTTGAACACATCACCTCCTACAAGATAAATGTTTTCTGGAGACACTTGTTAAAACACAACACATGCCTTTACAAACTACACTGATATTAATATTCAGGTCTTTTAACTCTGTCTGTGATGTGATAGTCATACTTAAAGCTGTATTTCTCCTGCTTCGTTCTGAGTCCTTTGGTTAAAGCAGCCATAAACAGTACTGTTTTATTCAGGTAGAAGTCCTGCTCATCTTGATCTAGACGATTTAGATCGTTTACTTTGTTTATGGATAGACCAACGTGGTAAATGAATTCGGATCAGAGCCTGAGGTACTGAACCTCTTAATTCACCATCTCCTTTCGTTTCACTGTACTATTGTCAGAATACTGTTTTTCTATTTTTTGTTTGTTTGTTTTTTTCCGTTTGGGACTGCTGTGGAGTTTCGTGGCTTGGTTATTAAGATACCAGTATGTGATTACATCTAATTAAATCATCGATAAGTTAATGTTCAACAAAATGTAACGTATTCATAGTTTAACATTAGATCACTTAGTAATTTTTACTACCACGATTGATCAACAGAATTAAAAACAAAGGCTTTTTTAAAACGAGAATCTGTTGGTGATATAGAATCAAATTATTTTACCTTCAGGGTAGTTGTACTGTGTTGTACATCCTTTTCTCAAGGAGGAAAAACAAACAATGATGGCTGCCCAAAAAGATTGCTCAAGACTCAAGTATGAGAAACACAGTTGCAGACCTTTTAAGGCTGAAAAATAAAGTGTGACTGTCATATTTGTTAGCTGTTAGGTTATTAGGTTATTCAGGTTTAATTCAATTCTTAAAGCTCCTTGGTAATGGAGCATTGATGATTGTGATTTGCAGCTTTCTATCTCTCTGGGTATGTATACCTAGGCTTTTCAAGTGACTTAGAGCCATTAAAACTATTTAAAAACTCATTTCTATTGTTAGAGACCTCTACAAACAGGGAGCTTGTACAGTATATATGCTGTGGTGGCTACATCTTGATTATGAGTTTTTGTACAAGAGATTAGCTTAAAAAAGCCATTTTGTGTCCACATATTTCCTTTCATTCTGTACAAGCTAATCTAAACACTGTATTGAGTGTAGTTGGAATGCAAACGTGCAGCATGTTTTAAATGTGCACTGATAAGCTTGGGAACTGTATATTATTGTGTATTTGTACCGTTTGTGAAAGATGTTCTTTTATTATCACAGATATTTACTAATTCTGCTACTGTAGCTGTATTACTGCAAACCTCATACCATGACCGCTGCTTAACTTTTACGGGACTGTTTTCCTGGCACATGGATGCGTAGCTACAAGAAAAACTCATTTCAGTTAACGTTTTAACAGTAATACCGTTAAGCCTAATATTAATATTTGTTTTATGGGTAGTCTTAATGTTATAGATGGTCGACTGTGTCAGCTACTGGAGGTTTCGGTAGTTTAGGTTTTTAGTGAAATGTTTAAACGGCGACCACGCGGCTATTCAGTGTCAGGCTTTTAAGGCTTCTTTGTCTGCGTCTGTAAAAATGCTAAAAGTTTCGTCTACACTCATGTCTCCCTCTAGAATGGGCTTTTTTCCATTAACAGTGCTACTACCAAAGCAGCATTTCAGGGTTACCCACACAAAGCTGCTTTACTTTGGATTTGCTGCAATGTCAGCCTGCCCCCCCCCCCTCTCACCGTCTTTAACCTGTTGCCATATATACCTCTGAACATTCTCTGCCTATAGCCCAGTGTTAGGTTTCAAATCAAGCTTAAAATCTGTATGAGTTCTTTATCTCTCAAGAAACAGCGAAATGTAAATTCACTGCTATCAACAACACTTAAACTTTAAAAAAAAACTAGCCATGTGGCGTGTAAAATCTTTTTTTTTTTTTCTTTTTTTTTTTCCTTTAAGGTTGAAATTCTGTCTTGCGGCATTTACAGATTTTTATTTTTTATTTATTTTTTTGTTATTAATGTCGGTTTTTAAAAGTTCTTCAGTCACAAAATTGTGGCATTTCAACCTTTGTAATTCCTCCAGCTGTGCAAATGTTGTCTCCACTTCTGAATGTCTGTTCTTATTGCGGTACATGGTACTCTATGGCGACAGCTCAGCACAGCATGTCTCTATTTTGGGAGTTATCTACTATTTATATCAAAATGACTCCGAACACGCCCTGAGAAATTGAAAAAGGACATCATTGTATTTGTTTAATTGCAGCTAATTCTGGGAACACACTTGGGCTTTGAGATTAGGGCTTTTTAATTTTTGATTGAACTGCTGGCAAATCTTTGAGGCAACGTAATTCTGCTATTTATGCATAAATCAATTATTGCACTATGATTTATAAAACAAAATTGTTTTTTTCTAGAAACTTGTTTTGTGTTGTTATGGCATATTTATTTATTGATTGCGCTTCAGAACTGTGATTTATTTTTTTATTTTTTTAAATATTGTGGTAGTTCTTGATTTGTAACGGGGCACTTTGATGCATTGTGAAATGTGTATTGCTACAATTGCATGAATGCTTTTAAATGTTAGCTCATATAATTTATTTAGTCCAGAAATTATACTGCTGACTATTGTGATTGTTTAGTGATTTTGTTACTATTAAATTATTTTAATGATTTTAAAGAATAATTTGTCATAACAAACTCAACAATATAGCCTCTGTAACACCTAAAGTACTTGGAAAGTTTCCACCGCAGAAACTAGGCGGAGATGGGCAGGTGGTTTTGCAACATATACACCTTTGTATATGTTCCAGTTGTAGGACTAATTTGTGAGGGTAGATATTCCTGCCCAGAAAAGCTTCAAGTGGGGCTCAATGCTGTTAGGTTAAATGTTGAATAAGCACTATTTTTGAAAATTAGCAACCTGTCAAACAAGACAAAGAACATGAAATTGCTGTAAACTGCTCATGTATGAAACAGCAATGGCTGTTCGAGACCCACCACCACCGCTTTTAAATTAAACACAACAATACAGCAAACTGCCCAGTAGTTGGAAGAAATTATTTAACAAGTCGGTCAGAAAAGTTTAGCTTGAACCCCACCACCAAAGTTGCTGTTCTACCTCCTGAGCAAGGACTCTCTTGGAGGTACACCCCAGAATTGTAATTGTACCCTGGTTCCTTCAGTGAAAAGTTCCTGCAGTGGAAACTTGACTCAACACTACAGAATGTAACACTTAAACCTGGCCTCTTGAAACCTGACATGGTTTGGCCGCAAACAGTACTTAAATTGCTGGAGAGAAAAAGTAAAAACTTGAAAATAGGTTGATATTAAATCAGTTACTTGATTCTATAATTAAATATCTTACTTCTTGGACCTGCTGGCTGTTATGAAAATTAGAGGGCTTTTTGAACTGTTGGTTTGTTGATGAAAGTGCTGTTGGTTTAAAAAAAAAAAAAAAAGTTAAGTTGAGCGTTTCTTCAATCATTCCTTCTGCTGTTAGCAGAATGTTATCATTTGCCTTCAGCAACTAATCAATAAAACAGTTCTTTAATCAATCGCCTGTTGTTATTTTTTTTCTAGAATAATGGTTTGCTTTACAGTTATCAGAGAGTTGTACTGCAGATCAAAGGTTTTACAACTTTTTACAAGGGCTAGAATCCAGTAAATGGTAAAATGGTAAATGGCCTGTATTTGTATAGCACTTTTCTAGTTCCTAAGGACCCCAAAGTGCTTTACACAACCTGTCATCCACCCATTCACACACACATTCACACAATGTAGAGCAATGCATCATGTCACTTCCTTCTGCAATACATCAACATTATAGTGGCACTCCAAAAATGAAAGTGCATTTGGGGGAAAAACTACACGGCAAACGCTGCTAAATAGGCTGCATTTACAATATCGTTTTCCTGGTGTAATAAACCACAAAAACATCTTGCACTACAAGCTACATTCCACTTTTTTTTTTTTCCAAATGTTATTATTTAAGCTGAAAGTTTTGTACCATTCAGAGTTCATTTTATTTCATTATTGATGGCTAGCAAGTCTACTGCCAAAAAAATTTACTGTGTAACTTTTTTTCTTCTTAAGCTTATTTCAAACATTGATTTCTGTAAGGATACATTACCATCATTTCATCACAATATGTTGCCTACATCTTAAGCTGCATATCACATTTTTACATTAACTCTAATAATGCGGGTGCAGTCTTGCAACCAGCACGAACTCCAGTCTCATCTATAAAATATATGGAAGTCAGAAATGACAAACTTTCAGGCAGTGCTGTTATGGAACAAATGCAACTTAAATGTGCTTGCTGCTGAAATTTTTAGTCTTCATTATTTTGTGTGCATGCTCTTTTTTTTTTTTTTTTTTTCTCATTTGAAACTTTGTGAGTAAAACATTCTAACTCCAGTTTTTACCTTTTACCTCTAGCTCCCCGGTGCCATCTTTCACAGAAGACAAGGCAGGTCAGCAACAGCGAGGGACTAAGTTTGGTCAATGTTCCACATTGGATGATGTTCTGAGTTCTCTCTGCCCAGCTCACCAATCCTTAATCTACCAAATCCTCAAGTATGCTTGCCATGAAAAAGAGATGCTCAGGAACGAAAGGGACACTGTTTTATGTTCCAAGAAGCTGCATTGCACTTCGTGTCAGAGTCTTGTTGCAGCCTCTCCTGCATCGTTCCATTCGCCTTGCACACCCTCTTCTAATTTATGCTTGTCCTCTTCCATATGTTGTGAGAAACGCAGCTTCCAAATCAAGAAAACAACAGATGGAGAGGTAGGAGATGGAGACCCTCCTTGTCCTGTTCTGAAGAGAGAGCAGAGTCCCTCTCCTCCCCCTCTTTCCCCAATCCCATCAGATTTCGGTAAGAAATGTGATGAAAACCCACCCTCTCTGCTTCACCAAGAGGAGGATGTTAATCTCATGGTACAGAGTTTTGTAACTGCAAGCTACGAAGCCTCAGATGTCAATGCAACTACAGAAGATGCTGAAAGTAAGATCGCTGAAAGAAGTCAGGCTGATAAGAATCCAAGTGGGACTTCACTGCAGGATGTCATGGATCGTTTTAGTGAGAAACTGGAGACAATAACACCTCTAGACAAGGACCCTACTCTGGTTTCTACGGCTATCTATGTTTCTGAAAAGGAGCAGCCGTTATCTCCCTCAACCAGCTACAACCTGCCTTTTCGTGCTGATGCCCATGTCACTGAGATCATCACCACAGTGCTTCGCACAAGCAGTCCCAGTGATTACAGCTTGAGTGAGCTGTTTAGTCGCCAAGACAAAGAATCCAAGTCACCCGTTACTAGATCCCGTCATCGCCAGAATGTTGAAAAACCTAAATGCACCCCTGAGATACAGAACAACAATGACCAACAAAGTTCAAGTGTACAAAAACAGGTGAATACAGTGGCTACAAGCTCAGCTAAACAGTGTGTTTTGTCCTGCAAAGAAGGTGGTGAGGGTTGCAGTTCTACAAATGACAAAAGCCACAAGGGATCCCCATCAAGTGAAACCACTGAGGCTGAAAGATCAGGTAAAAGGAAAGCTTGTGCTATTAAAGGGAGAGTGTGTCATCTGCTTAACATTTCTGAGGGTGCAAGAAGATCAAGGAGAAATATAGTCCCTCCACCGCGGTTCTCCTCCTATGTCACAGAGCCCAGACGTATGTTCTTTGTTGCGTGTTTCTCTGAACCTATCTTCAATCAGAAAGCACAAAAGGACAAGGCTTCATCTAGCACCAATCATATGTCATCAAAAGATCCAGATGCTAAGGATGCCAACGTAGAATCCAGAAATGACGTTTCTTTGTCCTCATGTGTGAACACAGGGAAGCTTGCCTTTCAGTCAGCAGAAAAAGGACATGAACTATCTCACATGGAAGTGAAAAGTCAAAGCCAGGTCACTCCACAGATTGTGACTGCGAAAGACCAAAGTCCTAAAAAACATCGCTCAGGCAAAGAGAACAATAGTAGTGACAGTGTTGTCCCTCTCTTAGGACGGTTACGATCAGCATCATCAAAAAGAGTACAGGACTCATCAAATATGGATGTCCCTATAAATTCTGATACTTGTCTTGAGAGTCTTAAAAATTCCCAAGTCCAGTACACTAGTCCAATTAAACTTATGTTTGTATCACCAGTAAAGGATAAAGAGGGAGTTAAATACAGTCTCAAATCAGCAGGCTCTGGTTCTGGCTCACAAACAGAACATTTTGATCCCTGTGAAGAGTCTTCATGGTCAGGGACACATCAGAAGCACACAATCCAGAGCAAAAAGCCTGCAATATCACAAGTAAAATCAGTTGTCTCACCACTAAAATCTTCTGCCTCATGCATACGGTCTTCTTGTTCCCCAACCAAGTCATCTTCTTCACCAGCCAAGTCTGGTTCCTCAACACGCAGGTCTGCTTCTTCACCTGCCAAATCTGGTTCCTCAACACCCAAGTCTCCTTCATCACCAGCCAAGTCTGTTTCCTCAACACGCAGGTCTGGTTCTTCAACACCCAAGTGTGATTTGTCACCTGCCAAATCTGGTTCCTCAACACCCAAGTCTCTTTATTCACCATACAAGTCTGATTCTTCAGTATCGAAGTCCTCTTCCTCACCAAGCAAATCTGCTTCCTTAACACGCAGGTCTGCTAATTCACCATCCAAGTCTGGTTCTTCAACACCCAAGTGTGCTTTGTCACCCGCCAAATCTGGTTCCTCAACACCCAAGTACGGTTCTTCACCACGCAAGTCTCCTTCTTTGCCCAGGTCCCCTTCCTCATCACCTAAAGATGCTTCCAGAGGATCAGGTGAAGGTACTCCAACTAAGCGCGTAGCTGGAGCTGACAGCCAGGGATTATCAGGTAACTCGACTTCTTTTCATGAAACCACTCCACCAAAAAGGCGTCCTGGGCGTCCGAAGAAACTGGGACCACAGCTGGAGCAAAAAGCAAAAAGGCCAATTGGCCGACCCCGTAAGCAGAAGACTTTGGATTCCGAACCTAAAAATGTTAAAATGGTAAATGGTAAATGTCAGTTGGCACCTAATATTGAGGAGAATACAACTAAAAACCTCAAGATAACAGTCGTATATGGCCGTTCGAGGAGAAACAAACGATTGGTGTCAGAGGGCTTTGACCAGCTGCAAACAGAATTTCATGACGCTTGGCGAGCCGTAAATCTATTGCACAACTCTAAGACCAGCTCAGGTAGTATTAAAACAACCTCAGAGGAGTTGGATTTTGTCAGACCAGCGAAAAGGCCTGCTCCTCAATCTGGCAGTAACATCAAATGTCAAAAGCATGATGATTCTGTTCGCTCAAGGAAACCAGGTAGACCTGCAAAGGTTAAAATCTCTGGAATCTCAGTCACAGTGACCACAGTGTCACCTCGTCAACGTAAAATTCAAATCAATAAAGAGAATAGGCAGTCTCCTGAAATGCTGGCTCCTAGGAAAGTACTTCTACAAGACTTCATGTCTGCCAAAGAGCCCAGGACAATCAGTCATCAGTTAATGAGCAAAAGGGGTCAAAAAGAAGAAGGGAAAGAAACAGAGGATGGTAGTAAAGATGAACTCCCCAATCAGCCTGTAGTACGACACTCCAAGAGAGTGAGAAAGCCATCAATACACTTTTTGCATGCTGTTGCCACCTCTACATCATACAGCCGCAGCAATGCGCTGGTACGACGCTCTAAACAACTTCTTTTAAACAAGGCAAACAGTGAAAGGAGACAGGATGAGCAGCAAAGTAGTTTCGAAACTTCAGGTGAGAAGAGAAAGTCATGTGGACCACAGAAGAAGGGCGTTTCTCTAGACGTAAGCAGATTGGCAGGGGTATCTGTTGATTCGATCTTTAGGTCTAAAGAGACATTAAGGTGGTGGGCAGCATCAGCTGAGGAAAAGACAATGAACCAGGAGCTCGCCAGACGAATAAGAGTCATCTCTGACACTTGGGTCTCAGACGCTGTGGACAACCAAGAAAAAGAATTGGCCCTCGATTCTAAACTAGGCACTAAAGACAGCAGTTTATTTGCCAAGAATTCAAATCATTCCTCTGTGGTCCGAACACTGTTTGACTGTTCGCCCAACAAACCAAGGTCCTGTAGCATGCAGCAGATCTGCTCCTGGTTTATGGAGACCACCGAGACACAATCTCTGGCCATTGTCAAGAAGGCAAGCTCCCGTAATCGTTACGAACTTATGCACTTCCCTCGTTCTGCTAATGCAAAAAGTGTTTGCCACAGTCCTCAGGCAGAGCGACTCCGCAAACACATCAAGAAGTTTGCCAAAATGGTGCCAAAAAGCCCTTTACAGCATCAGAAGGCTCAGAGATGGCTGAGGAAGAGAAACAAAGCAGCTGTGTCAACACACAGACGACAACTTTTTACTTTAAGCATTGCAAGCAAGCGCACTCGCCAAGTCCAGCCGTTGAGAGGCAAAGCATTTAGTATATATCAAGCCACTCTGGTTAGAGCAAGGACACGTTTTCTAACCCGGAAAGAAAGGGATAGGTGGCAAAATGGGGCTAGGGACAGGAGAAACATAAAAGCAGTATCATGTTGTAGAAATGAACGTATAGTAACTGGACTACAATCTAAACGTAAAGCATTATACACATCCACAAACGATCGGCACTCTGTTGGTTTGGAAAACGGTTCTGCCGCCTCTTCGGTTAGCCAAACTCGGGAACTCGTGGATGTACACAAAGAGCAGAACCTTTGCTCCAAAGCCTGGGGTCCTGAAACGCTGAAAGAATGCCGGGTGTTTCTAAGGAAGATCAACTCTCCTGATAGCGAATCGGCTGAGGAAGAGTGGGACTCTTGTACTGTGACACTGGAAGGGTCACCTTCTGCATACCTCTTTGCAGAACAGGACAGGCAACTGGTAAGATTCGTTAAAGCTGTGAAAACTGAAAGAAAAAGGAGCATTAATAGGAGGACTGCCTCGAAAGAGTTGGCAGATTCTGCATCAAAATCAGTCCAGGAGCAGGAAGCAAAGCCAGCAGGGAGGCAGAAAAGAAAATTCAAGAGTCCCAGGGTTGCGTCTACTGAACCACCACAACCACCACCAGCGAAAATCTTGAGACAATCGCGAATGAGGGGCCTGACTGGGCCGAGATGGCGTGACTTTGTCCTTGGTAACTACTTTTCTTTCTTTTCTTTGAATTGAAGGCATTGACTTTGCCCATGCAAAAGTTACCCAATAAACGTTTGTTCTTTTATCTTTTCCTGACAGAAAGCTAACTGAAGCATGAGGCCTCCTCTTCCTGGGAAAGGGACTGTGGTTTAACGTGGTGCCTTTGGACTTTGTGCTGACCACGTAGACTGGCCATCTCAGTATGGTTCAGTCTTACAATCAGCAGCTATGTAGCAGTCTAACTTAAAAGCTTGATGTTGCACTATTTTTATCCATGGATATGTATGTACATTTTGTCATCTTGCCTTTGTCTTTCTGAAGGTGTATAGTAGATCAATATAATAGTTACTTCAGAGTTTTAATGGAAAGAGTGCTTATACCGTGAACCCTGTCAGAGTGGTCATAGAGGAATGAAAGCTCGACTGCCATCTCCCTAAAAATGTACCTTTACTGATACTAAGACCAACACTTCTTCTCGGAAATGAGCCCTTACTGTATATCTTAACCTGACATTTATCATAATTTTTACTACTTTAAGCCACAATGCCAGCTCTAAAACCCCCACTTATTTTATTTATAGTGACTCGTACTTTGGCACTGTTTTGAATGTTTAATTTGTAATTTAATATTTGCTTTTGTATTTTAGGTTTGCTTAAAGTATATTGGAATTTGATTTGAAACTTTCTCTTAATCCGAGCCTTTTGTTTTCTCTACTGCTGTCGCAAACAAGTAGCCAAAACAGGCTTTTAATGAAGGAATCTTTCAGTTCACTTAACACCCAATCTTAACTCCAGTAGCTATCTGTGAAAAGGCCACAGCTGTAAGAGTGTGTCTTGAAATGCACTAATTGGCCTGTACTAAAACCAAATATTTGATGTCATGAGTTCTTTTTCAAGAGCATTTTCAGTTGTCAATTCCCCACAAAATGCAGAGGTGTCTGTGAAGTGACAGAAATGGCATTATGCAGTTGTAGAACATAGCTTCTGGTTAATTTCATGGTTTGTGGGATCTTTCTTGTTTTTATTCAGTTATCTTTCTAAGAACGTATTATTTTCACCCAAAGCATATACTGTATGTTGCTGTCAGATCGACTTTTTGCACTATTGAGCCCCTTTCAGACGTGATATATGCACCGCTGGCTTTTCGTTAAAGTGCTGACATCCTGTCAGTCAGACGTAGGGTGCTTTTACATTGTTTCTCACAATTTACTCGTATTTAATCTGTGATTTTTTTTATTTTTTATTTTTTTATTTTTTTTATTTTTTTTTGCGCTTGTTGTTCACAAATATTTAGCCAGTGACCTCCCAACTTTGAATGACTAGAATTTTTACGTTTTATTCAGTATGATGTGAAACTGACGACTGGGACCACAAAATCATCTGAAAAACTGAGCTGTGAAGAGGGTGTGGGCGTTTGTCTCATAGATTTAGGCACGATCCTAGAGACAGGTTGGCAACCACCAGTTACTGGGGAAAAATGAGTTTTCCCTGACCAGCTGTTTAACTATTAATTTCTGCTGTTGTCACTATGAACAGGGTATTTTTCTTAAGCGTGTGCGTTGCACGTATAAGTAGCTGCAGACACCACTGACGAGTAGCATTTCCTGTTACTTTCTGCACATGTTGTTTGTAAACTGCAGCATCTCAGCGGGCAAGTCTATGCCATCACTGCAAATTGGCAGGCATGCAGATGTCTTGCACACCATCTGCTGATGCAATTTACATCACTCAGACTTGCCTACGTGGGAAGTGGAACGCACCCATTACTGCATGTATCCTGCTGAGAGAGCTGTACCCTGCCTCTCCTGCACAGGCTCAGAGAGATGTTTGCTGTTGTTTCGAAACAGAGTTGGCGAGATAAAATCTCATTGTGTACCTGGTATTTCTGTTCAGGTCTTTCACTTGAGAGCTCAACAACTCGCAGGTCCACGCGATACGGTCGCTGTCCTAATCTCGCAAGTTCCTTTTAAGTTGCAATGCGACGCATGCAGTGTAGAAGTTGATACACTAATGTTGCAAGTTCAACATTAGTAAAAGCTTTGCCGTCGTGGCTTTCACAGAAGAGTGACCGGGGTCTTCCTTCGCACATGAAACCTACGTGTTTTCATGCTGTCAGATCAAAGGCGAAGAGTGCACGTCTGAAAGGGGCTCTATATTTGAGATTAATCCCACTACGCAGATTCCTCCTCCCATATTTTGCACATCCCATCTCCCACTACCACTCCCCCCCCCCCCCCCCTTACTGTAAAACTAGAATCTGTTTGGTGCAATACAAATCCAGATGATTTATCAGTATGTAGTAATTATTTTATTGCTGACAGACGAATGGATGTACATGAGTACCAGTGGCCTGGGATGTTACTTCAGTTGTTTCCATAGCCATGTAATGTGATCTTAAAGGATTCTGCTATACAAACTATGTTTGCCCACCTGCGTTGGTCTCATCAGAGAAACAAAAATATAAGAATTTTTTTTTTCCTCTTACACGTAATAGCATTATTTACTTTTTAAATGTTGAGTTGTCACTGTTTCCCTGGATTTTCTGTTATTTTCTTAAGTTGCAGCAAGGGACGCCGACCTCCACAGGAGCTCAGCTAGGACTAGGCCTGAGAGTTGATGGGGTAACACTAATCTTGGATCAATGTCATTGTTTTTCTGCCATCTGTCCAGAGACCGGCAGATCCAAGGTGTCCAGCTGTAGGTCAAAAACTTCACCCTTTAGGGTGTGTTGTGCCCGACTACCGTTGTATGCATGTCACTATGGTTGCCGTTTCAACATAAAGGAGGTGGGCAAGTCTCTGTCATTTGATAAATAACCATCAGCCCTTTGTTTGTTGAAGAACCTGGTGCTATACATCTGTTGTATATTTTCTTTATCATGTGTTTTTATACTGTCCAATACAGATGCAACAAACAGGTGTCTGTGACTGAACCAATAAAGAGTCTTTTGAGATAACCAGAGAGAGGTGTGAGTTATTCATTCATTTGTTGTTGTGGAGCCACTAGAACATGGGAACAAGTAAAAGTGAAATATAAGAATATTCTACAGAATGGTAATATTTATCACTTATATTGCTTTTAGTCTCTTGAAAAGAGACCCTGAAATAATCTGTTTGTTTATAACAGCAACCAAGAAAAGGGCAGAGCAAAAAAAGACAGGTGGTGGTCCTGCACCCCCTCGTCAACAAGTTGGTTAAGTAAATAATATCCTCACGGGAAGATCGATATCTCTCTATGAGCACACTGTCGCGCTGAGCTAAAGGATCCTGTCTGTCCCGCAATATACGCTGAATTCTGAGGACTCTCCTTATCAATCTTGCACCTTCCGCAATGGGTGGCTCGCGTAAACGGACAGGACATGGCTGCGACAGGCTTCCCAAATCCACCTTCGCTTTTATAGCCGTGGTCTCTCATCTTGATTACACGAAGTAATTTACAATTACAACTCTAGAATATGAATTACATCTGAAATAATCAAATACATGAAATAGAATGATTAATAGTACATTTCCCTTTTTTAGGAAATGACCTGTATGTATCTGTGTGACATCAATAAAAGGATCAAGTACTGCATTATCTTTAGTTACATTGATAATATTTATTTTTGGTAAAACAGTGGTAAAATATCGCTGTTGCTTTCGTATACATGAAGCGGACATACCTGAGTGGCCGCGATCTAATCCTGTTTACATAAAGTAAGCCTGCTCCCGAGCAGGTTTACGCTTACGGATCTGTTGCTATGACAGCAAGTCCCGGATGAGCTTCGGGGAACCGAACGATCCAGGATCACGCGAAATCGTCAACAATCAAATCCAGCTAACTTACTTAGCGAGGTACGAAGAACGGACCCCAGGGTCATAGTAAATAAGTTCTTCAACCAGTAGTGTGGTTATCCTTGCAGTCACTGTAAACACCGTTGTGGAGATCAGGGCAATATTTTACTGCTACTATTCATAACCATCATTACCATTACATTAATTATCATTTCATCAAAGCATTTATTCAATAGATTACACATGTTCTTAGTTAAGATTATTACACCTATCACAGAGAGCTTCTGTCTGGTAAAAGGCCAGAAGCGTCAACGGGCGGGGTGAGGCTGAGTGCGTTGGAGGTCGAGACACACACATACACACACACACAAACAGTAGTTAGACTCATGTTTAGGTAAGAGTTCAAATAATAGTTTGCAAAAGCTTGTGACTGCAAAATTGTGTCTGCCTAAGGGACAGTTTGCTCCAGGAGATAAGTGAGAGTCAGAAGATTAACAGGAAGCGCCTGGCCTCGAGACGGAGAAGATGTCCTTTTAAATGTGTCAAAAGTCGTCAACATTTATTGTATTGTATCTGCTTTGGCGCATGAGGGGGCGTCATAAATAATACCCTGATGTTATAAAAACAACTACTTGTGTATCACTGGCCGGAGATCGATGCTGTCTGTGCGCAGTGTTCATCTCCCCACGCGTGTGTTCATTAAAAATCATTGTTTGACCGACTCCTGGACCATTGTTGTTTTTGTGCTCACCCTCAATATTTGAACCCGCAACACCCTACAGGGTGTCTACATGTATTAATGTAAATAGAAAACAAAGTGAAAAAAAACAAAAATAAAGTTCCCACAAATAACTATACACCACACATTTAACATACTCGCGGTGTGGAGGGCCTTGAGTGCCAAAATGATTTAATACATCATTAAATTTGTTAAATTAAAACTGTTTAAACTTAATTACATGTAATTTCATTTAAAACACAATTATTTAATTTGGTATTTAATTCATTTTGACACTCGTGGCCCACAATAAAGGCTATCAGTTTGTTGTGATTAAGTCCAACTCATTACTTTTCCTTTTACAGTTCAAACACAATTTAGAAATACATTAACAATAAACTGTTCTAAATCCCTACTATATGATTACTATAGAGTGGGGGGAGGGGGGGTGGGGAAAAAAAAAAAACCCATCATGAATATGAATATTAAATTAAAATGTAAAAGTAAATAAATATATAAAAATGCAAGATTAATCCAGTCCAAAAGTACAGCATACTTACAACGTGCTGGGAAAACATTATTCTAATACCATAAAATTACCATGAAATACTTAAAATTGCTTACACTTTACTTACAGTATAATTATTTGTTTACCGTAAAAACCTGACTTGTTACTCTCCCTTTAAGAATTTATAGAAAATGTATGTAACTTCAAGCAAAACTGAAATACCATTTCCATTTTTATTCTGTAAGATTTCAATGATTGAGATCAGACCTCTCTGAATTCTTCACATTCGTGGTGATTAACATGGTTTAATTATGTACTGGTAGAGAGGGAACTGGTAAGGGAATCTAGAAAGGTCACATGGTTATTCAGGGCATTAAAACATGAACACAAAAGAAACATTTTGTCTTTGCTTCTTGTGTGAAATGGTGATTTGCTTTTTTCCCTGTTAAAAGTTATCAGGATATGTTTGCACTAAATTTTTAAAAAGAGAACAAGCTTTGTTAACTTTGATACATTTATTTAATGATTAAAATGACAAAACTTTAAACAACAAAATTGTAACTTAAGGGTAAATATGACTCATTGCCTGAACACTTGAGTCGATACAGAAAGGTAAATCTCTTTATTCAGGACACATTGGCCTCCTGGTTGATAAGAGGGTTGAGGTCCAGCTTCGTCTTCTCCAGAGCTGCAGTCTTGGCCCTCCGTGACGGACGCACCATGGAGGCCGACTCTGGGACATTTTCTCCATCGCTGTAGCCAAAGAGAGACGGTGAGACGAGAAAATGAGTAAATGCACTTGTGATGAATATGTTACTGAATGGGTGTTTTCTATTTTGCTAAAATCAGCAAACTCGCCTCTCCTCTGACGACTCTGCCCTCCTGTTCGGCTTTCTGCCACCTTTGGCTGTGCACGCTTTCCTCTGACCTGTGAAAACAAAGACTCGGGTTACCTCCCAGTGCTGACTCAACTTCTTGCCTCGGGCAGGAGAGGAGGAGCTCTAAAAATATAGTGGCACTGAAGGACTGCGGTTTTAGACGAGCATATAAAAACCCCTGCATTACCTCTTTTGGGTCTCTTGGCAGATTTTGATGGATCATCTGCCGCAGCCTCTGTGGAAACAGCAAACAGAGAACTCATTTTTCTGCATTTCCGCCCTCAGCCTGCTGCATTTTTATCTAAACAAACACCAAATGGGACGGAGCGAGTCATTTTTAATCTACTTAGCAACATGCTGGTAAAGTCATGTAATCCTTTTGCAGGAGCGCTTGTCACAAATTAGCATTTTAAATCTATTTAGACACACACTCAGGAGGTAACATAAGTTGGAGATGCTCCGTGGGATATCAGATGGCCATTCCTATTTAAAGTCTGTGTTTGCATACGTACCATCTGCATTGACATCCAGGGGTTGTAACGCAGTGGTGCTGAGGAGCTCAGCCTGTTCTTTTGAGTCCGCCAGCTGATAAATCATCTTCTCCAGAGCACGGAGACAGACACGATCCTTCACCACCTGAAAGAAAGGAGGAGGGAAAGGGGTGAACTTAAACAATGGGCCTTTTAACAGACAGATATGCAGGTACAGCTCTGTGCTCCACACTACATGAGCTCGGTTTGATGGACTGCTGTGAAGGTTTTTCTATATATCTTGATGATTTCTGTCTTTTGACATTCACACACGTGACACTTTCACCACTAGGGGGGGAAGCATGTTAAAATGTTTTTGGACTTATAGTGCCATTTTCCTCCCGTCCTTTTAACTATTCCTCAAGAAACTTTACAACGGTGTCCTGGCAAAAGGTAAAGAGGAATACGTTCTCGTTGACTTTGTTTAAATGAAGATTAAACTGACTCAATCCACCTTGTGGTACAAGCTGGTATTACATTATAATACAGCCCAGTTTAGCTGACCTTCAACTCCACAGAAAACACATTTTGTTCATAAAGTCGGAGCTGCTGTTTTCTCCACTTTATTCTAATGAGAGGTGTAGTTAATTCTGGAAATTTTTCAACTGTTTTTAAAAACACAACATGGACCTATGATGTCGTTCATGTGTCCCGTTACAGTGGCTAATGCTATGTTCACAATCAAAGTCAAAGGCATCACACTGCTTTAATATCTTCATTTGAGACAGTGGTGCTCACAGTCGCACTCTAAATGTGACCACAACAGCTCCACCCACTTGCTGTTTAAACGTTCTGTTTGCAAGGACAAAACAAATCAGCAGAAGTTGGCTTAAAGGAAGAAGAGCTAAAAGAGCTTATTTCAGATAAACCGAGTAGCTGCACAAAGTCTTAGTATAAGGTAAATAAGGATTATTTTAAACTGTGAATCAGTCCCAGGATATAAAATATGGAGCTTGAAATGAACAGAACATGTTCAATACTTTGATTTTGTTTTTTTGGTTGAAAACAAACAAACAAACACAACAACAACAAAAAACCCAAAGAGCTTTTTTAATTGCAATTTTCACAGCTTTAGCTATAATTTGTGATTAGTTCTCACTCGTGTTTGCATCTTCTCTTTTTGGGTGGAGTAACTAACGAATTTCTACCTCTGTTTAAAGTTAGCTCAGAGAAAGCTTTTGCGGTCTCTCCCAGACCAAGCAGCTCCTGAGCATCTATAGGTCCCTCCTTTATGTTCTTTTTCCTTTTCTTTGTCAAGTTTTAGCAGTCTGCTGTTTTTTGGCAGTACCTTAGTTTAGCTTTTTATTTATACAACCTCGTTAAGGGTTGTCCTCCAGCCCATTGTGTGGCTCCCTCAGTCTCCTTCCACCTTTTGTTTCTTCCAGGCCTTCATTTCGTTTTTTGTTGATATGGTGAACTTGTTGCCAATATCACGTGGACTACGTTACAGTGGTGCGATAGCAGTAGGCTCACTTGTACAAGCTGCTGCAGCAGCGTCTGCAGGTCCTCCCTGACGGTCTCGTCTCTGCTGAGCTCTAGGTTGCTCAGAGTCTTTGCATAGAGGCGCACCTCGGGGGCTGTGGGGTCCTTCAGCATCTCGCCACAGATACGCACAGCCATGTAGTCATGGACACACACCTCCTGAGACATACACAGGTATACAAATACAATTATTCAGAGATTAATAATAACACTCTGTTCTGCTCACGCTTACTTGACCTGCAGTAATCGTGTGAAACATTTTGCAGACTGTTAGCTGGTATTTCAGGGAAGATGTATAACGAAAAGCTCAGTGAGGCAATAAAAACATCCTTGGTGTTTTCCTTGAACAGAGCCACAGACCCAACAGTAAATCCACACTCCTAATATAATAAGATTATAAATAGCTTGTTGGAATTTGGGTTTAATTTAAAATCTTCCTGAGTCTCTTCCTCAGTCTTTCTCACCTCAGTGTTAGTTGAAGGTTTAATGAGAGCTCCCGGGCGAGTCAGCTCAACAAAAAGCTCGACTACATTGTTGATGTCCACCTCAGCGAGCGGAGACGTCGCCGGAGCGTTCATCAGAGTCCGAACGGTCAGCAAGAAACTCTCCTCCACGACTTCCTGGTGAGCCCTGAAGCATAAAAACACCATTTTCATGTCACATGATCAGCTGGGGGAGATTCCATGCCAAATAAAAGTGACCACATCACTCAACATGCACATTAGTGACCTGCTCTCGCGGGCGTAGAGCTGGAAGAAGACGCCGAGGCAGTGTCGCAGGCGTATGTCGTCCTCTGTGACGGGATTGTACCACAACAGCACCAGACGGGACAGCATCTTGGCGCTGGAGATGCGGCCCGTGTACATGAGTTTGGCCAGGCCCTCCGCTGTCTCTGTCCGCAGGTCGGACACCTGAAGGATGTTCCCAGCACATGTATCAGACATCTATAAACACCCACATGCATACTGTAGTTTCTGGAGTAAAATATCTCAGCCTCACCTCACTGTCCAGGAACTCTGACAGCATCACAAGGATACTCTGTGCGGTGTCCTCTGGTACGTCCGCCTTCTCATCAGTTGCAACCGCCATGTCATCGTCCTGGTTCTCTGGTGAGGATTGGGAGGGCGGGGCCGCTTCAGTGGCAGCTGTTTCAGAGAGAAGCTGGAAGCCAAACAGCAGCAGCAGGTCGATGATGTCCCGCAGAGCACTGATACGGATCTTTACCTCATCCAGCTGAGCTATCTGGAAACACGCAGATACACACAGAGCACTTTGAATCAAGAAAGCCTTTAATACATGTGCGTTTTCTGTCAGTGAACAAAAATGACTAGAATCACCCCCCCGACTCCCCTCCAGCCTGCATAATGTTGTTTATTTTGCAATTAGCTACATTTACAAAATAACTGAGGATTAGTTTGAGCACAGCTCTTAAGCTAAAGGCGTCATGTTTAGTTTATTACATGTTTTTTTTTTTAAGAGATTAATTAGCAATTATTTTATTTGCAGAAAGACTGACAGTAACTGAATTATTAATGTCATTAACCTCTTAGGACCTGGCGTTCACATATGTGGACATCATTTGGGTTCTCTAGACCAAAATACTAAATTTTGCTCTGATATCCACTTACGAGGACATTATACTGTCACTGTTCTATCGAAAGTTAAAACGAATGCCCTCATATGTAAATCTCATTTTTCTCAGAAACAAAAATCAGGTGAAAAAAAAAAAAAAATCATGTAATTCTTTGTTTTTACATTCATCAGGTTCCAATCAGCCCAAATAGCAAAGAGAAATTAAAAATGCATGCCATGAAAGAGTTTGGGACTTACGAGGTTAATAATCATTTAATCCGATTAGAAGGGAAGCAGCAATTTAAGTGTGGAAATGATATTAAGGCTTAACTTTCTGTTCATCGTGTAGCATCCTTACACATATAAACAAAGTGTTTCAGGTATCTGAAACACATCTATAAGAAGTTACCTGTAGCAGCAGGACCATGTGGGTTTTGGCTAGCTCCTTGCTGTGCAGAGCACATGTTCCTAAACACACCACAGCCATGTTGCGGACAGCAGGGTGTGCGCTTGCTATGCTGGGCAGGATCTGAGATGCAGGAAAAAACAGTGAAAGCAATCAATAAGGTTAACACTTAACCATTGTTAATAAACTGTGCATTGTTAGTAACAGATAAGAATAAATGATAACAGCTGTTATTTATTTACATACGTTTTGTAATATAGGCTTATTACTGATGAATGGGTGTGAAATAATAATAATAATTTTATTTATAAAGCGCTTTCAAACAAAGTGCTGTACAACTAAAGGGATAAATAAAATAAAAGCGATACAGGTAAGAGACACAATAAAGTTAAAAACAATAAAAATTTAAAAACTAAAAGCCATAGAATTAAGACATATAGGATAAGGTGAACAAATGTGTCTTCAACTTAGTTTTAAAAACCTCCACAGAGCATGCCTGCCGAATATCTTGAGGGAGGTTGTTCCACAGAAACGGGGCACGAAAAGAAAAAACACGCTCTCCAATTGTCTTTTTTAGGAACTTTTAGAAGGCCAGAGTCCTGAGATCGGAGAGCACGAGATGGAGCATAAAGGTGTAAAAGGTCAGCTGCATTTTGCACCATCTGTAGACCTCTAAAACTTTTCTTTGGTAGGCCAGAAAGAAGAGCATTGCAATAGTCAATACGGGAAGACACAAATGCATGGACAAGAACCTCTGCAGTGTCGCTTGACAAAACTTGTCTGATTCTGGCTCATGTTCCTCAAATGATAAAAGGCAGTCTTTGTTATCTCTTTCACATGAGATTCAAAGGAGAGCACCATGTTGAACCACACACCCAAGTTTTTTACCTTGTTCCTGCAATTTATGGCACTGTCATCAATTTTCAAGATGAAATTTTGGGACAAGTGCTGAAATTTGTGTGGCCCAATGACCATCAACTCTTTCTTTTCAAGAAAAGAAGCAAGAAATTATCCGATAACCAGCCCTTAATTGCAGATAAACAACATTCTAGTTTAGAGACTTCAGCACAGTTCCAATGGTTAAAGGAACATAAAGCTGCAGGTCATCAGCGTAACAATGAAAGGTTACAAGAACGTAAAAGAACACCAAGAGGTAGCAGGTACATAGAAAACAGCAATGGTCCAAGTACGGAGCCCTGAGGGACCCCATGCCTCACTGCACAGGTCTCGGACAGATCATTTTTAAAACTAACAGTCTGAGACCTCCCAGACAGGTAAGATCTCAGCCATGATAAAACATTTCCTGTAATTCCAATAAAATGTTCAAGCCTATCCAATAAAATGCAGTGATCCACAGTGTCAAACGCAGCACTTAGATCCAGCAGTAATAAAACTGAAGTGCGATCATTGTCTGCATTTACCAGTAGATCATTTACCACTTTTACTAAAGCTGTTTCTGTGGAGTGATTTGGTCTAAAAGCAGACTGAAATGGTTCAAACAGATTGCTTGTTGACAAATGCTCAGTGAGCTGCTTAAAAACCACTTTTTCAAAGACCTTAGACAAAAAAGACAGATGTGAGATGGGTCTATAGTTTGCAACCATGTCAACATCCAGTCCAGGCTTTTTCAAGATCGGCACTACCACAGCTGATTTAAAACATTCAGGAAAGACTCCAGTCGTCAATGAAGTATTTAAAAGAAACAGAATGTAGGGTCCTAATACTGACCACAGTTCCTTTATAACCCATTTAACCAAGGCAAAGGGTTAAATGACATTTTTTGACATTTCAACTTCCCTACGGGAGCAACAGCAAATAGTGCTCCAAGTCATCAGGATTCACACACAATATTCTGCACAAGCTCACAGACTACCTGACTTGTCAGCACATGTACGATGTTTCGCTCCACACCTTAAACTTCGGACAGTTCTTGCCCAACTGATTCATGGACGGTACCAGCAGGGGCCGGTTTTATCGACTGAACCACCAACAGTTCAGCATCACTAACAAAGAAAGCTGCGAATTCAGGAGAACCGAGTGAGTGAAACAGCATGACCCGATTCAAACCACTTTAACCTCTGTTAACCGCTATTAGAACAAATACTGCAGATGTGCCTCATCATGACATCCATAGTACAGTGTACATTTAAACGTGATATGAAAATATTGTCACTACTATGGGCATTTCTGAGAGTGCGAGCCAGCGTGTCAGTACCTAAAAAGTCTGTGTTTTATTCCCCTCATCAAAATAAGTTATGACTGTATGAAATTTTAAAAGCTGAGAAATGGTACGTGACACACTTCTGAGAATAAAACAAATAGGGTCTATGAGAAAAACACATTTGTAAAACAGAAGAAATAACACATGAATTCATTGGTCAAAAACTTCCATCTAACCTCAGTATCGAATACAGAATTATTTATTTGTTGATTGGTGACAGATGACTGTTTCTTTCTTCGTTTTTTTTGTAAACAACTTGATATGAAAATCTTCAGCTTTTGGACTTTGTGGTCTTGAGTTTTATCAGCAGCAAAAACAGTCTGTTATTTTTCTTGTGAAATCCCCTGATACTTTTTATGTGATAAATATTAAGAAAAATGAAAATGTTTGGCCAGTCTGTATGCACCGATCAGACATAACATAATGGCCTAATACTGTTCCCCCTTTTGCTGCCCAAACAGCAATAACCTGCGATCCTCAGTGTATTCAGACACCTTTCTATCAGAACAAGCATGAACCTTTTCAGCAATTTGAGCTAGAGTAGCTTGTCTGTTGGTTCAGCCTTCACTCCCAACATGCATCAGTGAGCCTTGGCTGCCCCTGACCCTGTTGCTGGTTCACCACTGCAGATCGGGAATACCCCGACAACAGCTGCAGTTTTGGAGATGCTCTGCCCCAGTCGTCTGGCCATCAATATTTGGCCTTCGCCAGACTCACTCAAATCCTTACACTTGCCCATTTCTCCTGCTTCTAACACATCAACTTTGAGAACAAAATGTTTACTCACTCCCTAATATATCCCACCGACTAACAGGTGCCATGATGAAGAGATAATCAGTGCTACTCACTTCAGCCATCAGTGGTCATATTGTTACGCCCCCTCTGTGGATTTAGTGTCCCTTGTTTGGAGAGATGCAGTTCTGAAATGTCTTCAGGCAGTTTTGTACAAACAGGATGTTTAAGTTCTCCTCAAAGAGGGCATTTGATGATAGGTCGGGTAATCCATTCTTCTTCTTCTTCTTCTATCTGTGCAGAGTATCCTGTGCCACATATCATCTGTGATAGCTGACATTTATTTTGCCTTCCTGCCCGCCAGTCATGAAGCTCTTTATTCAACACTAACTTATCTTGGTCTCACAGATCTTTTTCTGGCGCCCTCAGTTCCCCTTAATTGCTTTTTCTGCATCACATTTTTAACGGCTGAAATTTCAATCTGGAACTACGGTGGTATCTCGTCATAGCCCGCCTCTGCTTTGCAGCTATCAGTTTGTTTCAACACCCACCAAGTATAAATCGTCTGAATGAGCATCTAACTGAAGCAAAGTTTGAAGACTCAGAGAATCTGCCAGCTCTGAACCATCATCAGCTGTTTGGTTATGTGCATTGAAGTCTTTGGGAAAACCACCCTCTGGCTCCCTTCATCTGTGACCTCAATAAACTTTCATATACAGCTCATGCTCGTGTCCTAAAAAAGGGATATTTTTAAATGCTTGTTTTCTACAGGGTGGCGTCGGCTCAACACTAGCATGAAAGAAACTGAAGGTTTCTGGAAAAACAGATGTACAAACTCAGATCTGAAAAGGCGATCCTGCTGCCTTTACTATAGATCTGCATGTTTAGTTACGACACAAACTCAAGTGCTTGTTTTGTTTTTACCAGTGAAGACATTAAGGCGCTTGTGGTTGGACCAATCCGGGTCTTGATGTTCATTTGCTTCAGCAGCTCAGCACACATCGTTAGACACCTCAAAAGAGTATCTGGATCATTCTGCAAAGCAAACAAACACATACCATATTCACCATTTCATTTTATTAAAACGCATTTATTTTCTGTCATATGGATGCGTTTGGCTCATATGGAGATGGATGGTCATATGAACAAGGTTTCAAATAATGAGGTGAGTGAGCAAAAAGCTCAAGCTTCTCTAAACCAGGTCAGGTCATAGTAATTTCAGTTCATGGGTCACATACAGACAGATCTGATCTCCACGGGGATGCACTAGTAAAACTATTGCATCACACCCTATGATGTATAAAAACAGGGACAAATTCAATGAAAAGCCAAAATCTCCACATGTGAAGCCTGTATGACGGTTTATTAAAAAAACAAAACAACGAGGACAAAAGTTGTCTTTATGACTCAGCTTGTTGGGATCTAAAAATACTGAAATTATTATAAACTGTGTAACTAGTGCTGTAAGCTTTAATCTCGTTAAAATGACGCTAACGCTGCAAATCTTCATCAGCAAGTTAGCGCGGCTCGCCCTGTGCGTGGGGCTGCACGGTGTCAACGCGTTAGCTCTTTAAAACGTTAGCACCGTGCAGCCCCACGCACGGGGCAATCGGCACTAGCTCGCTAACGGAGATTTACCAAGTTAATGCGGTTATGGCATTAATGTCATTTCAATGAGATTCACGCTGACAGCGATTTGGGGTAGCCATCATGCAGCTCTGGCCCTGAGCTCACTAACTCCACCCCATGGAAACTTGGCACCAATATGTAGAAATATTTGGTTTTTATCGCGACTTCATGAATCAAAACTTCAAGCCATTTTCTCCATTTTAAGTTATTTTCTCAGAAGTTTGAGTGATTGTGTCAAAATATTGAGATAATATCCAGAAATCTTGACTTAGGGTTGGCATTTTTCCCTCCAGTGGCAGAAGCAAGCCCCCATACCTCCTGTCTGCTTGGGAAACCTTCAGCTTACAAGGGGTAACAAATCAGAGCTGGCATAAACAGGGGGTTGCCTTAAAAGGAGAGGTCCATGAATGGAGCTAGAGCTGAGCAAAAACTGTACATTTAAATGCAGAGGTGATGTTTCTGTGTAGCTTAATACCTTCTCTGTGCGGACCTCCTTGTCAGCCACTTGGTTGCTTTCAGCAATGTCCTGGAGAATCTGGTTCCTGCGATTTTCCAGATCTGTGATGGAGTTCTTCAGCTCTGCCGCCTGGCTGAACTCCTGGGCGGAGATGCAGTCCTCCAGAGTTTGTTTAGCCTCTAAGATACGCACCTTCACTTCTGCAAGCTGGGAGCGAAAAGAGGGAAAGAAAAAAAAAAAAAAAAAAAAACACAAACAGGTCAGACAATAAAAATAAGAGGGGAGGGTCATTCTTCAGCTGAAGCACGCTCAAGAGAGGACTGTTGAGATGGAAAACTGCACCTCCGCAAACAGGAAAAACAACAGCTGATGCTCTGGAGAGGCTACAGCCCTCTGGAGCCTTCTTTGCCTTTACTCACTGAAGAATAAAAAGATGGGAGAGACCAGGTGCACAGAGCGGACAGAGTAAGTGAACACCTGGGCTAGGATTAACTTTCTCAACAGCCATTTTGAATCCAACAGATTTCAGTATTTAGTGAGGAAACTAAGGTACAGTCACAACTGAGAGTAATTCCCTCAGAGCGTACGTGTGCATGGAGCTTAAGCAAAGGGAATGAAGCAAAGAAGGGAGAGCTAATGAACCAGGATTTACCAGGCAAAGATACGTTTAGCGTACATGACATTCACCATCCACCCCGCTAGTTTAAGTGGGCTTGGCCTTAAATATAAACCATCTGCCAGCTGGATGTAGAGCAGGACAAAGAAACAGAAAGGGAAGGAATATAAATGGAGCAGAGAGCAAAAAAAAAAAAAAAGGCAAAAATCCAACTAATTAAGAAATTATTAGACTGTAATCTGGTCGTCAGTCTACATGGTGTCCTTTAATGGAAAGGGATTTTTTTTTTGTCACCTTCTCACTTTTAACTTCTATAAAGTAGAATTGTGCAAAGACGCTGTTTAGCTCTTCTATTTAATCACAGTGAGACAACTGGACGGGTTTCCAGAATCAAATTGCTTCTGGGCGTTTTCATTTGGCAGAGTGTCACCCACCTGGACCTGCTGCCGGCGTCTCTCGTTCTCATCCACTGGCTGACTGGCCCCTGTGATGGGCTCCCTCACGTCGGAGATGATTTCTGCCACCTGTGCGACACAAAGCCAGCTCATTTAAACATCAATCTGAGGGTCAATGATGCCACAGCTGAGAGGAAACCTGCTATATTTTCTGACACGTCAAACAAAAAGACCCCGGTGTGTGTCCATCTGGAACCACTGATAAATAACTACAGCCTTTATCATTTCATTTCTGACTAATTGGTCTGTCAGCTGGATTCATAAAGGGCAGTGACATTTATATTTCCCCTCGTGTGCAAAAGGGGAGTTTAGATAACATGACAACTGACTATACAGTGAAGTTCATGTTTAAGCCTAACTTACAGTTTGGATGCGTCTGTGGTCATCGGAGATGAGGTTGAGGAGCTTCTCAGTGAGGAGGAAGACCAGAGAGGAGGGAGTCTGAGGAAGAGCCAACATGTCCTGCAGGACAGCCAGTACACGCTTCCTACGAACATGCACAGCTCAACCGTTAAATGAATAAACAGACTTCAAAAAACTAACATTATGAATCTCCTACCAAATTAATTAAGTCTTATATATAAACAAGAGCAGTCTCAGAGTCACAAGCCTAAAAACTACTAGCGTTCACAGACACACTCACACCATTCACACAGAATGGAGGAGTCGAAGATAAAGCCAGTGACCTTCACATTATTAGATGACCCGCTCTACACCCTAAGCCTCAAGCTGCCACTACGAACCAGAATCTAGTTCCAAAGCTAGACTGACTGCACAGGTTTATTACTTCCGAGGGATGAAACCCAAAAGTAAAATTTCACGCAAATCTGACCAAAGCCTCCTGAGCTATCCAGATAAACAGACAGGCAAACAAATCAAAACAATATTTAATTTAATATTTAACCAAACAGTCAGCTCACTGTCTAACCTGTCACAGCAGCTAATCTGGGTCTGAAATTTATTCATTAATTTATCTATTAGCTGCCTGTCAGAAAATAATCTTTACTTGCAGTCATTTCTCAAACAAAGAAAAGACAATACTTTCTTGTATGAGTTTTGTCAATATGAAGATCTCATACACTTGTTTCTTATTTCTGACCTGCTGTTTGGGTAGGAAACATCAGAAGGGGGCTCTAAAAGACTTATATACCATTTTGGGCCATATTTGTTAGGACATGCTGATTAATGAAATACCAGACTGTTTGCATCACCCTCCAAAAACATCCTTCCTCTTTCCCAGCTGATTTCCACATGCATTTTAAGGTATTTTGCATCCGATTCACATTCCTCAACCTTGTTCTCATCTTACCTGCCACCCTCCTCGTTGGTGTCCAGACAACCGATGAGATGGATGAGATGTTGCGAGATGAACTCTTTGGTCATGACAAGCTCCACTTGGTTAAAGTCGGCCCTCTGCTCCTCGGACAGCACAGGCACGGCCTTCAGATATCTACAACAGTCAGAGTCAGACAACAGCAGCTCTCAGAGCCCATTCATTTAGAATAATTCCGCTACCCTGACAGCATAAACAAAATTAACGCTTCTCCCAAATGTCACGCAGCAGAGCCAGTTATCAGTCAGCGGTGGAGTGACTTTTAACCAACCAGCTACTTGTCACCTCACTCAAATTAATAAACCCATTTTACGAGCAGACAAATGTTAGATTTGCCAATTAGTTAAATCAAATTCATTTGCAGAGCATATCACACGTCAGTATTTCACACACTTACATACACAAGCACTAGACTGGTGATAAAACAGCTCTGTCAGTGCACAGCAAGGGTAGCAGATGAGCTGTCAGTCTGCTTGAGTATGGCAAAAATCAGCTATGATCACTTGGATCACTACTGAGATCGTGATTACCCACAGACTTTGGAAAAAATAGAACTTTATAAAGTGGATTTCTTTGGACTATAGATATCACTCAAATAAAAAAAAGAAATAAAAAGCTTTGGCTTACACAGCTTGGCAGAGAGTTAGGGGCATAAAGCACCACGATACCAATTTAGGCAACAAAACCAAACAACAACATCATTACAAAAATAATGCGGTGCAATAATTGTCTGGTTTTCATATTTGCTGAAAACCACAACTGTTACTATAAAAGATAAAAGTCTAGAGGATTACAAAAAGAAACCTGCTGCTGCAAATGAGATAACTTATCTGTATAATTAACTTGTTAATAAACAAAAGACACAGAAAACGTCAATTTAACAAGGACTGCGAAGGATAATGGTACCCATCAAAAGCAAATAACATTATTTAAAAAAATAAACATGAAGGTGGATATGTCGTGCTTTTCTTTATTGTTCCACTGGTGCATGTTCAAATTAAACATGGCAAAAGTTTCAACTAATGGGTTCAGTGTGAGTGTTTTGAAGTCCATGCAAGCTCAGGCTTCAGGCTGCTCTAAACATGAGCTCCAGATATCGATCCGATATTTGGTCGGATGTCGGTGACAACGTGACAATCTGTGGAGAGTGGGAGAGCTAATGGCAACGCAACAACAGCATGGAGGTGTTTCACTCAAGCTACACTAACTACTTTTATTTGTGATTTGTTTAATTTAATTTAACTGCAAATTGTGGACATTTCAGCTGCTATGACTAAAAAGTCCTAATGAACTCTTTCTCACAACTGGAAAAAGTTGGATTGGTATATACCTGGATTGGATTGTACTTGACCTGCTGCACACTAAGGGCGTGTTAAACTGATTACTACTGTTTTTAAAGTATCACGTTTTACTCTTGTAACACACCCATTTTTATGTGCACTGACCATGAGCAAAGCAGGTTAACTTGTCTGGATGTAAAACTATATTTTATAATAGCCAGGTGAAGTTTAACAAAAAGCAGTCAGTTAGCCTCGCTGTTATATAAGCTTTGAGTTAGCCACACAGTTACATACAGAACGAGCTCCTCTGAGAACACCGGACCTGCCTTCAGATACCTAGAGTTACAACACAATCATTATGGCAACTGTATTTTTTTTCCCAAATAAAGCACCACAAAGTAACTAAAAGCACATTAAGTGCCCAATAAAATATTCCATAAATTCCACCAATATGAAAAGTTACTTGGTCCAGAATTTACACAGCACAGCAATAAGCAAGAAAACCACAATTTATAATCCAATAACAGTGGCTCTTCTTACCCACAGAGGTAGTCGGCATAAGTGGCTGCATCTGGCAATACTTGCTCCAGCATTTCATCACCATCATCTCCTTTACTCCTGATGAACTCACACAGGGCTCTCCAGTAAAGCACATTTTCACAGGTCAGACTGTCCTTTGGGATCAGCCTCCTGTTAAAAAACACACACGATGATCTCTAACTTCAGACATTTTATTTATTATTTGTTAGACAGAGGGAGAAGTGGGAGTACCTGTTGTCGAGCTCTACTTGGTTCTGCAGCAGCTCTTCAGTCGGGATGTTTTTGAAGATCGCTTTCAGGGTCTCCAGAGCCGTTTCTGCGCAGTTTTCCACATCCAGCCTATGGAGCAGTTCAATGATGTTCCCATCCAGCCGAAGCAGCCAGGCCGGTAACAAACGAGAACAAACCACCTCCCTTACCGCTTCTGAAAAGCACACAGGCTATCAGACACATATACAGCAGGACCATTCCTATCAATCGAACAAAAATACTAGCGGTGCCCAGTTCAGCACACTAGTTGATACACCGACGGTATCAATTTGAAACTCTTACGTCACTTTATTCTCAAGTTATCACATTTACAAGATTTTCGGAAAACTTGACCTCTGACCTTCTGGTCAAGATCACTGAGATTTAAACTCGTCCGAGATTTTTAGTAAATTCACTTATGTTACCAATTTCAAAATCCAAGGCAACTTCCTTCTCGAGTTATTGCCTTCACAAGATTCTCAGAAAACCTGACCTCGAGGTCAAGGTCACAGATTCAAATTGTGAGGTAGATACACTTCTGGTATCATTTTGAAAGCCCCACGTTGCTTTGATGTCGAGTTATCGAATTCACAAACTTGGATGTCAAAGTTCAATACCCCATCAGCCTTTAAAAGCCGAGGGGTAAAAAAGGGCTCAACTTCTCCAGTGTGTTTTTCATTTTATATTTGGTAAAGAAATCTCTTTAAATTTTAGATCACTCATTATTCCAAAGAGCTTTTTGCTGTATAAACAAACATTTTTGACAATGAAGAAAAAATAACTGGTGTATTAATAATTAAAACAATAAGAAGCAGCTTTGATTAGGGTTTTGCGTTACTTTAAGTGCAAATTTTGAAGTTAAAAATGCATCTTTATAAAAGTAGTATTATTTAACCACAAAAATCAGTGTTACCTGAGGTGTCATGGAGGCCTTGCTGCAGTAGGCTTACTCTCTGTGCAATGCTAAGGGCTTTAATGTGAACTTTGTCAGCCAGAACCTTAAATAGAAACACACATGGAAGTTTTAGTGCAAATCTCCGTAATCAACCAGCCCTTGCAGTGGATACATATTTTTACATTCATAGGTACCTGATACGCCAATTTGCGAACATTTTCTTTGATGTCTCGAGTGCGCTTGAGTACTTTGAGGAGGGTCCGAGGGGACATTGCAATACAGGACAGAACGGCACGTCGCACCTCGGCATTAGTATCGTTTTCCAGAATCAACATAAACGCTAGAAATAGAAAATAATTCCGCAGTTAGAGTGACAGTAACAAAGATACACAAACACAAAAACAAACAACCACGTGACAATAATTACTTTCTAAGAAGTGAGATTCAAGAGAAGATTAAGAATTTAAGACCATGTAGAGGATGGGGATTCAACACATAATTTTAGATAATAAGTCACAGATTTCAGCATTTAAAAAAACAAACCATTGATGGTCGGACAGTCTGGATCTGTTGGCTGCTGAAGGCGGGTCATGGCCAAAGCAGCCTGAATCCTCACATTGGGGAATTTGTCAGTGACACGGACCAGCATGGCTTGGTGGATGCGATCAAAGAGATCATCGTCAATCTGTGCATTCTCAGCCATACTGCCCAGCAATTTGTTGATCAGCTGACACGCTCTGAAACGTACTGCGTGACTATTGGCTTTGTGGGACTGAGAAGAAAGAAAGGCAGGAAACGAGATGAGACGGTCATTAGAATAAGAGCGAAACGCACAAAACTCAGATTGGGAGGGAAAAGGCAGAGATACAAGAGTAGTTGTGAACATGGATTGGATCAGGATAAGTGTATGAGGAAAAACAGATGTGAATACATAAGGAATAGAAAGAAGTCATATGGGAAACCACAAAATAAAATTGAGAGGCAGTATAGACAAGAATCACATCAAAGCCTTTGTGTTCAAAAAGTCAGAGCAAAATCAGAAATGAACAAGTTTTAATTTTTGTGGTTAACAGATTTGTTTAAAAAAGAAAAAAAATGATACATTTTTAACAAATCATCATCAATAGGTCAAGAATTTGCTGGTCAGTTCATTAACAACACCAGAAAACAGTGCTCACAGGCATAAACTAGCATTATAATGTTCATACCTCCAACAGAAAGTTGAAGATGAAACTCAGAAATGGATGATCGTCCTCAGCATCATCATCTTCTTCTTCTTCCTCCTCTTGTTGCTGCTCCCCCTCCTCGTTTGTTTTAGGTGGAGACTGGAAACTTGAAGCAAACCTTGCAACGAACTCGATGACGTTTTCAACTGCAGGTTCACGCTTGTAGACAATCATTGCATACTTCAGGTAGTGCGCAAACTCCTCATGGAACAGTGATTTATCCTCAAGCTGAAGGAAGAGACAGAGGAAAGAAGGGTCCATGCTTATGAGATCAATAATAAGAACCCAGGTCATCTGAAAGACTTATTTAACAATCCAGACATCTCAGTTAATCTGAGATTAGTATGCTTTCTGTCAAACAGTTTAATACAAACACCTTACAAGCACTTCAAACTTCCAGAAACTTAAGCAAGAAAGAAGAAAGATGGAGCTGCCAGACAGGAGAAAAAGAGGAAGACCACAGAGAAGATTCAAGCACGTAGTAAAAGAGGATATACAGAGAGTACCGATAGATGTGACGGAGAATGAAAACCTGTGTACAAGCTTTAATTTCACTTTACTGTATTTCTTCTAAGAAGAAAGCGCATTTATACATTCTCGTATAAACCGAGTTATTTTATCATATTAAACGATGCACTCATTAATCCAGGATAATGTGAAAGACATTTAGGAAGAGACTGATAAGAAAGCATCATCTCGTACCTTGTTATAGCGGCTCTTGAGGCTCGCCACCAGCTTTGCCTTGTTATTGTGGCCCTTCTGAGCTCGCTGAAACGCCTCCTTGATGTCTATTTCGTTGTCCGCCGTCATCTTTCCTTCGCAGAAACCTAAACTAATACAGACAGCGATACAATGAGCCGAAGCAGGCTTACCTAGAGTAAACTCTGTCAGAAATGTCTCTATTAGCTAGCAGTAAAGGAAGCCGCCTGATGGTCTCTGGTGTCTCATTAGCTTCCTAAACCCACCTCGAGAGAATTACCAGTGAAACGAGCCGAGAAAAAAAACACAACGCAACGTAATTAAGTCACGCACGACGAAGTCCCTAGAGAGGCGTTTTATAATTATCAGACATGAAAAGTAGTATTAAAGCCAAAAGCTTAACGCGTGAGCTTTAAAACGTACCTCTTGGTTAGTTTTCTTCTCAACGAACAACCGCCTGTTTTTGAATTTTACTCTCGCGAGAACTGAGATGTTTGCGTACGTACGTGCGTCACGTGTATGGTTTATCCCTGTGTATGCCAAGCGGGTAAGCGACAAAAAATTTTATTTATTTATTTTTATTTATTTATTTAATCTGATAATCGAACAATGGATATTTGACCTCTTGTCGCTGCCATATTACAATAATTGTTTTAATGAGAAAACAACATAATAAAAGCTTCTCAAATGTTTTAATTAAAAAGAGCTTGTTTCTGCCACTAAAAATAATAATAATTAATTTAAAAAAAATTTAAAATGCAATCCGGCTTTCTAACTCAAAATTCTGAGTAAATAAATTTAAATTTTGAAATACTAGCCCAAAAGTTTGACTTATGGATGCCAGAATGTATATATGCCTAATATATTAGTCAAATATCATTATCAGTTTGTTGAATTCAATCAACCCATTGTCAAATAAGATGGCTACTGAATGATGCTGGATGTCATATTAATGTTTTACTGGGGAAATATTAAAAGATAGTGTGATTAAGATATTTGGAGGTTTTATTCTATAGATCAAACCCACTGAGAAAACACTGATGGTTTTTTTCACGGTTTTGAAATATTTAACAGATTTTGTAGATATGCAAAAATGTAATTTAAGGGTATTTTTTGATTTCCTCTGCATTATGTTTATACTTCAAAATGGCATTAGACTAATAATTATTAGTTGAGTTCTTGTGTTTGTTTGTTTTGCTAACCCTTACCTTTTTTAAAACTTTATTTAGCTTGGTTTCCTGCAAGGAACTAACTGAGGTGACTAACCACTTTTATGAAAGCATCTCTTTTACTTTATAACAACTGAAAACTTATTCTCCTTAAAACTATATAAATACATTAGGTAATCATGTGGATGAATTTCTGTTGTACTGATGTTTATAATTTAACCCATATGTGTAATATATTTGTCATTATCATGCAGCCAGTGTCCAGGGCCACAGCTGCTGGACAGCTGTGGAGGGGACAGCTCACCCATAAGGAGGGCAGAAACATGCTTCTGCACAGGCAGAGAGGGCTCCTTATTTTATGGCATCTATTTTTGGAAATTAATTTAATATAGATGGCACTCTGTCAGACTGTTTGCTTTAGACCTGTGTGCATGTAGGCTGGGGATTATCATGAAGGTGTATTATCTTATTAAATATTTATACAATACGGGGACAAACTATCCCTGCATTAGACCACATAGCTACAGCATCAGAAGCCAGAGGGATGAAAAATACCCCTGTGTATGTCTGTAAATCCTGCAAAGGTGACAAGAAATTGTTTGAGATTCAAACTCTGAATTAACTGTAAGGTAATAAACACAATGACTTATCATTTAGGTCTACATATTTAAAGGCTTGGTTAGCTGCTCCTAGTTTCTCCTGTTTGTTACATAATGTGAACCACCAAAGAATGTGGCCCAATAATCAGTTTGTTTCAAATAAACTGGGCTGTCATTAGATCAAAACTGGATTTATAAAGGTGGCACAGCAACACACACACTCTCCTGGGGAACATTTAGAAAAATGTTTAAGAGGAATGTTTCAGAAACTGAGAGATTTAGGCCCAAGACGGTGCGAGTCAACTGTGTCCAACAAAATTATCAGAAAAACGTAAGTGGCACAGAAGGTCTGGCCAAAGCAGGTATTATCCTGCCAAACTGCTCTGTCATAAATGTTTGTATATGTCTGTGCTTGAATAACACTCGGATGTGAAAGGGTTGATGCAAGCAGCCTAAACAAGGAGGATGTTATAATGGTTAAGTTGGTTTTGTATATTTCTGATATCATGTACACTTTGTGCCATAATTCACTGGCACTGTGGAAATAGGGAACAAAAATGAGATTTTCCATGCTCACCCACAAACTAGCAATGGTCAATTTCTGCCTCTTCCTGAACTTGGTTTTGCTGGAGGTCTCCTCTAATTAAGGAGATGTTCTTCTCATCATTGTCGAGGGTGTGCTCATAGGAGGACCATCTGCTTGTTAAGTTTGTCTAATATTGTAGTCTTTACCTCACAATATAAAACGCCTTGAGAAAACTGCTTTTTTTGTGAAGGGATAGTTTAATTGAATTGTATATTTTTCTCATTTTTATTGTTGCTTATTTGTGACACTTTTTATGCAAACAGCTAAAGCCAAAGGTTTTCTGCCGATCTGAAAAAGTGCCATATTATCTCCGGTATCATATCTCACCCTTCTCCAGAATAACCACACACATTTGAGTTGATCCTATCATATCAGGGTTTACTTCAGCATCAGCTTAAAGGCCAAGAAAATCTTGCATTAGAAATTGAAGATTTGAACTTAAAAGACAGTGTTCAATAATTAACTCAAGCACTTTAACAGATAACGTGCCTCACAGGCTCAACTTTATCTGTAAATTCATTGCATTTATAAAAAGGATGCAAGGACCAAAAATGATCTATCCTTAAACACAATTACAAAAACTAGACACTTCAGATTATCACATTTATCCTACGTTGTGACTGCCTGCCCTCTCCACGTCCTTTCCACCTTGGACCCTTGTGTTTTGTCATTCATTCTGTCTTCTGTGTGTATATATAGCCCTGCCCACTTTGGGAAGGGGTGAGGCACCCACCACATTGAAATTTGATCCCCACCTCCAAACATATTGTGCTATTATATCCATGCAATAACAGACAAAAATTGCAGATAAATTACAACCGGAAAAACTGTTTTCTCCCCGTCAACACATCACTGAAAATGTATATCTGCATAATGTTAAATAATATTACATGCAGTAAAATCTATTGGTTTAAAAGCCTGGTTTTGAACGATGGACATCCTCTCACGTACCTTTCCTTAATTTCTTTAAAAAAAGAAGAGTCCACTGTATTTTTGTCAGTAGTTACCTTTGTGCACATTAAAATCATTACAATTCACTAGATTTTCAGCCAGTTTCAAGTGATTTTTAGTTCTGAAAGCATATTCTGATTTCCCATGAGCTCCCTCTGGTCGGTTATAACCCTTGAAAAAAAAAATCATGTTAATGTCCCTGCATTTGGATCCTCTCATTACATCCTGACACTCTGCTGCATTTTTTTTTTTTAACCTGTCTCTGTCAGTCCACCAAACGCTATGAAAAACCGCAGCAACACATTTCTGGAGCAGGCTACACCTTTAAGGTGGAGAAATGAATATTTAGTAAATGGAGTCCACTCGTATAGTGAGTCACTGCGCTCTCATTTGCTTGCAAGGGTTTTCTTTGAGACAACGAGGTGTGCGTGTGTACTTGGAAAGTAGTGTGTTTAAGAAACAAATGACTGTGTGGGAAGTTCCTTCATCTGTGCTAATCCACCCTTTATAGTGAGTGCTAGTAGTTGTTCTTTTTTTTCAATGAAATCAGTCCACAGTCAAAGCATGTGGTTTATCGTGTGCTCGTAGTCCACAGCAACTGACACTGCCCTCAGTGCTTCCCTTTTATCTGACTGATGGAGTAAAATCACACGACTGGACCCCAGAGACCCCCTCCTCCTCCTCCACCTCCCATCCGCGCGCTGATCGGCATTGATACAGCAGCTCCGGTAGGGGCGGGGCAGCACTGCAGCAGTGCGCCTCTCGAGCTGTCTCCGGTAATGTTCCATAGGATACGCACGCCCCGCTCCGCCCCTGCCGCGAGACAGGTGGTCGGACTGTACGCCTTCATCCTCCAGCGCTCCCTGTAGACTAAGAAGGAGGGGAAAAAATCCGTTGACAACAGGGAAAGGGTCGGTCGGCGCGAGCGCGTCCCCGATGGACTTCCAGCGTGTGACCTCGGCGATCACCGGGCGGGCAGCAGGAGAGGGGGGCAACAACGGGAACGCACGAGGAGAGCCCCGGCGATTTACTCCCAAATGTTTTGCAGCGGATTACTCGAGATGCCGTTCGCGGGAGAGGGTGTGCCGACGGGGGAATGAGATGCGCAAGTAAAAAAGTTGACACGATTTCTGGTGGGGATTTTCATCTGCGAGGCGGCGGGATCATTTCTGACTATCCTCCGGGCTGGGAAGTTCCCCTGGGGGGCTTCGTTATGGCTTCAGGCGCCGGTAAGGCTGCACAGCCCCCCGGGCCGGGCTCCGCCGTTAACGGGACTGCGGCAGAGTTCTCCAACATCGAGCAGGAGCTGTACGACTATCAAATGCACAGCAAGATGTGCAAGAAGATCGCTCAGCTCACCAAGGTAAGACCCGCCGGTGACACCGAGAGAGGGAGGGAGGCGCGCCGCCCGGATGTCACTCCTGTCAGGCTGACTGATGATCCGCTGGCTGCCTCACACTCAGACACGGACGGCGCGTCAAAATAAATGAAAATACACATGAAATCCGTAGTTTAAAATAAATAAATAAATAGTAATTAAAAAGGAGCAGGCTGGTAATAGAAGCTATAAAGTCGGTACATAGGTCTACACGTTTTACATTCTCGGGATAACGACGGGAAAACTTGGATCAGCTTCGTGACTGACAGCTGCAGATCCCGAGCACCAGACATCAGGCAGCAATTAGAACTGATGCAATTTTAATCAATCAGTAGATTTATGGATTACCTTCACCGTGCATCAATTTATAATCTGGGCGTTTAGGATATTAAAACAATTCCACAGCTCGCTGGGCCAGAGCCCAGGGTGATGCTTCTTTGTCTGACCAACAGAGAGAAAAACGACTCCAAAGGTGTGCTATCAATTAACTGTGGTGTGAAACAGATGAATCCCCACAGTTAATTAACAGCTTGGTACACCAACATGGCATTTCTCTGTGTTTATCAGGGAGTTTAACAGCTGCAGCAGCTGCATGTGAGGATTCACCCTCTCTGTATCTTCACAATAATGCTCACAGAAGCAGGGCATGACCCATGGCTTGTTGAGCTATGACAGTTACTGATGACTGTGCACTTCTCATCTTCCCTTGTGGATGCACCTCTGTGTCTTTAAAAAAAGGACTTCCTATCATGCACACAGGCCCAGGCAAACAAAGATGACACAGATGAGGGGTCAGCACTTGTGTCTGTGCTTGTTAGGAGAATTCGCCAGCCCCGTCCTTCAGCCTCTTGTGGCCCCTCTGTTCCTTTCCACCCTGATCTCCCTCCACAGAAGCCAGGACTTGTTTTTGTCTCCTCTGAAACTTCATGGCATGCCATGCCAGCCCCGCTTTAGCTCTGGGGCGACCACAGTAAATGAAACCCGGAGCGCGGCTGAAATATAAGAATCATCGATACACATATTTGGTGTGTTTGGTTTCCCCTGAGCTTTGGGATGCTGGGCATGTGGCACATGGTTTATTTGAGTTGTTTGGGGGGTGGAGAGCAGAGGAGAGGAAGTAGGAAATGGGTCAGCTGTGGTAACCTTATATATTTAATAACCCATATTCTGTGTGCATGGAGGCACACACGCACAAACACACCCGCACATATGGGCTTCTACTTAACACACCTCCTCACGTCTGCCTCTCTCTTCCACTCACCCATCCCGACTTGCACGATTCCCCCCACACACACACACCTCTCCCCCCATCAGTGAGAGCAGTCTGCCCTGGCTGAATGGGTGCTGCTAAAGATAAAACAGCAGCACGTCGGAGTGTGTTTACATGGCAAAAGAAGCCAATGGGAAGGAATTGAGAGCTGACCGTGTCAGGCCAGCTGTTGTGAATGTTCACATAAGGTTGCATGCACACACACACACACACACACACACACACACACAAACGCGACTACAGAGAGAGGAGTAGTGTCTCTGCATGACTCACGGAGATCAACAGTAGCATATTAAAGTGTGTGCTTATGTGCACACCTACACGTCAGACTGGTGGCTCTAATTCTGTCTTTGGATTTCCTGCACTTACCCTATCGAGTGTACACTAGGCGCTGTGTTCCCTGCTTTGTAATCCAGCACACCCAGTACCCTCTTTGATATGTGTGGAGGTATGTGTGAGAGTGGGAGAGGGCGGCTGATGTAAGAGAGTGTGTGTTTGTGTGCACGCTTGCTTTGTCTCTTTGCCTAACCTCTCCTCTGTGCACCGAGCGAGTCAAGTCTACGTCTCACTCCAGTTTCAGCTGCCTTGTCTCTTGCTCTCCTTTACACTGTAGACAGAATATTAATTTCATGCTTTGCTGACTATGAAGTTACTGTCAATGAGCACGGGCACTGGCTTGTGAGGCCACATGAATAACATTATCGACCGGCAGGATCGATAAGGGGATCTCGAGGCAGAATTTGCAGTGGCGGGCTCTCGCCGCTCTCTGGCCAAACTGCCAAAGATTTAAACCCAGAGAGCTGAATCAAAGTGTGAAGCTGTCTTTAATCCCACCTCCTAAAATAAATCCGATAAATACTGTTCGTGATGGCATGTAGCAGTTTTACTTAACTGTGTGAAAGCGGGTTTCCTTAAATCTGACCTTAAAGTGAGCTGACGCTAAACAGCAGCCACTGTCTGCGTGAATAAAAATGAACAGATAATGGTAAGCGCAGCGGTAGCAGACAAACGGAGCCGCTTAAGTGACTCATTCATGCTAGTGACATATAAATATCCTACCTATACTTTAAATAGGTAAGGCAGCAAACTTCTAGAGTAGCAGCAAGCCTCCTCCAACCCCCACCCGAGTGCATGAAATAGAACAAGAGTGGATTTTTCAAGTGCATAGATGTCACTGCTTTTATGATAAAGATAAAACATGTCATACAGATTTAGATCAGCGGTTTCCTACCTGTCCTGTAACTCTAAAGATAAAGCAGCGATAGCTGCTTAATACATCGCTGAGTGAGCTTGGGCTGATCACTTTTCCTTCTTAGATTAGGTCATGTGATTAATTTTCAGAGGAATGAAAAGGTGACTCTCGTAGGTCAATACTTCAGATGTACTCGATATGGCAAATATGCAAAGTTACTAATAGGTCCCTCTTAAATCTATCTGAATGTGTGGTAACCATTTTAGATCCTGTTTCCAAGACATCAGTCTTCACATCTTTTAGCTTATGAGCTTGGTGCTGAAAAATTCCAGAGCCTCGACCTCGACACCATCCAGCACCTCTGGGATAAATTGCCATGCAGACTGCAGGCTAGGCTGTATCATGTACCATTTGTAGATGACCTCACGTGTGCTGTTTTAGTTCAATGGGAGCAAATCCCGGCAGTCAGACCCCAAAATGTTGTGGAAATTCTGATTCTGATTTGGAAACTTTTCCCAGAAGAGTGCAGGCTATTTCGACAGCATGTTAACGAACAGAGTTGGGTGTAAAGTTCAGGTGTCTGCAGGTGTACTTTGTAACCCCTCAGGGGTCCAAACCCAAGGATGGGAACCACTGGTCTGCATTATTAATAGGTATTATCTAATAACCTTCATTAAATCTCTTTTTTTCTCTATGCTCTCACTTTCAAACCAGCCAAAGAGGACAGCAAAGAACGTCCTCCCCCTTAGAGCCTGTCCCCGTTTCAGAGTCCTCTTCATTCCTCCCTGTCATGAGTCACTGTTTGCTAAAGTTTGCACATCGGTGTGACATACTCCACCAGCGTCTGATGGACAGGAGATAGAGAAATCTCACATTTGACACCAATACCAAAACCTGCTTTACAATAAATACATAACAGATTACTGGAGACTGACAGTGTCGAGGTAATGTAAATGTGTGTGAGAGAGGATTAATGACATGCACACACACACACACACACACACACACACACACACACACACACACACACACACACACACACATTGGGCAGAGACAGGGACACAGGGAATGTCCGGCAGGCCTGTACCAGCTGCAGACAGAGAGGCGTCTGAGTAAAATATGAGCCCATGTGTCTCCCGGATACAGTACGCGCATGCGTGTGAGTCCACACAAACACACACGCACACACCTCTGCAAGTGGATAAGTGAGACGTCAGGGTCACCAGGAGGAGATGATGACATGGCGCAGGGGGTAAAGTGAATAGTGGGGAGAAACAGGCCGTATTTCATAGGTTAGTAGCGCTCTATATGGAGAGGTTGAAGGGAGGCTCCATACATGCTGACAGGCATCGCTGCATAAAGCCTGACTGTCCGTGGCTCAGACACACAGTTTGTCAGTGTTACTATTTAAAGTCGAATATTATTTCGACTGGTGGAGAGCGCTGTTGCCTTACAGCGAGGAGGTCCTGGGGTTGAATCCTCTGGGCTTTCTGTGAGGAGTTGGCATGTTCTCTCTGAGCGCTCCAGCTTCCACCAAAAGTCCAAAGACATCCATGTTTAGGCTAATTAGCAAATCTAGGTGTAAATGGCTGTCTGGGTCTTTGTGTTAGCAACGGCTGGAGATCTGTCTCCCCTTCCCATCTTTTCTATAGTTTTAGTTTTGGTCTCCGCTATGGTACATTTGCATAATTCACAGTACAAAATTGTTATTTTTTTTAGCTGGTTCTTGGTGCAGCCAGTTTGAACTCCTCTCTCTTTAATCCAACTCTCTTTTGATTGGCTGTCTTTCACAAACAGAGGGTTTGTGCAACCTTGTGTGCCCAAGATGATCAGGATATATTCTCCCTCTGACATTATTAAAACTTTCCATCCATCAATTTTCTTATATTCTTATATTTCTTATAGCTGTCATAGAATGAGAGGCAGGCTACAGCCATGGCACTATATTAGAAATTAACATGCATGCCTTTGGAGTCTGGGAGAAAGAGAACATGCGACACTCCACACAGAAAGGTCCTAGCCGGTCAGAGGATTCAAACCCAGCTGTGAGGCATCACAATGGTGCCGCATCATATTGATGAGATCCAGGAGAAGAAATAGTTTCTGAAAGCAGACTGAAACATTAGCTTTTAGCTCACAGGTGATTGTTTATACACATCCTGCCCTCATTACAGCCCCTGTTTAATATGTGACTCTATCACTGTAACAGGATATACATGATAAAACACTGTATTGCTGTAATATTTGTTAGCATAAAGCTGCCATAAGGATATAACCAGGTTTGCTCATATGAGACTGAAAACCCTCATAAAATATTGAAGTTTTACTCTCAATACGTGCATATTTTTAACAAGGTGGCCAAGGTCATTTTTAATCTTTTCATATCAAATTGTGGAAATTCATTATTTGCTCCATATCTCTCAACAATGACTCACCATTCAGGTTTCAAATATTCTGCATTTGGTTGCAAAACTAATAAAAGTGCTACACAAAAGGGCATTTTTTTCAGTCTCTTGACCTTTGGGATCTCTGCTGCGTTGCTTGATGGATTCTGAAGTCATCAGATTTTGGTGGATTAAAAAAAGGGGAGTTAACCAAGCAAGTCAAAAAATATTAGACTTGGTGGTTTATTTATGGAGGTAAGTGATCTAATATCACGTATCTGTAGAGTGGATACAAATGTGGACTTTTCAAGCACCATTCAGCAAGTGAAAAAAAGACACCTCAAAATAATCACAAAGAAGTCTGGTATTAACTTTCCAAGACTGAGGGAGTCAAAGGCATGCAGTTTGAAGCATGAACTCAACACACTGTGATGAGCATAAGCAATGCATTAACATTAAAAACGTCCATGAGTGGTGATTAGTTTGCATTTATCTGCAAAGATAAAGTGTCATGTATCCCTTAAAGAGAGGATAAGCTGCTGCTTTTAATGGACACGAGCTTTAGTGAATGTTTTTTTATAATCTGTAGTCAAAATGCTTATTTAACAATGGCTCGCACATTTAATAGAGGAAAAAATACAGTGAAACAAAACAAAACAGTTGAACATTTAAAAAAAAATGTTTTTCACATCACTTTTTAGAAGATGCCCTTCTTCCTCCACCTTATATACACAACACTCAAGTGGAAAAATAATGCAGGGAGGCAAGAAGACACAAACAAGCAAACATAGATTAATATCTTTCTAATTTTTAGTGTTTGTGTCTTGAAGGCTTAAATGTGCACAGCTCTTGAATCTTTGCCCTCTTGTTGCTGATGCTCCAGGTGATTTATTCTCTGAACATGAAGAATGAGGAGCAGGAGGCGGCCCTGCAGGCGTTGAGCAACGCCCACCACGACGAGCTGCACCGGATCCTGATGGAGACGTGCCACGAAGGGGAGGGGTCAGCCCTGAGGACACGCCTCCTGGAGCTGCAGGAATCTCTGGATCAGCAGCAGCGAGTCGGGGCCCAGGTGTGTGCATGTGTGAGTCCTTGTTTATGGGGTTGGGGGTCGGGGTCCTTGTTGTGTCTCTGTAATTTAATGTCTAACCTCCCAGTGAGGGCAGCAAATCAAACCTGGCCCTAACATGACCTACGGCAGCCAGCCTCGCTCAGAAAGCCCGTTACTTTACCCAGTCTTCATAATTTATATGCTGTGCACCACAATAAAACATCAACATGAATCGTAAACACCCACATGGCTTTCCTATCGAGTCCGCGGGGGGAAACAAAAAAGCGTCTTAACAACTAAATACATAAAAAATGCACACAGGGACCTAAAACTTTTATTTTGAAATGTTTTTCCTTGTTATCTGTCTGGCATGTCTGGCATCTGTCATGTTTTTTCATGTCCTACTGTCATTTTCTCGAGTCAAAGCATGTAGATCAGCGCGGGTCTGATACAAGAAAACACCTGTACAAACCTACCAGACTCACGTAGACAGGCTTTCAACGTATGAACCACAGGGATGTGTTTTTAAGTGAAACAGGCTACAGACAACGATAAGTGGCACACATCAAACAACCTGGAACAGGATTAATGCGCCAGTAAAAGAAAGCCTTATCGCCTTTAGAGCAGACGAGTGTCGTAGCGCCACTGGTGCAAAAACTATGAGAATGTGAGTGTGTCAAAACACTGCATGATATCTCTCACAGGTACCTATGAGCATAAATGACATAACATCTATATAATCACAAACATAACACTTATGCTAGTAAAATTTGTCTCTAACATCTTTAGTTTCGTAGTATTATCTTGTTTTGGCACTTTTTAAATCAGACTACTGCTGCTGAGATCTTCCGCACAACCGCCTCTAAGCCTTACACAAAATGGGCCAAAAAACAGAAAATATCCAGTGAGGTGAAGTTAAAATGCCTTGTTCATGATGTCAGTGGTCAGAAATGAATGGCAGGACTGCTGCAAGCTAATAGAAAGGCAACAGTAACTTCTTAAATGTCCACTTGTTAAGAAGGTGCTATGCAGAAGAGCATCTCTGAACACACACAAAGGACGACAGCAACAGAAGACCACATTAGGTGCAACTACTGTCAGATAAGAACAGGAAACTGAGGCTATGGTTTGCATGAGCTCCCCAAAACTGCACAACAGAAGATTAGAAAAATGTTGCCTGATCTAATGAGTCTCGATTTCTGCCGTGACATTGAGGCGATAGTGTCCAAATTTGGCATCGAAAACATGAAAGCATGGCTCCCTTCTGCCGTGTATAAGCGGTTCAGGCTGCTGATGGTGTAATGTTGTTTGGGATATTTTCACAGCACTCTTTAGGTACAGCTAACAAAGTGGCTGCTGAGTGAGCAGTGTTGCAGTGTATATTTGTTTTTGCATAAATATTACAATGTTACAGAAGAATTCCTGAAATTCACCTCTGGAAAATAATAATTTTATTCCTTATAAACTCCTAGCATGTGAACATTTTTTCAGTAAAAGCAGTGGTGCCTGGAGTCTATGTTAGCAGTGAATGGATAGCTAATAAGCATATAGTATTTGTTTATTTGTTATCACAGTATCGAACAGTGTCAACACACATTACTGCAGATCTAACTATTAAGAATAAGGGTTCCATAAATGCCAGAAAACGGCAAATCTTTGGGTTCAAATAAGGCTTATTTTGCAAAAAAAAAAAAGAAGTCATAGTTATATAACTGTATAGCTAATATAACTAATATGGAGCTATGTCAAAGAAACCCACACAGTGTCTCCCCCCTTGGTTTATAATGTTTGCAGCTTGCTGCATGTTGAGGCTTCTTTCTGATTTCTGGTTTTGTGACTTTTGAAGAAGTTTTTTGCGGCTCTGAGTTGCCTGAGCTCGACATTGCAGGCTGGTAATGATGTGTTGCCACATACTGAGTATTGTGTGAATGTCACAGCGTTACTACTAATTGGCCAGTCTGGCCTTTTACAAATGTTTTGTATAGTCTGTGTCCACACTGTTCGCTCCAGCCGTCTGTACAGTTCCCAGATCTCAGCACAGTGAAACACCTTTGAACAAGCATGCATTTGTTATTGCATAAGTGTCATTGTAGCATGGAACAAAGTGTGAAAGGCTTTTCCGAGAGTTGTTGGAGAAAAATTAGGTGCTTTTTAGGGAAAGTTGTCACTACCAAAGGTTTATATGTGTGAGTTATTCTCTCGTCCTCTGTGGCTCCAGGTGCAGGCGGACTTTGAGTTCTTCCGCATCCAGGCGGAGGAGAGGGAGCGTGAAACGGAAGCAGAGCTAAGAAAAGAGTTTGAGGAAAAGCTCCAGGGTGCGCAGGAAAACCTGCAGGAGGCCAAGGCCCAGATCAGTGTTGCCCAGGAGGAAAACCTGAGACTGAGCAAAGAACTGGAGAATGCTGAGGAGCAGATCCAGCAACTGGATGCCAAGTGCGAGGAGCTCCAGAAAACAGTCGTTGATGAGGAGAAAAACAGGAAGGAGGAGGATAGGCAAAGAGAAGATGAGGAGGAAAAGAAGAAGGAGGAGGAGGAGAGGAAAATGGAGCAGTGTGAGGAAAGGATTAAAGCCCTCCTGGAGGAGCTAAAGGCACTAAAGGAGGAGAGGGGTCGAGCGGAGGAGGAGAAGAGGCGAGCCGTGAAGGAGGAGAGGGAGCAATGGGAGCGAAAGGTGAACGATCTAAACGAGGAGGGAGAGGAAATGAGGAAGAAGATAGAGGCGGAGTGGAGGGAAGAGCGGCAGAGGTGGGAGGAGAGGGAAGAGGAGGAGAAGAAAGGGATGCACAGCGCTCTGCGGGAGAGGGTGAAGAGGGCCGAGGCAGAGGTGGAGAGTCACCTGGAGAGGCTAGCCGAGAGCAAGAGAAACACAGTGAAGCTGCAAGAGCGAATACAGGTACGCGCCTTTTCTCTCGTCCCTGCGTGCATAATCCAACGCTGGGAAGGGAAATTGAAATGTTGCAGCTTCCTGTCTCTGATGCGCCCAGCTAATAGTGTTGATGGGAAAGAAGGGACTGAAGTAGAAGCAGAGCTGGGGGGTGGAGGGTGAGCGGGGGTGGGGGAGGCATCTTGCTTGTCTAACCACAAGCTGCCTTCCCTGAGTGTTATTCCCACTGCCAACTAGCTGCTAATGAGGAGCAGGATAGATTCGCTGCACCACCTCACGCATGAGCATTAAGAAGCCCTGTGAGAGCTGGCATGGAGCTGACATGCAGTAAGTCCTCACAGCAGACCATTAAAGGCTCGCAGCTGGGCAAGACAGCACCCTGACTCACCACATTTCATCCCTCATTTTTTTTTCTGTTTGTCTGATTGTGTTCACTCCCTCCTCCCTCATCTGTGTCAAATTTGCTGTCAGCCTCTCTCTCTCTCTTTCTCGTCTGTTTCTTTTTCCTTTTCTATTCCCTCGTGGCCTTTTGTCAACATGCAGTACTATTCCGCATCGCCTGACCTTAATTGCCCTCATGCTAAACTCCTTCCTGGCCTTTATCCCTCCCTTGCAGGACTTGGAGGAAGAGCTGGAGCTGGATCGCAGGCGTGTGTCTGAGGCCGAGGGCGTGGCCAAGCGGGCTGAAGAGGAGCTCGCTGTAGCCAAGGAGCGGCTGCTGCTGCAGGAAGACGAGCTGCAGAGCAGAGCAGGTAGTCTGCCTCTCGCACCTGTCAATCTTACCTGCCCTGCTCGAAGCGAGCTTGCAAAAACTGAAGCTGTGCCAGGTGCACGTCCCCATTCCTCATTCAAACCCGCCGTTAATTAAGTTTTCCACTCACGCTGCCATAATATGTAGAGAAAATGTAACAAATTATTCATTCCTGCTCAAAGGCAAACAGTTTCATCAAACTGGCATCTCACCCCGTCAGCACAAAACTCTGAGTTTTATTTATTGCACAGTAATGGGTTTTAATTCAAACCCTTCCTCAGTCAGAACTGGTCAGATGATCCATTCTGCTTCTGCTATAGACGATCAATCAATCACTTTTGTGTGTTAGAGGAGCTGCTGAATCGAGGAGGCTGTGAGGTGTGTGTGTGCACTGAAATGGAGGAGCTGAGGAGCCAGGTGAGTCGTCTGCAGAGTAGGAACAGAGAGCTGGAGCTGCAGAGCAGCGGCCGCAACAGCGACCACGCCAGGCAGATACGCCAGGTAAGCACGCATACACATGCACATATGGTAAAACTGCAATGTGGACAAAAATATAAGCACAGCATGAATGAGTGTGCTGTGTTGTGTGTTTATAGCACGCTGAAGCACTGTCCAGTTTGCGCTCAGAGATGGTGAGAGCCCAGACAGAAGAGCTGCGTCGCATTCAGAAGCACGCGGACGACGAGCGGGACAAACTGCAGAAGGAGATCGAAAAAGAACGAGAGAGCCTGCGGAGGGAGCGGGAGCAGGAGAGGGATCAGTTCGAGAAGGAAAGGAACCGAATACGGCGAGAAAGAGACGAGGAAAAGGAAGCGCACCACAGACAGCTGGAAGAGGTCAAGGATCGTGTGAGGAGAGAGAAGGAGGAAGAGGTGGACCGCCTGCGCAAAGAGCTGGAAGTGGAGAGGGTCCGCATTCGTTCCCAGCTCGACAAGAACATCGAACAGGTCGAGGCGGAGAGAGCCGGCGTGCAGCTGAAGCTGGAGGAGGAGAAGAAGAGGCTGGCGGAGAAGGCCGAGGAGGACAGGAAGCGACTGAAGGAGCAGGTGCGGAAGGCGATAGAGGAGGTGATGAGGAGACACGCGGCTGAATTAAACGGCGTCCAAGAAGCTCTGAGCTCTGAGAAGAAAACCAACCAAGAGGTCAGCATGTGTCGGCACACAAAGAGTTCTCTGCATTTAACTTTAACAGACATCATCAGTGATCATAACAGGAGAAATCAGGTTAGAGAGGAAAACTGGAGAAAGAAGCTGCATTTTTGATACCACTTAGTGACCTGACCTGTTTGGCTACTATATTTAAAAACTGAGGCTATATATCATAAATGAGCATTAGTAATTTTGCACTGGAACCCAGTGAGATGGTGCTAAGAAGTAAGAGGAGACTGGCTCTGTATTAGGACCAGACACAGATTCTTTATAATGTGCACTGCTTGCATCTCAAATTTAAAAACGTCCTGCTGTGGAATCCGAAAAACACAGCCTTCATTATTTTTAGTTTCAGTCACTCTTTGGATGTAATTATTTTTGATATGAGCACAAACCGTTGCCAACACAGTAAAAATCTCCCTGCCTGAAGTCAACCACATACCGTAAGCCATGAGGGTCGAGGCAAAAGTTCACCCATTTAATCCACAAACCTGAGAAAAAGTTTGCGCGGCTCGGGCCACCGAGGAGCGTCGACAGTAACCAGGTTACTGAAGTTCACAGAAACGCAGCGCCTGAGTTGCACAGTCGAGCCTCAGCGGGGGTACTGCCTAATTAAAACAGAGCTTCTAAATATTTTGGGCTTGCGTCGCTTGTCAGCAACTGACGATGTTGAACAAAAGTTTCCTCTTTTTTTAACCTGAATATCTTCAGAGTAATTTGAAAGAAAGGGATTGTGGGAAAAAATCTGTGAACGATTATGTTTGTGTAGCAAAAATGCTTTCCTTTGATCCAGTTAATTCTCTTGTGACCCCCCTAGGGAGAGTTCTCGCCCCCAGATTGAACCAAAAGAGAAATTTAATAGATGTTTTTTGCTCCCAGTAAAAGTAGAAATTTAAAGATTTTATCATATAATTGCCTACCCTTTGAGCCCTCTTATCATGTTCACTTCATTATTACTAATTATTAATTAGGCTCACTTGTAAGAAGATGACAGAAGGGTAGGGTCGAGTGTTAAAAAGGAGATTCTTTGCTAATGTAATAATAGTTTTGATGAGGATGAATGTTTTTATGAAGGTGTGCGTGCGTTTGGAAGAGGAGAGGAGAGCTGCTGAGGAGCTACGCAGCAGGATGGAGAAGGAAAGAGAGGAGCTGAGGACGAAACTGAAAGATGCCACCAGTGAGGTTAGAAGTCAGGTTACGCTAACTGAGAGTAAAACATCAGCTGTAGTTCCTGTGACATGTGAAGAGAAAGAGATATGTTCCTGTGATCTCAGATCTGTAGGTTGGAGTCACTGATCCACCATAAAGACAAGAAAGACAAGGCGACCCCCGATGCTCCATCCTCGGGTGGACCGCAGTGCTCCCGTCTGGAGGAAGAGCTCCATCAGGCTCGGAGTCGACTGGCTCGCATTCAGGACGAGGCCGAGAGGCAGCGGGACAGGCACCAGAGAGAGATCGCATCCCTGAAAGCTGACAGGCATCGGCTGGAGGAAAAAGTCCTGGAGCAGAGCCGGATGAACACGGAGAGGAGTCTTCTAGAGCAAAACCAGAAGCACACAGAGGACCGGATCAGGTAGCAGATCAAACACAGACCTTCCAAAGCTGCTCAGGCTTCCATTACAAAGTCTGCTTGTAATCAGCCCCCCCGCTCACCTAAATGATCTTTGGGAAACATCAGAGTCAGGAAGGAAATCACTCGAATTGAAGCTCGTTTCAAGTTTGAATAAACTTTATTGACTTGGACCGTGTTGTAACAGAGCTAACGCACGCCAAGGAATTAGATGTAGCAGCAGAAAAAATTCTGTGTGAGCTGGCAAACGGTGTCGGCACATTAATGAAAATTAAATCAATATCACCAATTAGTCTGCCCTCCCCGACAGATGTATTTTATTAGCCTGTTTTTCACCATGTGCCGACAGCAATTAGAGCATATGCGCAAACAAAAACCAGCCCTCTGCATTTATTTTAAAATGTGTTTGATCACTCGAAACTATCAGTTTACACGCAGTTCCCCCTTCAATACATGTCCTTTTTTTCCCCCTCATTCAAACACACCCATTAAAAACCGACCTGTCAGCTGACGGTATAACAGGTTATCTTATTATCTTAATATGGCAATGCATTAATATAAAACTCAGATTTTATATTTATGTGCTTTATGGAATTGGATGCTCCTCTGCATGTTTGCTGCAAAAAATAAATAGGAACTGCTTTGCAATGTTAGATGGCATATAACCAGAAGACATTTTAACAAGTCATTTTGCATGTAGGTTAGCTGTGTCTCACTCTTTGTTCTGATGCATGCCTCCAGGGCGGAGTGCGAGGATCGTCTCAGAGCAGAGTTCAGGATAGAGATGAACGCCGCCGTCGCCGAGAGCGAACAGAGATGGCAGAGCCGGGAGGAGGAGCTGCAGGCTCAGATCTCTGAGCTGCAGGGTCAGCTCACCGAGCTAGAGTCGCAGGTGAGCCCTCTGCAAATCGAATTATAGAAACCCATTTGTGATGCTTGGCCCTGATTGTCTCTTTAGAAACGTAATCAGGCTGTTTTGCCATTCTGCTTTGGCTTCATTATTCAAATTTTGCCTGAACAGATGAAAAATAATCAGGCGGGTTGGCAGCATAGCTGATATCTTGAATCAGGCATATTTATTTAAAAACAGAGACGTGCAATTAAGGTTCATTCACTGCAAAAGAGCTGCGTGACTCATGTTCTCAGAGCAGCGCTGGGATCCAGCGTTAAAATAAATACGGTGGGATTTCGGCCGCTGGAAGTGCCGTTATGGAAGCTGGGGATCATGGGAGTGGCTGTCCAAACTGTTCTTTTCATCTGAGCCAGAGGTCTGAATCATTGTCAGCTTTGAAGCTCTTGCTGAAAACCCACGACCTGCCACACCAGCTTGGCTGAAGAGGCGTGCTGACGCGTTTGTTCAATTGATGATGAATTGGTGTCTTTGTAACGACAGCAAACTGAGACAAAGGGAGACATGTTGTTGAAACATACATACATATTTTCCCCTTTGTAAATCTCTGTTTTGTAAATATGGACAGTGTAATTTTCATGACTTTTCTTTTAGGTTATTATTATGTAATGATTTTAGTGGTCGAGCCCTCTTGGGATCAAATTGGGCTGAATGTTGTGCATGAGTTAAATCGGTTTGACAGCCCTAGACTAACTCTTAATGGAACTGCTGCAATGTTCATAGTTGAGTTGAATATTTTTTTCCCCTCCTGAGGCAAAGATGATGTCATCATCCTGTTTTGACAGACCAATGACCCAAAAAAATATTCAGCTTTCCATCCTAAATGATGGAGAAAAGCATCACTTGCATCCTCAGCAGGGTCATCGGTTGTTTTGGGTCTTTTACATCAGGGGTCCCCAATCCCAGTCCACGAGGGCCGGTGTCCCTGCAGGTTTTAGATCTCACCCTTGGTCAACACACCTGAATCACATGATTAGTTCATTACCAGGCCTCTGGAGAACTTCAAGACACGTTGAGAAGGTAATTTATCCATTTAAATCAGCTGTGATGGATCAAGGACACATCTAAACTGGGACTGGGATTGGGGACCCTTGTTTTACATCCTGTTCTCTGAGCCTGTATCCATGAGATATTAGTCCTATATTGGTTCTGGCTTGTCTGTAGTGATCTGAAGTCATTTGAGGATTTCTTCACTGCTGCTCACACTCTGTTGATGGCTTTTCTTTTTACGTGATAACCCAGAAGCTGTAGGCTTTGCAAAGCAATTCACATTAATCTCCCAATTTGAACACTTGCTTCTTCACCAGTTTGTATTTCCCCCTTTTTCCTATCACTGGCCCATCCAGTCCTTCCAGGTTCCAGAGTGGTCTCTGCAATGTTTTTAGGAAATTTGACTCGGTTTCCCAAGCCCATTTTTATCTCCCACTAACGTGCTGTTCCTAGGAGGCATTTGTAGATTTTCCTGCTTTAATAAATGTGACACATAATCCAAGCGATGGTTTGTACACGCTCTGCCATGGTATTTATTTACTCTAACGGAGCGCTCAAAGCAATTTTTACTTCAGGCCACATTATTCTTCTGTGCCTTAAAGCGCTTTTTAACCATCACACACACACTCACTCAGATGGATGCATCAGGGACAGCAGCCCTTTGCCAAGCTTAGGCCATGCTTCTCTTCCCTTGGCACAAGGGGTATGTCGGAGTTGTTGGCTTCCAGAAGAGGTTAGATGGCCTGGGTAAAAAGTCACACACATGCTAAATTTTAAATTTACATAATACAAATTTACCTGATACATATCCAGGTCAGTTTATTAGCTGTGTTAAGTGCTTTGTAGCCTCTAAAAACAGTTGTGTAAACTCTAATCTTTGCCAAGTCTGAGAACACGACCCTGACTTTGTGTCCATCACGCCTTTGCTTTGTCTTGTAGCTTTCTGTATGGCAGAAATCCTGCATTTCAAACTTGAATGAGGACTTTAAAAGATGTGGGTGTTTACGAGGCAAAAAGAGTCTCTCTTATTGTATTTTAAGTGTAGGAAACAACAGCTCTGGATGCGCTCTAGAAAGTTAAAGTCGGGATGTTTCATGTAATCCGTTCAACTTTTTGGGCGTGCGATGCTAAATTGTTGGAGGGCTCTTCTAATTTGTTCCATAAGCCTGCTTATTTATTCTGTTTGAGTATGCACATCCTAAAACAAAAGTGGCATCTCCATTTAATTCTTGCTGCAGACTCATTATCTCAGGATTACTTTGACAGCATGGAGAGCCTTAAAAATCCTTTGCTCCCAATTTGTCACCAATGCAGGCAGAGAAAAAGAAGGCAGGCCAGGGAGATGATTGCCACGTGAATCCTGAAATTGACAAGCTGAGGAAGGAGGTCCAAGACACAAAGGAGATAAACAAGAAACTGAGGGAGCTGCTGCAGGTACGCACATGATGCACAGTCATTTTTAAAAATCCTACGCGCGCCCGTTCATAGATTTTCTCTGTGATGAATAATTTAGCAGCTTTGATGAAAGTGCCGCAGTGAATAGGCAACATTATGTTGGTCTGTGAGTGTGTGTGCGCGTTTACTGCAACAATGGGTTTTTGTGAGCTTAAGAAGAATTGCTGCTGTGGTTCTAAAAAAAAAATGTGTTCATTTGTTGGAGGAGCCCCAAACGCAGTCGCTAGCCGAAGAGAGACACAGTCATGCCATGGCGCTGCAGGCGTTAGAGAGACGGGCAAAAGAAGAGCTGCTGTCTGAGAGGAACAGACTTCAGACAATGCACCACCTGGAGCTGGGTAACACACACACACACACACACACACACACACACACACACACACACACACACACACACACCCATTAGCATTAGCATAAGCACATGCAGGCATTAACACACTCTGGATAGCATGTACACAGCTACATGAGCAAAATAAGCAAGCACACACACACACACACATGCACAACGATATACACATTGCATTGAGATTATAAATTCAACAGTGAAGTTGCCATTGCCATGGATACACTTCACCATGGCAACAGCAGAAGGGTACCTGTAACAGTGGGGCCCATTGATTTTGTTTTCGGTATGTGGTTTTGTATGTGGTTTTGTGTGTGTGTGTGTGTGTGTGTGTGTGTGTGTGTGTGTGTGTGTGTGTGTGTGCAGATAAGCAGCGAGCAGAGCTGACCCAGCAGCACACGGAGTGGAGCAGACAGATGACCCAGAGACACATGCAGCAGATAGAAGACCTACAGGCTCAACTACAGGCGCACACACAAATGATGGCTCTGCAACAGGTAAATCACCCACACCGTGTGCGCACAAACACACACCTCTTGGCCTCAATACCTGTGATTCATTGCCTGTAACTCCAGCAAGTCAACTTCTGTTGTCTACTACTTTATTCGTGTGTGTGTGTGTGTGTGTGTGTGTGTGTGTGTGTGTGTGTGAAGGATTTGAAGCAGCAGAACCAGTATCAGGTGTTTGAGCGGCAGCTGGACGAGAGTCGCTGCGCCATGCTGGAGCTGCAGAGAGAAAACGCAGCACTGAAGAAGCAGTTAAAGGAAAGGTAGGGACGGTAACACTGAGTCCATCAGTCAAGGCGAAAGCCATCGATTTTACAGAGAAACTATGAATGTTTGGCATTCACAAAAATACTTTCCACCTAATTTCTTGTCAGTTTAAATAGTTTGATGGAATTGTTTTGCAACTGGGACCAAAGTGACAACTAAATGAATTTGCAGTGAATGGCACACTGGAAGCAGCAACGTAAAATAAGAAATCATGAATGACTTAGCTTAGCGAACCAAGCAAAAACATGGCAGCTAAAGTAAATCGAATGTGTTAATTGTGCCAGAATCAGACATGGACCCAAATGCAGATTAAATCAAATCAACATCAAATCAATTTATTTATATAACACTTTTCACAGGATAAAAACCACAAAGTGCTTCACAGTAATATAAAACAGAAATACATCAAATACATTAATAATAAAACACACAGCACAAATCTAATTAAAAGCCAATCTAAATAAAAGAGTCTTAAGCTGCTTTTTAAAAGAATAAATACAATCAAGGCAACGTAATGATGGAGGGAGAGCATTCCACAACCTGGGGGCCACCGCTCTAAAAGATCTATCACCTCTAGACTTAAAATGAGTTCATAAAAAACTGAGCAAATGGAACAAAAATCAAACAAACTTTATTTTAAAAAGCTGATTACTGTGTTAACAAGCAGGTAGGAACTGAAGGTGAACGGATACCAAAACACAACAGACAAGACACACACAAACCTACACACAGAGAGCTGACTGAGGATGAGACTGCGGTTCGATCCAGACACGGAGCTAATGAGGGCGGGCAGACAGTAACAAAGGAGGGCAAAAAAGAAAGGAAAACATGAAAAATGAAGCAAAACTGCAACAAATTGCTTGAGCAAACTAATGTTCAAAGTAAAAGAGAAAACAACTAAAAGACATGAAGACTAAAACCAAACATGATGACAGAGACAGGGGAGGAAGATAACACCAAGAGCGAACAAACTGGTGAGCTTGTATATTTTTAACTGCACTAGCTGTTCCCAGCTTCTCACAGTCTCTATGTTAAGCCAGCCAAAGCTCCTCCCTGGAGCTTCGCGTTTACCCGTCATCTCATCCAAGTTTGGAGGAAGTTTGCTAAACTTTTCCTTGGAGCTCTGAACACAGACCAGGATGTTGGAAATGAAGTCCCACACCCGAACCCAAACCTGTGACAGCTGCAGAGGAAGAGGACGAAGGAGACAGAATAAAGTCAAAATCCCCCAAAAAACCCAAAAACCCACCAGTCTTACAAATGTTTCTAAACACTCAAGTCACATGACCACAGCAAATTGAGACCCAAAAGGTCTTGGTGCTGCATTTGGACTTGGAAAAAGTAAAAAATATTTGTTACTATAAATAGTAACAAAAGAGTTAAATAATAACATTAGTCATGTGATAGTGTAACAATAATATTCATCTTCTGTAAGCATCGTGAGCTACATTGTTTAACACTTCATTCCACTGTGGACGAAACATCTCCCACAAGTATCTCCTGTGTGGCTACCACAAGAAGCACAGCAGACTTTTATCTTATAACATGTTTTTTCCTGCACCACACTGATTTAATAAGCAGCTGAAGCAGCCTCACGTGTGTCAAAACAACAGGGTTACATTAATATTTGCTGAAACACTTCATTAGCGACACAGCTCGCTATCGTCAATGATCCCAGTTTTTAATTTTTTTTCGCTTGTTTGCGGATTTCTCCAAAACACATGGTGATCATAATTATTTATCATAATTATTGAGAGTCTGGTGTAATATGTAGCTTTCCTGTGACATTCTTTCACAATATATGATAGAAAAAACTAGGATGTAGCTGTTGCTGTGGAAAGAGGTGATTGCTTCCAAACTTCGATACAGTTCAGACAGCGTTGCCTCGAATGTTTCAGTGTTTGTTTCGCAAGGCCTCACTTTACCATTCACCACAATGAAGTTGAGGGGTGAAAAGCAGGAAGGCCCCTACAGTAAAACAGAGAAAAACCCCAAATTAGACGACAACCTGTGAGCAAGCACTTGGCGACAGTGGGAAAGAAAAACTCCCCTTTAACAGGAAGAAATCTCCAGCAGAACCAGAGTCAGGCTCAGGGAGGGGCAGCCATCTGCCATGACATCCAGCACATGATCTAGAAGAGCGGTGTCAAACCCATTTTAGTTTGTTGGCCGCATACAGCTGGTATAATCTTAAGCGGGCTGGTCCATTAAAAAAATGTTGCCCAAGGAAGACCTCCAAATCTTTTCCCCTTTCCTTTAGTGTAAATGCATTTTAAATACATTCACATTTAATGAGCCATCCTTTTATGAAAGTGATGATGAAAAGCCTGGGATGTCTCAAGAAAAATGAGTGCAATTTAAACAGCACCTCTGAGTTTTTCCACATTATTAAAGAAATCTGTCAGCCCTGCTCCGTCGGCTTAACCACTTTCTAAGACATAAATTTGAGAAATGAACCGGCAGCTCATCACTCAGACTTTGTCCTGTAGTTTAACAAACAGAACGTTACAGTTATTAAAAAAAGAGAAGTCCCTCTTTCAGACTCTGACCAGTACATATCTTAAGGGTTGTCCACACAGGAAACGTTTCACTCTTCACACATCGCTTTGTAGCTGGTGCTTGGTTGCCTACGTAACTCTCTAATGTATCTACTACTCTGTCATACATTAATCAAAGATTTTGAGAAAGGTTTAACTCAGGACCCACCCAGTTTGCATCACCAGTTATTTCGTTCATTATTCCTGCAGTTGCTGAACGTCACAGACTTTCTGTGGTCTCGGATTGTCGCTGGTAACTTCCTGTGTGGATATCCTTTTACTTCAGTCCTCTTCTTATTCTTCTCCTCCTTTCGGCTGATCCCTTTTGGAGTTGCCGCGGTTGATCATCTGTCTCCATCTCACTGTATCCCTAGCATCCTCGTCTGTGACACTGACCCTTCACTCATCCACAAATCTTATCTGAGCTCTTCCTCCTGTTGACAGCTCCGTCTTCAGCATCCTTTGTCCAAAATATTCTCTATCCCTCCTCTGCACAAACCATCTCAGCTTCGTCTCTTTTACTGTGTCTCCATACTGTCCCTCTGATATAGACAGAAAAGAAAAATTGACACCTTTGGTCTGGATAAACCTGAGAATTTGGTGTTCAGGGCACGTTGTATGCACCCTCACCTCTCGGATAAATACTTTGACACTGACATCACAACCATGAGTATCCACTGATACCAATCTGATGCTGTCTTTTCCCTCGCTTCAACAGCTAAGCTGTGAATAATACATTTGTCTGGACACACTTCATAGCTCCAGATATCAGTTGTGAAGCTAAGCTTGGCAAAACTATCTAAGCAACATCTGTTACTGGAGACACATCTGTCTTTACAGCACATCATTCAAAGTTTAGTTAGCTGATGCAAATGGATTATATTAGACTATAGTTATGCAGTTATTTGGCTGGTAGACAACATTACTGAAAATGTACTGTAGTATATGGCAAAATAGTGCAGAGGTATCGTGTACGTCTTCTTTTTGTGTAGATTTTTAGCAACCAGCAAACACCTCTTATTTTGTATTAAAGATGCCACATGCGCCATTGTTTCCACTTTTTTCCTCTGCTGTGTCCTTCTTAGCTCAGTGCAAAAGAATTCAGAGGCCGAAGAGAAAGAAGAGGAAAGCGCAGAAATAAGGAAGAACAGGGACGCCCAGCTGGAGGAAGAAGCACAACGTCTGAAGGAGGAGGTGGAGAAGCTGAGAGTGGAAATGGAGAAACTCGAGGAGTCGCAGAAGCACTGGGACGAGAGAAAAGAGGACGACATCAAAGAGGAGGAGCTGGACGAGGAAAAGAGAAAGGAGCGGGAGGAGGAGAAGAGGCGAGAGGAGGTGGAGGAGATCAGGAGGGAGCACAAGCGGGAGATGCAGAGTTTGGTGTCCGAATACAGCAACGCGCAGAGTCACCTGCAGGCGCGAATCGTGGCCTTGGAGAATGAGTGAGTAGAGGAGAGACCCGAGGAGATAAGACACCCGGAGGGCTGGAGGGGTCGGGGGTGTGTGTGTGCATGTATGGGGGTGAAAAGGTGTGCAGGTATGTGAGAAAGGTGTGTGTTTCTGTATATGATTTAACTGCAGGCTGCGAGAGCGGGAGGAACGCTGCAGGCGGAGGGAGCCTCGATGTGACGACCTGCAGCTGGGGAGACTCCAGGAGAGGCTGACGGAGAGAGACCAGCTCATCAAACGATTAGTGGTGAGAGCACACACAAAAACCATCACATTAACGCAAAACCTATGACTTTTTTAACCCTCAAAGATCCAAAAATGACCGAGTGGGGTGGTTTATGATCCTGTTATTTAAACAGAAGCACTTTTTTTTTTGAATAGTTCAACTTGTTTTTTATCTACTTATATTTATCTGTGGCAGATATTATAAGTATAGTTTTCTATGGTTAGCATCAGGGCTTCTGCAGCAGTGCATCCCTGTACTCTGGATATGTTAGGCATGCTTCACTGCAAAAATACTTATAGATAGATTTTACTTGGACAACATCAGACACTTTTTAATGTAAAACAGTGAGTATACCTGATACAGTCCCACAAGATATGTTGTTGATTTCAGCACAGTCTGACTGTTCCAACTAACCCTGACAAGAACTGTTAAAAAGTATATGAATCCATTCATCAAAAAACTTCAAATCTAAAATTTCCGCCCATCGTGCCTGTCTTTAGGGCTGTATTCCCTAATTGCATCGAGACAGTCAGATTTAGTTTAGGTTTTTTGGTTTTTGAACTTTCTTTATTGACGATATGAGCATAGATATTACAGAAGATCAAACAACAACAACAGTAGGAGAAAAAGGATGTTAAAGAACATAATACAGACAGATTTTTCATGCCTTGGATTTGTTAAAGTTGTCAATAAAGGGTTGTGATATCCCAAAGAATAAGTCCCAATTTTCCCTTTTCCAGCTGTAAGTGGTTAGTTACATCTCTCAGCAGGGTTAGCTGGGTCGGTGGTTTGTTTTGCTTTCAATTCAACAGAAAAAGTCTTTGTATCAGCAGCAAGAGCACAAACTGAACCAATATATACCGATTATTTCACAATTCTAAGGTTGCCACCCTAAACCCAAATGGTGCCAGAAAAAACAGGTGACATCAGACAAAAAAATGAAGTATCTGTGATCAGTTTTGGTGGTTTGTTGCAAAAGAATGGGAATGAGTTTGCATACATCTGAAAATATCCGATTTGGGATGATCAAACACATTCAGTTTTTTCAGACATGTAGAGGAACACGCTGTGCAGTGTCACACCTAGAATCAGAGCTTTCATTATGAAATCACATAAGTAAAACTCTGCTTTATTTTGTACCTTTTTATTTTCATTTACTACAATATTTAGTAATTTAACCGCTTTTATAGTAAAAAGAATTTTCTTTCCTGTATGAGAGACCTCAGAGAATATAAAAAACATTTTTTGCGCAATTTTGGGGTTTGTCCTTCTAACCTAAATGTGATAGTTAGTGTTGGAAAATTACAACCATTTCACCCATAATGCTTAACAACATACATCTAATTTATTTACTGGTTTGTAAAAAACTACACACAACTTTCCGTTGCTCTTGCCATGCCAATGGGCCAATTTGTGTTAGAAATAAAATAATATGAAAAGTTTCAGGAGAAGTAGAAGTCGACAAACTCACGAAACATCACAACAGTAGTTTAAATAAAGGAGAAAAAAAGGGGCAAAAGGAACCAAATAACAAAAAGATGCTACAAAAAATAATAAAAAATAAATCCAAGACAGAAGACTAAAGCTCTACTGGTTTTCAAAAGAATCCAAAAATACTACAAAGAGAGCAGAAACTAAACCGAGCACAAACAGGAAATGGTAACCTGTCAGGATCACAGCCGAGAAACACGGGCTGGAAATAGACAGACTGAAATACAACCGGGAGAAGGCGAGGACTGCGAAACGGAGAACTAAATGACTGATTAAGCACATGTAAAACCAATAAGAGTGAAGAAGAAAATCACAGTGGAGCGAAGAAGACAGAGACAGGAAGTAAAACTAACAGAGACACAGTGTGACTCGCAAAAGGAAAAAAGTAAAAGAGTCTGATGTTTATTATTTATTCATCATCTGTGCCATAGAACTCCATTGTTGCACTTGCAGACACACACACACACACACACACACACACACACACACACACACACACGCACACACACACACAGTCTTGCCAAAATTACTCACTACTGTAGCAAATATGTATAAATACTCGGCTGAAAATAGTCCTCATTAATTACCCTATTTACTCCTGTTTGAATAATGATTGCTGAAAACTACAGTGCCCATTAGTTTTAGGAAATGAGTCAGTCTTTTAAACAATAAGACTTTATAATTGTGGCCTTTTTTTAAAAATAGTGCTGACTGCCACAGCTGGCCTGTCAAAGTTGGCTAGTTGAGGCTTTTTAATGGATTTGCTAACAAAATGAATCTTTAAATGTTTGTATTGTCTCTTTAGATGAGAGACAGATGCAGCTAAAAGAAGTATGTGTGTAAACTTTTTCCCCCCAAAGCAATACAGCTAATATAGCTAAGTATTAATACACTACATTGACAAATATATTGGACCACCCCTGTGTTTTCGGCCCCATTGCCACCGAGGCGTAAAAGCCACCAATGCTCTGCTGACTGAATAACTGCAGCGCTCCAAACTTGCTCTGTCATTAAAATCGGCACAAACATTGTGCGCCAGGAGCTTCTTGATATGGGCTTCCATGGCCAAGCTCCACCTGTAAGTGGAATGTATAGGTGGTGATGTACATTACTTTTATCTTATCTTACTGATCCGCTGATGGGCTTTTCTTCATCTTTGGGAACACCACAATGGAAAAAAATATAAGCAAGTTTTCTGGAGGTTATAGGGCTGCTCAATTAATCGAATTTTAATCACGATTACGATCTGGGCTTTCAACGATCATTAAAAATGACTGAGCCGATTATTAGCCCCTCCCTCATTTATCCGCGACACCTTAAAGGCCGGTCCGTGAAAATATTGTCGGGCATAAACCGGTCCGTGGCGCAAAAAAGGTTGGAGACCGCTGATTAAGAGGACCCGAGGGAAGCTCGGAAAGCTAAGCAGAAGTTATTTGGAGAGTGACTGCCGTTGGTTGAAAAGAGAGTTTAAAAAAAAAAACTTCAGTGGTGTTGCACACTATTTTATATTATTTTTTTAAAGTCATTGTTAACCCTTTAAAGCCGGTCAGAGCAGCACGCTCCGTTTTGCGTAACTATTTTTAAATCCCTGTAGAATCTGAACCGTGTAAGCTAGCGCAATAATTTGTTTTGCATATGAAACCGGAGGAGTTGTACTTACATCTGATGCCATCAGCTTGTCCTTGGTCACGGTTTCGTTCCACATATAGCTTTGCAAAAATTGCATAAAAAGCGCTTGCAGGAACAAAAACATAATATTCCAGAAACACGTTTTGCCGTTCCTATCAGCTGTTCGTAACACTTCCCACAGTGAAATGATGCACATGCTGTTTTCTTTGCAAATTTGCATCATAGGATTGTTTTTTGTTTTTCCTGCAGTATATAAAAATTGCTGTATCTCCAAAATAAAACTATGAAGACACTCAAAATAAATTTCCTGTTGTTGTAAACTATTTTTTGCAACTTTATTGTATTTAAAGTTTTGAGGGATAAACCTCTTAAATTTCTCCAAGTAGAAATATATGTAAACAAAACAAAAGCGATTTTCAATTTTTTTTGTAGTTTATTGCACTTTTTTGCAATTTATGTAATTACTATGGACTTAATGCATACATATTATTAAAATATGGGCTATAACAGTTGTATTGATGTATAGCAACTTGAAATGCTCCCACAAATGGCACTACAGCATGTAAAAAAATAATATAAGCTCTGGTGGACTTGGTTCTATAGTAGGTCTTAAAGGGTTAAATAAATATCGTCAAATAATCGTGATCTCAATTTCAGTGAAAATAATCGTGATTATCATTTTTGCCATAATCGAGCAGCCCTAGTTAAAGATAAGATTTGCTTAGATGAGCCTGTGCCCTACAACCTGCCCATGTGCATTACTACTTTTCTTTCATCATTTTCTTTTTGGTTAAAAAGGTAATCATTGCATTGATCAATCATTGATTTTGGAAGCACTACAGTAGTGCTTTAGTTACTGCACTAAAACCTGATGACACCCTTGCAGAATCTGCGCTGAGGTTTGGCCCGAGCACCAGGAACTTCATGGCTTCCATGACCTTCCATTTTTCTTTAGCAGAGGACTTGAACAAAATGAGCAAAGGTCCACGTGTTGGATAACTTGATTAACTGGCTACAGTAAAAGTATAACCAACATAAAAGATGTGTTAAAAAAGTTACATGAACACTTAAATTAACTTACATCTTGCCCGTTGTCTGATATACACAACTGTATGGGTCAGCATTAAAACACGCGGTGTAGCACAGACTCACTGCAGTGATTCCTCTTGACGTATCTTTAGCATAATGTTGCCTTGTATTGATTTCTTAGCAGTTGCTTTGTTTTTCTCTGGAGACTGAGGTGGTCCAAGGTCCCATCTGACTGCAGCATCCCTGGTTTGATTTCCTTCAAAGTGTTTAGTTGCTAAAACTCACTCTCTAAAGAAAAAAATATACCAAAAAAATAATCTTTTAAACACAGACAGACTGATTATAGCAGCTGCTCTGATCCAAACTCTAACAGTAGCAAGCTAAAAATCAAAATCACACAGTGTGTTGAGACTGGGAGTTAAAAATCTGGCTGCATAAATGAGCATTTTTCCCAAACCATAAATATTTAAATGACTCAGACTAAACCCAGTGGAACAGTGCCTTCATTAATCATCAGCGGTCATGTGTGCGTAGGAGAAAACTACATTTTTCAGTGTCCTCTGACTGAGTGCTGCATCTACCATCTGTGTGACGTGAGGCAGCTTAGCAAACATTTACACCCTCCAGACACAACTCCAACCCTACAACAAGAACAACAACAGAAACAATTGTGAATAAGGCCAGTGAAAGTCCTTCCTCGTCCTCCTTGCCTCCAGGAAGAGAGGCATCAGCTGCAGCTCTACCCTCCTGTTGCCGGGGACAACAGTAGCCTCGGGCTCCGTGACAGCAAGTCCCGCCCCGGGAGCATCACGCCAACCACGATGGTGAGTTTGTGTGTTCGGCTCACGCGCGTGAGAGTGAGCCTCCATCCAACCAGAAGGGCTCGCTGGGCCGAAGCCGGCTTCGGTTTCTGGGGCACGAAACAGTGAAACGCAGAAGTTCGCCCACTCACCACGTCACCAGTGTGCCTGCCCTCCCTGCAATAACTCCATCATCACTCGGCTTTTACTAACATTGCATTTGGCAACTAAAGACGCAGATGTGTGAAAGATGTGGGAACTTATATTATGCAGCTCTTTTTTTTTTTTTTTTTTAGTTTGACCTGTTATCAGCTGACGTGCAAACATGATGAAATCGATTTTGAGGCGTTCGCGTCTTTAATCAAAGCTTCTCAGGAGTGTGACTAATAAATCGAGGCTGCTGTAAAGTGCAGGATTCTGTGTGCCTTCACTTGCACTTGTTTGGTGTCAGTCGTGGATTTGTGCTTACCGACCATCTGGCGTGGTACATTTAAAAATGCTGACACGCATCATCACCTGCAGCCTGTCGACAGGCTCCTATGATGGCTGCGGGCCACCAACTTTTGTATTTATGTCCATGCATTTGTTACTGAGAAGTTTCAGTAAAACTACACTTATTTCGGGATGTGTCTTCTTCTCCTGTAACGCCTAAACACTGAACACTTCAGACTCTGCTGTTTCGTTTTAATATAAATCATAAAGGACATAAAACATTTTCCTTAACTGCCGATTTAATCAAACTTACTACTTAAAGATAAAATGTGCATTTAGCTGGGGACTATTTTCAGAGTATGATTTAATACATGTGTAGTATTTACAGGACAGAATATGTGGCTGAAAATGAACTATGGTGGCCTTCATAATAACTGAACACGTGTGGCTTTACTAATTTCACTCATTTCACTAAATTGACTAGTGGGCACTTGCTTTGCAACATAAACTTACCAACATAACACTAACATAAACTAATTTTAAGAGTGGTCTTGCGTAGTAGTTCTCCAGGTTTTCTGAAGGTCTCTTAGTCTTTCTTTGAACATTTGCAGCTTTTTTTCATTTTCATTTTTCAGTCCAATGTACCCGAGTTTTCACGCTCAGATGGATGTTTGTTTTTCTTTGTTTGTTGTTTGTTCAAATGGCATTGGATGAACCAGTGTCCTGACTACACAAAGAACTCGTTTTAAATTTAGGAGACTTTTGCAAAAACATTTATTCAAGTTCTTTATTTGAGTCTATGAAAACTACCAAAGATACCACAGTAAGCCAAAAGCCTATATCTCAGTAAACCCATCTACAGCAGACGAACATTATCTGAAAGTTATATCTTTAAGAAATAGGGAAAAAAATACAGCAAAGACTTGATACGGCACCTGAAAGATGCTCCTGGCCCTTCAGTAGATCCGTCTATGTTTCACTGAATCCTCATCACAAGTGGTCCCAGTTGAAGGGTGGCTGTCAAGAAGCCATTCTTAAGGAAGGGAAATAGGTTGAAAAGGCTGAGTTATGCCAAATGAAACAAGAAATGGACTGAAAATCTGTGGCAACATATCTCATCAAATAATTACTCCAAATTTAAACATTTTGCTTCAAAGTTTTGTCAGTATGTATGCATGAGGTCAGGAGAGAGGCGCAACAGTGAGTCTCTACAGACATCTAGAAAACATGATGGAGGGTCTGTCATAGTTGGCCGGTGGTTTTGGAGAGCTTGTCAAAATTGATTATGAATGCAAAAAAGTGCCGTGAGATTTTGATCCACCATCTGGAAAGAATCAGACTGGCAACAGTTTCATTTTTCATCATGACAGAGAATGAAGGAAAAGGCAGCCAACATCCAAAGAAGAGCTTTGAATGTCCTAAACTATTCTTGAGGACCACTTAAAGGAATAACAAGAACGCTTGTCTAATAGAGTTCAGCTGTGTTGAAGAATAAAGGTGGTCAAACCAAATATTGACTTTCAAGCTTATTAGACTTCTGCAACCTCTGTTATCTCTATTCTTGTTTGCGCGTTTCTATAAATCAATGCACCTATTTCCCATTTTTCTTGCAAAAAATAAAGAAATGAAGGGCCACTCACGACATTTACACAACATTGTACATTTTTTTAAATATAGGTTGGTTGTCTAAACAGCCAAATTCAAGCCAGAAGCTCAAGCTTCAGACTGCTCTAAATTCTCAGTTTTGCTTTTTTCTCCTCTTGGATCTGCGAGGCAGCTCTGGCTGTGAGCACAGACACCTTGGCCACCTGCTGTTTGGATCTTTTGCTTTTGAGTAGCAGCCAATCAGAAGAAAGTTGGCTGACCTTAAAGAGAGAGGAGCTTCAACAGCTTGTTTCAGACAGAAGATGAACCAAGGCTCTGCACCAACACCCAGTAAAAGCTAAATATAAGCACTGTTTTGAACTGTCAGTCATGCAAAGCTGTCCAAGAATAAAATATGTGGGCCTGGATGTGAGAGCGAAGCCTCCTTTAAACAGATATGTGCTTGTAAATATGCACAATTTGCAAGTAGGAGATTTTCTAGCTTACAGGCCACTTGTAGTCTGAGTGCAACTAACCAATCATTTGTTTGAGCAACAAAAGAGAGACTGATTTTGCCCCATTAGTCATAAATCGCAACCAGTGGGTCCAGATTTCTGCTGGTTATACTGAGCGCTCTGAAAAACTGATCCTTTTTTTTTTTAAAACTCTAACCTATGTGTCAATTTTTATTTATTTATTTTTTCCACAGAGGAAACGTGCCGAGTCGCCTCCTCGTGTCACCAGCATCTCCACGGCCGGCACTTACAACAGGAGCATCTTTGTGCCCCACTCCTCCTCCTCCTCGTCTTCCTCCTCCCCCTCCGTCCATCAGCACTCCTCCTCAACCCTCCCCCACCAGTCCTCCTCCCACCCTCAAACCTCGCCCCACTACTCCACCTCCTCTCTCCCACACAAACACACGTCCCTCCCCCTCACCCAGCATTCCTCGCCCTCCCTCTCTCGCTCCGCCAGAACCCGGACCTCCTGCATCCCACCGACGCCGGCGCCGACGGCACCTCTCCCCGTCTGCCCCTCGCCTCAGACGGGCATCCGATACGTGTCCCCCTCCTGCCTGGACCCACACGTACACCTGCAGGCCCACTCAATCAGGTATGAATGTTTTGATTCAGCCAGCTGACTTCCTCAGGGTGAGATAAGAAACCAAAAATCAAACTTATTTTTAATATTTTTTTACTTTTCGACTTAATCCTTACCAGGGATATCACATGTTCAGCAAGTTGTATTAACAACCTTTTGAACTTTATATAAAGATATGAAAATATGATAAAAAGTAGAGGGAGCAATACAACAATAATTCTTAGTGATGACATTAATCAAACTGTTACAACAAGGACTCAGATCGCTGGCATGAACTGGATGTCGGGATTAATCAGCTGTCAGTCTGTGTTAATCTCAGCGCTTAGTTCAAGATGAGCCAGCTGTAGCTGTCCGCTGCAGATCTCTTGATGGAAACCTGCCCTACCAGCAGTCATCACTTTCCATGACAGCGTGGCTGGTGATGTTTCCACATTTGTGACTCTTTGTGTCTGTCATGGTGGCAAAATTTGGTCTCATTCTTGCAAGTACTACTACAAATGCAACTTTAAGTACTGAATAAGTAATTAACTACATCATGATTAATAAATAACGCCGATCATCCCGCTACAGAATCATGTTTTACAACCTTCCTATTCATGTGGATCTTACTTTGACATTTACTGCCAACCTTAATCAGTGTCACATGGGGGCTGGAGCCTATCCCAGTTACCATAGGGCGAGAGGCAGGGTACATCCAGGACAGATGGCCAGTCTCTCACAGGGCTAACACACAGAGAGACAAACAACTATTCACACTCATGGGCAATTTAGAATCACCAATTAACCTAACCCCACTAACTGCATGTCTTAGGACTGTGGGAGGAAGTCACAGTACCCGAAGAGAACTCACGCAAACACGTGGCGAACATGCAAATGAGGCAACAGTGCAAACCATTGCTGCAAACATAGACTGTATATAAAAGATAGCACATAGACTCTGTGATGTCACATGTTGGTCTGTCGGCTTTGTGTTTTTGTTAGCTCAGCGGTTTGTGACTCTAATGTGGATCATAATTTACAGACAAACCTTTCATGGTCCATGAGTCCATGAATTAATCAGAACAGGGTTTACGGAGGTCGTGGATCAAGACAGATGAAACAATGCAGTCACAAAAAGTCTAATTAAGACAGACATTTTGAAGAGGGATGTTATCCTGACCTTGTGTACTCATTGCTGTGTGATCATGTAATAATCAGTTTATGACTACTGAGGATTTATGCATACAAATACAACAATAATTCTTAGTGACGACATTAAATAAAACGATCCAAGGTTCACCTTGCTAATGCCAGGTTTGATCCCGTCTTGTCTTCAGAACTGTCAGATTTGTCGGCTGCACATCCATAACGTGACTCGCCCCTATTAACACATCCAAGTGGTTCTCTGTTGGTGACTGTGGAGGCCATTTGAGTTCAGTGAACTCAAAGTCATGTTCAGTACAATATTTTATTGTCCAGTTTTGATGAGCCTTCCCCAACTGTAGCCTCAGTTTCTTGTTCTTAGCTGCTGTAGCACGCCTCCTGTTACTGTAGTTTTCTCCTCTGACCTTTGTCATCAACGAGACATTTTCTAACAGAGAGCTGCCGCTCACTGGATATTGTCTCTTTTTCAAACCATTCTCTGTAAAATAAAAGGAGAGTCCCAGCAGATCAGACGCTTCAGCCTTTCAAGCACCAACTACCATACCAAATTTAAAGTAACTTAAATCACCTTTCTTCCCCATTCTGATGCTCAATTTGAACTTCAGGAGGTGGTCTTGACCATGTCTACATACCTAAAGGCATTGAGTTGCTGCCATTTTATCGGCTGATCATTTTCACTCATGCAACACTTTATTCTTTAAAAACACCTGAACATGCTGGAGCTTGAGCCACAGACCTTCCAATTGGTACACAGCCCACTCTTCCTCATGAACCACAGATGTACCAAAGGTCTAACAGCTGTAATATAGTGTAAATACCAGTGAGGTGACGTCTTGTCCTAAAGAAGGTATTCAGTAAATGTCAGTCTTTATAAGCTGAAACAGTCATGGTCCTGCTGCTTTCCTTTCTCTCTTTTCTGACTGCAATTGAACACCTTAGCATAACAACTAAAGGTGTAATTAACCTGTAATAAATGTCATTTAATTCAAAATTGTAATGTAATTATATTTGCATACAAGTACTTAAACGTAGACACACTACCATAAGGGGGTAAGTCGAGTTTTTACAGGAACAAGGAAGTAATTATACTGTAATTACTTATTATTATTAGCATTATTACTATGTAAATTTAGGACTCCATAAGTAATTTTAAGTATGAGGTAACTAATTTGGAATAAAAACAATGTGTTCCCATCTTACATCGCACACTGTACTTTTCAGGGCACAAATTGCCTTAATTTTGTCTTTTTACTTTTTTTATTCAATATTCATTAAGTAGATGTACATGATGGATATTCTATTATTTACCTTTTTGCTTACGCTGTAGTTTAAATCCCTGTAAAAACCTCTGACTTCTTACCAACTTTATTCTAGTGTACCTACCTTAAAGTAGTAGTATGCGGATATAATAACATTTTAATTTCAAATAAAATCCTTTGAGATTTGTTTTAATTACAGGGGAATTATGCCCTTAGTCGTGGGACGTGTTATAAAATGTTACGAATGTTTTTCTTCCTGTCATGTTTCTGAATTAGTTGTGATTAAAACACTAAACCTGTCTGCGTCTTGTGTGGTGCAGGGGGCCATACCTGGAGCAGAGGGGGACAGAAGGGCTGAAGCAGGAGTGGTTCACCAAATACTTCTCCTTCTGAGCACAAATGCATACAAGCATACAGACACACACATACACATACAACAGCTGCAGGTACATTTCATATCCACTTCATTGCTTCTTATACACATCTGTTTGCTTCCCAGACTCAAGCACACACACACACACACACACAAACAGAGAACCTTGAAAACAGACAAACACATCAACAGACATATGGGCTCATCACCAGCAAGGCCATTTCAAACATTGCCTCAAAGCTCAACCAAAAAGTGCTTCTCAAACACATGCCTGACCTCTTCTCAGACATTGGCCTGCCGGATCTTGTTTGTATAGTTTGGAATGTCGCCATATGTTGTTTTTTTTAAAGGACGTCTTCCTTTTTTAATGCAACTGTTGCCCTAATCCCATCGTGTAACGATTCCAGGCAGGTGTTCATTAAGAAAAAAAAAAAAAAAACAGCAACCAAGTGTCTCTTTGCGTATGGAAGCATTGAACATATTCAATCAAGATCCACATCAAAATGGACACACACGACTCACCATACCAAAATGAAGCTTGTTTCAATGCAAAAATGTATAATAATCTTAATGATGAAATTGAATAAACTATTTTGTTTTTGTATGTGCGTCTTTTTTCTGTGTATCACATTCTTTGAGCTTAAGCTCAGATGCTTCTCCGTGGTTCAGGGTATCACTAAAAAGATTCACATCATGTGTCGTTTGTATGACAACGTGCAGTGTACTCCACCCGCTGCAAGTACTGCACAGTAGGTGGATTTATAATGTTGAAGTAGCTGAAATTCTTTACCAGGATGATTTATAATTAGTTGTAAGTTCTGTTGATAAATTACCCAGAAAAATCTGTTACTGACCAATTTATCAAATTAAATAGTCGACATATCAAACGATTTTAACTCGCTGTTCCAAAGACGACCATAATCACCTTTCAGGTATTAGTTAAAATGATTTATAGACTGCTGTTAATCTGACCACTGACTTATTTTTGTCATCTCAGGACTTAAAAGTTATTAACTCAAAGATAATATACATTTTTGTTTTGGAGACATCTCACCTTTCTGGAGGGAAATAGTGTACCAAGCTTTCTTCTTGATGGTTATCCACAGGAATAAACCCAAACTACTTCAAGGCAGTTTAGTTATACTTTGTTTACTACTTGGAGACATGTTTCACAGCTTACTGGGCTCCGAATAATCCACTAGATTTCCTTCTGCTGGCATTTTAATGCAGTACAATACATTCCCTATCAGTTTAATAAAGGGAGCCCTTCTTCAGCCCATTCCTTTGTCTAACTGCTTATCAAATTCAGAGTCACGGGAGTGCAGAGCCTATCCCAGCTCTTTTAGAGGGAGAGGAGGGGGTACACAGGAGGACGCGGGACCTGGGCAGGTCCCCAGAATATCACAGGACATTCACAGAGACAGATGACCATTGACTAACATTCACACTCACGGCCAATTTAGGATAATCAGTTAAGCTAAGATGGATGTTTTTGGACTATGGAAGGAACACCTGGAGAAAACTAACACAGGGAGTACGTACAAACGCTGACAGACCCAGAACCGTCTTGCTGTGAGGTGACAGTTCTGATTACTATTATATACGACCATACTAAAACAATTATAAATCTAAATACCCTGGTACACAGTAATAACAACTTAACATGCTTCATTTTTTTCTTACATCTTCTTACAGACTTTTATTTTATATAAAAACATTCAGAACTCTTAAAATGAGCATTTATTGATTATAATGCTTCACACAGAAGTGAATCCTCTGCCAGATTTACCTGTTAAATGTCCCGTTTACACTACATTTACATAGCATAGTTTTGAGATCTAATCTTCTATTTCCCCTTGTTACCCTTCTGCTTTTCAAATGAAATCACATCACATGTTTGTGAACCGTTTCATCATTAACCAGAGAAAAAAAAATGAAAGAAAAGCTGAAACCTGGCCATGTAGAAGGTAGTGATTAATTTACACCAAGTAACAGATTAAGAAGCAATGCAGACTGCAAACACTGAACCACATTGCTACAAGATTAAGAAAGAAAAATTTATCATGATAATCTTTTTCAAATTTTATACTTAGGATGCAAAAAAAAAACAAGTGAATGGATTTATTAGAATAACAACATAAAGAAGCGCCACTGACCACCAATATATAATCTTCAGTCATTTTAATGAGCCTTGTTTTATGACAGCATTGTCTGCATTACACTCTAAGTAACTCTCCTGTGCCGGCGCGTCCACTGGGAACACTGTCTTAACAGAGGACGAACGGGAAGAAACAGTGCACCCCCTTCGTGCTAAAAATGGTCTGTGTGAGTTTCCTCACACTTTGCGTTGAATCCTCGTGCTACTGGAACATGGGGCAGCTCTGCAACGCCTCTGTGGCTGAACTGTACTGGAGGACATTGTCATAGAAACCAGTCAGCTCCTCTCGCATGTCCTTGGCAGTCCTCCCCCCTGAGCCGCGGTACTTCATAGAAAGCAGCTTGGAGCAAAGGTAGTGGAGCCACAGTATGTTGGTATGAGGGTGGTAAGCAGCCCAGTTATTCCTGATAAAAGACACAAACAGCATGAGAGGATCAATAAATCAACAACAATGCTGCATTTCTCACTGTGCTGTCATGAACTTTAACAATGCCAAGAGGGTCATATTTGACACGTGAATTTCTGAGACGGCTACATCATCAGTGTGAACCCACACTCTAAAGCAGTGCTGTCAAACATGGGGCACAGGGGCCAGTCCGACCTAATAGTCTGGCCCGCTGCACTGCTTTATAAAATGTGAGGGATTTTTTTTTCTCCACAGCTTTTCTGTGAATTAACAAAAACTTTTAGTCTTATAATTACAGGACTGTGTGGGCAATGAGCTACCAGAATTGTTTGGTTTTTTGTTGTAACTTTAAGCATTTCTCACAATTTGAGTCTAAAGAAACTCAAAAACAGAATATTCTCATCATTTCCCTTATATTGAGATCACTCTGAGATTAAATGTGCAGTTAAACTTCTGTACAGTGACAGACAGGGCAGTCTGACCCACTTAGGATTAAAGTGGGCTGTCTGTGGCCCACGACGTAAAATCAGGTTGACATTTGTGCTCTGGAGAAAAGGCCAACGGCAGGGAATGTCCTGACCTCCTGATTCACAGGGAATTATGCAACCTCGCCTCACTGCTTTTTTTCCTTCTTTTTAAATTTGACATAATTACAAACATGTTTTTATGAGCGTATCAAAGAAAAAGAAATCCTACATAATAGCAAAGAAAAATTATAATTTACTAGAACGTAACCAGTTCAAGTTTAACAGTATCACTGGTTTCATTTTGTTTCCAGGTTTGTTTCCTCATTTCAGTTAAGTTTATTTATAATGTTGGTGGTATTCGTCATTTCAGGACACAAAGAACTGACTCCATGTCATCATCTCAGTCTCAGACAAATGAACAAATCACTCGTTCTTTCTGGTTTAATTGAAAAGTATGATGAAACTGACCTGGACAAAAACTAAAAATATTTACTGTATATTTTTATTCTAGTTTGTTTTGTTTAGTAGGTGCACAGTGATAGATGTATAGAGATACAGCTATAGAAAGATACAGAGACATAGAGTGAGATAAAGACTTTAAGCCTTTACTACACAGAGACTCCTGTTATATGGCACCATAGATGCTTGATCACTTAATGGACTGACCCGTTTTCCTGTCTCATGAGTCTGTAGATCTCAAACTGGTAGTCTCCCTGTCCCATGAAGAGCTCTTCATCATTTGAGATGTCACAGGACACAGTCAAATCATCTACAACACAAAAGCAACATTTTAGAACCACTACGTAATATTCACTATGTGTATAACACAATCCATTCAAAGTATGACAGTAAGCAAGTAGAAAAATATCTGACCGATTTCTAGTCTGGAGAGAGAATAGTCAATGATGCGGACCAGCACCCCTCTGGTTTCCAGAGAGTGGGTGGTTCCATTGATGAGGAAGCTCCCCGTCTTCTGCTTGGTTGTTTTGACCAGCACATTTCCCCAGTGCAGGTCCCTGCAATAAACAGTGTGTAGGGTTAAACTGTTAGAGTAGAGTTCCAGCTGAACATTTGTTAGTTTCCTTCTAAACACTAGAGGGTTTTGTTTTGTTAGCGGGGAACAAACTGCATCTGTACGCGTCTTCTTGGGAAACTGTCAGTCGGTGCTGTAATTTATCAATGTGTGTCAGTACCTGTGTTCAAAGTGAAGCTCCTGCTCAGCAACAGCCAAGGCAGCAGTAACCTGGTGAAGGATGCTCTTCGCCACCGCTAAAGATGCCAACTTGAAAACACAACAAGAGCATAAATTAGACAAAGTCTTTTAGACTATTTAAGTGCAACATTCAAGGCATCCAATTTCCCCACGAGTAAACATCCCTGCAAATTCACCCGATAATCAGTGCAGTGAGAAAAAGTGCAAAAAACAAAACAGGTCATGAGGTCCGAGCACCTGTGCCACACACACTGAGCACCTTCTTCCTGAATGTGTCGTCTGAATGTGTCGTCTTCATGTCGACACATTCAGACGTCAGAGTCAGGAAGAAGGTGCTCAGCGTGTGTAAGACCTCAAGTCAGAAAATATTCATAAAACCTTGCAGGGAGATGAGATGTGAATGTTGTGTAACAGCAATTTAAGTTTCTAGAAGCCAGAAAAAGTCCAGCCGTGCCAAAGATAACACTAGTCCGCAAGAATTTTCAGAAGCAAATAATTTCTTTAAGATGTTCATCATCTTCTCTCATTACCTCCAGCGTGCAGTAATTTATGGTCTGGCTGACATTAAGCTGTAATGACTCGACTCAAGAACTTGCTATTTTTATGCAGCCGCTCTCGTCATTAAAATTTAAAAACATTTTTACTGAGAGTGTGAACGTGAAATAAGCAAAGGCTTCTTTTTAGCTTAATCTTCAGTAATGACAATTTGAATACAAAGCGCTTTAACTGACCACACACACTTTCAGCTTGTGTACTTTCTACATTCAGCCAATGTAAAAGTAGTTTTATCTCCAAGCTACCAGCTTTACCTTCTGTATCTCTGAACAGTCACTGAGGTGGCAGATAAAAGCTCAACATTTCCACAAAGACACGGGGAAAGCTTTGATCCCTACCGTTCCGTTGCTGTTCTCCAAGTCGATGCCGCCAAACTCAAACTCCAGGATTAGGAACATTTGGTCATTTTCAAAGAAATCTGAGCAAAGACACAAAAAGAGAAACCCAAATCACATGATTTGCGTATTTTAGGGACCGAGTGGGTTCATTTATGACCCCATTTTAGAAAGAAAGTCTAAAATATTTTTTAATGGCTTTATATTATTTTCTTAATCAAAAATTTGTTTTTGTTTTGTTAAAAATCTATGACAAATAGATTTTTAACAACAGGCAGAACAATTACATCCTCTTACACTAGAGGGCAGTACAACTACCTGCTGTAATTAAATGGGTACCAACTGCCAGGAAAACAGAAGAAGACAAAGAAGAAATTAATTAACAGCCAAGTCGATCTGACCTGGGTCCTGCAGAAAAACCCAACCCTGATGAAGGCCCTAGCACGAGTAGTGGTCAGAAAAAAGCAAAAAAAAAAAAAAAAAGTACACTGGGGAAAAACTGACCCAATTCCACTATGACTGGTGTGCAGGGGGGAAATTATCAATATGCTTTTTGTGACATTTTTATTTGGTGGTGTGTTGTGTGATTTGGGGAGCACTGATCTAATGATGTGGGGGGCATTTTTTTAGGGCCACTTTGGGCCACTTAATATCTACCAAGCATCATTTAAACACCACTGACCACATCCATCCCTTTTTGACCAGTGTACCCATCTTTGATGGCTGCTTCCAGTAGGATACACACTATGTCACAAAGCTCAAATCATCTCAAACTGTTTTTTGTTTTCTTTTTTTAAACACAACAATGAGTTCACTGAACTGAAACAGCCTCTAAAGTCACCGTATTTGAATTTAATAGATGATGTTTGGGATGGGGTAAAACCAGATTCCCATCATGGATGTGCAGTTGATAAATCTCCAGCATCCATGCAATGATGGCATGTGGATACGGCCAAAATCTCTGAGGAAAGTTTCCAGCATTTTGGTGAATCTGTGCCACAATTAAGGTGTGACTAAAAAAAAATTAAAATCTATAAATGTACAGCTGGTCATAAAGAAAACAAACAAACAAACAAAAACAACAACAACAACAAAAACAAACAAAACAAAAAAACACAGCAAGTTGGGCAAGAACTTTTTTAACATTAATAATTAAATTAAGTTGAATCTTAGTTAGAGAGTAAGTTAACCCCTAACCCTAAGAAATACACAAAACATGTTCTTGTGAATAAATTATAATGAGCTCTGTCTCACTGACCTGGTCTGTCGTTCTCTGAGCCTTTCTGTTGGTCAAATGTGTCCCACGCTTTCAGGAAATCTGCAGGGTAGCAGCCTTGAACACAGTGAAGACTATGGGGAGAAAAATAGACACAAAGTCACATTAAGACTCAAAACTACTGAGGCACTAACAGAAAAAAAGACCAAAGAAAATACTTACTCTTTGAGTCCAATAAAACCATGGGTCTGGTTGTGCTGCTTCTCTTTGAGGCTGCTCAGCTCCCTGGTAGAAGAAAACAAAACAAAACACACAAACACTGCTCATTAGAGCTGTTCAGCTGGAGTACTTTGATGTGGTTCACCATTAGGTATCACTGTACTGAAACATACAGACCTTATAAGCTCTAGCATTACAGCAAATGGACTGCATATAGTGAGCAGTGTGTACCTGCGGTTACTTACTTAGAGATAATAATTTCATGGAGAATCTCTCCAAAGGTCTTCTGGTCCTCTCCGTTCACCTTCTCACTCCCCTCTACTGGAATGATCTGAAAATACAATCCAGGGTGGGACTTCTTGTGTTGAACGTTTGCAGTTTTTTCAGTAACATTAGTGGTTTTATTTTTGAAGCACATTATAACTCAATTGGTTTATACTACAAATTACAGGCCTGTTCCCTGCCCTTTTAGTTCTGAGCCATCATCAATGCCCCCTTTGTGTTTTCATTGATTCATTTTGGCCTCCTGAGCTTCATGTTGAAGTATCTTTGCTCCCTTTTCGTTCTTTTCTACTACTTAAAAACTATAAGACCAGCTCAGGATCAGAAAAGGGCCAGAAAAGGAAAAACAATGCACAATATTTACCTTCTTTGATACAACTCACATCTGTAACTCTCTAACAGAGCTCAGTCAACGCTACACTTCTAAAACATGTTGTTCACATACACTCAAATGTGCTTACTTTGAGGGCGACGGTGTCTCCTGATTCGTTGTTGGTGGAGAAGACTTCCCCAAAGGTGCCCTCTCCAATCTTCAGACACTGCTTCATACGCTGGGGGAGAATGCACTCTTCCCAGGGCAGAGGCCGCTGCTGGCCACATTCAGCATACACCTTCTCTGCGTCTGACAGGTCTGCGTCTTCACAAACCTTCAACAACAGACAAGTGGGAGGAGGTTACGTGCATCCACAGCCTGGATGTCACGCCATCAGGTCTAACGACCCAAATGCAAAGTGCAGAGAAACCAACAGAAAGTCTGAATATATAACTTATGTGCGTTTAATACCAGGGAATGCTGGCCCAGCAGCTGTGACCGGAGCCGCTTGGGGAGTGGCGTCCGTAAGGGTGTGGTAAAGAGATCCCGACTGAGATCAGCAGTGTCCGTCCTCCCAGGAGAGCCCGACGCTGATAGACGTAAACTCCTCGGAGTGAGCAGCACTAAGGAGAGGGAATGAGGGGGTGGGGGGCAGAGAGAGAGAGTGTAAGGACTCTCAAAGTCAAACTAAAAGCTTAAAATCCAAACACCAGAGTGTACATCATTACCCAAGCCTTTGCGATGAACAGAGAGGGCGGCTTTGATCCGGCTCCAGGTTTTTGTGTTTGGTGTGAAATCAGCCAGCAGGGATGAGAGGTTGAGCCGAATTGCTTTCACCGGGGTGGAGAAATTCATGGTAGAGCCCAAAAACTCCTACATATAGCACATACAACAGGCTTTAGGTTAAATGACTTAAAAGCCTTTAAATGTTTGATTAGTGCTCGGTGGATCGTGACAGAAAAACTTAAGAGTTAACACAGATCTGCTCTGTGATCAGAAATATTCTGCTTCTTCACTTACGGGAAGAGTCAATAGCTTAATAGTTTTTATGAGGTTTGGAGATCAAATGAAGTAATCATTTGTGGCACTAAAGGGACAATTCATCCACAAATTGTATATAGATAGATTATTTTCATGCTAATTTGCCCAGTTTTGGAGATTTTGGCTGCATGGACATTTGCCTTCCTTTGAATACAACCAAACTACATTGCAGCTACATGGAAGCTTGTGCTCGCTACAGTGTGAGAGCACCTAAACATTATATGCTTACCCATCACCAGAAATGTGATGTTGGTGAGATGCAGGATTTCTTTATAAATGCAGCAATGAGTGCAAAAATAGGAGATACTGGTAAGCTGGAAAACTTGGAAGCCAATTAGAATCTTTTGTCACACCACATGTTCAACATCAAGAATAATTATCTGGTCACTAGCTTCGTTGGCATGTTTTAACTCAACTCTGGTACAGGCTGAGAGAGCAGACACCCCCTCTATCTCTTGTAGTGGTATTGAGTGGTGTCTGTGTGTGTGTGTGTGTGTGTGTGTGTGTGTGTGTGTGTGTGTGTGTGTAAAATAAGATGGGGTCAAAAAGTCCCCCTCTAAACTCAGTCAGAGTTGGCTTCTTCTCCCACAGTCGATCACCTGCTTCCATCTCATTCCATCTCCACTCCTCAGTCACACTAACCCTCTGCATGTCCTCTTTCACTACATCCATTAACCTTCACTGAGGTCTTCCTCTTTTCCTCCTACCTGGAAGCTCCATATTAAACATCCTTTGTCCAGTACATCCACTATTACTCTGGATAAATACAACATAATAAAACCAGTGCTGGTACCAAAAAAAACAAGATTTTTCATAACACACAGGAAAAGACCCAGGGAAACCGAGTTAATGATAAAAAAAATATGGCTAAAAAAATAACCCTAAAAACCATAAATTTCACACCCGAGCCTCAACTCTTGTGGCTCAGTAACAAATACTTGTTACCATCAAGACATCGGGAAACCAAATGTGCAGGTTAATTAGTGCAGCTGCATCTGATTAATACTCTAATAGTCAGCATCATTTGTTGACTGGAGGGATTTACAGAAAAGCAAAAGCATCAACTTAAATGGTAACTTCAACAATGAACCCATTAACCATCACCTTCATTATCCATCCAGCGCTGCTGAACATGCGAGCCTACTGTTTCAGCTGTCACTCTGAATTTGATTCTTACCTTTGGTTGCTTGTGCTGTGAGGGGATCATCTCATTGATGCTACAGTCCACAGCCCTGCTCCTGATCATGTGCGTGCTGGCGTTGCCTTTGTTTTTCCAGCGGCTCACGCTCATGCCGCTTACGCACGCCTTCCTCGTCGTCCCAGGGCGGTCTGTGGATGCGCTCCGCTGTTTCTTTTCCTTCTGAACCACGGGCATCTTTTTTCTCTTCTTTACAACTTCTCTGTCTGAGGCGTTCTCATCCTCAGAAGTAGTCAAACGTCCGTTCTTCACGCTGGCTTTCGAGGCAGTCGTCTCTTTACTGTCATCGCTCTCCGACAAGTGGTCCGTCTTTGTCTGGTCGTCACTAGCTGAGTCGGGCACATCTCCGGCTGGTTTTAGCAGAGCACCTTTGGGACTCATAATTTCTTTCAACAGTGACAAATTGACTCTCTTTATCCCAACAATAATGTTATCTGTTAGACATTTCTCCTTCAGCCCTGCTGTGAGATCTGCTGCACATTCTGTCTTGGCTGATTGTGTCTTACCCAAATCTTCCTCTGTCTGCTTTGAGAAGCCTTTTAGTTGCTCTTGTGACAAAACCAGGTTCTTCATCTGGACTGAACACCTCTTAGTAAGACTTTTACTCTTTGCCACTATAGCCTCGCCTTCCACTGTCTGCACGGTGCTGCTGGACTCCAAATGTGTGCTCATTATAATCTCAGAGCTGCTGTCTGTGTGATGAATAGACTGAACATAAAATACCGATTCTGACTGCTCCATAGGTGATGCGGCCGAGTGTTCGGCTGACTGCTTAGAGTTAACTAATGGAGAAATGTTAGTGTTGCAACTCTGACTCACTGAAGCTTCTTGGTCAAAACTATTACGGATATCATTGACTGTACCTGATGAATGAAGACAAAACGATGCTTTTAAAGACTCTGACAGATCGACCGCTTCACTGCTGTCCACAGGCTGTTTGTTTGTTTGTCGGCTGTGCAGTGAGTTTGAATGTCCCAGACAGGATGAGTAGGTTGTTTCACAGCTCAGCTCAGCGAACAAGTCTAATCTCTCCAGCGGCACGGTGCAGCGTGTGGACAAACATTTCTCCTTCAGCGTCTCGATCAGCCAATCTAACCCTCCTGCTGCTACAGATACAAACTGACTGCTGCTGCCACTGTCTGCAGACAGCAGATTTGCACTCTGTAATTTGCCTTCATTTTTAGACTTTGATTCACTTCTTCTCTTGGGCTCTGAAAATAAATCAATAGATGGTTCTATGTGGTCAGGTAGGTCTGTGTCTGTCTGCTGGCAGTGAAGCGAACAATCTGGTGGGGAGACTATGCCGTCTACTGACATGGATGGAGGAGTGCAGGACAGATTGTTGACTGAAAATGGTTTAAGCTTCCCGCGTTTGCTGAAGGATCCTGCTGACGGTGTAGAGCAGAAGATGGGTTTCCTGGGGCAGGGTCCAAGACTGCAATCTGCCAACTCGTTGAGAGATATCTCTCGGAAGGGAGCGCTCATAGAGTTCTCTGCACTTGACGGCCCCAATGCCGGAGGCAGTTTTCTTTTCCTGGAAGACCTGCTGTAAGGAAAGGCTGTAGAAGTGAAGTCATCTGAGGAGCTGAGTATACTGACAGATGCTTTGGGGACTTTGGGTTTAATCACAGCGGCTCGTCTACGTTGGGTTACAAAGCGGCCTGCAGAAGATGGATAAACACTAGAAAGCAGGAGAAGAGAGGATGAGAGCTAAAGGTTACTGCAAATAATGATGACATTTCTGTTAACAGAGCTCTTAAAGACATGAATGCTCACTTTGAGTTTGTCCTCATTTTATCTGAATTTCTGTGGCCTTTTAGTGCAGACGTTTCTTCCTCACTCTCCGTGGTGACAGGAACCTGCTGGCCCCTCCGCTTCATCAAAACTCTGTGTCCAGACACAAGCCGGCTCGTCCTGATAACGGGAAAAGACACAAATCATTTCACAAACAGACAAATAAATGCAAAAGAGATGCTTTAAAAGTTGTGAATGGCTAACAATAGTCACTCACTGCAAACCAAACGCTGAAAGTGCTGAGGTAGAGAGTAAAATAGAGAGAGAGAGAGTAAAGAGAGTAAAAAGAGAGAAGTTAGGCAGAAACAAGTCAAAGTAATGCAAAACATTTTGTATCAAAAAGCCTGCTGATAGAAAACTCACAACTCATTTTTAATCATTTAAAAAGTAGTTCCAGCATCTCAAATGTAAAGATGTTTTTCTCTGCATGATTATAAATTTGAGTTTGTTTTGGGACTGCTCTGGCAAAAGTAAGTTTCACTTGAGACATCTGTTTAAACTCTGAGAGCAGCCAAAGTGCAATTGTCAGTATATTTTTTTACATTTGATATTGATTTAGACAAGCAGCTCAAGAGCTGACTCTGCAAACTGCAGCTTTTGGAATACATTTCACAGAAACTGCTGAAAACTGTTTGATCAGCCTTCAGTTTGCCAGAAATGTCAAACCTCTGCTTACATTCACAGTTGTGGTTATATTTAATAGAACCCCAAAACTCTCAACATGCGTTGTCATTTTAGTAATGTGTTGTTGCTTTGTTGTTTTTAAATGCCCAGACCTGGTTGTTTTGCTCTGCTGAGTTAATACAGAAGGAGGAGGTGGAGCGAGCATCCTGCTGTTCTCCTCATCGCTGCTAGTCTCCGTTATACAACGTATGGTCTTTCTTTTGGCAGGACGCACTGCTCTACGACTGGCCACACTACTCTTCTTCTTTCTAAGGAAGGGAAAGAAATGGTGTGCACCACTCACACATACAATACAACAAAAAAAAAGCAAACTACTTCAAGGATATTTTTCTAGCCTAAAATAATCTAATAATTCAAATGCAGTAATACTGACTGCAATGCTATTTACCATTTATTACAATATTCACAGACCTGGCTGTCCTGCTCTGCTGAGCAGGTGGAGGGAGAGGAGGTGCCTTCTCCTCATTGCTCATGTCCTCTTCATCCACACTCTTCTCAGTCAGACAAAGCATTGCTTTCTTCTTGGCAGGACGAACGGTTCTTCCAGTCAAGGCATTGGTGCTCTTCTCCCTGTTAAATGAAAAGCAGATGAAGCAAAGAAGATAGTCAGGCTCACAATCAGAGCAGGAAACTCTGATTGACAACTAAACTGTACTTTGCACACGTCCACAGGGGGTTGTTATGTATGTACAAACTGTTGATTTACTCTACATTTTTGCCACTGTTTTAATTAGCTACAGTTTGGTGTATTTAAGATATTTAACTATATTTTCATATAGTAAAAATATAATAAAACGAATCCTTTATAAATATATTAATAACTAAAGACTTCAGATATGTGACTGTATGGACTGGCATTTCTGTGGCTTCCATACACACCAATAATATATTTCTTATAAGCTAAAACTAAAAAGTAGCTGCACAGTTTTTGTGATCCATAATGTAGAGAAAATACTGAAAAGACGGTTTAGTAAAGAAAATTATAAACATACCTTATCCTCTGAGGTTTGGACGGCTCAAAGACGGAGACATCCGAGGAGGACGGGGTGCTGTCGAAGGCCTGCTTGCGGTCTTCAGGTGAGATCCAGGCGGACACCTTCCGCCTCTGTTTCCCGTACGTCTTCAGATATAGCGGCTTTACTGGCTTCATGTTTGACTTCCCAGCAACAACCGTGCCAAAAGGTAAAACTTTTATAAACTACAACTGGAGATTTACCGCGGCTGGAGCACACAGGAGTAAGCCACAGTCTGACAGGTTTATATATCGACCGTTGACTGTGCAAAACCACCAAACCACTACAATGATTTTAATAAAGCGTAACCGAAGAACTAATTCTCAACTAACTCAAGCGTAATAACAGTTTTAGCCTGTATCCATGGTTGCTAGCTTTATCTTTTTCTTGTCTTGCTAGAAATCGGAATAATCCAACCCGCTTCTTGTTCAAACTGCTGGAAAACGGTGATTGGTCTGCAACTGTTCGGTGGCTTTATCACAGCGCCCCCTGGAGGATTGGAGTAATAGCAGCAGGCGTTTATATTAGTTGCAATTTTTCCTTTTTGCTGTCCTCTTGGCCAGGTTTCCGGTGGAAAAAAACATTTTAATTTCAGTGAAACTTAAATATATAAATATAGTATATATAAAAAAAACTTTGCAAAAACTGAATGTAGCTTCTATCTTGTGACAGGAATGATGTGATATCACTCATGAGAGATATGTGTAAGATATGATTCACAGATTCACCCGTGTTTCATCTTGAAAGTAAACATTTTCCTTAGATTAGTTAGATTTACATTACTTAAATACACTTACTACATTTCATGTAATGGAGGCTACTGGAGATTTGGAGCCCATGCCAGCAGTTCCAACTGGGGTTTTTAATTAAAGAAAAAAATATATATATATATATCATCATTTGCACCCAAATAGTTAAATGTTGCTGTTGGGTAGTTAGTTACTGCTCCAACAACAGGTAGTTGGAAAACGTATTGCCTCTGTTTATTAATCCTCAAAGCTGACAGTAGATTTTTTTTAGCATAAATATTTGCTAAAGTAAATAAATAATATTTCCGTTTTTCCACTTTGATGTTTGTTTGTTTGTTTGTTTAGATTTTTTTTTTAGTAAAATCGCCAACATTACTTTATTTTATTGTTAACCATGTAAGCGTTACTTTCTTTGTGAAATCAAATGATCAGTTATAAATACTTGACACAGTGTGTCACAAAATAACTTTAGAATAAAGACCCATTTATGTGATTTAGTTTGGACTAATTCAAAATGCCTAAGTACCACGTCACACAGTGTAGTAAGTAGATTTCACCACCAGGTGTCATAATTTTAAAAGAATATTCCCCAAATTTGGTCTATGCTGAATGACACCATATTAATTTAATGATTCAATAAATAAAATAAAGTTTTGTCTTTATTTGTATTATTCATATTAAGGGGGCAACATAAAGCGCTCACTGCAAACTACAACTCATAGAAATGTTTAATTTGTAAATGTTATCATGACCAATGGATAGCAGCAGAGGAAAAGTCAAAAGCAACCTGTTAAATCCTCTAAATACAGAAATGTTTCACTTCACGTGTTGACTCAAAGATAAACTCCAGCATACATTAAACTCCACATTTAATAGACCCAGCGTGGCTCCAGCCTAAACTGGATTATGCCCACTTAACTTTTATTGAATTGAACTGATTTTTCTTTTTAAATTTGTGTATGTGCTTATGTATTATATTTTTCAGCCTTAACTAAATATGCACTGTTGCCAGATCTTATATGGCATTCATTTGTGTATATTATGAAATGTATCTTAAAATTTGCCAAAACCAAAATGGTATAGCCTACGTATAAGTATGTTCATTTCACACAGTCAGTTTTTGTTTGTGGCTCAACTGTTGCACAGTTTTGCTTATTATCAGTACAAACGGCTACAAAAACAGGTTTATTTACACTGTACTTGCAGTAATAGTTAACCTTTTGAACATACTTGAACAAGCAAATATTAGATTTTTTTTCTGCACCAGTGCTTGGATAAGGGGATCAAAGACACATAGACATTTTGTACTATTTTCACAGTTGAAAAGAATGAAATAACAGTTTAGTCACATAGAAAAGGTAAGTACACCCCTAACTTTATCATACCTTAAAACCATAAAGCTAGTGTGTGAATCTGGGAAAGGATTTAAAATATAAACAAACAAAAATTTCCAAGAGCTGAGGATTTCAAACACCTATAAAATTCAGCCCAAGAGCAGACTGCTTGAGGCTTAAAAGTGTTTGTATCTAGTAAAAATGAAAAGAATCTACAATAACATGGATTTGCCACTAATTTGACCTGCAAGGAGAAAGTCTTCACTGTTCACAGAGCATTAGAGCAAATCTGTAGTTTGCTAGTGAAAACAGACAGACAAATCAAAGAGGGAGGCCACAGCAGCAGTAGACATTTTTGAGCTTTATAAAGAGAAGACTCTAATACCTACTATTAAGCGCGGATCATATCTAACAGTGCTTGCAGATGTCCAAGGGAAATTGCTGATAGCTTCATTCAAACAATTATCATTTCCACATAGAAGAAACTGATGTTATAAAATGGTATAGTCGAAAGCAAAGGTCCAGACTTAGATGCCGTTGAAGTGCTGGTTGTTTGTGCATGTAAGGAAAACCAGCTTCTGATGCCAACATGTGCAAACGTACATAAAAATTCAGTATATATGGCAAAAACAGAGTTTGAACAATTTAAATAAGCTTGTCAATAGTCAATAATTGGTATGACACCTTTATTCTTCAGCACAGCCTCAACTCTTTCAGGCAGCTTTCTTGTCATTTCTTTAGGTAGTCTTAGTTCTCCAGGCTTCTTGAAGGACATTCAAAGCTTGTCTTTGGATGTTGTCTGCCTTTTGTTCTGTTCTCTGTCAACATGATCCCACAACACTTTAATAGTGTTTAGGTCTTTGCTCTGGGGAGGCCAAACCTTGACTGATAGTTTCATTGGATGTGTTTTTCTATCCGAGTGTGCTTTTATTGCATTCGCGGTGTATTTGGGATGCTTCTCGTGCTGAAAAATAAAGCTATATAAAGCCCCAATTGGCATTTTATATGACTTCAACTAAAGATATGAGAACAAATTGTGTGTACCTAAAGATGTGTTAAGTGTCTTAACAAACAAACAAACAAACTCTGAAAAATTTGAGGTGCAAGATCTGAACTGAAAAAATAGTGAAAAAGCAACCTATGTCCAAAGGAAAACTCTGGAAGATCTTCAGAAAGAAATTAAGATGTCTCGAGACTTTTGCACAGTACTGCTTATACAGTAATTTCCACATTATGCTTGCTTATTATTATATTATACATTTTAACCTATTCTCTGCAGTTATTCCTTCCCATCTCGTGTGTTAGGAATAATCATGCTTTCTGTCGACATTTTCATTGTCACTTTTTTTTTGGACAATGCTTTCCTAACCAACAGTTCATCTTTGCTACTGAAACCTCTTGATTTAAAGCTGCCAGCAGGCATCACAGATTAAAGCGCTAATATTGAGCCGCTCTCTGCGTAGGCAGTAAAAACAGAGGAGCGTTTGCTTCCGGAGCAGCGTCCCCCGGTTCCCCCTGCCGGAGACCAGCGGCATCTGGGAGGGAGGAGAAAAGGGAAACAATCCGAGAACGGAGGGGTGGAGAGAGAAAAAAAAGACAGGAGCTCTGCGAGGAGTACGTGAACCCGCAGGAGAAGAGGTGAGTGATGTGGTATGCCGATAAATTTCGCTTCAACGCAGGGACTTGCGGTCGTTTTACGTCTCGTTCAAATGAAAAACGGGAGTTAACTTTTCCCGTAATCTTCCCCGGGCGACGCAGTGATTGGCATCTGAGGGGCCCGCTGTGTTACACACGGTTGGCGAAGGTGGTGGTGGTATAGGAGGATAGGCTGGGGCGGCAGATGAGGGGAGGGGGCATTTACGGGACCCAGGGTATGCTTCTTTCACTTTATTGTCACGTATTTTCCCGGTGTCCGTGGACGAGCTCTCACACAGCGTTCAGGGAGTCACACGTTCAATGCGCAGCCGTAAACGGAGCACGGTCGCGGGCAAGGCAGCTGCCGCTGACTCCAGCTTGACTTTTTAACTCAGCCGCTGTGTCGAGGGGACCGAAAAACAGGAGAACCGTCCGACGGTGGACACAACATACGTGTAAAATAACCTTTGTGGCACCTAACGGCTCTTAAACGTGTGTCGTCTTCATGCAGAGGGCCTAGGCTCAGGTAAGAGACGGGGGAAACTGTCCAATCATCCAAACTTGGCCAACCTCAAGACAAAAACAAGGCTTTTTTTTATGCTTCACACCCCTAAATACCTTCATATGAGGCAACTAGCCAGTTTGGTGCATTAAGCTAAGTCAGTAAGATATAATATTCATTTCGGCAAGTGACCAAAATAAAAATAAAAAAAAATCAGAAAATTTTGAGTAAAGCCTAGATTGGTGTTTTTATCAGTTATTCGTGGATCAGGCAACAATGTGACCTTCCTCACATCTTCAGTTGTATAGTAAATCATTTAAATTTAAGATGATTGATCCAACAAGTATCAGTCTGTCACTCCAACAGTGGCTTAAACCTTTAATCAATTATTAATTTTCTGTTTGGAACTAATTAGCTGACAGATTAATTCAGCCTGCTCCAGTTTTCTGTCCTGTGGTTTCCATCCAGAGGTTGGAAACATTCCCATGTCGTGCTCTGTTTACAGCAACAATTTAAGTAATAAAAAGGCTCATTGTGAAACAAACAGGCATAAAGGGGGTATTCTCTTCACTTAGGCATATTACATTGAATAGTGTGTGGGGCTGTAGGCCATCAGAAACCCCTGGGAGCCCAGTCAGGGACTTGCAGTGGTGCTTGGTCCTGGTTGGTTGTGGCTAGCTAATCATTTCCAGCCTTCCTCTGGTTGTTTCTGCCAGAGCTCCCTGAGAAGATACGGCTGTTTGTTTTATGCAAACATGGAGCCACTTAATTGCATGTTTATGTTTTTGCGATATAAAGAATCTAGAGGAGGACGTGAATAGCTTTCCTGTTTTAATTTTCTTAGAGGTAGGGAGGAGAAAGAGAGAGGGGAGAGAGTGAGAGTTTGGGGTATGTAATGATTGTGCATAAACACCTAGAGGGAGCGTCACTGTTGACTCTTGTGGTAAGACTGTAAACGCTCGGGACACAGTTCATGTAATATATTGCAGCCTATGAGGAGAAGGAGTGCTGAAGTTGTTGACAATAACACCAATTGTCAGAGGACCCGATTTCTTCTTTTAGAGTGCACCACTGAGGTTTCACTGCCAGCCTTTCTCTCCTGGCTCTGCTGTATTTGTTTTGCATCACATTTGCACTGGTACTTACTTACTGGTGTATCTGTTTCAAAGGTGCAGTCATGTTAAAAAGCCTCATGAGTAAAGCATGCTTTGAGTCTGATCTAAATATCTTCCCAGTTCTCCCTTTTCCTGCCTTTGCTTCCTTTTTTTATTTTTTATAAGCACTTTGTTGGTAAACAGCTTGTGCTCTCTATTTTAAGCTGTGGTTGTGGCGGTGTCGGTTTGGTGAGTTCATTTGTGCAATTGCAAAACTGAATGTGTCACTGGCTGTACCACCATAGTAGAAATGGTGCACTGTCATCCTCTGCCTCGCCTCCCTCGCTATCCTTGCAGCCTCTATACCCTGCTGTCTTGCTTTTCATTCAAACCTAGCCCTTCTCTGCAGTGTGTGTGTGTGTGTGTGTGTGCGTGCGTGCGTGCGTGTACATGATGTCATTGCTAATTGCTCAGGGCTTTTGGGTTTGGGTTAAGTTGGTTTATATTCTGCTCCTCTCTGTGTTGCCAGCCTCTGTCGTCGCTTCATCCTTCTTTTCCCTCGTCATTTTCTCTCTCTCGCTCCTTTGCCCTCCCTCCCTCCCTCTTGTAGCATTTCTATACAGCAATCAGGAGTTGCTGAGTGTGGAAAAAGTGACTCGGACATTTATGGGTCGAGTTTTGGGCCAAGCACTGCAGACTGTTCCTGAGTGCGTCTTTGTTTTAGCTCTGGTAATATTTGGTATGAGCTCCTCGCTTTCAAGATGCCAACTCATCCTCAAAGGAAGGCGTGCTGCTGCACGATTTGGACACATGCACAGAATGCAAGCGCAAGTCGGTAATGTCTCGTTTTTATATGAAATGAATCAACACATGGCACCTGACCCCTGAAGAATCAGGATTTTAGAAGTTTAGCAGTTTTACAGTCAAAGAACATGAGATGAATGTCAAAACCTTTTCAGCATTTCTGACCCTTAATAATTTCATGAAATGTTGGTTTCAAATCAGTTTTACTGCAGTGTAAGGGTGAGGTAAAATCTTAGCGTTATATTCTGAAGGCAAATTTATTTTTATTTTGTATTTTTTGATTCGAGCATCAGTTCTGCAGCATATATCATTGTTGCACTGGCAAAGTTGCACTTGGGTCAAATTAAGCTTTAGCCTGTGGAAGTTCTGCTTTTCTGTGAGGCAGATAGGAAAGGACGGGAAGATGGAGTAAGGTGAAAAGCATGCAGGAAATGATCTGTGGTGGCCTTGCGGCATATTGGTATCCCACTCAACCCAGGGAGCTAAACCACCTCCCAAAGGTCTCAATTTTAACCTGTATTTTAATACCAGGCTCATCCTTAAGCTGTGTGAAAATGATTTCTGAGATAGTCATTTTTTTTTTGTTAATGACTGGTATCTGTGAAAGAGTGTTCAGATATTCCATATAATAGCTGATCAAATGGCTTTAGGTGCTGAAGAAGATTTTCAGAATCCTCATAAAGTGAACATGCATGGACATCAGAGACGGTCTGTTTGTTTTTAGCCCTTTATGTGGCTAGTTGTTGTACTTTTGGGATTATAAGGGCTAAAAATGCAAAAAAAAAAAAGATTTTTAAAAAGAGCAAAATTTGAGGACCTAGTATGTAGATAAAGTTTTGCATGCCTTCATTAAAAATACTTGAATCGTGTGATGGAGGGGCTCAGGTGGGCATTTTTGTCACATTTGGTTGATTGACCCTAATCCAGGCTGTCACCTTGCAAAGCTTTGAGCACAGCCTAAAATATGTTTCAATAGCTGCGCTAGCCACAGTCCTCAGCAGAATGGGTGCAGTTGTTGGAAAGACGATAAACCTGCATGTGAACGATCCCGGGACTTTCTTGCCTTGCAGCACCAACTCGTTAGTCTGTGTGTGGTCGGGGTCATGCACAGCAGCTGACGAGAAAGCGTGGTGAAAGTGTGCGTGTGTGTACATGCTTGTGTGACTGAGCGTTTCTGCGTGGGTGTGTGTGAGCAATCAGATAAAGAGTTCGGAGATCCGCTACCACCACCCTTCTTCCCTTGTGTAACAATACTTCTGGTCCGCCCCTGACCAAACAACTGTTTGTGTGTGTGATTTTTAGTCGTGTGTGTGTGTGGTGTGTGTGACCAGATTGGACAGATGAATGATGAATTAAGGACAGCAGAGAGTAGATTCATCCCAGGCTGTCATGCTGGCAGGATAACCACGCTACGATTTGTTTGTGTGGATTTATGTGTGCTGCTGGGTCCGGGAGACTGTATGTGTGAGTTGTCAATCTTTTTTCAGCATCTCATTCTCTTCACTTTCAGCCCCCTATCGATGCCTCTCAATAGGGTTATTGTGCCCACTGTTAGGCAGGCTGCAGTGTGTGTGTGCGTGCATGCGTGTGTGTGTGCGCGCATTGTTGTTGCAGGGAGCAGACAGCCGTGAGGTGTGTTTGAACAGGGAAGGAGCACAGAGGCCCTGTTCATCCTGCGGGGTGTGAAGCCAGATGATAGGGCCCCTTTTTTTTTTTCTCATCTTTCCATCTGTCCGTCTGTCTCGCCTGTTTTTTGACAGCTTTTCGCCCGCATGCTTGCTCCTCATCGCCGCCTTTTCCCCCCTCCACTTTTTTCCGCTTTGTTTTCTTTTCTCTTTTTTTTGTGTGTTTTCCTGTTTGTGTAGCGTGTCGGCTCCTGGCAGCCTCGCCGATGGACTGTCTCCTTGCTGTCAGAGCGCTCTGGGATCGGGTCATCAGTATGCACGTTATTCTGCCTCCAAATTACCTGAGGATGAGGCGAGGATGGACAGGATTTCTACTTTTGAAAGGGGGGGGGGGCTTTTTCTGCGACTCTCCTGTTTATATGTTTCTGTTTCTGATGTTGTCTTTTCCACATGGCTGCACTTTCCCCTGTATACACCCATCAGTTTCAGTTCAGCTGCATAAGGGTTTTTTCTTCTTCTGGCTTTTGGTCTGGCGTTCCCTTCTCCCTCCTCTCGCCTCCTTTTGGCTTTTAAACAAACACACGTGCACACACACAGTCATATGATATGAAAGTGGCTATAAAGGCCAGAGCCCCAGGTGCTACTGTAAATTGGCCTACTTAAAAAAAGTTCAAGGATTTGGGCTGTCTCTAAACAAGGATTAAGAAGTGATAGAAGTGAGAGTCTGGACTCCATGTCTCAAGGACCACTTGGGTAAATGGACAGGTGTTCCTCTGTTAGCAGGTAATTGGATTTCATAAAGAATTTTTAGGGGTGGGGGAAAAACCTGAAGGGCTTGCCAAGCAAAATATTTGCAGTGCACTAATAATAGCAAGCAGAGCTGAAATTAGTGCTTTAAGCATTTAGCCAGGAGATACGATAAAGAACCAAACATTCACATATAAAGAACAACATTTGTGCAAAAATATGTTAAGCCCTTACTGTTTCCCTTGCAAATTGGCACAAATCTTGAAAATGATTGGAGATCATTTATATGTTTGGTGAAATCAAATTGTAAAAATTTAACGATAGAACAAACAGCTCTGTAGCCAGAAGAAAACACTTATCAATGAGGCTAACTGGGAAAACAGGTTTCAGTTTGCCAAGGAGCATAAAGATTGGACTGTGGAGGAATGAAAAAAGGATCACGTGGTCTTATGAGTCCAGATTTGCCCTGTTCCAGAGTGGTGGTGCATCGACCATCCCTAGTACCTACCATGCAAGCCTGTGGTTGCAATTTTCATTGTAATTTTTAGGTGGTCTGTGTTCAGAAAACAAGGTCAGCTGACTACCTGAATATACTGAGAGCCCAGCTTTTTCCATCCATTTGTGGCACAGGGATATTTTAATTATATTTGACAGCGCCAGGATTCGTTGGGCTCTAACTGTCAAAGAGTGGTTCAGAGAGCATTTTCACACATGGATTGGCCACCAATGAGTCCAGACCTTAATCTCATTGAAGAACCGGGATTTGCTGAAGAAGACTTAATGTATCGGTCTAACTCTCATCATCAGTGCAAGATGTTGGTGAAAAAGTGCAAGTCTAGATGGAAATAAGTGTTGTAACATTGCATAAGCTTATAATGGAACAGTGGATGTGTGCTGTCATCAAAGCTAACACAGTCCAACAAAATATTAGTGTGACTTTTTTTTTTTTTTTTTTTTTGGACCAGGCAGTGTATGTTTGACGCTGCTGTTTTCAGTGTTCAGTAGTGACACTGATATGCACAGTGAATGTATAACATAATAGTAAATGTAAAATAGACACAGGATGCCTCTTGAAAAAATTGACTTATCGTAGATCATAGTCGAGGCCTGCTTCATCACCTTCCCACTGATGCTTTAATTGAAAACTATTTCTCTGATGCCACTCGATAATGCAGGTCACTTGATCCCTGAAAGTGTATGAGAAAACTAGTTTTAGCCAAATATTAGGTCTTTTCTACATCAGCTGTGTGCCAAGATCAGCAGCAGAAGGCAACACTGATTTTGTTTTTTGTTTATTTTTTATCTGTAGGGGTTTTTCGGCTGGTTTAAAATCCCACAGAAGAAATGGTAAAACTGCCACGAACCCTTTCTTCCATCTTGATGTGGAAGGGCAGAGCCTGTAAATTCCTGTGTGGTGAATGCACAGGATGACAGGTGATCTAAAAGGTGAATCATGTGTGCAGTCATTGTGGTGGTGTTCTTTTTGTTTTTTATGCCTACATCATATCCTGTGGTGGGAGTATAAATAACCGAACATCTGTGGTAAGGATGTGATGCGGTGCCAGCCTCATCTCCATATCTTTACTGTGATTCATAAAACCGCAGTTGCATTTAAAACAACTTTGTATTGGGGATTAAAATTTAAATTAATTGACTAGTGTCGCTTTGATTAACCACACAGTGCTGGAATTTGCTTATTGGCTTTGCACTCACTCGTTAGAATAAACGAATTGGCGGCCTTGACCTCTGTTTGCTCCTAACAGGGGTGGTGCAGAGCTGGTCCACTAGTTGTGGTTTAGCTAGCTTTGTCATCCCCATCCAAAAGCAATATCTAGCAGGAGAAGAATGGCCTGCTTAAGCTGGGAAACGACAACGATAAGCAGTACAGAGACAGAGGGAGAAAGAGACAGGCTTTGTGTAGGAGGAAGAGGTGACAAGAGCCAGAGATGGGGTGATTTAAAGTATTGGCGACGGAGCAATCATTGCAACGGTGTCTGTAGTTTCGTTGGCAGTGATGGGACATTCCTTTTCTGATGAGTCACTCGCTCTGATCCACCAACTCTCCTCACATCTTTGACGCTAGTACCCCGTTGCTTTCTCTCTCATTTTCTGAGTCTTTCTGTCTCCCTTCCTTCCTTTCCCCCCCCTTTAATTTGGCAAATAAAGGCCGAGCCTCCAGCCAATTTGATCACACAAGGCTGTGATATTAATACAATCTTGTGGCATTATCATGCAACAGCTTGACACAGGCTGTCTAATGAAAGGTGATATAACAAGACTGTGCTGAAGACACACACACACAGTTTGATTAAGTGCTGTGCCATTTGTGTCTAGACTTCCCTGTCCTCTCGGATGTCCTGTCACATTTCGGCTATATATAGGATATGCAGTCTCTCCACTGCTTCTGCCCTGGCCTTGGATCTGACAGGCCTTTTGTGCACAGCCATGTCTGTCCGCCCCTCTATGTGTTTCTTCAGAGGGGAAAGGTGTGGCTTTCCAATAGCCAATATCCTCTCTTTCTACCAAACAAAAGAATATGAAGCAGCTGTAATGTTTGCAGTCAAGTGAGAAGTAGTAAGAAGCTCTAATGATCGAAGTGCTTGCTTTTTGCTGACTCATATTGATAAAAGAAATGACAGGAGCATGAGGTTTGATAGTATAAATATAACCTGAGTCAGAAATAAAAATATGGAGGACACTTTATTTATTCTCCTTTTGGTCTGCAAAGAGATATTTTCGGTATTTAGTGAGATGAAAGAGTGAATGAGCGAGTCAGAATTTTAAGAGTTCAGCGTCCCATTTTTACCTGGAACTTTTATATTATATACATTATTATATTTTATATTTGGTAACCTGTGATTTTTACTGGGTTAACCTCTCTGGGTTAGTTTCCACCAGGTGACCAGTGACCTGGTTTGGGCTAGAGTTGGCTTCGCATCTGCTCCTTTTTAATGGCATTTCCTTCCATTTGGCACACCCAAATGGAAATATTATAGCAGATGACTTGTAAAGCCAAAATGGATTAACAGGACTTGATTGGAAAGGTGTAATCTTCAGGCTTTTGTTTAGCACATGGCTAAAGTAGAACCTAACACTACCCCTAAGAGGCATGTTATAGTTATATACATGGGAGGACATCTGCATGCTGGACAGCTTTTTGGATCAAAACAGCCTTATCTATGGAGACATACAGTGCACCAACTGTGCACCCTTTAGTTAAAGTGGACTTTAGTCATTCCTGTTCTAGTGGACTTAATGGTCCATGATATCTACAGCTGTCTATGTCCATAGCAGGGTGTGATCGCTGCTTAAGCAGGTCTCCAATGATCTGGTGGATGTTAGTGTTTGAACAAATTAATGTATGAGACTTTGGTTGAAATGGAACCTCTCTATTTTCTGCACATTTTCCCTCATTTTAAGTATGTAGCTGAAACAAAACTTAACCAAAACATTAGATGGGGTGTCCTGGCCAGGTGGATGTTGAGACGCTTGCTGACACATGACGCCAACAGATTTACTCAGCTGTAACTAACGGATGTTAATTCAATGAGTGTGTCAGACAGTGTTGAATTTGCACTATGTGTAAAGTGTAAGAAATGTGGTAAAAGGTACAGAGTGTGATTGTTTAATACAATGGGGAGGTGAACTCTGTCTTTTTAATGTTTATCTGCGATGTTCTCTGCGGTATTGGGAACTGCATCATGATGTTCAGGTAGATGAGTGGCCATAGGCTCGTTAGTGATCGAGCTCATACGGTTGACAGCTGGTGAATACCAAACAGCACCTGTTAATCCACCAGTTAAATTTGAGAGCAGATTGCCTTTTTTGCAAAGTAACTCCTGTGGATTCATGACACAGCTCATCGTGCCAGTAAGTGACTCGCAGCACCTTTTCCTGCTGCTGTAGCCTCAGATTCAGTCTTGATATTTGAGCTATAGATGCTGTTCCCGTGGTGACTTTGAGTGATGAACTCTTTGGTTTGGGTGCCTAGCAACGGGAGTCAAACGAGTATTCAGTTTTAATTGTGAACTATTTGATGACCAAAGATGACCCCCACCCCACACTGCTCTCAAATGACTGTAATGAAAGTACTGGATGGACCTTAGCATGTTCTTCTATTTCTGTTGTTTAGTGGTAGTTGACAAACCGTGGTAGTGGAGCATTAAAAAAGAAAGAAAGTTCAGTGATGCAGACCATTTCTCTAGTTATATTAAGTGTAGTAAAGTGAGACGACTCTTGAATGTGCAGGACTGCCCATTTTGCATAACTACAGTGGGGCAAAAAAGTATTTAGTCAGCCACCGATTGTGCAAGTTCCCCCACTTAAAATGATGACAGAGGTCAGTAATTTGCACCAGAGGTACACTTCAACTGTGAGAGACAGAATGTGAAAAAAAATCCATGAATTCACATGGTAGGATTTGTAAAGAATTTATTCGTAAATCAGGGTGGAAAATAAGTATTTGGTCACCTCAAACAAGGAAAATCTCTGGCTCTCACAGACCTGTAACGTCTTCTGTAAGAAGCTTTTCTGTCCCCCACTCGTTACCTGTATGAATGGCACCTGTTTGAACTCATCATCTGTATAAAAGACACCTGTCCACAGCCTCAAACAGTCAGACTCCAAACTCCGCCATGGCCAAGACCAAAGAGCTTTCGAAGGACACCAGGAAAAGTATTGTAGACCTGCACCAGACTGGGAAGAGTGAATCTACAATAGGCAAGCAGCTTGGTGTGAAAAAATCAACTGTGGGAGCAATCATCAGAAAATGGAAGACATACAAGACCACTGATAATCTCCCTCGATCTGGGGCTCCACGCAAGATCTCATCCCGTGGGGTCAAAATGATCATGAGAACGGTGAGCAAAGATCCCAGAACCACACGGGGGGACCTGGTGAATGACCTGCAGAGAGCTGGGACCAAAGTAACAAAGGTCACCATCAGTAACACACTACAACGGCAGGGAATCAAATCCCGCAGTGCCAGACGTGTTCCGCTGCTGAAGCCAGTGCATGTCCAGGCCCGTCTGAAGTTTGCCAGAGAGCACATGGATGATACAGCAGAGGATTGGGAGAATGTCATGTGGTCAGATGAAACCAAAGTAGAACTTTTTGGTATAAACTCAACTCGTCGTATTTGGAGGAAGAAGAATACTGAGTTGCATCCCAAGAACACCATACCTACTGTGAAGCATGGGGGTGGAAACATCATGCTATGGGGCTGTTTTTCTGCCAAGGGGACAGGACGACTGATCCGTGTTAAGGACAGAACGAATGGGGCCATGTATCGTGAGATTTTGAGCCAAAACCTCCTTCCATCATTGAGAACTTTGAAGATGAAACGAGGCTGGGTCTTCCAACATGACAATGATCCAAAACACACCGCCCGGGCAACAAAGGAGTGGCTCCGTAAGAAGCATTTGAAAGTCCTGGAGTGGCCTAGCCAGTCTCCAGACCTCAACCCCATAGAAAATCTGTGGCGGGAGTTGAAAGTCCGTGTTGCTCGGTGACAGCCCCAAAACATCACTGCTCTCGAGAAGATCTGCATGGAGGAATGGGCCAAAATACCAGCTACTGTGTGTGCAAACCTGGTAAAGACCTATAGTAAACGTTTGACCTCTGTTATTGCCAACAAAGGTTATGTTACAAAGTATTGAGTTGTATTTTTGTTATTGACCAAATACTTATTTGCCACCCTGATTTACGAATAAATTCTTTACAAATCCTACCATGTGGATTCATGGATTTTTTTTTTTCACATTCTGTGTCTCACAGTTGAAGTGTACCTCTGGTGCAAATTACTGACCTCTGTCATCATTTTAGGTGGGGGAACTTGCACAATCGGTGGCTGACTAAATACTTTTTTGCCCCACTGTATTCATAACAGCGTTGCTTATCTAGCTGCTTATCAATACCTAGCTACCAGTGCCAGTTCCATACTGGTTATTAACAACAGCCCTAAACAAGGAGGACAGCAAAGAGGATGCTCTGCTGGGATTTTAAAAACTTTCTAACCACATTATTATTGCAAGGACACTGTCTGAGGTCTTCAGGCATATAAAAAAAAGCAGTAGGCACTTGCTCTCAAATGTTACGTTTTGGCCTTCACCCAGAGGAGAATCTTCTGTTGTTAAAATATACAGCTCAGAAAAATTCACAACGAGGTTTAAATCACACATCGACTCTTCAGGATTTAAGTATTCAAGCTTATTCAAGTTTACTTATATAGATTGTAAAATTTGCTGAGAAGAGAAGGAGATGACAATGGCCAGTGGAAACCAACAATACCAACACTTTGAGGGCTGGATTCAGAATCACACCAGAGTGTCTCCTCTTTAACCCATTTTTAAAGTGGGGTGTCATCATATCAGACTTTGGTTGAGTAACGTAACACTGACTCTTTGAGTGAATAGTACTTTAGGCATTCAACAGATGTTATGATCACTAATAATACAGAGTACTTAACATAAAAAAACAAGAAAAGGTATTTGAAAATGAGGAAAAAAGTGATATTGTAATATAATCCTGTAACCATGAAATGGAAAACGATTACCCCGAGCTGCAGGCACATGACAGGCTGCACTATAAACGTGTTGTTGTCACACTCCTGGCACTACTTGTTGCCGTCAGCGCTGGGTCCAGGAAAGAGCTGTGGTCTCATTACGTCAAAGTCTTTCTGGCTGCAGGACCGGCTCATCTGCGTTACTGCGTTTCGCTCAGTGTCACTGTATTCGTGGTGCACCCTTTCTCCCCCTCCCTCGACCTCCGTGCTCACCCACAGGAAAGAGGGGTCTGGTAATGGGGGAGGGGTTGGTGCACACTCGGTCCCAAGTTTCCCAAATCCAGGAAATGGTCTCTTGGCTTTGTTTCTGAAACGGTTTTTTTCACTCCTACATCAAAAGATTTCAAACCCTGCAGAATGTTTTCTGGGCTCATTTTCTAAGTGTGTTATATAATTCTTTAACCCCCTGTCACCCCCAGCTGCTTCCTGACTTTATCTGGGCTCGTTTCATCAGGAGCAGTGTGTGTGTGTGTATCTCTGGAGTCCTGCGCCTTTGACTGGCTGACGTGTTGAGAGAGTTATGGTTAAATAAGTAACTCTATATGTGTTTTCTGTCACAGCTGACCCATTTACTTTCAAGTATACATACAGAGGGCATTCACTGTCACCGGCAGTGTTGAAGAGCTCAGTTTGCTCTGGGTCAGTGAGGGGGATGTGTACACACGTGCTCACAAATGCTCATTACTTACCTTCATTCTTGAGGCATGTAGCTTTTGTGTTTTGTCTGCTCCTCCTGTTGACTAATTAGTCTTTTTTTTTTTTTTTTTTTTTGCCCCCCACCTCACAGTGGCCCTGGCCCACCCACCCTCACATGCCTTAGATTCTTTGGCACACCCTGAAAATTCCCCCCTCCTTCCCTTTCTTTTGTGGTAAATTTTTTTTTTTTTCCCCCCCTCTCACCGTCCCGCCCATGGAAACCACACCGGACGGAAAATGATATAGCTACACACGGAAAATGATATAGCTACACACACACACACACACACACACAGATGCTGTAAGTCTTTAATTGTGCCTTAAACATCGAGCTATTTGTGTCCGTCCTTCACTCTCTATACATCACTGCTGCTTAGACGAAGCACGGCCGTGTGAGCATGCTCACAACTTGGAGCTCTGTTTGCAAGCTTTGTTTGTGTGTGTATGTGTGTGTTTGTGTGTACATAAGGTTGTTTGTTTAGGCTGCAGTACCATTCAAAGTGTTACTTTGTCTCTGTTATTTCCCGCTTTGACAATTCAAGGATACACACACACACACACACACACACACACACACACACACACACGCACAGTGACGTCTAGCTTCGATTGCAGCTGTGGAACCAGATTTTGTAAATGGTTAATGTTTTCTTTATTGTTTTTATACACACACACACACACACACACATCATGACGATGCTTTCCAAATGAGATTACAAAGAGCATCTTCAATAAATCATAAATAATGATCTCTAAGGAAGAAGCGTAAAATACATCTAGCAAAAACTAACCAAGTTAGCTCTTCTTCGTGTTATCGTCCTCGTCTTTCCTTTTCTTCATCTACTGCTTCTTCTCTTTCTCCTTCTATCTTCATCTGCATGCATTACTTCCACTCTTCCTTCTCCTCCTTCATCTTCTACCTATCCTCGTCCACTTCTTTCTTTTCTCCTCCTCTTCAGGTCTTCTGCTACTACAGCTTGTTTTCCTCTCATTTTCCCCCCCCGTTTCCTCATCTCCTCTCCCTCCTTCTTAATCTTCTTCTTCTGATCTCCCTCTTTTCTTTTACTTCATCTCCCTTTACTCCTTCATCTAGCAGTTGTCAGTTTCCTCCTTTTTCTTCTTCGACTACTACTTCTCCTCTTCCACCTGCTTTTTTTCCTCTTCTTCGTCTAAGTCGTCATCATCTGCATATTGTTGTTGTTATTATTATTATTACATTTTCTTCCTCATTTTGTTTCTCCTCAGCCTCTTGAAAAAGTAGAACAGCTCAACAGTGCATCATTGTAGTTTAGATGTAGGCTATGTAGTAGGCAACATTAAATGGGACACGGGTGGTTGGGCCGTGAGGAGCTCTGCACCTTTGACAGCATGTTTTTTGGGCAGTAGTGTTGTCAGCTTGTCGTGGAAGTAGTTTGCAGCTACGTGTTGAAGGCCTGGGCTTTTCTGCAGCCAATGAAAACAAAGCCAAGAAAGATCTGGGAAGTTTGCCTGCTATTGTGCAGCTGCCTTACAGTTTCACGTCCTAATCCAAAAAGTCAGAAAAACACCCCGCTGCATTTTCTGTTTCTGCATAGCTCGGCTTGTCTTGCTGGCTTGAACCCATCCGTTTTGTTTCCGGCGGCCTGGCCTCTGACTGCGACAGTTTTGCTTTCTTGTGAGTCTTTTTCGGTAACAGATGGGATTTCTCACGAGCCGTGGGGGAGAAGAGAGGGGAGGGGGCTGTAAATCAGCGTTATAGCGAGAAATGGGTGGTTTTATGTGAGTTTACAGACCCCCTTCACTTTTATTGAGGAAAAGACAGCATTTCTCTTCTTGACAAAGAGAAGAGTGAGGGATTGAAAGGTAGAGGATGAATGAGGTGGAAGCCCGGAAAAGAGAGGGAATTGGACAAGAAAATAGGATAGAGGGGGGGAAAGGTAAAAGTCAAGTGGGATTAGCAGGGGAACTAGAATGGTGAGAAACTTTGAGAGGGAGGTGCAGGAAGGAGGGATGAAGCCCATCAAACTGCTGGCAGGCTTCCATCTGGCGTATGAATTTAAAAGCAATCTCAGTCCAGAGTGTCGGTGGTTGGAAACAGCACGCACGTAAAAAGAAACAGAGACACGGAGAGTGATGGAGTGTTTGCAGCTGCTTCCTTCATTCTTTTAGGATCTGGACACTCCGACATACAGACGACACTAAGTGCATGCACACACACAAAAAACAGCACACACTCAGTGGGCTGGCCTGTAGGTCAGAAGTTAAAGGTCAGTGCCAGACTGTGACACATCCTAGATCTTATTACCAACCCCTCCCCTCCCTCCCGGTGAGTGTTTTGTCTAAATGTCTGTGTCTCAGCTTGAACGTCTGTCCCTATATGTATCAGTACCACTGCTGCCCTGCCTGCAGATAGGCCCTCTAATTATGTATAGCCCCCCCACCACCACCATCCACAACAGAGGACTGCAAGGAGTGCTTCAAAGGTGCTGACGCTCCGATGCAGCCCAGATCCAGATGTAGTTGGTATTCAGACTTATCGTTTTAGTGCATTCCTGAACTGTAGCTCCAGCTCCTCTTTTTTTTTTTTTTTTTTTTTTTTAAACATCATAATGATATGGCATCTTCGGTGCAGTCTGTATTTAGTGTTTGGACAGTGATGTTTTTTTGTTGTCTTTTACTACTTTAGCTCGCTGGACTTAAAATGAAAAGACCGATTTTTAAGTGCTAACTTGAAACTTTAAAGGCAAACTCCTCCAGTTTTATGCATCAAAGTGTTTAGACCAAATTTAAATGGTCTGCACCAAACAGCAGCCTGTATTTGTTTTTTGTTTTTTTCAGCGCAGTCGAGTTAAGTGACTCCAGTTGGTAGAGGTGGAGCCCTGTGTCTGGATCGTAGTGAGCACAAAAGATGGATGTAGCCATCATGAAGTCGCCTACTGCTTTCTTTTTAATGAAATGAGCATTTTCAGGGTTTGAAACCAGATACCCCAACCGTGGGGTGGATCTGACTCTTGAAACTGCATGCCTATATGAACATATCCTGGGTAATCCTTTTTTTTTTTTTTTTCTTTTATTTAAATATTAGAATAATCCAAATTCACAAAATGGATTTGGTGTTTTATTCTCTATGATCCATAATGAGTGCCTGAGCCCATAAACTCATTGGGAAAGGGCTTACAGAGGTCAAAGCTGAGGACTGTTTTCCCCATAGACATTCATAGGACCAGAAGTTCTTTTATTTCCCCCATAATATTAAAAAGGGTTATTTTTTTTGTACTCTATTTACCCCTTTAAAGCCTTCTAGGAATAAGCATTTCATGATCTCTTCTGAACTGAATAGTTTCTGTCATATTTCAGGCCTGCTTTTAGGACAAAAGGACTGGGCATGCATCAGAAGTTAATGAGGGTGGTCTCTGCCTACCCTTTCTATTAGTTGTCAAACCACATTTTTATTGATATATAGTGATGTGTGAAAACAAGAGTACATTAGGAGGACACGGGAGGGTTCCAGGTGTTGTAAGAGCTGGGCATTTTGACATTAGAGTCTGTGTGCATTGACTCGATTGTGAAGCCTGGCTCAAAAGGCCATTAGAGGAAGTGCAGACTTGATTTCCAGTGAGGTGGTGGTTGGTGCAGATTACTTTATCATCATTATTATTGTTATTATTAATAATAATAATAATAATAATAATAATAATAATAATAATAATAATAATAATAATAATAATAATAATAATAATAATAATAGATCTGGTTGTGTGTATTAACAAACTAAGAAAAATTGAGATTAGACTGCTATGGCCTCCTTTCTCCTCAAGCCTTCTCCCAAATCATAGGCGTAAGGATGAACTGCAAATGCTGCTTAGGTTTAAGGCAAATATCCAAACTGCCAGACTCTGCAGCAAGCTATCCATTTGTTTTCAGTGTGGACACCCTTTTGTGCAAATACCCACAAAGTCACATATATTCTCTGGTATGCAGACTTGTTGCAGCAGGATCCAAGTAACCAAGCATGCCTTGTAATTTTAATCCCAGAATGCAACATTTCAATTTTTTTTAAACACCAACCCTCTTTCTTTGTCTGAACTTTTCTTTTTCTATTTTCAGATTATGCATGAAAATTGAGTTGCCTTCAAAACGCATCTGTGCCTGCTCACGGTGTGATTCCTAAAGTGTTGCTGTTCCCAGGAGTTTTTAAACCCTTACACCTGATATGGCAGATAGTGTAGTCCATTCGATCTTGCGTGTCCCAACATAAACCATTAAAATGAAAAAAGCATTAGAGTATGTGCAGCTGGTGAAAATTATACAGCTTCTCCTCAGATGTGTGAGTGTTTTATCACAGTTGCTGTAACACTTAGACAAACCAGATGTTTGACTGTTATGTAAGTTGATACTCAGATTGGTGTCAATGTTTCAAGTTTTAAATAATATTGACAATCACATTCATGGATGTATGTGAACTTCATAACACTGCTCAGTTATGTAAACCTGTAGAAAAATGATGTGAGCTTGGAGACCTTTTGTTGTTTATGGGATGTTTTGCAGCTCTGTTGCTTTGGTTCCTTTATTTCCACTTTAGCACATGTCCTGAAATTGGCATTTAGCCGTGGCTCGTTTTGAACATGAACCAACAATGCAACTTTATCTGATACATAGAAGAAGAAGAATTCACTGAATTTGTATTGCATTTATTGGCAACATTAATCTAATTTATTTTCACTGGTCACATTTCAGCTCAAAGTGAAGCTTTAGGCTAGTTAGATTTTTGTTCTTTTGCACACTCAGACACGCATTGCATGTGTTGCTAATAGGAGACAAATGACGTGACATGATATTAATCACACTCACAACACAGGGTTATGTTGCCATGAGTGTTTATAAAAGCTTTCCAACAGGTTTTTCTGAACCAGCCTCCCTCCGAGTGGTTCGGTAAGACGAATGAGGAGCACAAGAAAGAAGCCAAAACATCTTTGTGTTGCGAGTGTTGCGTGAACTCACTCGCCTACAGTTTTGCAGTCAAGTAAGAAACTTGCAAAGTAAAGCTGCTGGCATTGTAGGTGTGAAATGCTACATTAGCTCTCCCAATAGCTGCTTCTGCCTCGTGGCAGCAAACGCAGAACGACGCCGAACCCAACAGATTAATCCACAGAACAGCAGTTTGTTACCATTATTAGAGACAAATCTCTAATTTGGAAATCCAAAAATCTTTGGTGTACCACTCAAATCTTTAATGATAACGTTACAGAAGCCTAAAATGAAATATTTAATCTGTGTTTTCATCAAGTAGATTTTGATCTTCTGGCGATTTACTTGTTGAAGGTGATTTTTAGTTCTCTTATGTATTTTTTTTTTTTGAAGATTTAAATCTTTAACTCAAATTTAAAGATAATTTACAAAAGACTTTTTTTTGAATACATTAATACTATATATGGTTTATCGTGGCCAAATTGTAGTACTTTCATGACCCATCACAGGGCTGGGACCCTCATTTTGGTCCTGAATCCCTTATTCTTGTTCTGAAATTAGCAACCATTAAAAAATTGATTTTTTGTTTATCCAATGATGCAATAACATCTTTTAGGTGGGCTGATTTCCAAGTTATCTTTTGCCGTAAGCCACTTTGATGATTTTTAAACATAACTGTGCTATGAGGTAAACAGTTTCTGAAGTTATTACAATTTTTACACCCTAAAATAGGGCTGTGCGATATGACCAAAATCTCATATCCCGATATAAGACATCTATCGTCCGATAACGATATAAATCACAAATTTTACATTTTCTGTAAATTCTGTGAATCTCAGGCTGCTCGACTTGCGTGAAGTGTTTCCAGCTGTGCGTCGTGTACCTGGAGACGAGTGTTTTAACTGATGCATGAAACGATACATTTTTAGACAGGCCGCAGTTTTCTTTGAGTATTTATTACACAGCGTGCTGCGGGGAAAAGCCTGTTCTAACGTTTGAGTCTAAGGTTTATTTTTTAGCACCTGACAGCTCTTTTTTGCTTTTCATCCATAAATACTCTGCATACTCTTTCACATGATTCAGTTTATTTTGAAGTCTCAACAGGATCTTGAGCTTTATTGTGAAAGGTTTATGTGGAAAATAAACAAGCGAACACGCGATGCTGTTACCGTTGTTGTTGCTAACAACAACGCATAAAAACAGGCGCTTGTCCGTCTGTAGTGTGGTTATATTAAATATAAGAGAAAGAGAGAACTTTAAGAAATTAATATAGCCACTACAGTGACCATCAAAACGATGAAAAAATATTGCCGTAAACACTTTATTTTGCGACACCACGAAACAAACGATAGCCTAAAATGAAACTATAGACGTTTTTATATCGTCATCCGATATATATCGTTATATCGAACAGCCCTACCCTAAAATCAGTCCAAGGGTCTTCCCAGCCCTTCAGCCAGATGTAAGTGGGATTTTTTATGGTCCATTCTAACTATACTCATTATCTTTCTCTCTGCTTCTCATAGTTGTGTGTTAATAAGAACTGTCCAAAAGTCTGCTGTGTGTGCGTGCGCGTGTGTGTTGGAAAGCAGAGGAGAGTTTACAAGCCTCCGGCGGCATTAAGTTTATGATGGTTCCAGTCAGCAAAGGTTTGGCCCGACTGCACCAAAGAGAGAAATATGAGCTCTCTACAAAATGAACCTTATGTTCTCTCACACACATGCACATATATATATCCAAACATACACACCCATCTTGTGTATTCCTGTTTGATTGAGGTTGTGAATAATTGATGTCTTTATTATTTGTCCCTCTTGTGCCCTTCAGACCTCTCGCTCTTTCTGCTCACCCGTCCCTCAGTCTCTCTCATTAATCCTATTTCATGTTTCTCTCCCTCAGGACGCTGCTGCTGCTGCTGCTGCTGCTTCAGTAAAGCCATGATTGGATGAAGAAAGAACCATTGACTACCAGTATGGACCTGCTCCATCCTGGAGTTTTCCACCATCCTTAGCTCTCAGGTATGCAACAGCTATTTTTTTTTTAAGTGCTTTTCTGTTTTTCTTGTAGTAGTGACTGAAAATAAAGGCCTGTTTCTGTTTTTTATTTTTTTTAAAGTCTTGCATGTGATGCAGCTGTTGAACTGAAATAATGTAGGAATAATATTATATAGAGATTCTTTTTACTGGATAGCACATGTCTCACCTTTAACCTACGTTTTCAGGCTTGCCTTAGAGCTGTGATTCCTGTATCAGAATTATTGTCTAAATAACTTTTAGTGATAAGACGACCTCAAAAGTTCCGTTATGGTAGGTCAAAATTGGGTAGGCCGCTGAAATATATAATTGTGCTAGTCTTCATCAAAAATGCACTGACAGATTTTCCTTGGAGTGACTCAGGTGGACTGCTTCAGTGTTTGGATTGACTTCAAACCTGATAAGAAAACGATCATTTCCAGGTTCCTCCCACCTTTAAGATACCACCTTAGCTTTATGATAGGAAGGAAGCATTGTTGGATTATCTTAGTGTTTACAGCAACAGTAGATTAGCATTGCTAACATAACTTCTATACCCCTGACCGCAGCTCTATCATTATGTGTGTTTTGTTTAATTATTCAGAAATGCTTTGGATATCCACTTTAGTTTCTGCTGTCTCAGAAACCTCTTCCGTCTCCCTTATTACTGTATTATACATGCAGAATCAGACGTACTCAGGTCCGTGTGTGTGAGGGACACAGTATGGAAGACGTCTGAGATCCCTATCGACTGATTTCTTCTTTGATTCCTCCATGTTTGATTCATAGTCTCCGTTTAATCATTTTGATTTCTGTGGCCAGCATCCTTGCTTTATCACAGTGTTGTGTTGTCTCCATAGAAACCAGCTGTCAGTGGGTTTCACATGGATGAATGCGGTCTCTGTGGGCAATCCAACAACTTCTCGTAATTCTTTTCATTCTTCTTCTGATCATTTTGTTCTTTTTTTCCCCCCCTCAGATCTGAGTCCACATAACTCTGAACAGTGACCACAGCCAGTGTATGACAGACCTGTCAGGTACGTACACACACACCCTCAGTCTGTTTATTATTGGGTCACAAAAACAAATAATTTGGAGTACTTAAAAACATTCTCTTGATACAGTACAGTCATTCAGTCCTGTGAAAAACTAAGCACATGATTCAGTAGCTTGTTGAACCACCTACAGCGACTGTAACTTGTATTCTGAGCAACTTTATCAGTCTCTCACATTTATTATGGAGGAATTTTGGTCTGGTCATCTTTACTTATTGCCTGCAAACCTCGATAAACTGAAGCAGTCATTTTTGCACACCTCTCCCAGTTCCCACCGCAGCATTTCAATCAGGTTGAGGTCTGTACTGCGAGTCATTGCAACACTTTCATTATTTTCTCTTTCAGCCATTCTTTTGTAGATTTGCTGACGTGCTCGGGATCATTGTCCTGTTAAACGACCCAGTTTCATTTAAGCTTCAGACAGAGCTTTAGACAGATGGCCTCATATTTTAATATTAAAATATGTTACTATACATGTTCTGGGGTGCAACCGAGCAACCCCGCTTTTTTTTTTTTTTTTTTGTCAAAGTGAAGAAATAAAGTGACCACATTCACCTAATCTGGTGACAATTCAAACGTCATAAACGAGAGTTGTGGTCAAATTGAAATCTAGAGGTTGTTCTTATGTATTTTTAGGCATTTCTGGAGTGAAGTATTTCAATGACTCATGCAGTCATGTCTTACTAAGGTTTGAAGCATGCAGTTTACTGCAAATTTCTTCTGAATTTAACACTGACGGTATCACAGACAGATGTGGCTGTGATACTTGCTGTTAGGAGTATTCATTTATTTGAGATTAGAGGGTAGGATGTTATCAGAGTGTACTTGGCATGGCTGGATGGCTCAAAGCTGTGAGCAGGGTACCAAAGCTTCAGCTCTGACCTCTGACTCTTTGCCGAGTCTCTGTTTTAGAGCAGAGACCCACAAATCCTGGGTTCTAAGTAATGCTGGTATTTTAATGAAGCAGAGCTGGGTGTGGGGTGCTGGAGGGAGGAGGAGAATCGCAAGGATAAGATAAGGAGCAAAGTCATTTTTACAGTGAGCTCTGGTGCGTTTGCAGTGTTTCAGGGTTTTAGTCACACTTCCAGTCAGAGATTCTGAGTCTACAGTAGATCCAGAGTCGACCATGTAGCAGGAGTGCACCTCTGTACATTAACAAATTCTGCAAGATCACATTGGCATGCAGAGACAATAGAAATGTGCATATTTATGCTCGTAATTGTGCATAGATCAGCGGTCCCCAATCCCTGGGCCTCGGACCGGTACCGGTCCGTGAGTCGTTTGGTACCGGGCCACGAGAGTTGAGGCTCAGGTGTGAAATGTATAGTTTTCAGGGTTTTTATCGGTTTTCAGCATTATTTTGTTATCGTTTTTATCGTTTACTCAGTTTTCCTGGGTCTTTTCACGTGTGTTATGAATAAATTTTCTTTTTTACGGTACCGGTACTAGTTTTATTTTGTTGTATTTATCCGCGACACCTTAAAGTCCGGTCCATGAAAATATTGTCGGGCATAAACCGGTCCGTGGCGCAAAAAAGGTTGGGGACCGCTGGCATAGATGTTTTGTGTTCTCCTGTATCCAAGTGTTCAGAAATCCAAATTTTCCAGATTTCAGTATTCAAATCTCAGGTTTATACAGCAAACGTCTTTCTAATAAAGCAGCCTTTCCCCTGATAAATCCTGCACTTCAACTATCTCTCATGAACAGCTGTCTCAACAAGACTAAACGGCCCCCATCAATTTTCAACAGATGAGTTCACCCTTATATCAAAACACATCAGTTCTCCTTCAGCTGCCTCTCGAACACCCGTAAAACCTGCGCTTAGGCTTTAATATTTGGTGGATTACTCGACTCTTCAAAAAGGCTGCTCGTTGTTGACCTGCTATTATTTGTGCTGTTGTCGGTAGAATGAAGTAAACCGCCATCTTTGTGCTTATAAATTAGTGCTTTGGTATTATTAGGTCACCTGCAGAACTTTCTACTTACTTCTGTGGATTTATGTGACTCCACATTCCACTTTAAAAGCTGCTGGTAGCAGCGCGTTTATGCATTAATGAGTAAAAATAAAAGACATGTTGTAGCAGCTCAAACTGTAAAAGTTAACAGAACAGAATGTATTTTTCTTAAAGTCACTGGACTTTATTCACTGCTGAAGATGGCTGACCTTTTTCTTATTAATCTTTAAATGACATATATTTTTAATAATTTGTTACATGCACATCACTTATTATTATGGACCTGACTTTAAACCATTTTTAAAATGTTATTTCTTCTCACCAGCACAATTGATTTGAAATGAGACTGTAATCAAAGGATATACTTTTGGCTTAAATTTAAGATGCGCGAAAAACTATTGCATTGCCAGTTTAAGAATCACAATTGTTGTTGATCTTTTTCCACTTTTTTTTTTTTTTTTTTTTTTTAAACCATATGTCCATTTTTTTTTACAGGCTAAAAAAAAAAATCAGCTAGTTGTTTGATAAGCCTTTTTATAGCCACTTGTCTTTTGTTTCCTCATTATTCAGCACGATCAAAGTGTTTAATTTGTATTTGATAACTCTTAATGAGAACTGTCAAAGAGGTGTTGATGCAAGCGATGGAGGGCTTCATTAGACTTGAAACAAAACAGTCCTATCAGAGAGATAGCAGAAACTTAATTGTTGATTTAACCACCACTCTTGGAGCATTCTCAAAAAGAAGGAATGCACTGGCCAGCTCAGCAACAGCAAAAGACCTCAAAGACGACAGAAGATAATTAAAGTGGAGTAAACAAAATCCCTTTGCACCATTTGGCCAAGCCAAGAGCATTCTTGTAGGCGATAAGGTGTCATAGTCCAAAGTCTGCAATCAACAGTCGTCTTCATGAATGTAAATACGGAGAGTTTACCTCAAGATGCAAACCACTGACGCTTAAATAGAAACATGAGATCAGAGTTTAGATCAGAGAAAAGATCAAAATACTGTTTGAAAGGATTAAATCAACTGGAATGTGTATGAAAACGGTGGCAACAGAACAGTATTTAGAAGACTGGAGGCGTACCACATCTGTCCATCGTGGTAAGGTGGTGTTATGGCGCGGGCATGTTATGCATCTGAGTCTATCGTGATATGACTGCTGCTTGAAGTATCTGCCCAGATCCCACAAAAGCTATGGTTATCTATATTACAGATCAATAATAACTCAAAACGCACTACAAAAGCAACCCATGGGTCCGACCTTAGCTCAACTAAGCGTGCCTGTTTAAAAAGCTTGAATTTCAGCTGAAAGTCCACCTGCTCATTCACGTCTTGATTTTTTCCATTTCAAATCCATTGTGTGGATGTACAGCAGCAATGTTCCTGGTTTTGCTAGTTTCTGGGATAAAAACAAGTAAAAATATTGGCAAAATTAAGTCCACGCTAATGGATGAGGTTGAAGACACACATGCAGTGCCACACGTTATTCCCACAAGTGCTAACATTAGCATTGCTAGTAACAGGAACCTTCTTCCTTGCAGCGCCCTAGGCTAGTGGCGAATGGCGCCATAACATCTTAGGATGGCACGTAATAAAATTACATAACACAACTAGGGACCTGCAGTGCTTTCTCAAATTGTTCATTCTGTATTTGGTGGTTAGTTGAACAAAATTCGAAAAAGTTTAGGCGACGTACTATGAGTCTGACACACGCAGCGAATGCAAATGGAGAACCTAACAGTCGATATTGGCAGCAGCATGAATAAATTAACATAATATGTAAGAAAATGAAATAGTAATTTTTTTTTTTTTAAACAAACATATAGATGTTATTGACAGTGATGTCTCACCTGTGTGTTGTCTGTGTATTAACACGTGGATATTTAGGTTTTTAAATTCACTATTTATTTTTTTCTGCTTCAGGTGATCTGTCTGGTGCAACGATGATGTCAGTAGACGTGACCAATCGTAACGGCCCTGCCGCCACGCCCCCCACCTCACTCAGCCTTCGCTCTTCACACAACCAGCTCCTCACCAGCGATGTCATCAAACAAGGCTCCGCCACTCCTCCCAAATGTCGGAAGAAGTATGCGCTTACCAGCATCCAGGCCGCCATGGGCCTCGGTGAAGTGGTGCCGCCCTCATCGGCATCATCATCTCCATCGTCATCCCCGTCACAGTCCTCCACTCCCAACAATCCCAAACTAGCAAAGAATGGGGTGAACCAGCTTCGTAAAGCTGGCCAGGACCACAACAAAAACACAACTGACCCTGATTTGATGGATTCAGAAATAATAGCAGATGACCTTAATGTCAACGTGGCAGAGGAACAAGACAGTCGCACTCTTACTAATAATGATCGAGAGGAAGATGCCAACCTTCACCCAGATACTCACAGTGATGTAGAGGCTGAGCAGACGACAGAGCCTGACTTGGACTGTAACATAAACACTACTGTGGAGCTCAAACTGAGCAGCAGCACGGCTGATTTGGACTTTGACTCAGAGGACACCAATGACATCAGCATCTTGTCTGAGAAGGAAATGATGTTAAAGATGAAGATCGAGGAAGATGAGATGGTGGGGGGAGAGGAAGATGAGGAGACGAAGCCTTTACTGACAGTAGACAGTGAACCCCCTGTGAAGAACCACAAAGTTTCTCCAGGCCTGGAGCTCATCTCTGACCTCCACTCCAACCTCAAGCTCCTCAAATCTGGCAAGAACTCTCCAGTACCCCCTCCTCCTTCCCCACCCAAGCAAGCCAGTCCAGAAGACACTCCCCTGCTCTCCATGGTCTCCTGCCCCTCCTCTTCCTCCTCATCCTCCTCTCCAGAGACGAAGAAGGACAGAAGAACTGGCGCAAAGACAGACTGTGCTTTGAACCGCATCCAGAATCTGAACCCCAGTGACGAAGAGTTGAGCTGGACTACCTTGTCCCAGGAGAGCAACTCGCCAGAGGAGACAGGTACGCACACGGACAGACACACACAGAGCCCATGAAGCCTTAATGCAGCAAACGTTACTGATATTTACAAATATTCAGTGTAGTTTTTATGTGAGTCTTATGTCAGCTACTGTGGTATGTTTTGTTTTGGGGGGTTTTCCCCCTCCTGCTGTTTAGCGGTTTCACCGTCCTCTCTACTGATGACATTTTTCCATTTACCCAGAGTGTGTGTGCGTGCACATCTGAGAGTGTGTGTGTCCATTCATGGATATGCAGAGCTCAAGCATTGCTTAAAAAGAATAACAAAAACTCCAGCCTCCAGTAAATCTCCCAGAATCCCTCAGGCACAGGAAGTGCCCTTGTAACCTCATGGGGGTTGGTGTGCCAGATCAGCTGTGTCCTGTTTCCAGCTTCATCCTGATCATATGTGTGTGAACCAGGCTTAACTTAATGCATAAACTAGCTGCCAATATCTTGGTGTGTTAGATGTTTTTTTTCCCCCCTCATCTTAAAGCTCCACAGAATGGAGCTGCTTTCCTCTCCCCTGTTGCACTTGTATTCGTCTGTATTGATCAGCTACCTTGAGCTTCATCTCTATTATATATCTGTGAATACGAGCATCTGGTCTCTGCAAATATTAGATAATGGATAACCTTTCCATAAGAACCTGTAAGCTGGGTCAAGAGAAAAGCTGTAGTCTGCTGTTAGTCTAACATAGTTTTAGTTTTAACAACTACAATAATTACCTTCCCTATGTGTGCAAATCCTGAACTTTAAAAATGAAAACTAATTAAGACTAATACTGAACAATTTTAAATAAAAATGTAACTGAAAGAAGCGCAACTCTAGAAGTTGACTTAAAAACTAATTAAAATACAGAAAAAGTAATATCCCTGAGACACAGAGTGACTGAGATATTCTTAGTTGTTCAATTTCTGTTCCTCTCATCCTGTAATGATGGGCATAATGATGACGCTGACTAATATTTAATATATAGACATAGAAAAGAAATCAGATGTAGCCCTACTTTACATCTGTATGTTTCTTCTCTGTCTTTGGTTACTTTGTAGATAATTTCTCTGTTTAAACCTTTAGATATAAAATATCTGGGAAAAATGGTATTGTTTAGATTGCAAACAGCTACTCAGTTTTGCCATCTAATGAACTATTATTAATATTGTTATTATTCATTGTTACAAAGCTGTGAGGATAAACTTTTGCGTGATATTTAGAGTTTGAGAGTCTCCATCTGTTGCGGGTCTCTTGCTTTCTTGTATTTGCATGTTGGCTACGTCTGCAGGTCTCTTCAGTTCACTGTTGTTCTTTGCCAGCGTTATGTTAAAATCTGGGTATGGAGTTTTTCTCTGGGCACTTAAAACTTGTGGTTTAGTGTAAGACGAGCAAAACACATCCGTGCTCCTGCAGAACAGCAGCCGGTCCTGCAACATAACCATATGGGCACTTTAGTGTTCCTCATAGCTTGTCATATAAACAAAGCCTCCAGATTAACAGAAAGAAGAGGCTGTGGTCTCGGCTGTAAACAGTGCAGTCTTTCTGAGTCTGTGAGTTGTACTGCTGCTTTTTTTTTTTTTTTTTGGCTTTCTGATGACTCACAGTCTCAAGTTGAAAGCTCTGAGCATCTGTGTAACTCATTTCTCTACAAGTTGGAATACCAGCAGCTTGCATTTTTACAGTTTTACTGTCGTGTTGTCTGGATTTCAGGATTACATTTTCATGTGTTCATTTGTCCAGGATTTCATTGTGTATAAAAGCCCATCTAGGGATGTGCATCGCAAATTAGCTAAGGCTATAAATGCTGGCGTGTATGGCACTGTTCATATTACATACCTGTTTCTATACAGAAAATTAATAAACGAAAGTAACAGTCTTTCAGATCCATCTTTGCTTATTTGCAATGTCATTTAAAAAAGAGAACCAGGACCATGATGTGTGTAGTGAGGAGCTCAGTAAGGAAGCAAATGACTAGTTAAATTGTATATGTCACTTTCATCCCCGCAGGCCTATATAATCAAGCACCTTGGCATGCAGACTGCTTATACAAACATTGTGAAAGAATGGGTCGGTCTCAGGCGCTACATGAATTCCAGGATGGTATCATGACAGGATGCCACCTGTGCAACAAGTCTGGTTGTGACATTTCCTTGCTACTAAATATTCCACTGTCAGCTGTTAGTGGTATTATAACAAAGTGAAAGCGATTAGGAACGACAGCAACTCGGCCACGAGGGGTAGGCCACGTAAAATCCCAGACTGGAGTCAGCGGATGCTGAAGCATATAGTGTGCAGAGGTCGCAGGACCACTAAACTTCATGTGGGCTTCAGCTTGGCTGAAATACAGTGACTAGACAGCTTCATTGAATGAGTTTCCATGAATGAGCAGCTGCATCCGAGCCTTACATCACCAAGCAGTGGTGTAAAGCATGCGACCACTGCACTGTAGAGCAATGGAGACGTGTTTGCTAGACTGACGAATCATGCTTCTCTGTCTGACAATCTGACGCATGACTCTGGGTTTAGCTATTTCCAGGAAAACGGTACTTCCCTGACTGCATTAGGACAATTTCATGCTCCAAAATTTGTGGGAACAGTTTGATGATGATCCCTTCCTGTTCCAACATGACTGCACACCAGTGCACAAAGCAAGGTCCATAAATACATGGATGAGCGAGTCTGACTGCCCTGCAAAGAGACCTGACCTCAACCTGATAGAACACCTTTGGGATGAATTAGAATAGAGACTGCGAGCCAGGCCTTCTCAGTGTCACAAATGTGCTTCTGGAAGAATAGTGAAAAGATTCCCGGAAATACACTCCTAAACCTCCGGAAAGCCTTCCCAGAAGAGTTGAAGCTGTTATAGCTGCAAAGAGTGAGCTGACGTCATATTAAACCCTATGATTTAAGAATGGGATTTCACTCAAGTTCATGTGCGTGTGAAGGCAGATGAGAGAGTACTTTTGGCAGTATAGTGTATCTATCCAACTCCTAGTTGCCCATACTGTAGTGCCCCCTATCTGCTTTTGTCAAACTCACGTTGACAAATCTGTGTTGTTTTCCCAGCAGTGTGATAGATTCCTCTGTGGGGATTGTGGGCTAGAGGGTTGGTATGACCCTGTTTTCCCACAAAGGTGTCAAAACACACACACACTCTGCATACAGAGTCTAAGAGGGTCCTTCAAGCCCTATTTATAGAAGTCTAACATTATCACATAACATCCTGTGCTGTAAAACAGATTTCATGGTACAGCATTCATGATAGTTTGTGTAGGTAGTTGAAGTATTTTGGGACATGCAACTGTGTAGTCTGTCCAAAAACCAATGCTGATTAGAGCAGCAGTGGAGAACAGTGGAGTTCACCACAAAGAGCAAACAAAATTAAAGTTCCTGCTCTGTTCTGACTCAAGCTAGTAGCTAAGCTAAAGGACCAACAACCATTGCCCAACCATTGTAGGAAACAGTTACTGGCTGTGGTGACAGGGGACAACTACATGTACACCAGTGTTCGGCCAGGTTGGTCCCTTAACTCAAGCACAGTATAACTGAATGGTGATTAGTGCCAAAAAGCAACGCGTGATGCTCAAAGTGTGTTTGAGACAGTTACATGTCTTTCTACCTCTCTGACCCACCTCGTCCTCGCACCTCCACTGGATGAGATGCTGAATAAAAGCCGATTTGGAGGTTGCCAGGACAACCAAGAGAGGCTGAAAAAGAGGGAGAAAATAATAAACCTAGAAATTCGATAAGGATGACTGTGCCACATTTTAGCCTCCTTCCATGTGCCCCGGCTGCATGTTTGGTTTTGAACAGGAAAGGGAGGGTAGAGCTTTTTTTGTTTTGTCTTCTTGTTGATGTGGCTGATGCTCTAGATAGAGAGGGGAGAGACAAGCAGCAAACACAGCTCGCCTGCAGGGGGAAACAGCCCCCCCCCCCCCCCCCCCCCCCCCCCGTATAAATGTTTGTCTTTCACTCCTGTTTTCCTCAGTCGCAGGCTCTCCATCCTTTTTTTTTTTTTTTTTGCTCCTCCTCTCATTCACTCTTTCTCCCCATTTTTTTTCCTACTGCCTCTCTCGTCACGTCATGTTTTCTCTACCTCTCTGCCTTGATTTGTCCCCCCTCCTCTCTCTCTCTTTCTCTTTCTCTCTCTTTCCCTTCCTCTCTCTCTCCCTCCCTTCTTGGTCTCCTCACCCCCTCTGCTGCGGTGTCCCCCTCACTCTGATCTCTGCTTCCTTCTCTCTCTTTCCATCTCTGTCTGGGCTTCTCTCTTTGGTTACAGCATTGGGTTTTGCTGTATGAGAGGCAGCTAGCTAACTATGATGCTGGGAAAAGACTACATGCTGGCCATTGTGATTGTCAATTACGAGGGTAGGTGCATTTTTACAGAGTTGGCCGGAAGCTGGACTGTTGTCTTTGAGTTTCAATGCTGTCTGAGCATGCATGTGTCTGTGTCTTCCTACATGGGGATGAAGTTTATTTCTGTAATGACATCATCTGCAGAAACAGTCTGGTTGGTTCATGCTGTGTTAATATGTCAATGCTGGTGTGCATGTGTGGTGTTATCTGCTGAGAAAGTGTGTGTCTGTATGTGTTTTGCTCCAGAAGCTTGCAGCTCTCCCCCTCCCCCTGCTCAACTGTACTCTGGCATGCAGCTGCATGCTAACCGAGGCTATCACAGGCTAACTGCTACGTAGGTCCCCATTTCCACCAGCTGCGTAGGTGCACTTTAACAGTATCTGTGCAAGCACACCAAGTCTCCTAATGCCGTTTCCTTACTTGCCACATCTGTTGCCGAGAGTGACACTGATAACTTTGAGTCATTGTGTAGCCCTCAGACCTTTCCAGCCAGAGATCTCCTCTCTTTTCTCTTTCAGTGTTTCTCTCTAATTTTGTTTATGCAGATGCATTAATCCACATCCAGTAGTCATCTCATGCTGGCACCCATTCTAAGTCACCATCTTTCCTCTCGCTCAAAGCAGATGGAGACGCTCAGATTCTCTCTCTTGTAGTTTTATTTGCTCTGACCTATTTTTCATTCTCAAAAGACTCCAACTCCCAGCAGTCAGTGCACCACCCTAAAGGATGTCCTTATCTCCCAGCGAGTGCGTTTTTCTATATTTTCTATGATTTATGCTCTTTGAGAGTCTTAATAACTTGTGTGTGCACGCATGTGTGTCTGAGTGCCATCACAGTCTGGCCCGACCCCGTTGTCACAATGACATATGGCCTGCTGTCGTGGCAACGGGCCCACTCGCTGCGTTTCATCAGCATGGTCAGCAGTTCAAGAACGCCTTGCAATCACACAAACGTACATAAATACATGCAGCACCAGCTGACCGGCCCCTTGGAGCTTATATCACTTTTATGAGTTGCTACACCCCCAACAGAGTTTGGGATCGTCTTTACTACGTCTGCCACGACATCATCTCCACACAGGAACACAAAGATCCCATCAATACTTCACTGTGTGTGTGTGTGTGTGTGTGTGTGCGTGCGTGCGTGCGTGTGCACGTGCATGTGCATGCTGCCAGGAAACTGCAACCTTCACATGAGATGACTTTTAGTCCAAGAGTGAAGAAAAATTAATTTAAGTACTCCATCTCCACAGAGTGTGTGTTTGTGTGCGCACATGTGTTTTCAAGGTAACAGCTGTAGCTCCTCTAAATATATCACTGCCCAATAAATTATGCTAACAGACATCTGCTCTGTTTGCTGATGTTGTGTTCTGTTGGTGGAGGAAAGTTTAATTTTCACATAAATCTGCACATGCATACATTCTGAGAAGCAGACTAAAGCACAGATGAGACGTTTGCTGTAGTTGCATCTCAACTTTGGAACAGTCGCCTCTTCACCATTAGGACCTCACCAACACTTGACATGTTTAAAGCCCCCTGTAAAACACATCCTTTGAGCTTTTGACACTTTTTTTAACTTTTTTTTTTTCCTTGTCTTACTTTTTTCTGTATTTTCTTGCTCTGATTTATTCATTTTATTAGTACAGCACTTTATTTATAAGCTCATTTAAAAAACAAATTAACTTTACTAAGCCCGTACAGCACTCAGAAAAGTTTATTTCTGGTTGAAATTAGACAAAGAGACATTTGTGGTGATGGTGCACGCATAACCATGATCAGTCAATATGGAGTCTGTGTTATCTTATGTCTGGGACCTGGGATTTTGATGTTAAGGTTTTCTGTGTATTAGAGTTCTTTATTCTGTATTGTTGATAATCTGGCTTTCTGGTATTTCTAAAGGTTTATGGTTCTTTTTTTTCCTTATTGCTGATACGAGTTCCCTTTCGTGTTACTTCTTTGTTCCAGTTCAAGTCCTTAAGCTCTGTAGCCGTCAAGCTCTGTAGCCTTCTGTTTATGATGGTAATTCTGCTTTTTTTTTAGGTTCTCATGAAATTCTTGTTATCTGTGTCTTTAGTTCCTTCACTAGTTTGTTAATCCCTGTTTCTGTTCTCATTCTGTTTCTTCAGTCTTCTGTCCATATTTCTGGTGTTTCTATGTCATTTTCACATGTGTGAGTCTGCCATCTGTTAGTCCTTGTCTTACTTTGGTAGTCTTTTGTCTCTTGTCTCTAGTTTTACTTCCCCTGTCTCGTTATTCTTGATTTGTTGCTGCTGTATTTCCCACCTGTTTCCTTTTCTCTCATTACCATGTGTGTATTTATTGTCGTCCCCTATACTGTGTGCTCTCTCTTTTTTTTTTTGTGTGCTTCCTTATAGTCCTGGATTTGTATTCTTGGCTCCTGTTTAGGGGTTTTGGGTTTTTTTTGGGGTATTTAAGGAAGACTCAACCATTAAAGCTGTTTTGAGGTCATTTCTTGTCTCATGAGTCCTGCGTCTGGGTCCTAATCCTGCCTTCTCCACAGGGTTTCATGAGTATTTAATTCTATGCACTTTACTGTTACTGAGTATTGCCCCTCTTCTTTCCACTTCATTAGGCTGTATATCGAACAATGAACAGCTTTGTGTATGAAGTTTAACTACTATGTTGCTTTGATCATATTTAACCTATAGCTTTCCAATGTATAAAAATGTGAAGGGGAAAACGTCACCACTATGGGAGAGATGAGACACAATTTAATGGTGGGTGGAGAGGAAATGCTCGCAGGAAGTCCTATAGCTTTGGGAGCCTATAACAGCATAACTGAGAGATCGGGGTCACCTGAAAGTTTTGAGTTGAAAAGAGGATGTCTCTGAATTTAGACTGGTAGATGGTCCACAAGCCTGATAACGGAAGGCTCTGCCTCCCATTCTACTGTTAGAAGCTCCAAGATACCATAGGTAGGATAATTTGGTACTACAAGGAGTTTAAGGTTAAATTGAAGAACAACGGATCACACACCCATGGAAATCAAGCGGCACATTTCTCTAAAACAGGGTTCAGTGAAGAAGCTAACACAATTACCAGGGCCAGTGAAGAACAATTCCTCATTTGTGTCACGCTGAATAAACTGTAATATGTTTTAAGTACTGAGTGGGTCGCTCATTGAGAAAGTGTCTCAGCTGCTTTAGATGTAAGAGAAATCCTGATATCTGTGTTTGATATTTTTTTCTTTTTTTTTTTTTTTGCCCGTGTGATATCTTTCATTTAAAAAGTGTGTAGGGCTTTGTTTAACAAATGCTACAGAAGTGCTTTACAGGCGTTCTTGTGCACATGGAGATATGGTTGGTTAAAAGGGACAGGTGCAGCAGATGCCGGTAATCCAGCTCAGCTGTTGACGTAGCTCAATGTGGGTTCACTTTGAATTAACTGTATGGTGCAAAAACAGCCACAGAGACGGGAAGTTTTGGGGGAAACGGAGCAGGAGAATGATGGCCCTACATCCATCCATTCACAATTTTCTTCCACCAGATATTTGGAGCGAGCAGTCATTCCAGACAGACCCCGACCTGCCTCCAGGATGGAAAAAGATTACAGACATGGCTGGTATCTACTACTGGCACATTCCTACAGGCACCACTCAGTGGGAACGGCCCGCCACTCATCCACAACCCCCTGGACAGATGGAGTCCACGGCCCTGGGTGATCACTCAGCCTCAACACCACGTAAACCTTCCCTGGGCTCACTCAGCCCCTCACCCACTCCAGACCACGAGGTGAGGGACATGCATCAGACTTCACATTATGACCACTGTGGATGTTAATTTGACATGTACCACCTACCTAATCGTTACTGCAGACCATGTGCACACTCTCATGGAAACGGTCTTTCCTGATGGCTATGGCCTCTTTCAGCAAAAATGATTCAGGAATGGTTTGAGAAGCACAACAACGAGTCTAAAGTGTTGACCCCGCCTTCAAATTCCCCAGATTTCAATCTAATTTAGCATCTGTAGGATTTGCTTGAGAAATGAGTCCGATCCACAGATGCCCCACCTCACACAACTTACAGGACTTAAAGGATGTGTTGCTAACATCTTGGTGCCAGATACCACAGCACACCTTTCTTTTTGTAGTTGAGAATAGATTCTGACGAAGGCAATCAGCTCACAGCATACATGAAGAGATGAAGGGAAAGTAATGCAGTCAAACAATTTGATTTAAAAACAAAGTAATAAAGTCAAACTTTAATGCAGTGAAGGTAGTGTATCCATTACTGGCTACAATGCAATTTAGTTGATAATGAAACTCCTCGACTCTTAATAACAGCTAAGCATTAATAAAACTGGAAATGTCACAGCGGTTAAAATGAAAATGTTTATTTTGAGCTTTGGATTAGCATAAATCAACAAAAGCGCACACAGCACAGAATAATTATGAGGAAAACTGTAATAACACCTGTGTTGGAAGTGAATTAAGCACTCTGTGCTGCTGTTCTCAGAATAATATGTACATGACTTGTACTTAATGCTGCTGTGAGTTTTCATGAACAGGTATTTTTACAATTTGTATTTATGCAACTGACATGAGGACCAGTCGGTGCTGCCGACAGTAATTCTGTCAAGTGCAAATGACGAGCATTTCCCTAAACAAGATGGGAAAAAATGGATTTCTTGAATCCATTAATCATTGTTGACTCCAATAAATATGGATTAAACAGTGTGTCTTTATTTTTTTAATACCTCTGTGTTTCCATGCGCTTACAGTCATGCCAGGCCGAGATCTTCTTCAGGGGGTCGACTCGCTCGGGCAGCACCACCTCTGACAGCTCAGTGGAGCCTCTGTCCACTCACGAGCCCACACTCCCCACATGTGGATTTGTGAACAGCTGTTACTTTGTAAGCCACCGTCGTTTTTGTGTTACATTGTACTTCACAGGAGTCTGTGGTGTTCATCGCGGTTTGCAAGAGTTATTTTCACGCTTCCATGTGCCAGTTTTAAACGGCGCAGTGCATTTGTCTGGGTTTCAATATAGTTTTATTTAAATGTAGGCAGCTGGGCAAAGGGAGTGAGAGGGAGAGCACTGTTAACACTCCAGTCTGGTAGCCGAATACAAGAACACTGAGCCGATCAATCAGTCAATCATGTAGAATGATAGGTGGAAATGTAGAGAGGAAAGGAGATGGATAGAGAGCGGCCCCATGTAGATAAAATATCGATCCAGTGAGAATGGACTGATGTTGACAGATGGATGTGCCTCAATCTGATTCTGGCACATCCATCTGATGCGATCGACCTCCAGACTGCTCGAGTATCACCCAGCTGCACAAAAGCTAAAATGGCAGACGGACCAACATGGTGCAGCAGGATGTCACTAAACAGAGTCTCATCATTTCTCTCTCTGATGTCTCTTTAGCCGCGCTCCGCGTCTCTGCAGGGTGTGGATCAAGAGTGTCGCTCTCAGCGTCACGAAGATGAGGAAAAGGTAGGAGTCCCAATCTGCCCTCAGACTTGTAGCATCTTTTTTCACTTTTTTCTTAGTTCTGTAAATAATTCCTCTGCACCCGTACGTGTATATTACTGTATTTGACTCCTTGTATCATATATAGAGCAGTCAATAAGTGTTTGGACTCTGACACTGATTTAACCTTGTACTTCAGCATGCTTTCCCCCATAAAGACAACATTTGACAACCAGAGACTCACCCCTCAGTTCAGAAGAGAGCTCCTAGTAAGCTTTCAAGGGGCAAAGACTGGGAACAAGTGTAATGGTCATTGGACATCAGCTGCAGTCACTATAACATCTAGTATTATAGCTTTTAGTAGTGTGACTTTTATAATGATTTTCTAGTTATATTGATGTCTTTTTCTACTTTTTGTCATCTCTTTGCACACTTTCAGTGTAATTACTGTATCTTTGTGCTGTAGTAAAGCTTGAAAACAACAGAAATGGTGTCACGGTCTAAACACTTGCTGATGGGTCCTGTATGTTTGTGTCGCTTACATTCTACTAATCAAGAATCGACAGATTCTCAGTAGCGAGGTGAATGTTCAATGGGAGCAAAACAAATCGGGGAAAACCCGGAAAGTCCCGTTGGACTCTTCTTGGCCCGTTTACTTTTATTTAGGAAACGTTTTGCTGCTTTGCTCGTTATTGCAACACCGTCTGAGTGTAGAGTAAGCTGGTTAGCTAACAACATTGTTCTGTCTTTATCCCCTTGCCCCCCTCTCCACCCAACCTTTGACTCTCAATCCTTGACCCGCCACTGTGTGTGTGTGTGTTTGTGTCTTAACGCCAAATATAGAAACAGGTGTGGAGTGAATTTGGCGGAAAAATTGATAGTGAAATGTGGAAGGCAAGTATAATGCACTCGGTGTCAGTGAGTCTTGTTCTTGGTCTAACCTCACCAGCTATTTGAGTGTGTGCATTTATACATCCTGTGCTAAAGTTCACTGCCTGGGCAAAAAGCATGCGTGGCTGATGCTTTAACATAAAAATATCTGCACAAACCGCAGCCTCTGATCATGCCTGATGTGTAAGAACATGTCTGTTTACTCCACTCCAGCGACACATTAGGTTGTTTCTTTCTTTACATACGCCAGTAATTTCATCTTTCTGTTCTGGTGGCACAGATCTGACTGCGTAGTCACACACACCAGTGTGTGTACATACCACATAAACCTTTTTCTTTCTGAATGCAGCATGCCCCATTACACATAACACACCAATGCCATTTATCCATCCGGCAGCAGCATTCGCTCCACACTTGGATGCATGCTGGCATTCACGCTGAAGGGTCAGAATTTACATCTATTTCGTGTCTTGTAGCGCCTCTACCACAGGAGCTTGTACCCCATGAATTTTATGACGGGTACACATAGGTGTTTCAGTTTATAGCGGTAATATTTTTGGACATTGCCACATATCTCGCTGGAGCAAAATGACCAGCAAGCCTGTGAAAATGATCTTTTTTTTAGGAGGACTGAGGAAGAAATACAACCACACGAGAAGATAGAGTAATATTTTTTTTTTTTTTTTTTTTTTTTAAAACAGTAGGAATCCATAAGGAACATCCATATTAACATTAAAAGGATAATGCCAGCTCATCTTCTTGTTGTTAAATCTGGATGTCTTCATCAGGATCTTATCTGGCTGCACTTACTCCTGTTGGATCATTCAGTTTTGTTTTGTTTTTTTAATTCAGGAGAGTGTTTCAGTGACAGAAGACACAATCGGTTTATATTCTCATACAGTATTCCAGGTTGCATGTGTAAAAGATGCTCTAGGGTGGAACCCCTGCTGGATACAGAGGCTTATTTTGCTATGATTTTCACATATGTGCATCAGGACCTGCAGGCAGCCACAGTGAACCCGGACCCCAGTCTGAAAGAGTTTGAGGGTGCTACGCTTCGCTACGCGTCACTCAAGCTAAGGTAAAATACAGAAGACACACAAATCCATCCAGCTTCTGTGCATGAATCTCTGAAAGCCTCCAGAGCTGCAGTTATTAAACAGATTGTCCTGTATTTTAATCTCTTCTTTGTTTCTTGGAGATTGTATTTAATTAAAGTGTAACAGGTTCAGCCAAAGCAGCCAGTTAGATCCTCTCTTCAGGAAAAGGGTCCATGTTCTGCTAGTGTATCGCCTGCTTGTAGCTTCTGTAAATTCACACATCAGACAGAAACCTTGCTAACAAAGCAGCTAATAGTTCTCTTATGTTTAAACTATTTTCAGGAGCCGTCCAGCAGCAGAAGAAGAAGAATCCAGCAGTATTAACAGTGACCCCGAGGCAAAGGTAAAACCCTTTTTCTAAACTTTATATACATGAAGGTCAGCATTACGCACTGGCCTTCGAATGTCTTTATAATGTGTGGTCTTAGACACAGGACAGGCTGAATCAGGTGAGGTTGTTATGTAGCTGTTGCCTCTATATTTAAAAAAAAAATAAAAAATGGTATGAAGTAGGTTAAAAGATCATTTTAGAATTTAAGTGCCAAACATGCTACTTTTTTTATAAAAGTACTTCAATTTTTTCAGTGTCTAAAGTTCCTTTAAATGGTTAAAGTTACACTCGGCTTTCCAGCACTCATGATCTGCTGCTGTTGTTGAAAGAAGAGAAAGCTTGCCCCCCAGTGGTGGAAGAGGAAAATACAAGTGTGCAGTGGTGGACCCTCTACACTAGCATCCCCAGGCTTCTACCTTTCTACCTATAAAACCCGGAGAGCAGTCAAATGGTGGAAGTGGAAGCTAAATTGGCTAGTCATTCATATGTATATTAGGTCGTTACCTAGGAATTCTGGAGGGAGGGGAGTGGGGGTGAGTGATTGAGGGGGTGGGGGAGTGGAGTGTTTCAGTTTGCCATCTTAGGGAGAAATCAACACATGTCCTTTGTATGTCCTTTGTTGCTGACATTTATTGATGAAAACAGTACAAAAAACCAACCATTTGTACACATATTTACAAATAATGATAAAAAGTGAGTGAGTACATTTCAACATTTTCAGCAATCACTCACAATCCTGGCACTGCCACGGTATCTGTCGTCTGCATTTACCACATGTGTACCTGTAGCAGTGAACACATCGCACAGTGGCCTGATTTTTTTTGCATCTGTGTTTGACCTGACACGTGGCCCTTTTTCCAGGGCTCGGTGTAGAGTGGCATACCTGAGTGGTGAATTCATTGCGATCTGTCTGTCTAGTGGATTGAGGAATTTCCCTGCGAATCTTGTTGACTGTGCCGAGGATGGTGGTTTTCCGTCCAAGAAGTTTTTGCGCAAGTGAAAGCGATGTGAAGAAATTGTCCGTGGTAACATTTCTGCCCTTGTCTAGGAATGGTTCCATCAGCCTCATTACTACATTTTCAGAAAGTCTCTCCCCAGTGGGACGATTGGGGTCCTTGCCAAGATATGGGAAGACATTGCAAATGTACTTGGATTTTAGGTCGCAAGCCACCCAAAACTTGATCCCAAACTTGTCAGGTTTACTTGCAATATACTGCAGGAAACAGTATATTGCAAGGGGAAAAGCTGTTCATCAATGGTGATATGTAGACCAGGGTTGTAGCACGTGATGCAGTTGGTGACAAATGATCCCCACACACTGGAAATTGCAGCAAACTTGTCAGTCTTTGCTCGATCACAGCGGGTGGACTTGTCATCAAAGCGTAGGTGTTGCATGATGTTTTGGAAGCGGTTTCGTGCCATAATTCCAATTATCTGTGGGTTTCCCAGGGGTCTAAGTGTTATTAAGCATCCAAACCAGAAATTCAAATGAGACATTTAAGCCTTTAAGGAGTCTCAGGCTCAGTAAAACTTACTACTGTGGAGGGTGGCATTCATTTGCAAAAGGTCACCTTGGGCCATAAGTTAAATTTTAAATTGCAGTGTTACTCACACCCACTGCATTCTGTCATAAGCTGCAGCAAATTCCAGTGAGACTAAAATAAATGAACACAATCCACAACAACCACAAAATGTACGGACAACAAAGCACAAAAACTTGTACACATTCATTACATTTATGCATGTACCTATGCATGTTGGTATTTGCACACTATCATATATATATACTGTATAAGTTTTTTTTTGTTTTTTTTTTGTTTTTTTCATTTCCCACCCAGTTTCGTGAGGTATTTATAAGACATATGACAGTTTTTACATATCATCCCTTATTTTGATAGATTGAGAGAAGAAAATTTCATTTAATTTTATGAGCACTTTTCTTGCAGGTGATTGGTTGTTTAATAATTTGCCATGAATTAAACACACTGATACATGCCCAAGATACATTGCCTTATGTACATTTATGGAGTTATTTATCATTGAACTTTTGATATAGTCCCTTCTTAAGGTCATGTGTGAAGTGATGTGTTGTAATGTAATATTGAACCTACAAATATCAATATAAATTGGATATATCAAAAGATTTGCTAAATTAGATTTTACAGTAGTGAAATGAAAATGATACGATACTTTTACAAAGTGTTACATGTGCATAAATACAACAAATGGGTCATTTTAGCTTTGCTAGGCATCTTGGTGACATCATGAAACCGGTCATAGATGAGAACCGTCAGCAGACTAAGATGTAGGAGGATTTCAATTTTGTTTTAGTTCCCAACTTTTTTCCTCATTTGGTCTTTTTTTTGTACCCACTGTTGCTTCTGATTCCCCTGATGGTGGTGGTATTATTACTATTATTATTAATAGTAGTAGTAATATTATTATTAATTGTTAAAGTTCTGAAAAAGGTTCGAGATGTGTTTGGCTCATCAGAGTTAAAACTCAGTGGGTTGGTTGGTGTCCCAGCCTTCAGTCCTTAGGCAGCAGTGACACTGTGATGAAGACCAGACACAAACACATGCCTGCAGCTCAGGCTTTTGATATGGCAACACGCTCGCACACTCACATGTTACAGAGAAGCAAATCAGCCATTGCTCTTTTAAGATTGGAGTGATCATTTTTCTGCCTACAAAAGAAGAAGTTAATTACGTATTAGATCTCACTCTAAAGCAGTTTCAGCCTAGCATGAGTGGAAACATGACTGCATTAGAACAAACTTGCCACGAGTCAGTTTAACTGTGACGGTCTCCGTCTCCCTCCCTGACCTATATAGAGTGCAGAGTGCTTTCTGAACGGACTGCAGAAATCAAATGAATACTTTATGAGAGCAGAGGGACTGGTCTCACTCCTCTCTTTGTCTTTAACTTTCTTCTGTTTTCTTCATCTTTTCTGTTGTTTGTTTGTTTGGTTTCATCTTTAAGAGGTTACAAGTTTCCAATCTCATGTGTCGTTTTAAACAAAGTGACGCTACCGTTAAAGGTAACAGGGACATATGACCTTTAAACTTGCTGTCTGTGTACAAAAAAGTTACTTTACTTTTTTGCTATTAAATTAATGCTCTTCACTTAATAGCTTTTAGTCTCAGTTGTTCTTCAGAGTGCTTTTTTCCCTCTTTTCTCTGATTCAAAATCAACTGGTAAGACAGAGTAGCAGCAGATTGCATCAACATGTGGACAGGCAGAAGACTGACCCTGAGACTAACCCTGCATGGCTCACTCTTCCACACAAGCCACAACTGCTAAAGGCAAGCGCAGCGTATTTACCAACAGAGCCTGCTCTTGAGAATGATCCATACACCTGAACCATTCATTGTCCATTACAGCAAGCTTAGAGGAGCTTAGAAAATATATTAAAGTGATGCAAGATGTAGAACAAACTGTGTCCTGTACAAATACAGGACATTCAGCACTAGTGTTGAGAGGAGGTAAGAAAAAAAAAAGTAACAGCAAACCAGCTGCTGGTAGCTCTAAAACTTTGTAAACCTTATGCCCCATAGTGACAAAACGGCATTAATAAGGAATGACATTGCTGGAAGGAGAATATACCCAACACGTGTGAGCGTCACGGTTCGGAGCTGCCAAGGGATCCGTGATTCCTAAAAGAAATTTCAACTTTTTAGTCCTTCAAATCTTGGATGCTCTTCCACTTCCTTGTTTTCTTTGTATTTGTTGTGTATGATGGTGTGATCATCTGTTGTGTGCATTTCTTTCAGTGTTTCGCCGTGCGCTCTCTGGGTTGGGTGGAGATGGCCGAGGAGGACTTGGCTCCTGGAAAGAGCAGCGTCGCTGTTAACAACTGCATCCGACAGCTGTCCTACTGCAAGAACGACATCCGGGACACCGTTGGCATCTGGGGAGAGGTGATGAAGACTCTCCTGTTTAAAAGCGTAAAAGAAAGAAAGGCGCAGCATCAGTTAGCGTGGATAAATGCCTCCTGAAATATGGGGAAGTAGAGCAGTGCTATCAATTCTCTGCGGTGCGCTTTTATTTAATATGAAGCGACAGAATGGACAGAGAGGGCTCGATCCCTCTTTTAATAACCTTTCATCTCCCAGCACCCTCTTTCTAGGGTTTTATAATTTCTTTAGAGACCTTCAAAGCTAGAGAGCTCACAGGGACACACATGTACACATGGATAAATAAATATATGCAACAGTTGTACTGAAAGCCGCTGGCATTTAAAGGACTGTTGTTTAGTTTTTTTTATATTTTTGCTGTGACTCTCGCTGCAGGAAATAAGGATTGCATATTTTTATGATGAGCTCTGAAGGATTTGTGTGTGTTTGTGTGCCCAGGGGAAGGACATGTACCTCATGCTGGAGAATAATATGTTGAACCTAGTCGACCCCATGGACCGCAGCGTGCTTCATTCTCAGCCAATCGCGAGCATCCGAGTTTGGGGCGTTGGCCGGGACAATGGCAGGTTAGTGGGTTTTTTGTTTGTTTTTATTTTTCCCTTAAATTTGACTTTCTTTTTCTCGTCTCCGTGAATAATTTACAGTGTGTATAAAAGCACGTCTCACACTGTGCTCAAAATCAATTCCCTGGATTGTAAATGTTCAGAGAGATTTCTGTATATTTAGCGGTAATCTGGGTCCTGACTCATTGATGTCAGCATCCTTTTGTTGTTTAGCGTTTCAACGCTTCGGCTTATAAGTCGATGGCGAATTTAAAACACTCGCTCAGTGAAAGGTCATGGGAACAAATGAGGGCAAGCAGACAGGTGGCAGAGTTAACGTGGAGAAGAGGGGGAGTTGGTGATTGATGAAGGGGAGCTAATGTCAGATTAATTCATCACTACAAAGTCGAGGATGACACAGAGAGTGGCCTTTATTCTCTTTCACCACAAATCCCCACCTGACTGTCTGTCCCTCGCTTTCACCGCAGCTTGGCTGGGCTTCACTGACATCATGCTGTCACTGTACCCGGCAGCTTCTTGGTTTGAGCTTCCCGAAGTAAGAATGAGATAAATATTAAAAGAAAAGGAGCCTTTTTCTGGGCATATGAAGGTTAAAATTAAGCCATGGGCAACCAGCAGAGGACGCTGTGCACTGCTGCAGCATGCACACTGCAGAATGTAGGTTATGAGGCACAGCCGGGTGACTGGGGACTGAAACAGTTGGTGCTTACTGTATAATAAGAGCTGGCACACACGTGCGCGCGATGACGAGTGTACTCAGGAGACGGGATGAGGCTAAAAGCTTTTTGGAATATGCAGAACCTCACAATCCTGTTGCCTTGAGGGTGCGTCTCTCTTCTTTCATTCACAACCACGCAGTCGTAATCGCGCAGGTGTCGATGTTATTCCGTATAATGAAGCTGAAAATCCCTCCACCACATGGACCACAAGCAATTTTTCCCCCTCTCCAAATACTTTATTGGGATCTGTCACATATGGCTGGATAGTCTGAACAGTGGGCTGCAGCAAAGGGAGGAGGAGAAGAGGAGGTGGTCAGAGGGAGGGGGATCTGGCAGGAGAGAGGGAGAGGGGAATGAGGCTGCCAGAGGGGGAGGCATGGTTAGTGCTCACAGGGTGTGGAGCAGACAGGTTGAGGAGAGCGCGCGTGCATTGCAGTTCGGTATCACCAGAAATTGATGGTGTGAGTCTGTAAATACGCCTGCCGGTCACAGGATTACCTGCCAGGATAGGACGACAGACCCTGTAAGTACATTTAAACACCTCATCCTCACTTTTGGAAGCATCACTCCTGCTCTTATGTTTAAAGTACAAAGAAAAGGAGGAGAAACCACAGATGAGAGGCCTTTTGGAGGGTGTTTTTTTTCTTTTTTCTTTTTTGTGAGATGTGTGTAATTGGAGGTGCTTATCACTACAGTTTGTTTTTTTGTTTTTTTTTTTAAGGAAAAATACTTGTTTACTCTCACGCTCTTTCAAAAGAGCCCTTCTGACATGTAATGGAGGTGATTACAGGTGAGGCTCGTCTTGTTAAGGGTCTGTTTAGGTGCAGAAGTTTAATTAAGAAGCTTTTATTTCGTGTTAAAATGGATTTTTAAAAAACAGCGAGAAGCTCCAAACAGTGTAATTCGTGTTTGATTAAAAATGCAAGATAAGAATTTTTTCAGTGTGTCAGCAAAAATGAACTCCAGTTTAGATTTTAAATTAACGACTACATGCTGGTGTAAGTTTATGCAAGTTGTTTTTTGTTGTTGTTGTTTTTTAGCCCAGTTTTTCTTTTGTTTGTACGAGTCACGGTCTGTGAGCATGTGGATTGTATTGAAACCTGCACAGAGCTGGGATTTTCCCCTCTCTCTGCCTCTCTCTGTGTCACACACCCCTGTGAAGTGGTTGTGTCAGCACTGGAACCGTAGCCCCCAGAGCCCTCTCTTCATGTGCTGCGAAACTCATTATCACCACCGATTACACATCCTCACAGCAACCTTGACATTTTCAGGGGCGTTGGCATGATGATAAGATTATATTAGAAATGAGACATCATTCCCACTCTCTCTCCCGCCCCCTCTCTCTCCAATCCTCCTTTGACTTTTATGTTCTTCTCATCTCGGGGTCTTTTATTCTGCTCTCGTCTTTAGGCTTTTATCTTTATCTTGTACATTGTTACAATTCACTTCCAATTTTCTCTCCTTCCTTTTTCGAGTCACCCACTCTCTTGCTCTAGGTTTTTGTTTTTTTTTAATTTTTTAATTAATTTTTGTATGTGGCTTAAAAAAAGCTTCTTTCGTTATGTCTTTTAAGGATATGCAAGCCTTCAGCAGGCTAACTGTTCACAACCTGACTTCTCCGTCACCCCGAGTCCCTCTCTTCATCCATTTTCTCTCTTTTCCTTTATATTCCATATATAATTTTAGCTCAGAGTAACTCTGCATTTAAGATCACCTGCAGTGCTGCTGAGATCTGTGTGCATATATACGTGCATTTTACCGTACCGCCACTAAAACTCTGTTAGAGAAGGAGACGGCAGGAGAAGTGAATATGTCACTCAAGGTTAATTTTCTATGTGAAAGTGCATCTCTTTGCAACCTTTTGTCACCCGGCAATAACGCTCACTGGTGCGATGGATTTTTTTTCTCTCCCCCTTTTTTTTTCCCTCCCACTAACCTGTCTTCCTTTCCTTCTTTGCTTCCTTGGATACAGAGAGAGGTAAACGCATTCCTTCCTTTTCAGTCTGCAATGCTCCTCCTGTAGAGTACCTCTACATCATTTTATTGTTTAATTTCCTCTCTCCGTCTCATTTTCTTTCATCTTGAAAGTGGCTCTTGATGTACTCTGTACCACTGCGTGCATGCATTCAGACATGGAGGAAATGAAGGTCACATCCCCTGTCCTTGTCTGTCTACAAGTATTTTTTTTTTTTTAACTTTGTTACACACACACACACACACACACACACACACACACACACACACACACACACACACACACACACACACACACACACGTACGTAAATAGGAATGTCTCGTGGAGAACGTCCCTGAGAATCTGCGTCCAGGAATCCTGTTAGCCCTCAGGCCTTGTTTGACTATTACATCTCATATTGAAACACAGCCTGAAGGGAGTTATTTACATTGGCTTATGTCTTTGTGTGTGTCTGTGTGTGTGTGATGCTCTGGTTTAATTTGCTGCAGCTACATTTCTTTTTAAAGTATCCTGTGTCTTCATCCCTCTCTCCATCCCATCTCTTTCCCTCCTCCTTTTTATTCTCCGTTCCTTCTGTTCAGCTGAGTTAAATTGTTTTCGGCTCCAGTGGGCCCAGGGGAAAGTTCTTTCCTGCTGTTACTCTATTCAACTCCCTCTTGCATCACGCTGCTCTATTGATCTTTGGGGTCCATTGTCGTCTCTGCGTGTGTGTGCATGTGTCCGTCCTATATTCATCCCGCTACAAAAGGTCACTTCATCTCTCATCTGTCTCAAAGACCTGTCAGTCTCAAAAGTAGACACACACATTTTTGTTTTAAAATTTCTCCAAGTAGCACCAAACTCGTCCAGCAAACCGCATCTCCATTTGTGACTGTGTGTTTGTTTTTTTTGTAAAGCAACTCTGTGTTTTCCTCTTCTCAGGGATTTTGCATATGTGGCGAGGGATAAAAACACCAGGATCCTGAAATGTCATGTGTTCCGCTGTGACACACCAGCCAAAGCCATCGCCACCAGCCTGCACGAGATCTGCTCCCGGGTGAGTTGTTCAGGCCGGAGGAGGTTCCAGACACAGGAGGCTAACTTTGGGATTTTGGCAGACGGATGTGATGAAGCTAGCCAAGTAGTTGGACAAATGTTTTCCCTCCCACTCAACATAAAGGCTCACAGAGAAGAAAATGTAGTGTTGATGGATTTTAATTTTTTTTATTATGTTTTTAAAAGCACAAAATTATTCAGCACGCAAGCTCATCTTAAAACCCATAAAGCAAAAAAATTTATCTGTAGTCATGGTGCTGAAGAAATGCTGCAGTGCTTTATCTTATTTAACATCCATCACACAGTCAAAGCACACTCCCAAACACAGTTACCAGCAAGCTTTCTCTGCTGTGTTTGATGAATACAGGTGAATTCAAACAGGGCTGAAAGGGCAGTATTCAGACTGCGTGTTTGTTGTCTGCTTTGAACGTTTAGTTAATGGACTGTCCTCATTAAAAGGCGAACTTTATATTCAGCGTCTGAAAAGACCTTCGAATGATTTCTTCATTTATATGCAGTCGAGATGAAAATATTTTATTTTTCAGAAGGTTTAACTAATGCTCGCCTCTGAAGTGTTTTTAGCTGAAAATGTAGAGGAGCCATTCCTCCCCCTCCATATTCATCACACCCGATCTAACAACATCTAACAACAACATTTTATTTTCCCCCTAGTCGGTCTGTTTTATAGAAAACTGATAAGAAAAGAAGAATTGGTTGCTAATAAAGATTTATTTTGATTGAAGTCTTTAATCCAGGGTTCGTACGGGTGCTTGAAATCCTTGAATACGCTTGAATTGTAATATTGTCCTTTCAAGGTTTGAAAAGTGCTTGAATGTCAGATGTGGTGCTTGAAACTGTAGTAACTCTAAGTTACTGTGACTCAAACATAGAAAAATTGGGTCTTTAATTTTCCTCACCTAATTTATTTAAAAGTATTTTATAGCATATAACACCTTTAAAAAAAAAAATTTTCAGTTCACATTTAATTCCAGAAAATCAAAAATCAAAAGATGGATCATACCTTACCTTTCATGGTGAGGTAACTGCTCTTTTAACTGTTTGGTGTCTTTGCTTTGTTTGGTGGTTGCAGAAATGGTTTACATGAGCTTTTAGCTGAGATTGAGAGGTTCCTGTGGACACTACTGATGTCAGCACTTATATTTCTGACCTCTTCTTATAAACGATTGAACGCTTTTGTCCCCATTTTTGGGCATGACATTCTCACAATAAATCAGATGAGATACTGCAAATAATAATTTCTGCATTTGTGCGATTGAATGAATTGCAAATGTGTATGCAATGACACCGTTTTAAAGATTTGGCCTAAATAATTTTGGAGTGATTGAGCCCAAACATGATGACCTAACTAGTGACACAGTGTCCTCTGTGAGTCTCACACACACACACGCATGACTTTGCCGGTTTCAGCTGAAACAGTTTCAGTGTTTCAAACCTTGTTCCAGAGTTTTTAGTTCACCATTTAGAAGAAAATAAAAGACAGATCTGAATGTTTGAAAATGTTTTGGAAAAATTCTGTCAAGATTAGATGAAAAATACTCGAAGGATTAATGCAATTGGTTTATTATTTTGTTACACAAGTTTAAAAAAAGTTAAACAAGCAAGTCAATAAAGAAAAAGTTAAACAAGTAAATAAAGAAACAAGCTAAAACGAGGTAAGAACGAAAAGTTAACAAGTAAATCAGGAAACAAGGTAGAGGAGAGAAAACCCCAACAATCCCCTCTGAGCACGCACTAGGTGACAGTGGGGAGGAAAAACTGCCTTTAAACGGGCAGAAACCTCCGGCAGCACCAGGCTCAGGAGGGGGCAGTCAACTGCCGGGACTGGTTGGGGGGGTGAACAGAGGTGGAGCAAGACGAGGCTGCATCAGGTGAGGAAGCAGTAGCGTCCTTCCTCCGGAACAAGCCGAAGCATTTTTTTTCTTCTTTTCCATGCACTTTTCCACGAGCGCTTTTTTTCTCCAGGATGAGGGTTCTCAACTCATCGATTGTTTCGGTGCTTTGCTTCTCAAGTTTGTTGCATCTTTGTTCCACCTGTTCTAATGTTGCTTGTTTTTCTTCAAGCTTGTCTTTGAGTTGTTTGGATGCTGCCTCGTGTATCAGCTTGTCCTTGTGCATGTCTGCATTTCTCTGTTGTACTTCTTTGTGCTTGTCTTCTAACTGCGTATTTCTACTCTGGATTTCTTGGAGCTGCAGGTCTTCATGTATTTTGTCTTGTTGCTTTTGTGCCTGCATTTCAGTGTTTTTACGCTTAAAGTTATTGAATTCCAACAACATTCCCTTAATGAGCTCTGAGTTGTTTCTCGCCATTTGATCGATCCTTTTCTGCATCTGTCAGCATCGTTTTTCCTTTTCTCCTTTTCCCCTTCCAGTTCACTTGTTTTGTCTTTCCGTTCAAAAAGGGTGAGCTTCTTGCTTGAAAATGAAATGACCAAAATAAATGCAGTATTTCTCTGCAATTACAATTGCTGTGTATTATTGTGACGTTTGGTGCAGTTTTCTTGTTTTGTGAGGTTGTTTTTTTTCAAGTGGAGATGAATATCTCTAACAACTTGATGTCTTTTTTGAGTTTCTGCACTATACGCATATAAGGCAACCATTTCCTTATTCAGTATTTTTGTGTGGTGCATTTTTCTGTTTTTACAAAAGGGGAACAAAGGACATTTAAGTCGACCTGAGATTATTTGTTTAAATTTTTACATGGTCTTACTGAGGTGATGCAAAGTGAAACATGCATTATTTTATTTTATTTTTTTATTATTTTTGGTAATGTGCTGGAAAAGCTTAAAAATGGACTTTGAAAGTGCTTAAAAAGTACCTGAAAAATGTGTAAGAACCCTGTTAATCCAGCATAAAAAAAAAAAACGACAACATACGTTTGATGTTTTTAAGTGGGGTTTGTGAAAGCAATGGGTGAAGCAGTTTACTTGCTTCGTGAGCGTCGTGTGTGTTGCTCGGGAGAAAAGGCTATCACTGTGTTGGAGAGAGGAGTGTGACCTGCTTAATTTGTGTGTGTCTGTGTGAGTGCACTTCTGTGCTCTTCAGGTGAAATGAGAAGACGGCATGACAGTATCAAGGGTGAAGCATTTCCAGGGTTTCGTGTTTATGCTTTCATCTCCCTCTCTCACCCATCCTCCTGCACTCTCACACGTTCTGTTGTTTTTCGGCTTTGTCTCTTCGCTCTCCTCCCCTGTGTCTCTGTCACGGCATATCACTTTGGCTTTTTTTTCTTTTACATGCCATTTCCTCATACTTCTGTATCTTCTTTTTGCTTCCCTCTCTAACCCTCCCTGCCTCTCCTCCAGATAATGACAGAGAGAAAGAATGCCAAAGCGATGGCAGGAGGCTCCCTCCATGACAGGATGCAGGCAGGACTCGATCTCCCTTTACAAGGTAGGCTTCATACATTACACAAAGCAACTCCTTGTCTGTCTGTGTGTGTAAGAGGGAGTAAATGTGACAACTGTCTTGCGTCAATAGACGCACGGGGAGTTATCATTTCTGTGGCACTGAAGATGCGTCCAAACTGGCCATTTGGGAGACTGAATGTGTCAGAAAATAGCTGGCTTTTTATCGTAATGTCCTTTTTAGTTAATGAGAATTTATAACAAGATGATTTAGGAGAGATTTATTATTGCAGCCTTGAATTTTGACAGGGGTTTAATGCGTTTTCTTTTTCATAAAATTTGCTGCCTCCTTCTCCATCATTCGACCAGTGCTGCTACTGCTCCTCATGCTTCACGCCTACCAACTTTCAATCAGTGCACTAGAGAGAAACCTGCACCAAGTGTGATAGTAACGATCAAAAACGCCACAGGTTGCCTAGCAGTTCTTTCCACTTGACAGATTTAGAGGTTTGTGGTCCAGTGCAGTTCATCATCTCACCTTTAGATTTACAAAAAAGGAGGAAGTTTAAAAAAAATTTTTTAAATGTCCGACAGATGGTAAAAATAGACTCTGTGCCTCTGTTTTTCAGTCAGTTTAATGAGAGATGTGACGACGAGCATCTGCTTCCTGTCATAACTCTGTTATTTCCTGTCACCTGTCAGTCTTTCTAAGAGAGACGACGTTAGCTGTGCTGAACTAATCACTGTGTGTACACACACACACACACACACACACACACACACACACACACACACACACACACACACACACACACACACACACACACACACACACACTCTCTGACTGGTCTGCTCATGTCAGCTTCTCAAATAGAACCGCTGTGATTACTGACAATAACTTTTACGATGTAAGAAAACATGTGTTTCTAGTCTACTGTGACATATTTCAACAGAAGTCTTGTTTAAAATATTTAACACTACATTTGGAGATTATTTATTTATGATGGCAGCAAACACTCAAAGATACCAGTTCAAATATTAAAGCGCGAGCACTCTTTAATTCCACAGTCGTTCACCGGTAACGATCGAAACATGTACTGTGAGAAAGAGGCGATTCGTGAGTTTCACATTGTTGCTGGTATGTAGCATAACAACATGCTCGCATGAGGCAAGTCCGACCATCATATGGACACATGCCGTACATCTGGATGAAGATTCATATGTAAAATGTATAATTTAGGCAATGTATATTTAAAATTTAAAAAATAGCCTTTTAAAATGATTTTTTTTTTTTTTTTTTTTAATTTTAATACACCCTCTATTGTAAAATCGTGGTGCAGTTCAGTGTACTTTATGTTATGTGTTCTTATGAGCACCAATTCAAATGTGTGTTGAATTCTCCTCAGCAGAGTTCCCCACACCAAAGACGGAGCTGGTTCAGAAGTTTCAGGTGCTCTATCTTGGGATGATGCCTGTGGCCAGACCGATAGGTTGGTGTGACACATACACACAGAGTGATGAAATGTTAATGTTGATTCTGAATGTTTATTTAATTCAAATGTTTTGTTTTATCACCTTCTACATCAGGCATGGATATACTGAATGGAGCTATAGACAGTCTGATCGGTTCTTCCAGCAGAGACGACTGGACTCCGGTGGCCCTCAATGTAGCCGACGCTACGGTCACCATCAGCAAAGACGAGGTCAGACAGGTCTGATGTTGTTGAGCTCTTATGATGCAGTCACACCAAACACCAAGCAAAGTTTTGCCTCGTTTTACTCGCGTGAAGTCGGTTGGAAACTCGCGAATATTCCCCCCTAATGTTTGATTTATAGTATCGTGTTTGCGTGCATATTTGATTATGTAGAGCATATGCAAACGGGGTGTGCAACCTACACATACACCATCCTCCACAAACCAACACAGATCAAAATGAGTGACGGTGTGTGTGTATGTGGACTGCTGATTGGTTGCTGGTCGGAACAGGAAAAGGCGTCTTTTGCATTCATGACTTACGTGAGAAACAGAAAAACCCCATAATGGTGGACACTTTTCACACTTGACTTCACTTTGCTTTTCTCCAGGATTGACTGAAGAACCAACAGCAGCATGAAGCTAAGCTGCCACCAAAGTCGAAATATTTTAACTCATGCAAACCTGGATTTGCCTCTGTCGGTGTTGGCCAAGGCTGATATACCGCGCCTCGTTGCACAAGCAGCAGTTTGTAATCACACTGTGTGAAACTTTGCTTTACATTTGGTTTCATTATTATTATTATTTGATCCTATAAAAGAGCCCCGACTGGTCTCCTGACCTCTGGAGACACATATAGAAGAGACTGCTCTCCAGGAAGGGCTCCAATGAGCACAACCTTTTCAGACCTCATCAGAAAGATTACTGTTTATTTCAATGTGTTACTCTAGAAAAATGCTGAAAAAACACAAACCTTGCATTCTGGAGCGAGAGAAAATAAGCCGCTGACCCGAGCGATGAATCGCAGCTCACACAGAAACTCCACTCCCGTGTGTGTGAAGAAGTCACGGCGTTCAGCTTGAACAGCCCAGCTGCTGTTTGTAGCTGTTTAAATAAATTACTGATGAGAGTGAGCTCTTTAATACCTAATGCCTAAAGAGTTCAGACTTTCTGTCCGCAGGATGAAGAGGATGTGCTGGTAGAGTGTCGTGTTCGCTTCCTGTCCTTCATGGGCGTTGGGCGTGACGTGCACACGTTTGCCTTCATCATGGACGCTGGCGGCCATCGTTTCGACTGTCACATCTTCTGGTGTGAGCCCAATGCTGGGAGCGTGTCTGAGGCCGTACAGGCAGCTTGTATGGTGAGTCACACAAGCTGAAATTCAGCTCTGTGGTCCGTACATGGATTAAGAGTTAGATGTAAAAGAACTTTAAATGGGTAAAAGAAGAGAAACTTTGAGCCGTTTGCATTTTTTTCTGTAGCTTAATTAAATCTCTGAACTCTTGATTGCACTTAACAAAGAGCTTGTTAAGTTATTTACCAGCTGATGTTAATGCTGCTGATGCAGAGGTTTTACAGACGGGAAGATCTTTAGAGCCTCCCTCTCTCTGAAGGTGGATGTCCTTGGCGGTAGTGTAGTTGGGGTTTGATTGTTCAGTCTTGACAGATGCTCTAACCAGTACGATTTGCTCAAGTTGCAGTGGGACCCCATGTCAAAGCGTTGCTGGTTTGAAACATGCATTTAGATCAGGATAAAGCAGTTAAATTGCAGTGGATGCCCTTGCAGGTTATCCGCTATAGATTTTCTGTTTAAATGGTAAATGCTTTAGATTGCACACAGCGGTGTTTCCTGCTCTGCTGAAAACTTCTCAAACAGGATGTACTGTATATGGATTTGAAGTAATAACAGTTGTGTTAAAGCCGTAATACCTTCACAGTGTTTCCATTTCATCAGTATAATGTGATCACAAACCCAGAGTCCCATCTGCGCTGTTTATGCTGCGATGCATCCCATTAGTGGAGGTTACTCGCCCTCCTCTGCTGTGGTCGACTGCTGACTGCACTATTGATCACACATCAGAACTTTGGATATATGGAGACACACACACACACACACACACACACACACACACACACACACACACACACACACACAGATTGATGGTGACAAGAATCATTAGTCATTACTATTGATCACAGCTAGCAGAGGTGCAGTCTGACTGGTGCAGTCAACCCTCCAAATGCACACACACACATTGGGTCATATCTTGTGGGGACATCTAATTGACATAATGCTTTTTTTTTTTTTTTTTTAATGATTACCCAACCCTTACCCTATACCTAACCATAAACCAATTATAAGCCTGACACTAAAACCACATTTTAAGTCTCAAAAATGCCTTCAAACTTGTGGGGACTGGGATTTTGTTCCCCTAAACCAGCGGTCCCCAAACTTTTTTTTTTTTTTTTTTTTTTTTTTTTTTTTTTGTGCCACGGACCGGTTTATGCCCGACAATATTTTCACGGACCGGCCTTTAAGGTGTCGCGGATAAATACAACAAAATAAAACTAGTACCGGTACCGAAAAAAAGAAGATTTATTTATAACACACGTGAAAAGACTGAGGAAAACCGAGTTAACGATAAAAACGATAACAAAATAACGCTGAAAACTGATAAAAACCCTGAAAACTATACATTTCACACCCGAGCCTCAACTCTCGTCGCGGCCCGCTACCAAACGACTCACGGACCGGTACCGGTCCGAGGCCCAGGTATTGGGGACCGCTCCCTAAAAGGGCTGTTGATCCCCACAAGGACGGACACACACACACACACACACACACACACACACACACTTGCCCCTTCCACAGTCGTATCCTCAGCAGTTGTAACTCTCCATAATTTATGCTCTCTCTCTCTCTCCCTCGCTCTCTTACAGCTGCGGTATCAGAAGTGTTTGGTGGCTCGACCGCCCTCCCAGAAGGCCTGCGGTTCGTTGCCTCCCGGCGACTCGGTGTCCCGCCGGGTGTCGACCAGTGTGAAGCGAGGCGTCCTGTCTCTCATCGACACCCTCAAACAGAAGAGACCTGTCACAGAGTTGCCACAGTAACCGTGGTGAAACACTACCGGCTTTCGACCACGGCCCCAAGTCACCATAGTAACTCGACGCATCGCTGCCAAAACCCGTCACCACCACAGACCCCAGTAGCCATGGAAACGCAGTAAAACCCTTGGGTTTTTTGGGGGTGGGGGGTTTAACCTGTCACAACTCCTTCACTGGTTTGGAAGCAAATTGGAATTTCACCTCAAGAGTTAACTGGCTCTTGAGCCGCAATTCAAGTCTGTTTCTTCCAAATAAGTGAGAATTAAAAAGGCACCAACCCCACGTCTGAAGAGGACCACCTGAGTGCCGGCCATGCAGGCGATGGTGTACATAGAAGTAGGTCTCATTCCCCTCAGCTCACAGCAGCAGAGGAGAAGAGGGCAGGAAGTGATCCTGTGTGCTGCTGCTGCTGATCTCTCCGTGCTCTTTGTGCATTTGTGTCTGTGCCTGTGCTGACAGCATGACCTTTCACACCTGGCCACACTCCTCCTCCAACCTCATCCACCGGGTTGTCCTCCCCCCCGAGCTCTCTTGCTCATCATCTTCAGTAGACTGTAACCGTAAGGAGATGAAAAGTTTCATATCAGCGGATGATCATTGGAAGATAAAGAGATTTGTTTCAGTCTACACCCTCCAACCACTTGACCCTGCATGAGCTTTTTATCTAAATGTGAATCATTCTATACAATATCAATACACTGCTGCTGCTTTCAGAGACTCGAGGGTGAGAAATCAGAAGTCGCACGGTTCGTTTATCCTGTCTTATTCGTTCTTTCTCATCAGCTGTGCGAGAGTCAGCCCCGCGTCTGAACGAGTGGTGACCTTTCACCCGAAACATACTTCGCGCATTTCCTTGTTTACGTTGTTATTCTTTTCTCATCCCTCTAGGAAATGACAGAAGATAGCCATAACGGAGGACGAGATGGGGGCGGGTGGCGCTGACCCTCTCTCTCTCTAGTACAGTGCTGCTCCAAACACAGGAGACCTTCAGCATGCTGCTGCTCTTTAATACACATGTTGGAGGAAGTTTGACGGATTATTCCTTTAAATCCCACCTCAGTATCGGTCATCAGACTTCATTTAAACTAATAAAGATCATGGGTGGCATTAAAAAACACAAACAAGCCTGGAGGAACACTTGAGGAATGCGTTTTTATACCTGGGTGTGGTTGTGATGATTTTTAGTCCACAGCTGATGTGAACTGTGATTTGAGAAAGAGAGAGGACAATTTTCTCTTTAGCTGTGGATGTTTTCTAGAGGAAAGCCAGCAGAGAGACGTGTTGACCCAGACTGACGGACTTTAATGGACTCTATATCGGTCTGTCTCCAGGATTGTGTTCAGCTGAACGCGCCTTGTGTTTCCTTACTCACTGTACGTCTGATTTCATCAGTGTAATGAAACCGCTCGCTCTGTGTCTGTGTTGTGCAGAGTTCCAGTTTCACCTGCTAGCTCCTTATTATCACATATCTGACAAGCTTGGATGTATGGTAATAACTAATGAAGTCCTTTATGTCACCTAAAAATCACATAAGATCCTCACAACAACGCATCTCCCTCCTGGGTGTGGGGCAGCAGATTAATACTCTGTTAGGCGACCCTTTGCTAAACCCCCTGATTAGAGCCTGTCAAGCTTTGGGTTCACTCTCGGCTTCTTTTCCAGACGATGCTGCTACATCAGAGCTCTGTCCTCTCTTTATAGGCTCCTTTTAAAGAAATGGAAACACTAAAGCATAATTGTAATCTGTGTTTGTATTTCAACCTGCTGCAGTATGGTGGTACATTTTTCACTGTGTGTACCTGATTGGTTATCCTGGGACTAAGAAGGTCGGTGCAGAATGGATCATGGCTCACCTTCTACTGAGGACACCAACTTTTATGCCAGAAGGAGTAGCCTGGCCTCTGACATTTAGCATCATATTGCTAGCAGCTGGTTCAAAATGACTGCCTAATGTTAAAACAACAGCCGGATTAAAAAAATATGGTCCAACTCTTCATAAAACATATAAAGTCTGTTCAAGACGTTCATCATTGTTAGGGTCCAAAATTGAACATTTGCTGTTAGCAGGAGATGCTAGTCTGCGCGTAATACGCTTTCAAGAGTTACTGCAGATATGTGACGCAGCATTTAAAAATCTAAAGTCCAAAATTCATTATTTTTGCTTTAACTAAAATTTCAAAACTTCCAGATTAATACTGCACAATTCCATGATTTCTTTTTTTAAGATGAAGATTTTGAAGATGTCGAGCTGCAGCCGTCCCTTGAATTGTTTGTGGTTCAGTAACTATGCGCAAGTTCCCAGGACGAGATGCCTTCGTGTCTGGAATGACATCCCATAGTTGGAAAAGATAAAAACAAACAAATCTTCCAAATCAAACACATGAAGCTACCTGCTGTGAATAAGGGAGCAGTAACAATTGTAGCACATTCGTAAAAAAGTTTACCTTATGGAGACCCAATGCAGAAGTCACCAAACTTTTCTGGTTGACCGTCCAGGTCAGTCCTCCGGGTGGGTGCAGCTGTGCAGAGCGGAGGGTTTCCCCTCGTAGCTGTGAGGCCTGGACACCTAAGTTTGTGAGGGCGATAACTCGAGAACAAGGTGACGTAGGATTTGATGCCATAGCTGCATCTACTAAAAGTCTTGGACAAGTTTGAATATCAGTCACTTTGACGTCAAGGTCAGAGGTCAAGTTTTCAGAAACTTGAGAACGAGGCGACATAGGAGTTTCAAACTAGGCACATCTACTAGGAGGCTGAGTTGAAGTCACGGGTATTTTCCTTGACTTGTGAGATTCCCGGTCTTCGTCTTTGCCTGTTTTTGTTTGTGCTGCGTCACATTTCTGTGATAAATAAGTGGCCTAAAAAAACAAAGAAATGCTTGACAGGGGCTGAGGCAGTAACTTGAGGGGGGGGGCTTAGCTAACGGTCAGCATGTTGTCTTGCACTTCGTCTGTTGGCTCCACGGGGGAACCTAAAGAAACTATTTTAGTAACGGAGATGATTTCTTCTTTTGTCACAAGGATGCTGAAATGTGAACGAGATGACAAAAACTTTCTGTACATAATACTGATTTCATGTAACATTTGGCATTAATCATCGTTATAAGCTATGTTTTTCTTTAATGTGTTTCTTTGCCTGTTATTTTCCTCTAATGAAATGCCTTTTTTTTTTCTTTTCTATTTTTTGAAAATTCACCAAATGGCCAAAGTGTAAAATACTGATATACATTGTAGATAAAGAAAAATACGAGATAATGAACACGGAGGCGATCGGAAGCGCTCACAGTTGGCAGTTAAGTTGATGCTGAATTTAACTTAGCAATTATCTATGCATTCTTTTGATCTGGAGAAACGGAAAGTCATGAAAAGCCTCGCACGCTCTGGGACGGTTGTGAGAGAGAGAGAGAGAGAGAGACTGTATGTATTGAACAGAAATATTTTTTATTTTATTTATTCTATTTTATAAAAGGTATATACTGATTTTTATTAGTTGGGGCAAGTAAAGTCTCATGACTGTCATCGTCTCAGTCCCCGGTTTAGTCACAACGCTACAACAAGCTCCGCTTTGCAGAACACAGCAGGTTATGGATTATATCTTCACCTTGTACAGTGTACCGAGAGCTGGGAGTCCACTGCTCCGTCTGAACCGCTGACCGGAGGGTGAGGAGGAGGATTGTAGCAGCAGTGGACTCCTTGCATCTCTTGTCAGTCTTGCACATAAACAACGCCCACACACACACACACACACACACACACACACACACACACACACACACACACACATATATATACACTATCCATTTCCCACTGATGGATGTGTCTGCTTCCGTTTGCTGCTCACTGATTTGTACACTTTATCAATGTAACCAATTGTGAGAATAAACAGCATTATAAAACCTGTGCGTGCGCGTGTGTGTTTGCAGCTATTTTTGTGATCGGTCTCTTGCTTAATCAGAGTTCAGCTGTCTGCAGCTCGTGAGTCATTAAGAGTTATTTATTCCCATGAAACTTTTTGTTTTTGTATCACTGAAGATTAAAGAGATGTGCATCATTTTACTGGAGGAAAAAAGCAAAAATGAAAATGTAGTGATGTAACGGTTCTAAACTGTGAATGTAAAACAACCGTGAGATCCCACAAAGGAAAATATGGGCCTGAAATGAGCATATGTCACCTTTAAGCCAGGCCTCCATGACAGCTATACCAAGCACTTAATTTTGACATGATAAACCATCTAAATCATGTCAAGTTCTGCATTTTTCAGTTGTGTGGCCACCTTGACTGATAGATGGGTACCAATCAGGTCAGTAGTTACACTTTGTGCCTGACAAATACTGCAACCTGCTCTTCACTGAACTTCACTGTGGCCCAATTAGTAATTTATTTGTGTATTAGTCAACATAAATTACTAGAAGATCTAGTTTATGAGTGAGCAACATATATTTAAAAAACAAATCTAAGCAGCAGAAATGGCTACAAAATAATTTAAATATTGTAATAATTAAAAAGCACTTGATGTGGCGTTAGTACATTCCAGTTAGTACATCCGTGAGAATACTTTTTTTTTATACATCAGGCAGAGAGATTGAGGATGAAGACGTAGACATGTTGCCTTGCTGGGAGTTGAGGGTCCCAGACAGAGGCCTGTAGCCAGAACTGCCACTCCTGCTGCGCAGAGAGATTGGTGGCAGCCCCACATTGTCAGCTCTGACCGCCTCTTTTGCTGGTTTAGCAGCGTCGTTCGATGTTTCCTGTGCTCTTTCAGGCTGTGTGTTTAGTCCCGTGGAGGCGGTGTGGGGAGCGGGTATGGCAGGAAGAGCGGTTGAAGGATGCTTTCCAGCGGGGGAAGGCGTGCTGAGTAATGTCTGCTGTGATTTAAACGCTGGATTGATGCTCATCCTCTGTGCCAGAGCTGTGATTGGAGACAAGTGGTTGGAGGGTTTTGCAGAGGACATTAAAGCTAGTGTAAGGCGAGGTATTCGTCTCGGTTTGCTTTTCGTCCGACGCCTCTTGTGATGTGATTGGTTGACTTTTTTCTTTGTCTGTTTCTTCTTGTGGCCTTTAGGTTCATGCGTGGAGACAGTAGTGTTCTTGCTTTGCTTTGAATGGCCTTTTCGCTTACGCCCTTTATGCCCCCTCCTCTTCTTTTCCCCCTCTTTCTCTGTCTCGCCCACTTTTTCCTCCTCATCATCTCCCTCGCCTTTCTCCTCTTCATCTCCTGAAGGTGTGACTGGATCTCGTCCATTTGGCAGCTCTCCTCCCGTCTCCCTCTCAAGGCTGGAGGAGGATGAAGGTTTGCTGCTGGCTGATGCTGCTCGATTCTTCTTGCTTTTCCCCTTTTTAGCAGCTTTTGATTGTTCGGGAATCATTCCGCCCAGGAGGCCCTTTGCCGCCGCCCTTGCCAGCACATCTTGGACTGTTTCCACCTTAGTAGGATCTGCCTGAAGAAGAAAGAGCAGTTTGAAGATTTAATGTGAAGCCACAATGCATTAAAATGTAGCACAGGGGACATCTACATAATAAAAACACAATGGTGTGGAAATGAGCTACAGCCATAAGGCGAACTTGCAGAGGAGGGGGAGGAGGCTTTTACACCGCATCATGGCAGCAAATAAAGAATATCATCTGAAAGGCACCAGGATGATCACAGTCTACAACCACTTTTGTTTCCTCTCTATGCCCATGTGAGAAAACAGCTGGTTTTGGACTGAATGCTATCATCACAATGATACCCTGCTTACAACAAAAATGCTAATGTGTTTGTAATGTTTGCCAGCCCTCAAAGTAAAACTTCAGTTTTTCTTCTTTAAGTACTGAATAACCAACCTGCACTCAGAAGTTCTCTGAAATTTATCTCGGTTTATCCTATCAGATGTACGAGCATTGCCAAATTAATTACAGATTATCCCGTGTGGATAGTAGAGAAACTATTTTTAATCTGGACAGAAAACACAGGACCAATCGAAAAATCATCCAGCGTTAAAGCTTCAGGGCCATTAATCCAGTCAAATACATAAATAAAAGGTGAGGGAAGATAAGCGATAAATTCGGGGTAGATGAATTTTGTTGACAAGCCCTCGGGCTGAAAATTGTCATAGTGTAGCTTCCCACACTGCCACTCCAGACTGGCTTTAGAAGGTGTGTTAGTGCCACAGACTCATGTTACAGAGGAAATGCACAGATTAGAAGCTCAGTATAAAACAAATGGGCAACCAACTCTGAGTTCGGGGGCATCTTTATCATGTTGTAAGTTTTGTAAATTTGTCTTGCGGTCTGAAGAAGTCTGTGCTCAGTTCTTGTTACTTTGTGCAAATTAGATCGTATTTATCTCTGTGTGTATTTATACTCTGTGCAGCTTGCTAACCAAGCTTGTTGGTGTTAGTTAATAACTCTTGTCTAAAAATGATGTAATCAAAACTACTTCATGAAGTCACCTTGGCAACATTCATTTTAATGTATAACTCCCCATCACACTGAAACACAAATAACCCTGTGGAAAAGAAAGTTTGCACAGAGACTCTGCAGTCTCGTGCGAATCTAAGTACACTCCACGATTCAGTCATGTACTGAACCACCTTTAGCAGCAATAACCAAAGTAATGATTAAGTAAAGGTTTTCTCTCTCGTGCCATTGTGGGGGAATTCTAGTCCACTCTTATTTACAACGCTGCTTCAGTTCACTGAGATTTGCGGGCATTCGGTCATGCTGGTGTAGCTTTGCTGCTGTGTTTGAGGTCACTGCCCTGTTGCGTGGCCCGATTTAGGCCATCTTTTAGCTGTTGGACAGATGGTCTCACTTTTGACTCTAGAATACGTCAGTGTGCAGAGGAGCTCATGGTAAAATCCATGACTGCAAGGTGCCCAGGTCCTGTGGCTTCAAAGTAAATCCACATAAACACACACCTGAATGCTCAAAACCAGCACATTATGCAAACTTCTGCTTTTACAGAGGCGCTCACAATCACTGATGATCACTCAATCAAATGCATTTGATTATCAGCACCTGGCTGCTAAAAGGACGTGCTCAGTGTTTCACAGGACTGCAAATGAACTTTGTACGTTACAGCCTGAGTGTTATATGGATAGAAGTGAAAGGTTGTCATCGGCAGTGCAGAAACAAGAAATCCCATTAAATTTTCCCGAACCTTCGGTCTGTCTGTTTTCTGTCACAGTCTCTCTGAATCATCATTTACTTTCTCTTCTTTTATGAAAGCTGCTTAAAAATATTACAAATGCATTTTCTATTCACCCCTGAGAGTTTAATCTGTCTCTGCAGTTTTCCATTTTTCTTACTTTGACAGCATTGTACGCTTTGAGTCATTTATAAGCCTCAGAACTTTAATTGCGCTGCCAATGTGGTGGTAAAATGCAGAAGACTACAGTTTACTGGAGAGCGGTATGACTGATTGCAGCCCGTCACACGTGTTTAACAGATAAAATATTTCAGGTTTCAGGCTGATGAATCATTTTCTAATTAAAATGTCTACTTTAAGTCTCAGTGACAAGATCATTGGTCTACCACTTTGGTCCAGGCCGAAATATCTCACCTATCCGGTTGATTGATTGATCAGGAAAATGTGACCACTTCAAAAGCTTCATTGTTATTCAGCTATTAGCTCAAAGCAGCACTGATAACCACACAGAGCTTCCAGCTCGGCTCCTTGAGTCGTGTGTACACCCTTACATTTTTAAATTAAAATGCTAAATCTACAATTTGTGAGGAAATACTGGAGATACTTGAGAGGGGAATAGAGCTCAACAACCTCCCAGATGTGGAACAGGTGCAGTTTGTCCCCTCGTCTATGAGGACGGGTTCTCATTTCTTAATTTCTGTGTATCTGCACGCATCGATGAGGTATCTCTTCAGTGTAACAAAATCTGCAGCCCCAGCTCTGTGTTCATTGTAGTCGCTGTAGTGGTCGTCAATCCAATTAGACGTGATCATTAGATTTTAAATTACCGCAGCGAGCTGGACAGGACAGAGGTGTCTGCAGCAGCGTGCCCATTTGTGTTAGAAAGATACGATTTGCATTAGAAATGATTCTTTAACCAGCAGCACATTCTGCATGAGAACGTTTAAATGAAACCCTTTCCTGCACATCAATCACCTGGTCTTTATTATGTATGTGTGTATATATATATGTACACACACAAATATCTTACAAATATCTTATTTGTGCCTCTTGCTACACTCTGTGTGTGTGTCTGTGGGACAAATCCAGGAAGAAAGACCAATTTAAGAATGATTCCTGGTAACTTTTATGTCCTCTTTGTTCACAGAGTGCAGGATGTGCTATATTTCAACTGTTATTCTATTAACCGATCCTTCAGCCATGTCTCAAATCAGTGCTTCTCTGCTGAAGGAATTGGCTTGTTCACACTGACAAGTACCTACAAGCAGACTACACGGGTGGTGTTTGCTCTGCTTCTCACTCTCATTTGTCCTACAGCATCCAGCGTTTGAGTTTACTGTCTGCACAAACAGGTTTGTTGTGTACTTGTACATGCATGTCAATTTACGTTTCTGCCTCCATAAAGAGTCATTTTTCTTCTTGTCAAATGTCTGATTTCACTTAAAGGCACTTTCTTGTTTTTTCTTCAGCACTCAAAGGTGTCGAGGAGTTTTAAACTCGTTTCATCCTTCAGCTTTCAAGATGCTACTTTATCTTTTCCATGTTTACTTCCAGATGTGAACATTTAGCATGTAGATCTGCATCACTGCAGAAGCAAATTTTTTAAAGCTTCTTTGTCTTTTGCAACATTCTTTTATGACAATAGATTTAAAGGATCAGCGTTACTAGGGACTTACTAAATATTACTTTCAACTCCTATAAATGCATTTTTATACATGAGTAAACCATTATAAACCCAACGTGATTGAATAGTTTTTGTTGTGGCTGTACGGACCTCACTGCAGCATTTTTCGAGCTGCAGGTGATCGAAGGAGCAGCAGCTCCTTCTGTTGTATTTTTCCCTCTTTTTATGAGTGCAGCAAGAGGCAAGAAAGGGGAGGGGGCAAATGAGGTGATGCAACAAGGCTTGAGGGCTTGGAGGAAAGGCTGAAAGAGCGACACAGAGAATTATCCATTCATCTTGGCTCTGGAGTACTGAAATGTTTCACTGGCTCACAGGCATTTCATCTTTAGCTTGTCTCATTTTTATGGAATATTGCTGCAGTGTTTTTACAGAGCAATGGTACACACACACACACACACACACACACACACACACACACACACACACACACACACACACATCTACCTACTGTGTGTGCGTGCGTGCGCAGGCTCACAGAGCTGACTGACCTCCCTGCAGTCAGACAGCAAAGAAGTGCAGCCTCAGCACTACTAGAAGGTCTTGTTGCAAAGCAATTGCATGCGCGCACACGTGTAAATACTCTACACACATCACAAAATCTCAGTCCTTTAAAAGCAGCCTTGTCCTTTATTCTCTTCTTACTTTCATCTTACGCTTTCTCCTCCCATGCGTCTCACCTGTCGGGACAGTCTGGCGACGAAGCAGCCGTTGGTGACCTTCGATGGTTCGAGCCTGAAAAACTTGTGCGAGTCCGTTTCGCCTCCTGATGAGGAGTCGTCCGGGAAAATTGGACCATTCACCCTGAGGGAGCGGTACAGAACGGGAAGAAAAAGAAAGCATTTTCACACTGATTCGTCATCATCACATGCATTTAGAAGAGGATTACTGTAAGCTCAGGATGCATAGTTGTGGTCCTTGGGAACAGTGTGTGTGGCTCATGAGCCAGTGAAAGATGATCACTACACAGTTCATCAAATATGAAACCATAGGGGTGTTTTTCTTCTGTTTCAGCCATGATGCCAACTAAAACCTCCTAAGAGCTACTGACAAAGCAGGGGTCATAAAAATACCACCAAGGCTGTAAACCATAGTAAAAAATACCAACATAAGTTCTCTGAACAGAGACTGTACGAATGCTAAATGGTTTTGATGTATTTTTCCTGTGCGGCCCTCAGTCACAAACAAATTTCCTAAATTGGCACTTGGTCGTCAGATCTCGGAGCTCCCCTGCTGTGAGTAAATGGTTGTGTAACGCGCACAAGAACTGCCCGCTTCTGGAAATTGAACCAAAGAGAAATAAATTATTTTGACAACCAAATAAAGAAAACAGGATTTGTTTAATCGGCCTCAGCTTTTCTTCAAACTTTCTAGCGCCGTGGCGGAGTTCTTGAAAAACAATGTTGCTAGCAGTTTTACTTGATATACAAGCAACAGCAGTCACATGAAACAGTACGTGGGCATCCTGCAGTTCAGTGTCAGTGCAGTAGTTTCCAGGCACAAAGGTTTCCTGTATGTAAGTGGATGGGAGTGGGTGGCTCATCAGGTGCTTCTCGTGGTGTCTCTTGACAGATTGTCCTGTTCACAGCCTAAGGACAGTCTTGTTTATGGGCCTCGCAGCTGTTGCTGTCAGGCCATACTTCTGGTCCAAGTTCCCTTCAGGATTCAATATTTTAGGAAATGTTGAATGAGAAATCTCAGCGGACCAAGCGCTGTCTAAATCTTGCTGAAATATGGAGACGATGTGCAGATGTGACCTTCGTTCGCATTAAAATTCTCAATGCAATGCTGATTGTGAAAGCAGGGTGCTCTTTATGTCGAGTGTTTACACACACAGTCAGATTTTTGGTGGGGCAACTTTTCATCTCCACTAAAAGCTATTAAGATAAAACTACGCTCGTGCTTTTATAATGGGTTGTGAGCTCACATGTTAAGTTACATGACTGGAGTCACATGTGTGGAAGCAGAATGTACAGTTCGGCTGATATTGATCCAGGTTTTTTCAGTTTTGCCTCCGTGCACCAACACAGAGGATTTTTAAATCTAACAGTAAAGATGTGACTGAAGTGCAGACTTTTAGCTTTAATTTGGAGGGTTTAACAAAAGTATTGCATTAACTGGACAAATTTAATTTTAAATGAGAAGGGCAGAGCCTATCCAAGCTACCATAGGGCAGGAGGCAGGGTGCACCCTGGACAGATCGCCAGTTTCCTGCAGTGCTAACACAGAGACAGACAACCATTCGCACCTATGGCAAACACCCAGGGCCGTGATGCTATGAGGCAACGGCGCTAACCACCGCGCCACCATGCTGCCCTGAATAAATCCTGCTACTTCTATCACAGCAGTCACAGCATCAATAAACACTAATGACCCAGTTTCACTGGCAGCCATACATGCACATGTCAATATGCTGATAATCTGATCATTATCTGGGGAAAAAAGCAGTTCCCCTCCTTTTCTATATTTCTCTTCTAGTTCATCTTGGTTTCATCTGTCCAAATAATCTGTTTTCCTAGAACTGTGTGGGCTCTTTTAGATGTTTTCTGCTGAAGTCTAATCAGGTCGTCCAGTCCTTCAGTGTAACCAGTGATTTGCACTTTGTCATAAACCGTCTGTATGGAGACATCTCTTGATTGTAGATCCTGACAAGGACTCACCTGCCTCCCTCAGTGTTCTTGAGTTGTTTGTAATTCTGTCATCATCCCACTTTGTTTGACTTCTGTGGTCTTTCAGGAATTTTTGGTGTTGCTGAGCCGGCTAAAGGAATTTCCTTGTTTTTAAGAACATACCAGGTTGTGGCCTCTGTTGATGTTTTTGCTCTCTGTGATAGATTTATTATGGCTTTTCAGCCTAATGACGGCTTCCCCCACTTGCACTGACATCTCTTTGGGCCTCATATAAAATACAAAGTTCAACACTGTCATGAAATACCAGGGGAACAGACATCACCTGGCAATGAAACTGCTCGTCCCTTGTCTAAGTACATTCGAGCCTCTGTGGACTGTGTATAAATGTGCCGGTCATTCCTAAACAGTTAATGCAAGTTGCTGAAAGTCAGTGCTTCAATCACACATTTACCATTTGATTTCAAATCCACTGTGGAGGCAAACATACAAAAACTGTGTCAAAAACCTGGCTATGTACTGATCGCTACTTCCTTCCTCCAAACTTCGCTGAAGTGCAGTGGTGTTTGCAGTGCACTGTCATCCCTTGTAAAAACAACTGAAACATCTGTGTCTTCACAGAACAGATACTGGAAACACAGAGATCAAACATGTGCCTAAAATCCTAACGCAAGTTGATAAAAGAGCTTATGTGAGCTGATTTAATAACATTTGGATTCCTTTAAGCGGACGGATGGCAGGAAATGACTTTTGTGGAGCAGCAGGCATGAAACAGACTCTGAAATCTTCTCCGCCCCGTTTACCCCGACTGCGGGATTAATCTCAGGCCCACCAGTAACAGCAGCTGATCCTTTACACTGTCATCAGCCTGCTGACAGACTCTCTCTCTCTTACACACACACTCTCTTATAGAAAGGTAAAAATAATAGGTTATTTAGAAATCCGTGCACGGGAATGGTGACCCAAACCGCCGTATCCGCTGGAATCACATGCTTTCCAAGCTTATAAAGTGAATTTATCAATGTCAGCATGCTTTATCTGATAGCTTTTGTGAGTTTTTGCTCACATGAGCCCCATGCAAGGGTTTGTCCTACCATCTGTGTTTGGACTCAGAGATAATAATCCAGCTGCAATAAGAGAAAACGAACAGTTTAGCTTTAAAAAAGCTAAAATGACATTTGGTTTCTGTGGTTATTGCACGGTGAGCTGAGCCCTAGAAAAGAAGATGGGCTGCTCGTTGCTCCCATTTCTATTTGCTGTGGAAATTAACGAATGATGCCAAAAGATAAAACGAAAAAAAAGGACCATCAAATTAAACAGAAAGTATCTGAGATGGTTTAAGTGCCTCCTGTTTCCTGTTACACTGCCCTGTAGGTTCCTCATTACGCTTGTGTTTGTTTAAGCCTGTGGATTAAAAAAGTACTTTATATTTATATATGACTAAAAGGATTAAATGCCTATTAAGCAGACAACTGTATAAAGATGCAGCCGAGTGTGTTTGTTGTACCTGTAGGGCAGCAGTTTGGGGTGAGTGTGTGTTTTCTCTAACACTCTCTTCACCAGCTGTTCGTTTTCCTCGGGATACACTGAGCGTGTGCAGTAGACCACAGTCTGAACCTTTGGGACTGATGAATGAAGGAAATAAATGAATTTTTTACCAACAGGAACAAAAATACATAACGTGTTTAAGTTGTAGCTCGGTTGGTGAAAAGTGTGTGTGCTTGGTATTTACTCACAGGTGAGAGCGTGTGCCAGCAGTTTCGCCTGCTGGGCGGTCAGAGAGTTTATTTTTCTCTTGGAAACAGAACCATGGGACAAATCTGGCAGCAGACCCCAGTCTGTCAGCAGAGGAGAACCTGTTTAACGTCTGCCATTGTTTAACTCTACTTGGACATGACTGCATAATATTCAAATGTTAAACAAAACGACATATATTATGTTTACTCATTGAAACAGGAGGTTGGGGTCTCTTATATTTCCCTACCTCCATGTTCACTGTGGATAGCGGGCACCGGGTCATTGAGGGCAGAAGACGAGCACTGAGGCAGCACCATGATGACCTTTACTCGCTGGACGGTGGCATCTACGTCATCCAGACCGTAAAACGCTTGTGACAGGACACGAACGTCTACATCAGGATGTAGAGCAACATGTGAGTGATCGGATTAGTGTTGGCACTGTGCTGCCATCATATGTAATATTCAAAACTCAGGGTTAGGGTTCATGAATGTTAAAGCTTAAAGGACAAATACAGCGACATCAGCAGCAACAGGGACAGATCAGTAAATCTGAAGTGTTTGTGACTCACTTTTTAAGTCCATCTGTGTGAGCAGTTCCTGGATCTCCTCTTTGTGTGAGGGGTTGTGATCAGCGCCACACACCAGCACTCGGACCGAGCGGGCAGCAGCCACAACAGCCACGTGTGCCACGGTCATGGCCGAGAAGGCCCCCACTAGCAGGACGTTGTTTTTATCAAACAGCAGGGGGCGTAACACACTTGTTGCCACGCACACGCTCCTGTCCTACAAAGACAGACAGACAGGTGTGTCTGCTATTCACACAAGATCGGTGGACTACTTTCTCCTTAAAGAAGCTGGCCCCTCCGGACTTACGGACCGCTGTGCAGCTAATCGAATTCAAGTCATTCAACTCAAGACTTCAGACTTCACATCACAACAGGAAGTCAGCCTGGATCAAAGGCCAAAACTTGCACTTTATCGCACAGCGGTGAAATGCTTTCCACCTAGAAAAAGACTATTAGGCAGCCTTCATACAGACTGAGTGTGTTTCTTTCTGCTGATTTCGATTCCTGTAACCTTTTCCTTCTTAATTTAAGTATTTTATAGAGGAGCACGCAGCGCTCACGCTAAATGCACGTGTTGCTAATGATCTGAAAAATCTGGACCTAAAATGACCGTCAGTAGAAAAGCTGACAAAAACAGTGAGTGAGCTGGATTTCCACTGTTGCTGTTCTTTAAACTGAATATATGCAGTGATTTTTATCTCTCGCTGAATCCTTTTTCACTTTTAACTCTTACCTTCAGCTTTCACTTTAAATCTTTCAGATTTACAAGCAGATCTCTAGTCCCCTCTAAGAATGACGTCAGCTGTTGGTGATCACCATCTTGTTCTTTGAAACCAGACTTCACAGTTATGACTAGAACTGACTGAGAAACTAAGGACTCCCATCAGGCAGTAATAAATAATACCAGAAGGTTTTTCTGAGACCGTACATCCATCAAGAAAGCATTTACCCAGGTAAATCAAGTAAGGGATAGCTTTAATCTCATAGACTTTTATGCAATCTGACATACTTCTGCTTCCAGAGCAAGTTCCCGCTGCTGATCATTAGAAAGAATGCAGATTTAAAGGACATCTGCAATGGCTTCACTCCTCTTGATTTAGTCTGTATGCATTTTCCAATAAGCACCACTGCTTGAAAACATAAATCCTGGTCGAGTCACTTGAGGGGCTTTAATCTACCAGCTCTCTACTACAAACTGTCTGATTTGTGGCATCCACACCTCCCACGTCTCAGGCAGCATCTTCACCTAAACTAAAGACTTCCAGTGGTGAGAATGTGCCCAATCCCAAAGATCGCCTGCTGTGTGCTACTTTGTTCTGACCTGACTCTCCTGATGTTGTCTTGAGTTTACGTGTGAGAACACCTCATGAGTCCAGCACTCTTCCCCGCTCTTTGCTCTAGTTTGCTAAGGTTATGTTCAAGTGCTCACCCCAGAGAAAACAGGTTCTCAGTTATCCTGGTCATGGTGGCCTTAAGAGCTTGAAAGGAAGGAAACCCACCCCACAAGGGGTGAAAAAAGGCAGGGGGCATTATCACCAGAGGTTTTGGGGGAAAGCACTGTCAGACCATGCCCTACCCAATCATGTGAGCTATTTATGTCACCTGACGCGTAGTGTGAGTGGGGGTTGAGGTCTGGTAAGGGATCTCAAGACATAAATTGTAGGTGGGTGACAGCAGGTGTCCTAAGCCACCACCTCTGTTCGATGATGGTCACTTATATTCCTCTTTCAAGCCATTTTGCCATCCCTGAAAGAGTGACCTTTGACCTTTAAGTGCAAGTACACTCTGGAGACTCAGCTACACATTAACGGCGAGTCAACAGCCACCTCCTAAGGGACTAATACCTGAGACTCTCCACCTTTAATTTTTAATACTGAAGAAAACTCTTGGATGAAAGGTGACATGTCTTCCGAAAACCTCTGACGAAGTCTTCTCACCTTCTTTTCAAGCTCTTAAGACTCAAATATAGGCACACCCAGATTTCTACCTGTATGTTCAGCACACGTGTGGCGGTGAGGCTGCTGTGCTGGAGCCAAGCTTGAAGATGCTGCGAGAAGATGAGTGTGTCGGGACAGAGGGGGTCCCTGCAGAACGTGAACTCCGCGAGTTCAGTCTCGTTCTCCGCTTGACACAAACCGGCGCTTTGTAACGCTTCACACATCTCGTCAAGACTACAGGGAGAGGACAAAACATGCTGTCAGAGACACACATCACCAGGTACAGATACAGGAGACTAGATTGTAATACAGAGACACCAGTGCCCTCCGATTAGCTGCATGTCAGTATTCTGCTTTAACCACCAGTAAACTTTACCAGGCATTAAACACATGCTGCATTAAGCCAAAAAAAAAAAATCATGCTGAAACCACCTGATCTTGAGAGTGTCGATCCATGCGCACAGTGGCAGACCTCTTGCTCGGTGCTGTTTGGTCCTGACGCTGTCGGACAGGAAGCAGGAAACACTCTGCAGATTCTGCTTCACTCTGCAGCGAGCTAGAGAGGCAGCCAGCTTGGTCTTACATCTGTAAAAACACAGCAGAGCCCATTTTCATGTTTCTTTGATTCAGTTTTGGTTATTTGGTTATGCATAAATAAACTTCTGTTGTTCGCATGTGACTTTTACACTCGCACACACACCTGTGCAGACTTTTCTCCAGGTTCCTGACTTCCTGGATGGGTTCTTGCCCTTCTATCGTTGGACGTTCACACGGAGAAAACTTTTTGTCCTGAAAGTCGAACAGCATCACCATCGCCAAAGGCAGCAAGTCGTCAGACTGAAAAACATTGCAGGGCTTTATTACTGACTGAGTCCTGAAACAATTGGACTGCTGTGCAAAAATGGGCAAAAAAAAAAAACCTGGGCAAATGTTATAAAACCGTATTTTATATTTTAAAAATATATTTTAGAATGAGTAAACTGAGAAAATGTGCTATTTTAAGAAAAATATCAGCACATTTTGAATTACTGGCAGCAATGCATCTCAAAAAAATTGGACAGGGCCTTGTTCACCACTGTGTAACATCCTGCCCTCTTTTAAAAACATTCTGGGCTATTTGTTTCTCTTGTTTTAGCCCTTTGACTCAAAATGTTGTAGCTTGAGGGGAAGCTCAGCTCTCTACTGAGAGGTCTGAGCCTCCCTTTAATCCAAACGCTGTGTCACACTGAGTCAAAACGGTGACGTTTCAAACCAGAAAACCAAACAAAGGAGTTAGAAGGCAGTGAAATGTTCACAAAAGCTGAAGTTAAGGGTTCCCTTCATTCTTCAAAACAGGAATATATGATCACCAAAGAGTAAAGTAAAAATGATGAGCACGTCCGTCTGCACTCTTCCTTATGGCTGTGTACATGCACTCTTTTTGTCAGGTTGTGCGTGTGTGTGTGTGTTTGTGTGTGTGTGTGTGTGTGTGTGCGGGAGGCAGAATATGTATGTTGCAGTAAGGATGTGTGTTGAATTATAAAGAGCTGTGTGGTGGTTTTATAGTCGCACTCGCAGACTAACGGCCTCAGCCCATTCTCTGCGTTTCCCTCGACTTATCATTCCCACACAGAGCCACGCACGAGCGGAGCGAGTCTCTTATCCATGTATGTGTCATAGCGCAGTGTTTCACAGCATAATTTACGGTTCCCAGTCAGAGAGAGTGTGTCTGCCTCTCCCTTGTGTGTATCACTTGCCACCTATAACCAGCCAGACCATGTACACGTCTGAATACAAATGGCCTTTAACTGCGTCCCTGCCTCCCTCACTATCATTCCGCAATATTCGGATGAATTGCGCTCATACGGCCACAAACACTTCATTTGAAGACAGATAACTCCCAGACTGTTTCACACACTCAGTGTGTGAGCGTATTTCTTTTTTTCTTTTTAAAAAAAAACATTGGATTTGAGTCTGTAAACACCCAAATGTCAAATCTGGTGGGACTCACAATATGCTGCGAAGTATGGAAGCAGCTGTCGGAGATGATGTCCTCAAGTAAATCTTGATCTAGGAGGAAAACAAAGTTGTTAATGAACAAAGGGAAAAAAACATCGGCTGAATTTTAATGAATTAAGAGAAATTTGAATCGTAGTGTCCATCAAAGCGGAGGATAATCATACTCTGTCACTTGTTTAGTCATATAGACAGTTTGGCTCTATTTGCTGATATCTTGAAGCTCTGTCTTCAGCTGAACCAAGGTCATGTGTCTTTTTGATATGCTAACAGCAACTGTGTTTTGGTTATTATTCTAGTTAATACACAATCATTTCTGATTCAGAGTCAGAACTACAGATGCCAGAGCCTGCAAAGTCGCTGCCAGTCAATGTTGGACGCTGGGATATTTCCCTGTGCCCTGACGGTGAATTTGAGCAGCATTAGTAGAGCGCAGGAATGAGTAGAAGGACCTCTAAAAAGACTCAGTATGAGTCATTCAATCTCTACTTGCTACTTTACACATAAAGTAAAAAAAAACTTTTGGTATAATGAATTTGGGAATAAAAAGTTCCAGGAGGGAGAGAGCAAGAGGGGGGAAGAATGAAGAAGAAATGCTAAAGTGCCCATCAGAGTTAATTAAAAATGAAAAGAGCTAAACAAAAATCCTTGAGCTTACTGCGTATCTCTGTTTAAAACAGGGAGGCTATTTGTTTTGTTAGTCACTGGGTCCCTTTATAAATTAGTATGTGCATTGATTAGTGTATTCCTAGAGGGTTTTTGAGGGTTCACCTGCAGCCAGAACCTTTAAAACTCAGGTTCAGAGGCTCTTTGTCCCAAAGCTTTGCATTTTTAATCCAAATAACTTTCAGACCAACATGAATTTGAGCCTGAGGGGAGTAATAACACATATAATAACATGTATAATAACCTAAAAACTGTTCAGTTATTCCTTTTGTACACTTATGGATGCAGACAACTGTCTACACACGTATTCACTTTTATTTTGGACACAATTTTGTTGCTAAACATGGAAAAACAGTTTACTGAAAACACTTTAATCACATGTGGAGCCACCCCTCACTTCTTTTAATTTTGCTTCCAAGAAGCCAGCACTGCACTGATTTTAACTTGTGTCTCAAGGCACTTTGTTTCTAGCAGAATGCTGCAATAACAGGAATCATTCCCATATATCCAGTTGAAGTAATATTTAAAAACAGAACGATAACAGCCTCTGTTATTGTTTGTGGTTGCATTTCAACCAGTGGTGATGGAGATGTTAGAACATCTGATTGGTGCAGCTTCATTTCATTAATAATATAGTTATTATTGAAATATACATATAGATATATATATAAAACACTTGAAACTAATTTTCTAAAAAAAGAAATGCTGTTCACTCCCCCGACCACATTGCAAAGCTATGACATCACAGCAATGTGATTGGTCAGTTGCAACATTGCTACATACGATGATGCAGGAACAACAACAACAATACAGGGATAACAGACGCAGCAGAAATTATGATATGGAGGCAGTATTAAATAACACATAGTGTCAGTTTAAGTGGCCTGGGATGGAGTCAAAATAACCAGCCTGAATTATCTTGTCAGTCTGTCCCTGCTGCCAAGAAATTACTCAGAGTAACGAGAAAATTATTTCTGGAAACGAGTGTTCCTGTTCAGCAGAAAACACAATAGTGCTAAAGTATCATGAGGTTATGGCAAATGGAACTCAATGAGAGCTCAACAGAAAGGTTCCGGTGGTAAAACGAAGGAAAAAAACCTGTTTATGAGCCATAATTTTGTGAGCATCCAAAGTAGACTTACTGCGAGCTCCTGTGGAAACCACAAGCCTGTGTTTGCATTTTATTTGCGCTTTCACATGAAAGAAGTACTGAACTGAAACAGTGACATTTGTGATTGCTGTTACCATGGAAATGTGTAAGTCTGTGTACACTTCAGTGCACACAAACAACAAAAGCTATTAAACAACACAAAAAGGATTAAATCTGACAAGGCTGGAATTCATTTCCTGTGAAATCTGGCATAGTTTTGCTTATAGGTTGGGTAGTTATCTAGACAATTATGCAGACAGTAATTATGTAGACATGTCTTGTAACTTTTGCCTCATTTTATTTTTTGATCTAAATTATCTCTTTCACTGCCATGAGTCATAACTGGTTGGTTCAAGGCTTAAAAGTCTTTCTATAAGGACTTTAGACATTGTCAGTGGAGTAAATGCTTATTCCAGAAAATCACTTTTGGAACTGGAGCCATTAAAACAGTGTTCAGTCACTGTTGAGCTCTGTCAGCAAGACGGTACCAGGTGGTTAAAAAAATGAATGCAGAAAGTTTAGTGTTCAGCTGTTGTCGTGCCTCTGATAAGCTGACAAATGTAAGTCCAAATTCACCTCTTTTAATTCTAATTTTGTCTCTACCTCCTCCTGAGAGAATATCTGCCTCATTAGCTGCCAAATGCTCTGTTATGGTTACCAGCTCTGTGTGGCAACAACCAGGCCAATACCCAAATTTAGAGTGAGTATGTTGCATGTTGGTGTGTGTGTGTGTGTGTGTGTGTGTGTGTGTGTGTGTGTGTGTGTGTGTGTGTGTGTGGCATCTGGAACTGGTTTCTGTAGGATTTCAGTATTCATTTTTTTTTATATTGAAAAACCTTTTTTTTTTTTAAATATTATATTCCATTCATAGATATTCATGCAATTTTCATGACAAAGAATTCTATCCAGTGAATGAAAAATGCAACATGCAGCAACACTTCAAAAGCAGCTCGCCAACCCTATCTGTTTGCCCCTTCCCTTCCTTTACTCGTGTTGCTGGGCAAGAACTGAAGGGGGGTGTTTGCTATGCTCTGTAGCGGTCCAGAGACCTGTGCAAGTTCACTATGCAATACACACTAAAACAGGAATTCCCTTTACATGCAGATACATATGAATGTCATAAATGTGTTTCAGTCGAGGCTGCTGTAGTCATGATATTGCCAGTGGTACAGAGATGACAACAGATGTGACTGATAAAGTCTGGAAGAAAAGGGGGATCTAGGAGTGGAGGTGGGGTGTAAAGTGGCTTGCAGATGTGCACCAATAGTGGGAAGGCTAAAGTAGCCTAAATGCTACACAGTATAGGAGATTTATCATTTAGATGCGGATGTCTACCCAGAATCATTCTATAACCAAACAAGTTGCCAGTCAAATGTAACCATGTTTTACCCATAAGAAACAAGCCTTTTAAGGTTAGCTGGTTCTGTCATAGTGACACTGACACACCTCGTGACTGGAAATGGTGACATGGGAACAGATTCACATAGTATCAAACGACTGCACAATGTTGGTCTCTAGATATATCACGAGTTAAAGTGAAGGATGAACCTATATAAGGAACTTTACAGAACATTTAAATAGGTAGTGACACTTAGTCACTATGCTGTCTTATGTTCAAAATCAGGATGATTATTTCTTGTTTTGTCATAGAGAATCAATGATGCGTGTTTTACAAACTGTTTATTGCAAAAATAGAAAATGCTGCGCTTTAGTATTCAGAAGAAATTCTGTTTACCTACATTGTAGGTGGCTGTGGACAACCAAAAAGAAAAGACAGGTATCTGGAAAAACTTGCTGCCACCTAAATGGTCAAATAATGTATGTAAAACGTTGTGTTTTTCACTATATGCGCACTTGTGGCTTTTTAAAGTGAATTTATATGTGTGTGCGTGTGTGTCTGCCCATGACATGCACTCTCTTATCACCTCCCAAACAGACATCTACTGCACTTCCACTCAAGCAATTTGCAGTCACGTGGAGAAATGAAATGTATGACTATATATTATTTAATCTGCTGCCTGCAGTTGAAGATGCTATTCAGAAAGTGAATATTGGAGCTGACATATGCTGCTCTCCTCTGTTATTCATTATAGAGATAAGGCTACCTTATCCCTAGGAGTTGGGTAAAGTCCTCAGAGGTGGCAGTAGAGGGGATCAAATTAATTTCCCCCTGACTTTATGTTTAACCACCAGTGGGCTCCCGCCATGCTGGATATACAGTACAGTTCATCTGCATTCATAAAACTAAATATGGTTAAAGTATGGTGCGCTATTCTAAATCGTTCACTGTAGAAGTTCACTGTAATCTTACATTTAAGTGTGTTAAAGGCAAGCTGGAACACATGCTTCTCCATGGTTTTGTCCCCGCTCTTGAGCAGCGATGTTTCCGTCTTTTTTCCATAATGTAGACGCTGATGTTGGCTGGCTGGCTTGTCTCTACACAGCTGCTGGAAAATATCTGCAGCCTGTAGGTAAACCTGATCAGATAGATGATAGGCTGAGGAAAAACAAAGGCGGCACGAGAGAGGTGGAGGGAGGAAGTTGGAGAGACGATACAAGAACGGTGCTGATTATCTGAATAGAGAGAAAAGTGTCGGGTTTGTTAGATATTGTTAGTTTCTGTTGGCAGCTGTTTTTTAAAAGCAGGTATTAATAATAACATTAAAGATTTCCTTTGCTCTGTATTCAAACATGTAAAAATGTAACTTTACAAAGTTGCATCTGCTTTCGTGTTCTTTTTCAGGGAGAAGAGGCTTTCTCCTTGCAACTCTTCAAAACAAGCCTTACTTGTTCAGGCGTTTTCTTATTGTACTGTTATCAACACTGATGTTTAACATGCTAACTGTGGCCTTTAGAGCCTGAGATGTTGCTTTGGGGGTCTTTTGGAGCTTCTCTGTGCTTTGCCCGGTCTGACCTTGGGTGAATTTGCTGGGATGTCCAGTCCTGGGAAGACTGATGACTGTCTTGAATGTTTTCCACTTGTGAATAATCTCACTGTACAATGTTGGGTTTCCCAGACTGATGGCAGGAACAATTGCTTCTTTAAAATCATTGCAAATGTTTTTTCTCCTTGGCATGTGTTAATACTGACCTGCAAACTGCCAAAACCTCTGTTTTTATATAGGCGCTGTCACTCACTGATGACCAGTCAGTTAATTGAGTATTTAATTAGCAGCATTTTCCTGCCACTTACCCTCTAAATTACCATGAAAGCAAAAATGCTGTATGCTTAATTTTTCACAAGATGAAAGTTCTGCAAAAATTGTAGTTTTCTCTTGCAACTTGCAGTTTGGTAAATACAATATGAGATAAGTAGTGCAAGTTTTAAGACTGGATATCACCTGTAGACTGAGAAGATGAATGCAGTCGAGGGAGCAGGGAGCAGAAAGGCTCCTTGCTGATCACCTTCTCCGTCCCAGAGCTCGTATTCACATCCTCGCCGGAGCCCACTGTAACACAAAGACTATATATGTGTGCTCATGTTACACAAATACACAACCAGCAGCACCGTAAACACCTTACCTTTGCCTGTCATGATCAGAGAAAAAACAAACACTTGTCAAGAGGTTCTGTAAGCAATTTCCAGTCTATCTGACAACATTTGTCTTTTCTTGTTTGGCACTCCTGCCAGCATCTGCTGTTCCAGCGAGCATATAAACACACACAAACACTGTGTGTTTACAGAGCTGAACCCGAGCTCTGCAAATGTAAATAAGACGCACAGCATCGGTCATAGCTGACATGTGATCCACCTCCCACTTTCCTGTGAATGTGAGACAGAGCGGCCGCAGGCCCCTGTGCGTAATTGGGCTCCTCCTGGTGCAATTAGGCGGCCTTTCGGATACGTCGGCATGAATAAATAATGGACCGCTGCCTGACCCTGCACAAAGGTCCACCTCTGACTGACCCTCTAAAACCATCTGTGTGCAGCTGCTTCACCAACACACATGCACTCAGTTGTGTTTCCATCGCTTCAGGGGACATTACATTGACCTCCATCTATTTTCCTGCAGAGTTATTCTAACTTTAACAACTACTTGAATGACCTCTAACCTTTACTCTGACCTTAAACCTAGATTCTTCTGTCTAAAATGTAATGAAATGATAGAAAAGAGGCACACATTAGCTAACCCAATAGTTTTAATCAGTGTTTAGTGTTGGGTGACATCACTTTCTTTGAGACTTAACATCCAAAAGTTCAGGGACCACTTGGCTCTAATTAAACTGGATTAATAGAGAGAAACACAGACACAGTGTAATCGGCTTTTACGGCACTCATGAATGTTTAAACACAGAGCCGGAATTGACCAGAAACGTGTCCAATAAGGCCATGTCAGTGCAAATGGAATAAATTAATGAATATCAAACAGCAGTGATTTAATGAGTGTCAAGCAGTTTCCTGCAGAAGAAAAACCCTAAGTCCACTTAAGAAGAGCAGCACTGGAAGAAAAGGCTACAGCGGCTTAGTGTAATCTGCATACAGGATGATGGGCTGTTTAAAATTGCATAGCAGGTCTTACCGTTGTCATTCAGGACTCTCCTCATGGGAACAACGCTCATCTTCTGAGCGAGTATCCTGGATCTGCCTGTGTGCTCTTTACTCTTCCCCGGCTATTATATGCTGTCCCAGTGAATTGGAGAACTTCACTCCTCTCATCACCTCTTTGTCATCCACGGCTTCCCTCTGGAGAGAGTTTGAAATGCCATGGCAACAATATGATAATGAAGGAGGCCTGACCCCCCTCTGAGATAGCTATACAGTATAATACATAACATACTTTGTATAACATACAAAACATAAAATACTTTATCATCCTGGATTTTCACTGTTACATTAGTCACACATTTATTAAATCATGTTAAATATATTTTAAAAAATGATCAAAGTGAACCACAGACCACAAAGCTGAGTGTCTGTGTTTGCTGGCAAATATGAGAAACTATCTTGGATACCATTACACACAGGAATGTGTCCAGGGCAGCTGGACACTTCCTTCATACTGTACTACCTGTTAATAAGTGACAGCGTTGGGGGGGGGGGGGGGGCTTCACAGGTATCTGATGTCACTGCCCCCTACTGAGCACAGAAGTGCAGTGCAGCATAAGGCAAAGCTGGGGAAGCTGTTTGTGACTTACAACATACTAGTACAATATTTTTTCATTTGGTAATAAAACAGGATGTGATGCTAATGCCATAGACTGTATATAAAGGATGGACATAATCCTTGGATATATTTTCATGCACATTAATAGACACTTGGAATTCCCTCTGATTGGTATTATTGAGCCTGTGGCTAAGCTTCCTTGGGAAAGATGCTGAACCCCGAGTTGCCCCTGATGCACCCATCAGTGTGTGTCTGTGAATTTTATATGCTTAGGCATAGAAAAAGTATTTGAGTGAATAGGTGACTGAGGCTTGTAGTAAGAAAACACCTTTAAGTCTCAAGTTAAGTAAAAAAAAAAAAGAAGTATATTCCATTTACCTTTTGATTTGCAAGCTGTAACGTTTTACTAGGTTTCATGGTTGAAGCTCACATAGGTGCTTGAAGGCAGCTTAGAGATGCTTTAAACAGGATGCAAAAGGGCGCCGGGCTGCAGTCTGTGGGGCTGAAAAATTGAAGCTAAATGCAGAAGTGCTAAAAACGCCAGTTTCTCTAATGGCTCTTTAGGGCTGGGCTCAGAACTGAGTAAATCCCCACAGACTCACCTGTTAAATGTCCAACCTCACAGCATTAAAAAGCATGTTAACATGTGGCTGCTTTGACTGACAGGTATGTGCTGCTGTTAAAGCATTTTTAATAGACTTAGAGCTTTTTATTGTCATTGTGCAGTTTCTTGCACAGCAAAATTGGGTATCAGAATTGAAATCGGGTAATAGAATCATCTGACAAATATTACAGCTTGCTGTGTATTACAGACCATCGGAGAACTTCATTTTTTGATTGGTGATATTTTATTATTTAATTAGCTGAAATGTGTGTCTGTGTTGCACTTCATCAGTCTCCACTCTCTAGGTCAGATATGTTCATCTGAGGCTCCATAACCCAACATATTCATTAATTTATTCCATGTCTAAAACACATTGCAGGGGTTGATGTCACAGCATAGTGACAATGTCCACCTGCGTTTGCAGTCAGTGTTGGGTTCCTGTGTCATTCAGTGCACGTATAGCCTGCCGAGTATATCTGTGTTGTACGGACGTGCTTGCTTTCTGAACTTCAAGGTTAGCAAAAGCAGAGATAAGATGTATAAGCACGTCTTATCTTCACAGATTTACGAAGAATGTATTTAAACAATCGGGATTGTAAATTCAACACTAGGTCAGACTTTTGCAGGTTCATTTAAGTACACGAACGTGTCATTTCCAACAGTGCTGAATTTGAGTGATTTGTTAATAAGGAACTCAGCAGTATGCAGACCCCGCAGAGAGCAGGCTAATGAGCTTTTGTTCCAATATTTCAGAGCGAAAAGAGAACATATAAGGATGCTATTTTAAACTTGTTAAGTCCTGGAAGCAGAAACGTTCTTTAGCTTCCCCTTTCATAACGACTGTTTTTTTGCTTTTTTTTGTTCACTCATCTGCCTGGCTAAACGTGTTAGGGGCGTGGCCATGTTAATTGACCCGAGCCGACTGCTAGGCTAATCCAGTGGAAGCACCCTATGCCTGCTGTCGGAGACTCTTTATAATGGATTATTTAATTAGTGCCATGAATTTCTGTGAGGTATGGACGATCTGAGAAGTTTCTACTTCAGCTGTCGTGAGTGAAATTATAGTTTTGTTTGTTTTTGTTTTTTGTGTTTGCTTAGCATCAACTAGCCGATATGTGTCTTTGCATTTTATGACTGCAGTGCAGCTCAATAATGTTAGCTGATGGTAAGCTCCAAAATGCCAATGTCAACCACCTGGTGACCTCACAGTCGATACCTTTGCATACAGTTGTGGTCATAAGTTTGCATACACTCATTATGGATATGAATGTCCTCGTAATTTTGGGTTTTTAATGATTTCTTTGGTTTGGTATTTTTGCAGAGTGACATGATTATACAGCATGCATCTGTTGGATGGACAGCATCAGGGTTGGATTTACTGGATTTTTTTCTAATCTACACAGGTTCAAAATTGTAAATACAAGCTGAAATATATGCATGCATACCCTATTAATATATAATTAGATGCACCTCAACCAGATGCTTTTGGTAGCCATCAGCAAGCTTCTGCTATAGTTCTGGCTAGATATTTCACCAGTCTTCATGGCAGAACTGGTAAAGTTTATCTAAATTTGTTGGTTTCCTGGCATGGACCCAGCTTTTAAGCATAGTTCAAGTTTTCAGTAGGGTTTGGGAACATCATTCCAGAGACTTCATGTTAGCCTGTTTTACCCAAGATCGTTTTTTTAAAAGTGTTTCTCATCTTTGACCTGATGTAACACCCAACTGTGTTCAAGACCACTGAGAGCTAAACAGCCCCAGAGCATGAGGCTACCACCACCATGCGTGACCACCAATACAATGTTCTTAGGTTTGAAAACCTCATCTTTACTCCTTCAAACATACATCTTGTCATGGTGGTCAGATAGCTCTATCTTTGTCTCGTCTATCCATAAATCCTTTCTCCAGAAGGCATTTGGCTTGTTTATGTAGACAGCTGCAGATTTCAGTGGAACTTGAAGTTGTTGATTTTGGAGCAGGGGCTTCTTTCTCTGTCAATTTCATCTCAAAGAAACAATTAAAAGCCCAAAGCCCATAAATCAATTAATTAAAACGTAAATCTCAGGCCATTAACTCATCAGGGAAGTGTTTACTAAAGTTACAGATTAAGGAAGCTATGAGTTGTTTTCACATTGGCTTCTATACAATCAGACTTCAGAGGTGTCACTCCTATTGAAAAAAAAAAAGCAGGTTTGTGGAACTTCACAGAGTTTAAATGAAACTGACTTCTACCATGTTCCTCATTTTCTTTCCCTCACAAAGTATTTTACATCAGCCAAGTGTTGCATGAGGAAACACGCTCTTATTGAAATAACCTTTACTCCTGCCATGTGTTATTATAAAATCCTCGTCCCCAAGTCATCAAGCACATGTCAGCAGGTAAGGCTTTTCTTTTTATAATTTTTAATTGATGGATTATGCAAAAACAACCAAGAAACGCACAAAACCAAACAGACACGGTGCTTTAAATGGTGAGTCACGTATTGAGAATGAGTATTCAAAGGGCCTGACAGGTTTCACTCAGTCTCAGTGTCTTGGAGATTTCACTAAACCCTTCACACCTCAGCATGTCTTTTCATGCTGGGAGGCTAGGAAGTCTAGTTATGCCACATGTTCTTTGTTCTGTAATTCATCACAAGCACAGTGTTGTCAGCCATAAAGGTCAAACAGGTATATTTACCACACTAAAGCTATTTACAAGCACAGCGAGTTTACTATATAAGTAAAACTGCCATGGCTGCAAAATATGCTGCGTGTTAAAGCACAAAAACCTACGCCCCGTGTACTTACTGGCCCTTCTTTTTTTTTTTTTCCCATACATCCATTGCTACACCTGCGTAAATACATTGGAGGGTTACCTAGGCAACTGCAACGTGGAGTGTCCAGTAGTAACCACGCTGTAGTCTCATCAGTGTTCATTTCAGTCACCTCTAAGGTGAGAAAAGTTTATCCCGCTCACTTCACCCACTTTTGTTTTGCCCTGTAGTCCCTTGCAGTCACAATGTGTCATTGACTTTTCATGGTCTATGATTGCCATCGATGTCAGATATTGTGATGTCATCATATTGCCTGGCAACCACCTAGCAACAGGCTTAAATTACCTGTTTTTTTTTCCCTTTTATGGCTCCGCAGCACCTAATACAAGGATCACATCATTTTAATCGTGATGGCAAAATCTTATTTAGATTACCAAGAGTTGAATTCGATATATTGTGTCATCATGTTGCCTAATAACCACCTAGCAAGTGACCGAAATGCTCCCCTTTCCTTTGAATATATAGCTATGCATCTACAACAACTTTAAAAAGGATTGTGTGTCTGTGATTTCATGGCGAACAGCACCAGCAGACCAAAGAAACCAAATACTGAAGGGCTTGTACTAGTGTTAGCTAAAATAACACTGGACTCGGTTTTTTTTCACACAATTAATGTAAATTTTCAGCTGAATCAAAGATGTACTTTAAATTAAACAAGAGAATCCAAAGATTAGCATAAAAATCAGTAGAGATTCTTCTTCTCTGCCTTCCTCCTTCAGCTGCTCGCTTTAAGGGTGACCACAGTGAATTACGTGCCTCCACCCTATCCATAGCATTGTCTTCTGACGATGAATTTTATTTTTACTCTTGCAGTTTGCATTCTAAATGTTTAAATGACACCTTATTATAAGCAAGTTGCTAACAGTCATAAAAAGTCATTTATCTCGCCATGATTGTAATATTTGTGTCAGACCAACAGAGGGAGACATTTTCTTGGATTATTGAGCCACGGTGCACAATTACTGCTGGAGTGAGTGATTTATTTCAAAGCCACTTTTTGGCTTCTGGCCCTTGACAAGTTATGAATCAAAGTCATATTTTTTATTTTCAAAAAATAAATCGGGCTAGTCAGCCCCGATGCAAGCAGAGATAAACCAAGATGACACATGATAAATCATTGAGGCTAACCTTGTAAGCCGGAGAAGATGCTGGAAAAAAGCAGGGGTGGGATTTATCAGTGTGTGGAAAAACCACAGTGAGCTTTGTGGGGCCAAATGAGCCTCACTTCTCTGCGGGTGAGAGTACAGCTGGAGGGATAATCCCATCCAACACGCGTCATCGATGTCGCCTCACAACAGGGCTCTAGTTACATTGTATGTTTTGTGTGTGCGTGCGCGCGAGGATGTTTGTGTGTGTATTAAATTCAATAATCGGCCCAGTTGGAGACGGCGGGTTGTGCGGCCATAAGCCGACCTGGAATTTTCTCAATAAAGGTCTAATCTTTACAGGAAGCTGTACAGTGCCGGAGGAGTTTCTTTCCCCCATGGTTGTTGTTTTTTCCCCCTTTTTAATCAACGTAACCGCACGCTCACCGGTGTTATTCACTCAGATCTAGCATTCACGCTCTTTTGTGTGGTTGAATTCAGTGACCTTGAGTTGATCTACAGCGAGCGACAGCCTTGTAGGTTTCTCTCTCTATGGCCCATTTTTGTGGACATATAAACATTACTCACATATTATTTTGGAATCTCTTGTTTTGGGACTGTGGGCATGAATACACAAGCAGTCACTCCTTGGAGAGTGCTTTCTATAGGATATGAGCTTTGTCTGAAAGGTGAAGGCTGCGGTTTAACCCCTGATTCATGGCCTTGTTGAATCAGACCAGTCTCTAAATATAGCTACGTTTTTCTTAAACAAGTGGTTTGGCATTTTTAGATGCTGAGATTTACGAGAAGACAAGTGGTGCTTTTTATCTAAGCGTTCGTTTTGGAGCTCGAGGCAGGTGGTGGACAACGGGAGATAAACAGCTGGCCTGGTTCTAACGTCACTTGAACGTCTCAAATTTTTGTTTAAATATTTTCTATTTTTTAGCAAGAAATGTCCTTACCACATTACGTGGGACTATTATTTGCTGAAGGATGACTTCCTCAACGTGTGTCCTCACTGTGAGGTTGCAACCAGGCAGGTGGCTCCTGGTTATCATGAAAAACAAGTCTGACATCTCATTGTTAAACATTTTGACACGTTTTATGGCAAATACTTTATCTGTGGTCTTTAGAGGGGGAGGAAGGCACAATGTATTTCATTTACACATATCCAGGATTCCTGTGTTCTCCTGTACAAGGCTGTCTACATACTTTTGGCTACACAGTGTATTCATTGTGTATATGAGAGTGTGTGTGTGTGTGAGAGAGAATTTCAGTGGTGCTAATTAGGCTGGGCTTGATCTCTGTCACTCATCAAGACACAATTAGAAACTGTTAGCGCTACACACTCACACGCAATGCTTATCATTTTCCTAGAGACCCGCCACACTGCTCTGCTGTTAAACAAGTTTAACTCACATGTGCACACACATGCCTCGTCATGTTGTAGCGCAACCGGCAAAGCTCGTGAACATAGGCAACTTTGTGCCGAGGAGCCAACAACAGCGAGTTCCTAGATATGTCAGAGCACCTGCCGGGTGAGAAGACGACACAGGGCTGTGTAATCAGTTAAATAGCTGTAATTGTTTCCTGACAAAATCAAAGACTTCTCGTAAGTCTCGTGGCATTAGTCGAGCGGGGATGACCAAGGAATTCAAATGAAACTTCCTTTTAAGCCGGTAGGGCTGGCTGTGGCAGATTCCATCCTGATAGAAGACGGCTGTGTCTTCTATTTATTTAGAGATCGTGTTCAAGACAATTTAATGCTGTCATAGCTCAGTTTAAAGGTGAGTCAGCTCAGGGCTGAAGAATGCCCTCGTCTGTCATGAAACCCCAGCAGAATCATAACCGCGGAGCGTACTAAAGAAATCAAAACAATCAAAAACAACTTTAGAAAATCTTAGATCATCATTGAGAAAGTTTATTTTTTCCTAATTCAATTTTAATAAGTTGGACGTTCATATTCTATAGTTATTACACATAAAGTGCACAGTCAGTGGGAAAACTGCTGATTTGAAAGTTGTCCTGATGATGATCTTTGACATCCTCCACAATGAGGGGAAAACGCAGGTCATTGCTGAAAAAGCTGGCTGTTCACAGAATGCTGCAACACAGGATATTAATAGAAGGGAAAGGTGTGGTTGGAAAAGGTGCACAAGCAACACGGATGACTGCACGTTAAAAACATGACGTCAGTAACTTTGGAGAGCTTCACAAGGAGTGCACTAATGCTGGTGTCAGTGCAGTAAGCGCCACCACGCGCAGGCATCTTCAGTACAGGAGCAGCTAATACCAAGCCACTCTTGAGCCAGAGACAGTGTCAGAAACATCTTACAAGAGCTAAGGAGAGAAAGAACTGGGCTGTTTGCTCCAAAGTCCTGTTAAACTGTGAAAAATAAAACTATGAGCCTCTGTCAGTGCGCCCCAGGGCAGCTGTGGCTACAATGTAGCTTGCCATTGCCAGTGTGTGAATGTGTGTGTGAATGTAGTGTAAAGCGCTTTGGGGTCCTTAGGGACTGAGTAAAGCGCTATACAAATGCAGGCCATTTACCATTTACCATGAATAGAAATTAAATCTAGATCCTGGAGGAAGAGTGCAGAGGCACAAAATACAAGGTTTTAGAAGACCAGGGTGAAGTTTGCGTTCTCTGTGATGGTTTGGGTTTCCATGTCATCTGCTGCTGTTGTTGGTGGTATGTCCACTGTATCAAGTCCAAAGTCAACACAGATTTAAGAGCACTTCATGCTTCCCTCTGATGACTGGGTTTATGGAGATGCAGACTTCCTTTTCCAAGAGGACTTAGTACCTGCCCACTGAGCCAAAACCTACTACAAATGATTTGCTGAACATGCTGATGCTGTGCCAACTCTCCTGATCGGAACTCAGAGAATCTACGAGGTATTGTCAAGAGAGAGATGAGAAACACCTGACCGAATAATCACAGACCAGCTGAAGGCCACTATGAAACAACCTGGACTTCAGTAACGCCTCAGCCGAAGTGCCACGCTGCCACGCTGCATCGATGGAGACACTTACAGAAAGGAGCTCGAACCTTGTACTGAATTTTCATTATTCTGTCATTTCTGTTGAAACCTTTTTGATTGATCTTCAGAATTATAGCTGATTTTTCACGAGCTGTAAGCCATAACCACGAAAGTTTACCTTTCTGGATTAAGTTCTGAAAAAAGTAGCTTTTTCAAGTTATTCTGTTTCTTGTTTTATTATTTTTTTTAAATATAAAAAGGATGAGCATGGCTTCAGGGTCTGAAAATAGAGGCCAGACAGAATCAGTTTGAGGTAACTCTTCTGGTTGGAAAAAGAAGTCAAACTGTATAAAAGCTTAGAAAAAGACACATTTCGCACTAATGCGGCAGCAGACATTTCACTGATATGCTAATGGACTCAACTGCCGAGTTCAAGTCTTATTGAAGACAACATGATGTTCATTTTTTAAAAACGATCCTCCACATCAGGCTTAAAAAGAATTAAAAGGAAGGTTGCACTTTAAGCTGTGATCATCTGAAACGGTCCTTTGGTATCTCAATCTGTTCTACGGCTGGTTCATTAAATCGGCCTCCAAGACACCAAAACCGGACTGCACATCTCTGTGTTTATGTCAATATTTTATATACAGTCTGTAGCACACAAGTTATGGCTCCGATGTCATAAAAGAAAAACTAAACCTCTGAAAAAATATAAAAGCTGTAGAGCTTGGTAGTTATACTATGAGACAAACAATGGAAGACATTTCAGCTGTCTCTTCATGTGTCGAGTCCAGCTCTTGTTTCAGCTTCTTGCAGAAACATGAACCACATTTAGCAGCTTCAGTTCACGATGAACTCTGCTGAGCCCGTGTCAGCCTCAGAAACAATGCTGCCCACGCCTGGTGTACAGTTGTGACGGCTGCTTGTCTCATTCACTGTTCTTCAGCATCAAACACAATAAGGGAGAGCAAGTTGTTTTTACCCGATCTCTAATATCTCCCTGCACACACAATACCTACCATTATGCATTTATTGGCTTTCACATACTTATGAGACGTCAGAGATACGCTTTGTAGCTGCGCACACATTCACACATTGTGTAAATAAAATGTGCACACAAGTGGTTCCAGGTCTGATGCTGTTGCTTCCCATCATAATGCTTCCTTGTTAGTTCTTGTTTAACTACCCCACGATGCAGGCGGTAATATTTGAAGGAGAGCTTTTTAGTTTTACCCACTGCTAAACACTTGACACATTTTTCAAGGATATTTGTGCATATTAGTGTTTATATAGCTTCAGGCAACATTACACTGGCTTAGATTAATTTCCTGGAAGCTTGTTCAAATCTAACTCTTATCGCACTTACCTGACTTTAAAACAAAGTCTTTGCGTCAAAATCTGTTAACTAGAATTATGGTCTTGAAGAGAGACGCGAACTGCAGTCGCAGCACTTACGGTCTTTTGATAGACTTCGTAAATCCAGTTCACATTAGTAACATGATCCAAGTTTTCCACCTTTCTCCGTTCTCCTTGTTGTGTGCGTGACAACTTGATTGGACCCACTTTGTTGGGGGTGAATAACTAAACTGCCTCATCCCTTTGTGCGCCATTGTGAGGCGTCATAAGAGTATCAGGAGAGCTGGAAGCTTCCTCTCAGTGTCTCAGATCTCTCTTTCTATTAAGTAGGAACGAGGGCATGGTCTGAGGTTTTTATTATGGGGAGTGTGTGCTTTCTTGTGTGCACATGTGCAAGTCTCTGTGCCTGTAAATTACAAGTTTAATGAAGGGTGCAGGATTTTGAGGTGTTCTCTTTTTCTAGTTTTCTTAAATAACTTAAAGTGCCAAAAATAATCTGCTGAAATGACTACTCGCCAGCCAGTTTGTTAGGTGCACCTGTTCAGCTGCTTGTTAACACAAATATCTAATCAGCCAATCACATTGCAGAAACTAAATGCATGTAGACATGGCCGAGAGGACTCGCTGAAGTTCAAACTGGACATCAGAATGGGGAAGAAAGGTGATTCAGGTGACTTTGGTTGTTGACTTTGGTTGTTGCCTGACAAGCCGTTCTGAGTATTTCAGGAACTGCTGACCTGCTGGGATTTTCCCACACAAGCATCTCTAGTGTTTACAGAGACGTTCGGGCTGGTCAAGCGGCAGTCTATGGGTGAAAATGCTTTATTGATGTCAAATGTTGGAGGAGAGTGGGGAGATTTAACATTTGGCCTCCTGACTTTGGCCTCCTATATCAATGCTTTCTGTGACGGGGAGGAAATCATTACCGATGGATGTCATTTTCACAGATAAAGGCAGTTCTATTGAGTGCAAGAGTTGGCATTGTTTAAATTTGTTTAAACGATTAAACTCGTTACAGCTAAGGCAGATGGTCATCTCTGAAGACAGACGATGGGATACAACAGCAGAATACTGAACAGAAAACTGAGGCTACAAATCACACAGGCTCACTGAAACTGGACAATAGAAGATTGCAAAAACATTGCCTAGTATGATGAGTGTCGATTTCTGCTGCAACATTTGAATAGCACGGTTAGAAATTTGCGTAAACAGCATTAAACCATGGGTCCGTCCAACCTTCTGTGAATGGTTCAGGGGTCTGGTGTTAGTGTAATAGTGTCTGTGTGTGTGTCTGTGTGTGTGTGTGTGGGGGGGGGGTATTCTGTGCCCCATTTAAACACCACACCCTGCCTGAGTATTGTTGCTGACCATGAACACTCCATGTCACAAAGCGCAGATCATTAACGTGGTTTCTTGGACGCGACAGTGAGTTCATTGTACTCAGATGGCCTTCATAGTCACCAGATCCCAAATCAACAGTGCACATTTGGGCTGTGATGACATGAGTGATTCACATGATGGATGTGCAGCCAAAAAATCTGCAGTAACTGTGATGCTATCATGTCAGTATGGACTAAAATTTGAGGAATGTCGAGTCTGTGCCATGAAGAGTTAAGGAAGCTCTGAAGGCAAAAACGGGGGTCCAACCAAGCACTAGTAAGGTGTACCTAATAAAGTGACCAGTGAGTGTGAGACTTCGTTAAAATAACGACTCTTCTCATTTGTTTTCCTATTTTTTTTTGTCGTAATCTGTCTTGTTAAGTGAGGAGAAGCTATAAAGCATAACCTTAAATACGGAAATAGTTCAGGTGGTAATTAACCTCGATTATCCTTCAACTCTGGTTTGTTTACAGATGCCACTTAAAGGATTTCCTTTTCTTTCCTTTTGTAAAATAGAAAATGTATGTTTAACAGATTTTTCAGCTTAACTTATACTGTAATCAGCTTCATGTTGTGTTTTATGCCATTTTAAATGGGAAAAAGCCAAATGGAGCTTTCTCAGTTTAAGCCGCCCTCCCTCCTTTGACACAGTGAACTGTATATGATCACACTTTTATCTCCCCGTGACCTATGAACGACTACTCTTTATTGGAAGCCTCCAACCGTTAAACATGATATGAGCACTGTAAACTTTTAAACAATGCCAACCCTTGCACTCAATAGAACTGCCTTTATCTGTGAAAATGACATCCATCGGTAATGATTTCCTCCCCGTCACAGAAAGCATTGCTATAGGAGGCCGGATCAGTGTCACGCAGTAAGACTTCAGTCCTCATAATGACTTTTTAAAACTTCTGTTGGAGCACTTTGATCTATTTCTGGCGTAAACAGCATGATTTGTGTATGAAAATTGACTGACAGAGTGTGCACAAGCCATAAACAAAACACATTTTACATATTTATCTGAAATGAATAATTATTGTAGTCCTACATACCAGACTGATTTTTACAGAACAAACTACATGCAACAAATATATTTTAATGTTTTAATTTTCACCTCACGTGCACAGACCATGCCGGTGAAACTTTATCCACCTCATAAAGTCTGGTCTTTCAAAAGCTGATGGTCTTTAAACCATAAACTCGTTCATCTCGTGTCAGAGTTATTATATTGTCAGTGGGGATTTATAACTTTCAAAAGCCTGTCCTGTATCAACACACATCAATAATGGTACTCAAAAGCAGCTATGATCTTCCACTCACTGTGACGTAACACTTAACTAAAGCAAGTCTATGCAGGCGGATGTTCACCCTGTAAAGAAAATGGTTGTGGTTGGAAAAAACACAGGTTTATTTAGGAAACGAGTAAAAGCGATTTGCTGGATAATAAAATTATGGAAATTCCCCCCCCACCCCACTCCCCGGATATGCATGCCTTATATGACACAGACCATAAATATTTGGGCTTTTTTTGGTCTTCGCATGTGAAATTACAGATGCTACCTTAAATTCTAAGCTTTATCAAAGTCATATTATATTAAAGCCTGAGGAACTCCAGTCAGTGTGGATGACTGGAAAAATAATTTTACGTGATGGTGGGGAAAAAAACCCTCTAAATATATTGAGACAGCAAAATAAGTCAAGAATGCTTCCTGGTACGTAGGCAAGAAAGGTCAGATGATTCATCACGAGACACAAACCCCAGGTAAGCCCTATAAGCAGGTTATTAGGCAGGTTGGAATTTGCAAAACAAGAAACGGGTAAAGATGTGGGGCAAATGTCTGTGGAACGACGAAACAAAGATCAGCCTTTATCCAAATATGCAGAGAAAAAACACAAGCAGGTCACCAGTCGAACAGGTACTCTGGCATTGATTGTTCGATTGATTCTCTACTGGCAGACGCCCAGCACATTACTAAAGCTTTAAAGAATAAATAGGTGAAAGATCCTAAAATGGCAGAGTCAGTCACCTGATCACATTCTGACTGAGAATAAATAAGGACCGGACCAAAGGCAGAAAGATGCAAAGAATATACAAAATGTGCGCTCGTGTGTGGGTGCCTTTTCCACAAAGCATTACGATGAACTTGCGTCTGCCCATTTATTTTACTTTTTTTAAACCACCAAACTTCAGGCACAGCGGGCTGGTCGTAACAGCAGAGCTTACAACAGGTCTTAAGCGTAATCAGTTTTATCTTAGCATCTTAAGTCTGACATAAGAGTTTTAACTGTTGTGCAATATAGGATTATGCGTTCTTCTGGGCGTGGTGTGAATCGTGAACCTGCAGAGGAGCACACGTGAAGTTAAAATATCAGCTTTTTTATGACACCGACTCCACAATAAGACTTTTAGAGAGTAGAGAGCTGTGAGGGATGGACAGATACAGCACTGGGGAGCTGTTTCGATTCTCTAAGGAAAGAGCTACTGAAGAGCTGCGACTGGACCTCAACACGGCAGCTGAACATCTTTCCACTTTTTCCTTCCACTGTTTTCTGAACAGATTTCCGAGTTGTTTCTTCTTCTTACCAAACTAGACTCTGCACCTGTGCGTTCTTGCACAGCTTTAGTAATTTTGCTTTTCCAGTGTTGAAGTGGTGAAATCACCTCTTCTTTTATTCCATTTTATTTGCTTGCAAAAGCCAAAATTATAAGTTAGTGAGACACCAGAAAATCATTAAAAATCCACCCCAGCAATTAATGTGAATCACTGGGACTGGGTGTAGTTAAGACTAGGCTTACGCTTGGCTGGTGCAACCCTGTTCCAGGGTGTAGGTGGGTTTTATCTACTTTTACTCTAGAATCGGGCAATGGTGGCTAAAACTTGTTTAATCTGTGCTTCTTCACCGCTTCCTCTTATGTTAGTAGAGTAGGAAACAATCAGCCGTGAAACCTGTATCGTGATGTATTTAGATTACTTGGGGTGAACTGCACAGCCTGCTGCAGTTACAGAAGCCTGACTTATTGCCGTGTATATGCTTTTGTATTTGCAGTTTTTTTAAGGATTGTGTGAAATCTGTTAAGTAAGCATTAAAGTCAAAAAGTATTGAGCAACTTAATCAACGGCCCGGCCGCCTCCCTGCTAGAGTTCAGCCGCTGTGTTGAAACGTTATTTCTCTGTGTGAGCACATCTGACTCAATCTCAGTTTCCTATACACACTCACACACACACACACATGCTCGCAAGTTCCCTACTGTTTGTGTGTGTGTGTTTCTGTGTGTGTGTGTTGTTACACTAAACAGAAATCCAGCGTCCTCACTTCTCTCTTCTGTTCTCAGTCTGCTGGTTGGCTGACCGCGGACACTCCTGTTCAGCACAGCGCTCTCTCCTTGTCTCCATGACAACTGGCTGTCACAAAGACGTCGCACTCGCCACGTACCTGAGATCAGGAAGAAGGAAGCGCTTGGTCCCGCCTACGCCAAACTCTCCAAGGAATTCAGGTAGGGTAACCAACACACACACACACAGAGAGATACAGGAATACACTTTACGCAGTCTTGAATGAGAAGTGTTATACTGTGACTGAGGGTTGCTGAACCTCAATAACGTGATCAAACAAGTATGACATTTTCTGAAAAGATCAGAAAAGAGGATAAAGTGCATGAGACGAGGAAGGACTGTGTGAAGGAGTAGAAAGAAAAAACAGTTTTTACTTTCTGTTCAGCTTTACGGCATAACCCTCCTTAACAGAAGTGAGAAACTGTTTATATTGGACATTTAAAGGTTTGGATTTCCCTTTCAGCTGTCAGTCATGCTTTTTGTCACGCTCATGCTGACAATTCAAACACAAGAAACCTGAGAGAGTGCCCGAGTGGGTTGTTATTACACAAAGGTGTCATTACAGAGGGATCTGCAGCACGCACGTCAGAGAGGTGAACACTACAGTGTAAAGACAGCATGTCATCGTGACCTCAGGGGTGTATGTGTGTATTTGTGAATGAGCGTGTGTGATCATCACTAATAAGCAAGCGGTGGATGAGAGCGATCATGTGGTAGGTGTGCAGGAAACTCCTTTAGAGGATTGCTGCTGAATCTCCTCTCTCAGGTCTGGCTGATCGCACTAACTCACTCAAACACACACACACACACACTTGGATTGGACAGGGCCACAGGAGGATAGCGTTTCCTATCCGGAATGATAGGAAGGAGGAGGCAGGGAGGAGGTGTGCTGGGGGTATGGGCAGTCAGATTCTGGTTTGGTGAGTTTTAGGAGCTGGCAGTGTGTACACCATACACATAGCGAAAGAGAGAAATAGAAAGGGAAAGACGAGCTGAGAGAGAGGTAGAAGAAAGAAAGGGGACTAAAAGCAGGTGTGTGGAGCGTTTAGGTGACAGACGGCGAAGCTTCAGGAGCGGCAGCACCTTCGCTGAACATCATGCAGGCTTGACTTGAGCGCCGTGACAGTTATGCTGTGCTGTAAGGAAGACAGATTTGTGTGTGTGTGTGGTTGTGTGTATGTTGGGATGAAGAGGGTCCTCTCTGATGTGTGTCCTGGGATGATTAGTGTGTGTTCCAAACTTTTTCCCCTTTTCCTCTCTCCCTCCTCATCTCTCCCCCCTTCTCGCTTCTGAGGAATGTGGGGCTTATGTCAGTGAGAGTCAGGTACAGACTCACTAATTACCAGTGGCCTCCCTCGCTCCCTCCCTCTTTCCCTCCCTCTCTCTCTCTAATGCTTTCCTTCAACTCTGTCACCTCCTGTTCTCTCCTCCACTTCGAGACCTTGTGCACCGGCCTCCTTCTCCCGTCTCCCGCTGTTACGTCTACGAGCGCTGTCGTGACTGGAGCAGAGGAGAGGACAAACAGAGAGGATCTGAGTCAGAATCCAAAAAAACACCAAAAGGAGAAGAGAAACTTTGAGTCGTCCTCTCCTCTGTGTGTGTGTGTGTGTGTGTGCAGTGTGTGTGTGTGCAGTGTGTTTGACAGAAGTGTCTGAGATCTCTTCTCATTGTGCTTTGGGGGACTTGTCATTGAAGACAGGAAGTGCCCTGACAGCGAACACGGAGCCGGAGAGAACCTGACTGTCTGTACAAAGGAAGATAGAAGGCAGGAGGGGAAGATGAGAAAGTGACAAGCCGGATCGTTGCCTTTTGACGCCGACGCCGTGACTACACGTCCCATCATCCTACAGGTTGGCTGGGAACTCATCGTGTGTGCACCCCCCCCCCCCCCTTTTTTTTTCTTTTTCAGAAATTCTCTCTCATTTCAGTCTGAACAGTTATGTTGTAAATGTAGCTGAGAGCAATGGTGTGTTTTCTCACCTGGAGGTTTAACAGCACACACTCACACACAGACACACACATGCACACACACTCACACAGTGGGTAATCTGGAAGGACATTTCTTCAGCTGGTCCAGTGTTCACATTGACCCAACTGACTGCTGTAACCTTCACTGCAAGGTTACGGAGCGAGTACTGAATGTTTATTTGTGTGTGTGTGTGTGTGTGTGTGTGTGTGTGTGTGTGTGTGTGTGTGTGTGTGTGTGTGTGTGTGTGTGTGTGTGTTCTATGTGTTCTTGTCTTGTCATCTTCTGTGTGTGTGTGGGTTTCAGAAACTGGTCGAGCAGGGCGCCAGTTAGCCTTGGGTGTCCTGTTGTTGTGCAAACGAGACTTAGCTGCTCGAGTATATATGTGTGCATATGAAAGCAGAGTAGTTTGTGCGTGTGTGTACCCGTGTGTCTGTGTGTTTTTGTGTGTGTGTGACAGTTTACATCCAGCTGATCTTTTCAAGAACAACTGTCTCACTGACACAGAGGGTATCCGCTCAAATTTGCCAAGCTGTCATTTGTCCAGCTGTAGTTTCTGGAAATATTCACGTGTTTCTCCACATAAGGAAATGCAGTAAGTGATGCCTCAAATCTTATTTATGCTAAAGCTCATTCAAGCAAGCATTCAAAGTACAATAATATACTATGTGTGACTTTTAAATGTCAGTTGAAAGGAAATCAGAGTGTAAAAATGACAGTAAGTCATATGCCAGTTTACAGTAATTTAAGTTGTACTTGCATTGAAGTTAACTTTAGTTTCTGTTTCCTGGTAACCAGTTTGGCATGCAGTATGGGGCCGGTTGACCAAGTTATTCCTTCATCATTTTTTTGGGGTGGAAAATTTTAAGTTAGATTATTAAAGTGCTTTTAGACTAGAAGTCACATTTTAACCATACATCCATACTGTACTTTATTCTATACACTTATCTACTTGTCTACACTTGTCTACATCTACTTCACGTCCATGTGGGGTAGATAAGCTGGGGTTCAAACCTGGAACAGTGCTAACCACTGCACCATAGTCCCACACGAAGCTTACAGCCAAAGTACTAACCAGGCTAGACTCTGCTCACTCTCTGAGATCCAATGAGAGCGTCTGGTTTTTGCTTTTTTCAGTATTATTTTTCTCTATAATATTGGAGGTCGTTGTCAGGGATTAGATCAGATTAGCTTCTACAATACAAACACACCACTGTCACTCACAGCCTTGTAGACATCCAGTCTCGGTAAACATTTGCACAGACCTCGCGTTTACTATCTGAGCAAATTTGACCAAACTGACAAAAACTAAAGACAACTACCATGTACGTTTGTTTTATTTGTCAGAAGTTTATTTTATCTCAGTTAATTGAATTGTTCTTTTTCTCACTAGTTTACTCTTTAGCTTAGTTTCAGTTAACTTCAGTGACCTCAGTTCAGGTTTGGGTTCAGGTTAGAGCCAGTTTAAGGTTAGCATGAGGGTATGTCTTCAGGAAATAAGCATAAGTCAGTTTGCTGCCTTCTGAAGTGATGGAAACAAGACGAAATGTTTGTGTACAGATGGCCAGCTTCCGTGTGAATACTGTAAATACCTGGACCTGTAAGGTGTTTCAAAGGTGTGTGTGTGTGTTGAAGTGCTGGTCAGACCTGATGAAGTGGTGACACGTGGCTTCTTTAGACATTCTGATGTAAAAACCGAAGCCAAAAATAGAAACCAGTTGAATGGTTAGCATATGGAAGGGGTTATTCAATCGGGGCTTTGCGTTTGTCTGTGTTGCCGTCTCGGACAGTAGCTGTGGCTTCGTTACTGATTGTGTAACCAAGTTCAATAGGTGAACCATTTTTCCGAGTGGCGCTTATCTCTCAACTCGCTGTATCACATTCCACAAGTGGAAAGCACAGAAGCAGACGTCATCTAAGACATACATTTATATCTCGATGTTTGTCCTAGTTTGAATTTATTTTTGCTGTGTTTTGGCCCTGTCTAGTTTCAGGAAGAAAAGACAGATTTCTTAAACCAGAAGGCAACAGGAAGAGATCTTTTATTTAATTAACATATCAGTTTTTTTAAAGCAAGAAACCGATTGGACTTTATTATTCAGCAAACCTCAAGCATAAGGAAGAGAAACAGCATAAACTGCACACTCACACAGACACAAGCGTGCACCATGATCATGTCACATGTCTGTCACATGATCATCTTATGCTCATGATGGGGAAGCACAGATTCAGTGTGGTGTGTACGCGACAAAACCGTAAGCCTAATCCACCAGCACATAGGCAGAGATCTAGAGCTGCAGAGTAACGAGTGCAGCGGAGAGGCAGAAGGAAACCTGTTAGTGCTATTGTGTTGTTTATGAAACACCTGTAACAAGATCTGATCAGCCTTGCTCTCCTCTCTCTCCCTTTCTTTCTTTCTGTTTGTCGCAAATACACACATACCGGGAAAGCACAATGGCCACATTCTTCCCCTTTATCAACCCCCCACCTCCCTCTTCAGCTCCCCTCTGATCGGGCCAAACACCGAACAGCAGTGAGCTGAAGGGAAGTTGAACCGAGCTTAAAAAAATAGGGTAACAAGTACAGGTGGAAAAAAAGGGAGAGGAACATATGATTTATAATGTGCTTGTCTCTTCCTCTTGTAACAAAGATGGAAAATAAGGGTTGAGAATGAGAAACGTGGCGGAAAAGAAATGTTAGAAGATTGTCAGAGAGGATGACAAATAAATTTGGAGGAACAGTAGTCATCAGGAGTTTTAAAGGGCCAGTTCCTCAATTCATGAAATCAGATTTTCTGAAAGTCTATCAAACAGAACAAAAGTGATGGTGTTTTTAAAAACCATTGAAAAAAACATTTGTTGAAAGAATTAGTTTTATAATACACGCCTCAAGCGCTTTGGTTAGGGTTTGTTTCACTTTAGAGCAGCGATGTGAAATATAAAGCCCGAGGGCCAGAATCGGCCTGGCGAGGACTCCAATCTGGCCCACTGATGGTTTTGGAAAAATGTGAAGGAGGACTTAAATCATGGGCTTGCATCTGTATTTTCACAAGTTTTACAGTATTTGCTACCAAAAAAAGCCCTCCCCCGTGGCCATTCACACTACACCCAAGTAATTATGTAAAAGCTAGTTTCTGTTTTCATTTTCTACAATAGAAATTCCTGTTTTGTGTTGTTTTGCAATGATTCCACAGTAAGAAACATGAAAGAAAAAGAAAGATTTTTTGTGAATTAAAATAAACGTCCTGTTTCATAATTACAGGATGGTCTGGGCGATGAGCTACCAGATCTTTTTCTGGTTTTTACAATTTAAGCTGAATGAATCAGGCTGACAGATGTCTTTGATTTACTACAGGCACATTTCTTTATTGTGTAGAAAAAGTGAGATGAGCTGTTGAAACTGCAACTTGAAACTTTTTCTTATCTGAGGGATTTAATGTTAAACTTCTTTACACTGACAGAAAGAGAGAGCTTCACTCGTTTGGCCCACTTAAACTTTATGTGGCCCTTTATGTAAAATGACTTTAACATCCCTGCTTTAGCAAACGGCTTGTTGAGATTTAATGAAATATAATTATTATTATATAATATTATATAATAAAATCCTGGATTTGAATCCACCGGGAGTCTTTCTGTGTGGAGTCTGCACGTTCTCCCTGCACCTTGCACCTGCATGGCTTCCTCCCACAGTTCAAACACATGCCTGTTGGGTTAATCACCGATTCTGAATTGGCTGTAGGGTGTAAGAGTGAGCGTGTATTTTTCCATAAAGCATTGAATCTCATAAATGTAGTCTGAAGATCAATCTTGAACTAATTAGCTGATTTAAAAAATAAAAACTACTTTGAAACACGACCCAGGTAAATGGTTGGATCCCTCCTCTAATCACTTCCTGTAACCGTAGCTGTGATTTGATATCACTGGGACTAAACCTCTGACCAGGTCAAGAAAACCCCAGCTCCCTTATTGTCCTCCCTCTTCTGCTCTTAACTTTTATTTTTTTTAACCTCTGGGCAGAGGTGTCCTCCACAGCGTACTCTTCTTACGGCTCTGTTTCAGTTAAGTGTACGTAGGATATTGGAAAAGCCCTATGGAGTGTCATTAGTTCTGTTTTCTCCCATCAAACTCCTTCAGCTATTGTTGCTCCTGTTACTCTTTCCTTAGCAAAAGGTTTAAACCCGCTCCCCCCCTCAGAAGATGAGAACAGTTCCCGACCAATTCTGTCTGCAGCAATGACATCAGCCCCTCATCCTCCACTGAGGGAGAGCGGTAACAACTCTGACTTGCCATCTCTCTGCTATGAGCCATTTATTATCTGCAAAATGTTCTGCTACAGGCTCTTCTCAGTCTGAGATGCACAACACATTCATCTGTGCTCATCCCTCCAAATAAGGGGTATGAGGGGTTAAACCCTTCAGCCTCCCGTCCAAGCTAAAACAGTGATAACAGCTGTTTAGTTCCTGCCTCTTAATCTGAGAGAACTGTAGCGTGTCATGCACAGATCCTTAGTAATGCTAAAGTAGTCTCATTTTTACCAGAAAGGACTTTAGAGTTACTGTTTTGAAGTGTTTGAGCTTTTAGCTAAGGCCGTCGAATATTTTGATTGAGACGACTGGAGAAAGTAACACCTATGAGTCAAGCATTCATGTGGCTCTTAGGGGGCATCAAAGTAACCCCTCACTCACACAATCTGGAACCCCCGACTCAAGTCGGCACTGAAACGTAGGACCGCTAGCTTCAAAACTGAAGCATTAAATAGCTTCATGACCACAGACGATCACCTTCAAAACACAGCAAAAGCTGCACAGAGACACTGAGCTTAACTGTCAGGTTCACCAACTCTGTATTTATGCAGTGGAAGGAGTAGAGAAACTATATGACCCACAAGTGAACTTTGTAGATAACCACACCAGCTCTTACCAGTGTGGCGTTAGCCATAGCCATAATGAGACAGTGACAACAGTCACTAAAGCGTTACAACCCTGGGCAGTGATGCTCGAGAGCTCAGGACATTATTTTCATAACTAACGGCATCTGTACTGAGAGGACGATGGGTGCTAGCTGTAATCAGGAGCAAAATCTATAATCCAGCCATCCTGGATTCTGATTGGATAGACACCTCCTTCACACTTTAAAGTTACACTTGGATGAAAACCAGGGTTGCACTTAGTAACATCACAAGCACAGGACCTCGCAGAGATTGTCCTTATCCAGAGATTAGGACATCACCATACTGTCAGACAACAAACACGACACAGACACGTTGTTGTTTATCTATATTTTATCTTCGGTAACATGACGGCTGTTTTCGCACAGCCAGGATAAAAAGTAACGTCAGCAGATGTCCAGTTGCTTAACAAACTGTTCAGATGTTACAAACGTGGATAAGCCGACAAATGTACTCTTCAGTTATAGATTACGCATTGAGTGAAATGCTATGGTCAAAGGGTCTGTTTGTACAACTGAAACTTCACAGATAATCACTGGGTGATTTAAAGTGAATTTTTGCTGTGAAAGATGAACCATTATGTAAATCGGATATTTCATCCAAGCACTTCCTGTAACTTTAGCTTTATCCAAGGATGGCTACGCCCATGACCAGGTCAAGAAAACCCCAGGTCTCTGTATTGTTCTCACTCTTCTTCTTTTACCTTCTTTCCTCTGATGGCTCTCTGACCTCCAGGCAGAGATCATCACCACAGTTCAGTCAGCTCAAAGGCAACTGTTTCTTGAAAGAGTGGTGCGAGATGCAAAAATAAGCCTTCTGTGTGTGCTCTTTTTTGCTAAGTACCCAGAGAAAGCTAAAAAAATGTATTCTGCATGGACAGATATAACGCAAAGTCTGCCAGCCAACTTTACAAGCAACAAAGCAAGTCGCTGCTAAACTACCTACTCTGCAAGGTGTCCTCTGACATTTATCATGATGAACATGCTCTTTCCAGCCTTGTTTATCAATAACTAAAGGATCGACAAATTCTCTAGATTGTCTCTCTTTTGGTAAAAGCGAGCAGCTCTTGTTGTGCTACTACAAAAGTTATCCCTCAATTACTAAACCAATCAGAAATGTTCAGCTGTGAATCAAACCCTTTTGTAGATCTGAAATGTTCTCAAGCAGGAACTTTTGAGGATAAAATCATTTCCTTGAAACATATTTATGAAAGCTTGGACAACTATTACCATGTAATGATTCCGCATTCAGTTATTTCTGAGTGGTTTTGTACTGGTGAAACCTGCTGTGCTGCAAAGACAGCACAAACAACCAGTTTGTGGTGATTATTTTACTTAAGAAATTCAGCACCAACATGTCTGTCCAGAACAGTTAACGGACTAATCCTGTTTGCGGAAGTAGATTTTGAGGAAAATGCTGTGCTGTGTGTGAAAAAACCACATTATCAGGAGTTGAAACCTCTGAAGTCTAGTAGCAGGATTATACATATGTGTTAAATCTGCTCTGTAGATACGTAGCAGAATATGCAAGTTGTGTCTTCATTAAATTAAAAAAATTCTTTCTCCAAAATACAGTTAGATAGGTCACCTGTTCACTGGTTGCTGACAGTTTATTTACTCTCAACTCAACTAAAGCATTGGTACACTTTTTATAATTGAAAGATATCTGCATTGATTTTATTGCCACTTTAATTAACCATACTTTTTTTTTTGCCTAAATCAACATGCAAGTAGGACTTCAAATATAAATCGTAGTGTCAGACTGTCCAAACTCTTAATTCCACTATCTACCCCAGCCACCACCACTTAGCTTCTTACACTGTGTACTCTTGTGTTCACCTCCTAGATATAGTTAATAATATGTAGTGCTTCCACTGAACAGCACTGAAGATTAGTGTTCAAAGGGATCATTTATATTTCATTCTTTGACCACATGAACGCTGTCAACCACGATAAGGAGACAGTTATTTCAAAACTCGGATTATCTGTCTGTGTAGACTGATTTCACAACATTTAAATGTGAAAAAGTCTTTTTTTCCCCTCTTTGTAATTAGACTGTGCCTTTGAGATGTGATATTGTGCAACTGCCTTCCTTCTGTGAGCGTGGCGGAACTGTCGAGTGTGTAAACAGGTGACTTCCACTCACTGCGAAGGCTGGATCAACACTCCTCTTCCCCCCTTTCCCCTCTCTCCCTCTGCCTTTGTGCTGTTCAACCTTTGACCCACGAGTAACCCCTCCACCCCCCCAGTGCGGTGACACCGCTGAACCCTCCATCCTCTCCTCCTATCCTGCTCGCCTCCCTCCCTTCCCTCTTCTGTCCCCCAAACCTGCTCGTACACTAATGCTGTTATCGTGCTTCATTTCACTGCTTGTTTCCTAAATCCTCCTCTTGCGCCCTTTCGGGTTAAACGAGTGAGGTCGGAGACATGTTATAAGACAGGTTCACAAACGTATGTATGATGCTTTGTCTTCTGTATTTGTCCATATTAGCAGTGGCATAACCGGTTTCTAATGTAAGGGACGTAGGACAAACCCTACGTTTGTCCCAACAGACAGTTAAACTTCAGGTGCTTTCGTAGAGGAGCTGCAGAGATTACAAAACAAAAGTAAAGTGCATAAGCTCATGTTGGAATCATTATGAAACAGACTTGGGGAAAAAATGCCAAGGTATCCTTTTAGCTTGTTCACAGACACACACACACATACACACACACACCAAGTTTCTTGTTGCATGTACTCAAACAGACTCTTCTCTGCATACCTGTTGCTACACACAATGGGTTAGTTGTCTGGACAGCAGGCCAAGAGGCAAGGTGTGTGTGTGTGCAGAGGGTGGTTTGATACTGGCAGGGAGGGCGAGTAAATGTGGATGTTGTTGAGGGGTGTGTTTTGTGTGTAAGTGAGTCTGTTGCAGGGAAAGAAGCTACACACGGCTCTGCACTGGATCTCCTGATAAGGCCAAACGCAGACACACAGGGCTGAATTTCCATCACTTAAGAGGACAGTAAAGTCATTTACATATATGTTAAGAACAGATAATTTAACCACTACTTTCCGGTATTCTTCAAATCTAAACCACGACCACAAACATGTGCACACGCAGACTCACACTGTGCCAGAATGGAATGTTCCGTAGGTTGAATCTGAACTGATGCACAAAACTGACAAAGTATCCACACTGAAGCACTCACACACACACACACACACACACACACACACACACACACACACACACTCTTTATATGCAGACAGTCGGGCTCTTTCTCTCTCTGATCTTCCCTCTCTCTTATGTTCCCACACCCCCCCTTCTTCCCTCCCCTTTGTTGTATTAGGGGTTTCAGTACGGGAGCAGGTGAACAGGTGGAATTCACACTGCTTTAGTTTCTCAGGGTGATGTCTTTGTATTTTTCACGTCATTAAGCCTCTGTTTCGGGGCGGTGTGCATGACACTGTTTAGCAGAACAGCTATTGTGCGTTAGCTGTCGAGAACAGCGATGAATTCCATCCGCTTTTCATTCTGTTCATTCTGTTCTTATCTGCCTACCTTCCCTTCTCACTTTACCGAGTGTGTGTGTGTGTTTTCATTTCTTTAGGTGTGCTAGCTAGAGATTGTTCAGTCTTTCCAGGAAGTAAGGGATGATGCCAAAAGACAAAAGATGCATTACTTGTATGCTAAAGCATGACATACAGTACATTTATGGAAGTGGACTGATTATAGGTGATGCTCCATTCATAAAGACATGTGATGCTTACTACTGCTGGTATATGATAAGACAACCAATCAGAGGCTCTGACTGTTAACCACGCGTTTGTACTACAGTGAACATATCAAAATTGCTGCCCTGTTAATGCAAATATTCACAAAGTTAACTGGTGACTGCTGACGATTACCAGGGCAAACATTTTGACGCTGAACTGCTGTTTGAGCAGCCATTAAAAACGCTGCGTCACGTTTGGAAAACGGTTCCAGAATAAAAGGTTTGCTGACATCCTTGACATTGAATGTCTGTGCGCTCAGTGTCCTTCACAAACACTGGCCGGTTGTCCTTACTGGACTTCTTTTTCTTTTTTTCTTTTTAGGAAAGTGCATCTAGTTTCGCAAGATTTCTTTTATCAGTTAGAATTATTTGCAGTAAGTGCTGTGTGTCCTTTATTGTGGTTTAATTTAAAAGTCTTGAGCCTCCTCTCATTTCTTTACACTACAAAATGGGTAAGAAGACATTCAGAATGACAATTCTTCTTCAGTCTACAACACAGACTGAAATCTCTTAGGGAAGCTTTCTTGTCATTTCTTTAGGAGCAGTTCTCCAGGCTTCTTGAAGGACATTCAAAGCTCTCTTTGTTCTTGCTGTCTGGATGATCCCGCACAGTAGATGTGTAGGGCCAGACACATCACTCGGGTCCTTTGTCAGGATTGGATTTTTTTTCCTTCTTCATAAGGACATGACTTTTAGATACTGTTCATCTGTTGTGGATAGCTTTTAGGCCTGCCACTTCTTCTTTCGTCTTCCCTTTGTCTTTGTTTCCTCAAATTTTTAAGGACACGCTCTGCAGCATGCTGAGATATGCCAAGTTTCCAGCTAACAGCTTTGAGAATCATCTTGGTAGTGCAAATATACGATTTTGTGTCTGTCAGGCTGTGATATATGTGGCATAGTTCATAGATTCAACAAAAGAAATGGGAACAAATGATGTGGTTTTGTACCAATGCTGGTAAAGCTAAGTAGTCTGTAGACGCAACACTGGTTCATCCCTTGAGTCAGGTGCCTTATTTATTTATGAATGAGTAATGTGTCAGGGCTGAGTGGCTCAACAAACAGAAAAAACATTCCTCTGAAGATGGTCAGGTACTGGGGACAGGGACAGGACTGGAAATGAGTGGGAAAAGGAGCCAATGTCCAAAGAAAATCACTGAAAGATCTTAAGGCCTTGCTCAAGACTGCTTTGAAATGTTCCAAGAAAGTCTGGCTCCTTAGAGGCAAAATGAACGGAAATGAGGGGTGGCTTAAAACTTTTGCACAATACTGCGTGAATTTTAGCTGAAGTGGTGATTTAACAAGCGCAGCTTTAATCCTGTACAACTGGCCCATCTCCTCTGGTCTGTCTCTTATTTCACGCCCTTGCTGCTCATGCTCCGTCACATGATTGTTAGTTTTGTTTCTCGTGTTGGTGGAGGACACTCATCCACATTGACGTTACAGCGGTTGCTGGTTGTTGGCCAGATAATAGGTGGCTACAGTGCGGTTAACAGTCATAAGGATGACTATTTCTTTATTTCTGTGGTGTCCGCATGTTTTTGAGCTCCTTCAGGTCTTTTACTCATAGTTCTTTATCCTTCTTTCATGGTCTCCTTGACCTTGGCAGTGATTGTAGCAGCTAAGCACACAAACACACACACACTGCTGCTGCTCTTTCACTGGTTAGCGATAAGCCACATGACCAACGTGTCAGCTGACAAATTCTAGGCAAAAGGGAAAACTTCTTTCATCACAATGGAAGAAAAAAAAAAGATCAGGACTTTAACGTCCTGTGAGCGCGCGGTTGTGCGGTAGGAGGCCAAAAAGGCTTTCTTTTTGTGCTGAGTCATTTTTGTTCACGATAAGTGGGACATGCAGATTGGCTGACAGCAGTTACAGGATGCGAGGTGACCCTTTGAATGAGGAAGTGTTAGACTGAGTAGAACCAGACTTTTCCTGTTTGGCTTCAGTGCAGTCTTATTATCTGAGCATTTTTAAGCTGAACAGCATTTTTCCCCCCTCTTTATGCTGGACAGGTTTAATCTTTCTCTCTCCGTGCACGCTACAAGCTTTGTGCAATCACATATATGCAAGTGTTTGACACCCTGTGCTGTTTGCTCCCTCTGTTGGGGTGATGATGACGAGAATGCTGAAGTGAAACCGTTCCCATCCAGTTATGATTCGCTACATTTCACAAGGACACTTGTGTCCTACAAAAGGCATGGGTGACAAAATACTTAGTAATACAAAATACTTAATGGTGTGATACTGACCCTAAAATAGAGCATGTTGCAAAACTGTATGTGATAAAGGAGAAGGAGGACTGGAGATGCTGTTTTTGTTTTTTGCATTTTTGTGTATATTTTTGTTTCTGTTTTGGTTTTAGATTTTTAGTAGATCTTATCTACTGTATGTGAAGCAATACTGGATAGTTTTACTGGTACTTTTTACTACTACTAAACATTTTATATTTTACAGTTATTAGGTCAGAGCTGACTGGTACATGCTGACAGATAAACATGGATAACATCACACTGAAACCCCAGAGTCTGTCTTTATTTTTATTTTTTTATTTTTAAAGCGGGTTGAGTTGCTGCCTCTGACAGTGGGGTGATCTGCTGCCTGGTGGAAATCTTTTCATGAGAAACGGACACCTTGCGGTGCTGAGACACATGTCAGGGCATTTCTGTAATGTTTATGCATTAACTGTAGTAAAGACACTGAAGTTTACATTCAACACAAAACCTAAACGCCACCCCAACGAGATCTCGTTGCAAACCCGCTGATGATGTTTGACTTTATACGTGAATTTCAAACGCTCTAAAATGCAGCGCTGATCATACTTCTCAAATTGAATGCAGCAGATACTTTTAAATGATTTTGCAGAAGTTTTTATGATCGATTCATTAAACGGAATAATTGTTCTTAAAGGTTAGCAAAGGCAAATGGAAATGTGCACAGGCTGTATCATATCAGCATATGTTTGAGCATCTGGAGTGTTTGCACTGGTCTGAAGTCAATGCCAGTATCTAAACCTTAACATTTAAATATCTGGTGGTATGACTTAGTTTCATGTGCAAGTTATTGAAAGCTGGAGGTGCGGACAGAAGCAGAAAGAGCAGCGCAGGTGTCAATGATAATGGATATAGCACTGATTCAGTCAGATTCAGTCAGGGTTGCAAAGTGGTGTGTATATGTGCACTGACTGTATGAGATTTTCAGTTTGGATGTTTGCACAGGTATCACCTGAGCCATCAGCTCATGAGGGCTGGCATTGTCCTGCCTGAACGAACGTCATGCTCAATTAACACTGACTTTATTTGAAAAAAACGTTACAGAACGCACAGACCGGTTAACCTTGAGCTGAGAAAAGTCAGATGTACATTAAAATAAAACTGCCAATAAAACTGTTTAAATTCTTGTTTTCTGTGTGTAACCACATTTACACAGTAAACTTCCAGCTCAGTGATATCAGCTGATGTTGGTCTTTTGGGGTGTTGAATTTTTGGTATCTGCTGCTCTCACTTTGATTTAGAAACAAGACATCTGGCTTTTCTACAGACTTGAACATCACACTGTCCGTTGGAAAAGTCGTTTGTGTACTGCTTCCAATGGTTCATGTCAGACCTGCAGGGCCGGTCCCATATCTCTTTCTCTCTGTTTGTGTCTCCTCTTCATTCGGCTGTGACTCTTTGCTTGTATTGCATTTCATTCACGCTGTTTTGCACTTTTATTTGAGAGACCCTGTTCTTGCTGTTGGTTTAAACCGTAGTAGCTTCCCACTTTAGCTTTTGGAGGAAGTGATTCTTACTTAGGGACAATTGGCGCCGGCCATGATTTTTCAAATTCATATATCTATTAACTATAGCTCCTCTTGTAGAGATAGTTGAAAAAAATATACAACCTTAATTAATGATCTCTAAACCTACTTATGTTTTGTTCTTATTTAAATTTTTAAAAGATTATTTGTGTATTTGAGTTATTAGAGATAATATTATCATAGTATAAATATCACCTGGGTCATGAATCGTTGATGTGAGATCAGGAAGGCACCTTAGAGATGCTTACTTAAAGTTTGAGAGGCAGTGCGTGAGCCATAAAGTCATCTTGGTGTTTGAGTCACGCGCTCTCCTACTTTAAAATAAATTTATGACTCTGTATAGCCATCACAGCAACCCTTTTACACCCCACTGGAGAGAGAATAGATTTCTCCATTTTAAACTTTGAACTGGGTATCTGCATATAATGAGAGTGTGTACTGCCAAAAGAACCAGTGATTGCCTGTCCTTCATTAACAGAGCCACTGGTTAATGTGTCACTTGTACAATGGCACTAACACACACACACACATGCACAAACCTCCCCCTGTAGTAACTGTATCCCATCTGATAAGATTATAGGGCACTGTTCTCTTTACGTGTTATGTAGTTATGTAAATTGTCAGTTCTTATTCTCTGTCACCTTCCTCGTGTTTTTGGTAAATATGACTGGAATGTGACTGCTTTGCTTTGATTTCCATTTACTTTGTCTTTAATATGTTACCACCAAAGTGACTTTCAGTTCATATTTAATTCAACATGAACAAAAGAGTCAGGTGAAACTTAATCATGATACTCGCTGGGAGTGGCCAGAAAAATGTCATTGTGCACACACTGTGGCAAAACCATAAATATCTAACAGACTTTTTGTAATACTGACTTGATTGAACCTGAGCTATAAATCAAGGATATATCACTTTGACAAAGGGTTTGTGTCTTTCAATACAACTGAAAATGCCTCCAGCCTAAAGTAATCTCTTCTGATTTACAGTACCGCACTAGGTTAATAATCTGTACAGACCTTTGACTGAAATACGCCTGAAGATATAGAAAAAGGGAACACTGTTAAACCCCTTAGCTAAAGGTCTGCATGCCACTCACAGCTTGATTGACTGAAGTAGCTGTCAGGTGCACAGAAACTGTATCTTTGTCCAACAAATTACAAACATAGCTCTACTAGCTGGTGAAAAATATGGCAAACTTGTTTTTACCGGCGCAAAAACACACACACAAAAAACATTTTTTGGTGAATTTTCCACAAACCGCCTTGAGACTGGACTGAAGCTCCGTGACTGCTGCTAACTGCTCCCAATAGTGAGGACTGATTAAAATAAACAAAGTTAGCTTGTTTGTCCAAGCTAACATGCTGAGCTTAGCTTAAATGATTTAGCTTAACTTCTGATAGCTTAACTTGGCTTAACTTGAAAGTAGGGTTGCCAACCGTCCCTTAAAATACGGAATCGTCCTGTATTTCGAAACAAAAGTACACGTCCCGTATTGAGCTAATAAGGGACGCACTTTGTCCCGTAATACAGTGAGAATCAAAAGTAGTCTATAAATGTTAATGGAATTAACGCTTTGTTTGAAAACATAATTCCCAGACCCTCTCCTGCTTTGTGACCAATGAGCTGACACCACACTTATGACAATTCGAGTATGACAATTCAGATTACCGCTCATCTCATTGGTCGAGGAAAGGTCGCTTGCGGAGAAAATACCGGAAGACAACAGATGACCACAACAAGAAGCATGGCCAACAGGGAAACAAACGCCGACACTGCGGTGCAAGTCTCGGACGACAGTACACCTAAAGCTGGACAGACACTGTGCGATTTTCAAACTGCACGATTGACTCACAGGGGTTAGACGTTCATAGGTCACGATGCAGGGTCTCACACTATACCGCCCGATGCTCTGATGCGACCTGAGTGCTCACACTGTGCCTCCATAAAATGAAGGTTATAACAGAAAATCTGTCGCTCGCTCTCTCTGTCTTTCACTCACACAGACACACACACCACCACCATCAACTTTGCTAAATTGCTAATGAAAAACATTGATCAGGCAGCTGTGATTGAACAGCAATGTAAATCCAACTATTTTCAGGTTGTTGTGGTCGTGATCATTTTGTGATGCCACATCGAAAAGGCTCGGATGAGCTTTCCAAAGTTCTACAAGTTGTGCCTCCATTGCTTGTGTCCAGATCACACGCTGCACAGCCGTGCTGCTCAGTCTTTTTCACCGACGTTTACGTGTTTGCGAGTGAGCAGTGTGAGCGGCTGCGGTGACACGTCACGAGCGATTGATGATCGGGAGCTGGTCGTGAGGTGTTAATCGCTTCTCGTTACCCCACGTATACTACACGATGCATGATGAAGGCCAAAATCGGGCCGATCACCAAATCAGTCGCACGACTCAGAAATCGTCTCAAAATGGGCCTAAAACCGCACAGTGTAAGCCCAGCATTAGAGCAGCAATGTTTGTTCGCTCAGAGAAAGGGAAGAATGGGAAAAGGAAAACACCTGGCTGGAAAAAGTTAATATGGGCATGTGCAGTGAAAATCAGCGCTATGTGGCCAGAAGTGTGATAATATAATTTATTTTGTGTAATAAACAACTGCAAGGATAGATGATTACAACAAATAGATCACTAATACATAAAAGTAATACATAGATGAATAATGATGATGAGTTAAGATGCTTAATCATGGGAACAAGCGGGTTTACAAACAGGAGCAGCTGATTAGCATTAGAAAAGCTGAAATAATACCTCAACTGAAGCCAATTGTACTAAATGCACTAAATGTGCACTGTTACAAGAATATTTTTCGTTCTATTGCTTTCTATTAATTTATATAATTTTAAGTTAAGCAGGACAGAGTGCTTTTAAAGAAAGATTTACTTATATTCTCAAAAGTTAAGCATGACAGGCTTCTGTTTAAGAAGGAGACCTGTTTTACTGTGTTAATGTTGTCATTTTGAGCTAAAAATAAATGGCTAAATGATCATTTGTTTCACATGTGTTCATATCACAAAGAATAGAATATGCATCTACTTAAATCAACTTCAAGTCAAATGGTTAAAAAAATAATTTCACACACAAAAAAAGAGCTAGAAAATTCACCACACTGGGAAGGGTGAAGACAACTGGGTCGCCCGGCCCTGGCCACGAGGTGTCCCTTATTTATTTTTCAGGGAGTTGGCAACCCTACTTGAAAGTTAGCTTGTTGAGATATTTAATTACATTTACATTTAATGTAAACATTTAATTAGCAATGATAATTAAAAATAAAATAAACCTGTCAATCACTAAAGTATATGTTAGCGTGTGAAAGAAATTTAGCTCACAAAGCCACAGAAAGGCCTCTAGCCTCACGTTTTTATTTTTAATGAGAGGCGTTCCCTCACTTTTTAGTTGTTTCTAGCTCTGCCAGTCTGTTACATTTATTAAAAACTGGTGTTTAAACATCATCTGATTTTGATATATTTCACATATTTATTTTCTATCTGTGGTTTTGGAACGAGCTGATGTGATCAGCGAGATCTTTTGTTGGTTTTTTGTTGCCTAACAAGAAGAAAGAAGAGCTTTTATTGTGTGAGTGCTAGAGTGTGTTTATCTGTTTCACAAAGGTCTGTAGGTAGAATAAACATTCGCTGATTGCTTTGTTTTGGGACTGTGAAAGTTTGTTGTCCTCTTAGACAAAAAGGCTGGCATTTGGAAAATTTTCCTGCAAATTCCAGTAATTACTTCCTCGATCATCATTCTACTCCACGTCAGGTTTTTTTGGTTTTATTCATTTAATGTAATCAGGAGTGTATTGTTCTGAATCCCACGCAAGCTCATGACTTTTCTCTGATGTCAGTCACACCCTTTGCCCTTTCATCCCTTGCATTCCCTTTCCTCTGACTCCTTATCTGCTTAGCAAGAGAGAGAGCGAGAGATTGAAGGAGGGAGAAAAGGTGGGTGAGGGAGGGGGTTACCTGCCCTAAGTGGCCCCACCTCTCTCCTCTGGCCATTGAGAATGAGTAAACACTAAACCACCTTTGCCTACCTCGGCACTCAAACACACAGACTCAGGCACTCAAGGAGACTGGCTAAACTCCTGCAGCCTGTCAACACCAAAGGAGTGTGAATGGACGCAGGGAGAGAGTTTTAGATAGGTGTGAAAAGATACCCCGTCAACACAGACTGCATCTCCTCGGCCTGATCAACAACATCTGAGTCTGGAAAACAGGTAACATCTTAAAACTGACCCCGAAGGTTGTTTCTGTCTGTTTTAAAAATCTAATTTGCTTGAGTCTCCTTAAAGCATGCTCGTTACAGACGGGTATCTTCATGAAAGACGACCTCAATAATTTCTAGAAGCCTTTGCCTCAAAGACGTTCCTAACAGGACAGCTTCTGATGGAGACGTTTCTGGTTAGACAGCTGTTTGCGTTTCGATTTAAATAGAAATCCGTCAAGTTTTGCTTGATCATTTTACCAGAGGGGCCTGTTTCACCACTTTATCACAGTCAAACTGATTGGTTTAAGTGCCTTTGCTGTCTTTATTCCAATCAGAGGTTGGAATGGAGATCAAGGTATCCCTACAGTGGAACCAGTGGAACCAGTGGAGTGGCATGGCACACCACTGTGTGTGTGTGTGTGTGTTCAGGGTGGGGGATAAAAATGCTTCAGTGGCTACACAGAGAAGCTGGTATTATTACCCATAGACTTCCGGGTTCTTCATCATATAATGCGTGGACTTTTACCCCAGTGAGGTGAGGTGTTTGCTTTGTGTGTGTGTGTGCATAAGAGAGAGACATGCTGCTTCATTCATTCACTGAGGGTATACTCTGTGCTAAAAGTACTACCAGAAATGACAATAACAGAAGTTTGGTTGATGAATGGGTTCACTTTGTGATGGAAAAGCTAAAAAAACAGCTGTTTGTAATGACATCGCTGTTGTTTCCGTCTTCTGTAAGCGTGCTGTTGTGGGAGAATTGACTCTCTCGGTGTGTTTGGGTAGGCCCAAGAGTACGTGAAGATTAGCTCATTTTTAAGTGTGTGAAGTATGTGTGAATGGGAAAAACACTGGGGAAAAAAAACAAAATCCCAAAATAAAGTCATGTTGCTCGGTGTCAAGCATGACCAAATACCTGTGCTAAACCTCAAACACACACTCACACACACTCTGAAGGAGCCCGTGTCACGAGTGTGACACCGCCAGCATCAGTAGTAATTGCTTGAAACAATGTCTGCTATGGCCTTGAGCGGGCTAGCTGATTAGCCGGAGGAATGTGTTTGTCTGAAGAGGCAAAGCTCCTTTCTGCGAGTGCTAAAGCAGCTCTTCTGATTAGTAATGACTTTGTTGCTGTATGAAGGATCTGTATATTGTGATACTTCATAACAAGACTTAGCTTTTCTTTGAGGATCTTTGTTATGTTGGGTTAGATTCTCATGCTGGACGCAAATCGTGCTGTTTTGAGTGACATTTGAGACAAATGTGAAGGTCCTGGAGGTGGAGGGGGGCTCTCGGAGTAAATGAGCTGGAATCTTTCCTCTGTAGTGGAGTTACTCCGAGCTGGAGGTGGTCACTTACGCACTCCGTCTGACCTGAAATTCTTCAGGCCAGTTTCACTTTGAAGGGCTTTCTAGCACTGAGGGAGGCCTGCACATTCGCGCCCCCCCCCCCCCCCCCCTCTTTTTTCGTTAACCTCCCTCGCTCCTCTCCATCTGGTCTATTCCTCCTCAGATCCCCACTCAGACTCTCTTCCCTTTTCTTCTAATCTTCCCCTTTTTCCTGCATCTCCTTGCCTCCTCTCTTTCATTCCTTCCTCCCCCTCCCTGCTGCTCGTCTTTGAGCTTGGGTGAACCAGAGGAATGAGGGTGACAGGTACATGGATGGGAGGAAGGAAAAGTGCAGAGAAGGAGGAGAAGGAGGCATAAGGGAGCGGACGCAGGGACAGAAGCAAAGCCTCTCAGGAGTTTAGCTAATGTAATATAAACATTTTAAGATAATGCAGATTTCTTTGTCTCAGCCTCACGACTGTTTTTTTTTTTCCTTCGTTTCTCTGTCGTCCTGTTGGCGTCAGCATGTTGACAGCTGAGCTGCGTCAACATGAGAACATCATGTGTCTTAAGAGGTCAGCCGCAGTGCTCACTTCTCTTTTGTCAAGTTGATTGTTTCCCTGTGCTGTGCTGTGGCTCAGATAATGCACCGTACAGCGGCCAGAGACACCACGATGCCTCCTTTGTATTTGGTGCCATTCTAATCAAAAGACACCATCCCGCTCGGCCTTGTCAAAGTTAAAAACAATATGTGTGCTGAAATCTGTGAGAGAGTTGAGTTGTGAGAGCCACCTGAAACTTGGAAGCAGTTTGACGTGATGAAAATCACACCAGGAAACGTTTTTTTTTAATGTATTTCTACAGCAGTTTCTGTGGCTGACAGGCCACACTGTTTTCCTGGAAGAAAACAGTGTGGTGCACTCCTACAGGTCGTATCACTCCGCAGAAATGAACAGCGGGACCTCTGGTCTTGTGACACGCTACTCATTTACTTATATAGACGGCGCATGTAATAATCAGTCAGCCTTTCTAGCTGAGATACTGATTACCAGGACTGTTTTATGGCTGATTTTTATTTCAGCTTATTCATTGTTTTGCCTATGTAACAGATTCCTGTGTGTGTGTGTGTCTTTTAATCCTGGCCTTAATAGGGAGCCAGCTTATCATAAATATCCTACAAAGTCTAAGACAGCTCTATAAGTTCTTTCTCTCCACTGATTACTGTGATTGATTTAGTTCTAAGTAATTGCTTTACTTAAACACAACGTCAGTTTCAGCCATGCAGTGTTACGTTTAAAAAGCAGTTTAGTCTGACATCAAAAACCAATCAGTGAATGCATGTATTTAACTGATCATACGTCCTCTCAGCAGATGAACATGAAAGTCCAGCAATGATCGTTCTTCGCTCATAAGAATTTATTTTCACTTAATTTTCTCTTAGTCAAAGTCGCAATATCCAAATTTCAAAAGATTTGTTTTCCCAAATCAGCTGCAGCTAAACAAATGTGATGGATGATTCTGTCATTTGGCTTTTCGCGGGAATCGTTGACTATCATAAAATATGCAGGATCGCAGCTTTATTTCATAATTCTTTGTAAATCATTGTTTTCTGCGCTCCAAAACATGTCGTCTCACACGAATGACTGCGTGGTGTGAACGGTGCCTGAATAATGATTTAGTGAGCGTGTCCAATCATTGAGGAGACAGTCAGCGTTTTTCGGCCGTCTCTCAGTTCTTCCCGTGGAGTTAAACGATAAACTGTTGACTTGACCTCCTAAACGATTAACTGTGCAGTCACCAGAACACCTGAAATCTCTGAGGCGTGCCTGAGCTCTGATTGGCTCCCACTAATGAGTCACAGTTAATGATTTAATTTAGACCGACCCCCCTCGGCTTAGAAGAAACCCCGGTTTTACTTTACACTCAGCCCCCCGCACCTTCTACTTCTTCTTTTCTTTATGTACACACACACCTTTACATTCATACTTTGACCTGGGTATCTTTACAGACACTGTTTTGGTGTCATTTGTACTGAGCGAGCTCTTTCTGATGTGATTGTAAAGTAAATTCATAGACAGAAAAGCCCGTTTGTATCTCACTATCATTTAATCTTTAGTCTTTGTCCGTCCATTATTCTTTGGCCTTTATACTTCACACCCTGTCTTCTTGCCTGTTTACTCAGTCGTTAAAGAGTGAGGTCGGTTTCACTAGCAACTAAAACTTAGTGTGCTTTTCACCAGACTGTAACTCTCATGTCTCCCCAAACACTCTCTTTTCTCGCTCCTTTCAGAAGACACAGGGAACGTTTTTTTTCTTTGTTTTGAACAAAATCTGAAAGCGTGTGACTTTTTTTCTCCGTCCTCTCTCTCATATCTTGATCTGCTCTTTTGACTGCCCAGGTAGGTGTGTGCTGTTTGCTTAGGTTAAGCTGTGCTAGGAACACGTTCACCGTTGTTATGTACAAAAAAAAACACACGTGAATGCCTGAATGCACACGCACACACTTGTATACAGTCACAGTTTTGTGCTGATATGACAGAAATCACTCCAGCGGTAGCTTCCAGTCAGAATTTTCAGATGTCCCTTCACTGCAGCACAAACATGAGGAAGTATTCAAACCCCAGTTTGAACGTTTCCTGAACATTTTTCCCTTTTCTGCAAATCTAAGCAGAAAACCCTCAAAACCCATTAAAACTCAATTTCCCATCATACTCCTCTCTGCATTACCTGCTTTCACTTGTCAGGGAACAAAGACTTGTTGACTTGTGTTTTTTTTTCTACAGCTGCGTTGGATCAGTGAAAACATATAGCTGTATTCCTAAATGCAGTAAAAGTACTATAAAGGTAAAAGTAGTGCAGAAGTACTCTGTTAGGTCTGCTTGGATATATGTAAGAATGTTTTTCTTTCTGTTGAACTAAACCACTATCTTTCACTAAAGGAAGTGCTAGAAAATGGGTTGCATATTCCCGGACAGCTGGGTGAATGGATGCTGGAAAGCTTGATCGTGCAGAGGGAGCTCCACCTAAAAGCTCCTTGTGATTGCTTTGGTGATCACTAGCAGATTTTTCAAACAAGCCGGCGCCTTCCAAGTAAACACCAGCCAAGTACTCAGTGAGTGGTAGTGAAACCATCAGCACCTTTCAGTTTTGCCACAGTCAGCGACTGTTTGCAGAGAAGTTGGCATTTTTCATGCCATCTGCTAGTAACCAGAGCAATCACAAAGAGGCTTTGGAGCAGGACTGTGCACCTCTTTGTGACCACTTTCACCTGACGATTGGCAGCAACCACTTGCCAACCGGTTTGGCAATATATTTTTCCCTAGTGACCAATGGTTGCCAGGTGGTTGCAAACAGGTCTCTAGGTCTGGGTGACCGAGGCCTTGGTTGTAATGTCACTTAGTGGCATGCTTCTCTTGGCTGGTGAACACTGACAGTTTATTTGTCTTTAAGTAAGCAGATAAATTAAAATTACTGGTTCAATCATGTCATTTGTACACGGAAAGTCTGAAAAGGAGATTACAGCATCAATTATATTTTCCACAGTGTCAGTATATGTGTGTGAAATATAAATACTGCTCTATGTATGAGTAAATTTTGTTAACGTGCTTGTGTGTGTATGAAATAACAGTAAAAGTAAAGATGAGATTCATCCACATGTACACACAGATACACACAAACTCAAGTACCTGTTTTAGCTCCACCCTCATCAGCTCTCATGCTTGCAGCTTTGGGTCAGTGTGTGTGTGTGTGTGTGTGTGTGTGTGTGTGTGTGTGTGTGTGTGTGTGTTAGTGTAGAGGAGGCTGGACTCTGTGCTCAGTGCCCTGCTGTACCTGTCTCTCATGGAGGTGGACTAACACTCCCAGAGCAGGCGGCCAAGCAGCGGAGCGCTGTGAAGCAACAGGGGTAGATATCCTCCTCTCTGACCACTCTCTGCTTCTACTTCCTCTTCTCTTTTCCACCACCATCCCTCTGCTACGATCTTTCTCAAGATTTCTACTCTGTTTTACTCTCACTTCCCCGTATCTCTAGCTCCCTTTGATTGGATAGGCGCTCGCTGTCCTTGAATGACAACTTTTTGTGACTTGAGACTATGCGTTGATTATTGTTGTTGCAGTTATCTCTACGGACCTGTCTTTGAAGGATGGTTTAAATAGTATTTGAGTTATTTAGGACTTACCTCAAACTTACCTTAACAGACCACATCTGTTGTTATCTGGCTGGTGTTTGTGTTGCATGTATAAAGCAGCAGGACTCAGGCTTATTTAAACGTTGGTGCTTCCACGATCCTGTTCTGCTGCCTTGCGACGCTGTTGTTAGGGGGCTGCTGGGGGGACTGTGAATCAATTTCCTCCACGTGTCTACATGAGTGTGTGGCTAAAGATGGCAGCCTTCTTAGGCCTATTTCATCAGTGCTCTGGATCGCTGTACAGACCTCTGTACATGCATATTCCTCTGATAAGAGAAATCCTAAAGTCATAAATAATACAATATCCTTCCTTTTCATAGCTGACTACAGATTCATAATGTTATATGCTCACTTGCTCTTTTGAGAGAAAAGATGGATTTTGCAAGTCAATCTGTGTTTATGACGACCTGAAGAACTCTGTAAAAGCCTCTCTGTCCGCTCATAAAACAACTCAGTCCCCAGTAACACGCTGTTAATATGCAGAGAATCAGGTGCTTCTATCAATCATAAACGTAACGTAGCAAGCAATCTCACGGGAATAGCTCGGCTCTGTTAACTAAACAAATTCCCGCTCTTGAACTTCCTTCGCTTGTTCGCTTGCCAGTCGTTCTATCTTGCGCCGCTCTGAGTTCGTAACCTTTGACCAGGCGAACTCTGAGCTCTTAATGTCAAGGTAGATTATTTTTAACTAGCTGTTCCTGTTATGCCCCAACAAAGAGGCTCAAATCTGAAGACGTGAGCCACACCTAAGTGGTCATAACTTTTCAAACTCCTTGTCTTTACTGGATGAGACACCATCTGTAAATCTTTATGCTCTCTGTGAATAAAGGCTGTGATTTGTGTTCACCTTGGTTAATTATCTACCTGTTTCAGCCTCAGGTTTCCTCCTCCTCCCCACTCTGCCTTTCTCTGTCACTTATACACATGCAGGATTGAATGCTGAAGATGTTCCCCAAGCTGCTTTTTGTCATTTAATATGCTGTGTTGTACATGTGCTACACAAAGGATCTCAAATTCATGCAAATTATTCTCATATTTTTACAACAGAGTTTCACTTCACTCCTGACACGGTCAGCACTGAGGAAGTTAGGAATGTCTAGGAAGTGGTGAAAAGCAGGAAGAATGATTTAAATTTGTTGTTTTTTTAATACTAACTGCTTCAGTGCACAAAGTGTCAAGCTCACTGTGTTACAAAGCTTCATTTTATCATCCAGCAGAACTCCCAGTGTGAATATTGTCCTCCTTTTGTCATCAGCCTGGTAAGATAAGGCTGATATGAGGTCGAGTCATGTTAGCACTTCACACGGTAGAAGGAACAGAGGGAGGGCAGACAAAGAAAACCACACTGAAGCAAAAAAATAGAAGAGATTAAAATGTCATGAGCTGCAGAGATGACGAATACGCTGCATAGTTTGTTTGCATGCCAAAACAAACTACTTTCATAAATGTTTTCAGTGGCAGCCCTAAAAAGGGACGTGAAGTGACAAAAAATACTGATAAAGTGCAACAAACCATGTAAGACATTTAGGGGTTTTTTGTCATAAAGGAACATTCCATCAATAATCATATTTACCGAGGGTGATTTTACGTCTGTCGTCTCCTTATAATTACTTTGCACTGATTAAAAACACAAGACTACATGCAAAGGAAGCTGTAAGGTAGTGGTTAGTGTGTCCAAGCATATAAAATACACTATCACAAGTTTTCACCACCTCATAAAATATGTACTGATATGTGCAACTATTTTAGGACACTTTTATTTTTCGTACATTAACACAGGTGTAATGTACCCACAAGGCATCTTTCTGATTAATTTTTATATCCCCCTTTTTTCTTAAAAAAATAATTTGTCTACAACTGGCAGAAGACTTTATTTCTTAAGGTGAAGGGTTAGGGTTGCTTTTGATACGGGTGCCAGTTTAGCTCAGTTGGATGAGCAGGCAACCATATGCCACAATACTGAAAGCGGCTGGCTGGAGTTCGGGTCTGACCCGTGGCCCTTTTTCCCTCTGCTTTCCTGTTGATCTTCACAGGAAAAAATATATTTAAACAAAAAAGTTGTCTTCTATAGACTAACATTAGCCTATAGAGGGGTCTTACTGAGGTCACACATACATTGCTGGACAGTTGTTCGCCACATTTGATGTGTTACAACTTGGTCAAACTTGGAAAAATGTGTATTCCCCACACGGTGAGTGGCTGTTAGCTGTCAGTAAGTCATACTGGTCAAAAACATGGTGCTGCACCAAAAAACCTAGTTGTGATTGCTTTGGTCTTTAGCAGATTGCAGCTACTTGTAGTTTTTGCATAGAGGACCCCAACCCCAAAGAGCTGCTAGCTGAGTGGTAGGAAAACTTGAAAAAGTGTGTCTCAAACTGGAAGCAGAGACATACTTCCAAGTATGAGTTAGTTTGAAGGTGACAGTGTCTGTTTGGCAGCCTAGTTTAAAAAGCACCTCCCAACAACAACAGCTCCTAGAAACCTTCCATTGAATTTGCACGACATACGAATTCTAACATTAACCTCAGACAATCCACGCACCGCAGAAAAATTTGAACCTGTGGATACAACCCGGAAGGCTTCGGCATGATTTCTTAGTAAGACCCGTGTGCTGATAGGCAGGCCAGTTAAATGCTCAAAGGTTTTGCTTCCTGAGCTAGAATACACACATTGTCCTTAGTTTTACCCAAGAACAGGTCCATGACCCATTCTTGGAAAACTATTTTGGAAAAGCAGATATAAATGAATGTCATCTTGACCTTCGTCGGGATTCAGCAACCAGTGGTGAACTACTGGCAAAAGATAAAGGAGGAAATTTTTTTTTTTTTTCCCCACACTTGGTGATTTCCTTTTCCTTTTCCTAACCGTTTGGGAGTTTGTGCTTTGTTTAAAAAAGACATTTAAAGCTTCCTTCCTTTTTTGTACTATCATCCATGTTTGAACTAGTCATTCTAAGCCCCTCATTCAGCCTTGGACAAAGTGACATGTGAACAGGTTTGTTTGTAGGAGAGTGGGATGTTGGGTCAGGTCAGATCAGTGTGCAGGTTACCATGGTTGCTTGGCTTTTTAGTGTTTTGCCTTTGTTGACTGCCTCACCTATCTCCATCCTAGTCCAGACAATCTTGTGCTGCACAAAGAAACCCAAGCAAAGCCTAAGTAGCGAGTATTTGTTTTTTTGGCCTATATGTTTTTACGTGATACCGAGTCACATCAAATTAGTGTTATAGTCTGTTCTGATTGGTTGCTTACTATTTTATGCAGCATGATTTGGGGGATTTAAAAACCTGTGGATTTTTCCATTCTGAATGCCGGCTGTGTTGGAAAATAACAGAGTAAGAGGTTTATGTTCGGGAAGCCGATTTCTGATTGTTCTCTGTTCCTTTTTTAGGGCTGCACTACTTAATGAGGACACACTGAAACACACATGTGCACACACTAATAGCTGCACCCACACTCTGTATGGCATTCATATTGATAAGGAGATGGAAAATCCAACACCGCCACGTGGTGAGCGTGCACACAGGAGGCTTGTGTGTAGCAAAGATGAATGTGTGCAGCCTTTTGTCACATAACAGGGTTTATGTTACACAAAATTCCTTATATAGCTTAAGTCCTCGCTGACTTTTTACACACAAGCGCACCACAAACACACATGCACTGAGCATGTGACCTAGTCATACTTGGTGAACCTTGAGCTGGAGGTTTCAGGGTTTACAGCCCTTCAATCTGTCTGATAGGGGTCAGAGGTCAGCAAGCGATCTGAGTTACTCAACAAAACAAGGTTGTAAAACCACTGATAGGGGAAGGCGCCCTGAGGATTTATGGATGCTGTATTTCCACTGTGGTGTTCAGGCCTCGTAATGTGTGCTGGTTTGTTTTAGTCAGGTAATCTTGCATGCATGCAAATTGTGCTCAAAGTCAGCAATCAGTCACTGTTGTTTAAATGATGTCTTCTGATCATCAGCCTATTTTCTTCCCGCTGTATTTTTTTTCTCTGTCTTTACAGCAGCCATTTAATTCAGTATAATTTGACAGATCTCTCTCTTATCCTCCTTCAGGCCCTGATCTGATTGGATGGTTTTGTCAGAATGACAGCTGAAGATCCTGCTTCTTCTTCGACCATGAGTAACAACGTTGCCCCCTCCAAATCCTCTGGTGCCCATCACTCTCACCATGGACAGCTCAACATCCCTGAGGGTGTTGCTGGTGCACCTAATGAGGCCTCACTGGTGGCCCTGATGGAGCGTACTGGCTACAGTATGGTCCAGGAAAATGGTCAGCGAAAGTACGGTCCCCCTCCCGGTTGGAATGGTGCATCTCCTCCTCGAGGCTGTGAGATCTTTGTCGGAAAGATTCCGCGGGATGTTTATGAAGATGAGTTGGTCCCAGTGTTTGAGTCCGTAGGACGCATCTATGAGATGCGCCTGATGATGGACTTTGATGGGAAAAATCGAGGGTACGCTTTTGTAATGTACACAGAGAAACACGAGGCCAAGAGAGCCGTGCGGGAGCTGAATAACTATGAAGTGCGGCCTGGGCGGCTGCTGGGTGTCTGCTCCTCAGTGGACAACTGCCGTCTTTTCATTGGTGGCATTCCCAAGACCAAGAAACGTGAGGAGATCCTGGAAGAGGTCTCCAAGGTGACAGAAGGCGTATTAGATGTGATAGTTTATGCCAGCGCTGCAGACAAGATGAAGAACCGTGGCTTTGCCTTCGTAGAGTATGAGTCACATCGTGCAGCAGCCATGGCTCGTAGGAAGCTGATGCCTGGACGCATTCAGCTGTGGGGCCACCAGATTGCAGTGGACTGGGCAGAGCCAGAGATTGATGTAGACGAAGACGTGATGGAAACAGTGAAGATCTTGTATGTCAGGAATCTAATGATGGAAACCAGCGAAGAGACGATCAGACAGGTGAGGACCGACTGGCTATTTGGGTTCGAGCATGCAAAACATTTCTGACACGATTTTAATTTCTCCCATCCTTTGTCTTTAGATTTTCAGCCAGTTTAACCCTGGATGTGTAGAGCGTGTAAAGAAAATCCGTGACTACGCCTTTGTCCACTTTACCTCCCGGGATGATGCTGTGTTGGCTATGGACAACCTCAATGGCACAGAGGTAGAAGGGTCCTGCATCGAGGTGACACTCGCCAAACCTGTCGATAAAGAGCAGTACTCACGCCAGAAGGCTTCAAAGGGGGGAGCTCCTGCCACTTCAGAGGCTACTCAGCAGAACTACGTTTATCAGTGTGATCCCTACACATTGGCATACTATGGTTATCCTTACAACACCCTCATTGGACCCAACAGAGAGTACTTCGTCAAAGGTTAGAATGATTTTTTTTTCAATCAGTAATAATCTGTTGCAAAATTCAGTGTTTCATGAAAAACCCTCTTGGTTGGAGCCAAAGCTCCAAAACATTTTAGGATCTCGTGATATGAAAACAGTATTTACTGTAAGAAATTTTCAGACGTTCAAAAGGACAATATGATCATTTAAAGATTCATTTGATGAGAAATTTTAAAGAAATCTTTAACTTGATGAGGGTTTGTGGCTTAAAATCACTTTTATGTTACAACCATAATTCCAAACAAGTTGGGACACTGTGTAAAATGTGAATAAAAAAAAAAAGAACGCAATGATTTACAAATCTGACAAACCCATATTTTAGTCACAATGGAAGACATCGGAAGAAGCATATCAAATGTTTAACTAAGACCTTTTTCTTTAAAGACAAAAATTAGCTCATTTTGAATGAAGGCGTGATCTTTGGGCCCTCCGGCGGCGCTACAGGCGTTATTCTGTCATGGAAATCACTGCATGTGCTCAGGAAGACTTCCAGAAATCACAGTCTGTGAACACAGTTCAATGCACCATCTACAAATTCAGGTTAAAGCCTTATGTGAATTGTTGTTGGATTAAGACTCATTTAAAAATGGATTGAGACAGAACAGAAAACTGTTCTGTGGTTAGGGGAATCGAAATTCTCAGGTCTTTTTCAGTTCCCAGAAGTTTACGGAGTGTTGTTCAGAGCGTAATGGATACTACAGTGGTGAACATGGGCCTGTCACAACTTTTTGAGAAGCGATGCTGCCATTAAATTCAACGTGATCAGATTCTTTCTTTAAATACATTTCCTTAGTTTGAAGTTTTCGTACATTTTCTTTGTTCTAAGCTTTGAATAAAACATGTGTTTGTGAGATTTGCATATCTTTGCCTTCTGTTTTAATTTACATTTCACACAGCGTCCCAACTTTCTTTTGGAACTGGTGTTGTAAAAGGGAAATACAAAACCAGCTGATGGATCAATGAATGCTAATCCCATCACCTTTAATGATTGATTTTAAATATGGTCTTGGGTGATAACAGGAAAATCTAACTTTGAGCAATCATTGTGTTTTGGTTTTCTCTCCAAAGGATCCCCAATGATACAGAACAATGGTAATCTCTCACATCCTTATTCCTACTTGTTACTCTGATGAACAATGAGCCTTCTTGCCATGTGACAAACTATACATTTTCTAACACCATCTTTTTCCTGCTGTGCTGTCACCTCCCATTTCATGCTGGGTTATTAGAGAGCTCACCACCAAGTGGCAAAACTCTTGGAATACAAGTCGACAACATTATGGAGTTACATAATAGACCTAATATAAGAGACAGAGGCCACACTAAACCCAAACACCTCCAAGTCGGAGCAAAAATTCAGTAGCAATATTTCTCTATGTGCAGAATATTAGCTAAAATATGAGTTAAATTAGTCGTGTGCAAGTTCTGATGTCTTGAGAAACTTTCAAAACTCATCTTGCCAAAATTGCCCCTGCTGCCCTAAACCACAACCCCTGTCATCATATCCCCTTAATTGTATTTTAAGCAGGTACTGTGAGAGGTCGTGGTCGTGCTACTGCAGGTAATCGTACCCCTGGGCCACGGGGGTCGTACCTCGGAGGTTACTCTGCCGGTCGTGGCATCTACAGCCGCTACCACGAGGGCAAGACCAAGCAGCCTGAAAAGTCCTATGAGCTGATGCCCAGTCTGGAGCTCGCTGCTTCCGTCAACCCAGTTGGCATCAAACATGGCACAAGTCAGTGAGATAGACAAACCCCGACCTATTCTTGCCCATCTCAAAAAGGCTTTTACTAAATCTTCCAGCCCGCAGTTTTTTCTCCTGTGTGATTTGAGGAGCATTTTTTGTGAATCAGCTTTCTAGTCATTTCTGGACGGTCATGCGCAAAAGGACGGCCTTTCTTTCATTTACAGTAAAGAATAACAACATTGTAGTCAGTCCTTTCCAACATGACCAGAAGGTAACGGCTATACTTCATTCCTCATTCTTTCCTTTTCCTTACACAACAGAAATTTGTCTTTCTGGTTATTCAGGTTCAAACTGTGCTGATCAGTGCTTGTTTAAATGAGCGGTGAACTGAAACCTAAAACACAAAAGCCATGACTGTAAGGGTTGTTTCAGACACACCACAGGGTGATTTTAAAACACCGTTACGAGCTTCTTCAGGTAACACTTTATGCTGACAGTTGGAGCCCATTTAAGCTGATATTTACGAGAAATGGTTCACACCAATGGTGTGTCTCCATGAACATGAGAAACATGAGAAAACATGCAACCCCCTGCTAACAAGCAATAAAATAAGAAGCATTAATGTTTCCAAAATATTAATAGGCCTAAAATTACAATTTATGCAGTTTTTATAATAGAAACAATTTAAAAAACTACAAATTAAAGACAAACTAGGCAGTGAGAGAAACCGGACAAGATTTCACGAGCTCGTGAATTACGCCACCGCCCCTCCTTCAGATAGAGATCGACTTTATTAAACACACACTGGGGAAATTCACTTGTTACAGCAGCACAAGAGTGAAAAAGAAAACGTGAAGTGGAGAAATATTAGAAAGTAAACAAAAACTCAAAAGCACTAAAAAAAGCAGAATTAATAAATCCCTACAAAAAGAGTATTTTGTGTTATGTACAAATGGTACTATATACAGTAAAAATACCTACCTATCCATAATCTGTGAACATTATCTGCAGGGTTATTGTAAACCTGTCAATCCTGCTTTTGGGTGCTTTCTTTTTGGTAGGGTGTCACCACAGCGGGTAGCTCCCCAGGTTTAGATTCTGTACATTTTTAAGCCAGATGCCCGTCTTGATGCAATTCTAGAGATTTGCATCACATCCCAGAATCGAAGCAGGGATCAGTCACTTGTTAGGTCAAAATATAAACCCTACACTGTAGAACCACTGTTTAACATTGCTATGTATTTCTTTAGCAGTAACTATTAGCTAACTAAAAATCAATTAACCATAGCTACACTTCTTTATAATAATCATCAATAAGAATAATAAAGTGTTACCAAATCTCTGGAGTGCAGAGGTTTAGTCAGCAGCCATATCATACATAGCTTTTTATACGGTTGTAGTTTTTTCGAGGCAGTTTATATGCAGTCGTCTCCAACTTTGACTTGACAGATGGATGATCTTTTTTTGTCTTTCTATTTTAATAAGTGCTCGAACATAACGAAGGTAGCTTTTTCTCTAGTCACACTGAGTCTTATCTGTAGCTTTGTGAGCGTTATGACAGTTTAAGCCATAATCGGAGCTGAAATGCAAATGTAAAAGCACAAACTAAAGACTGTTGTGTCCACTCTATTCTGATCACTTGAAGGATGATTCCAGTGTTATGAAGAGTTGTAGCACATCTACATCTACAGCAACTGCTCTCCCAGCTAAGAGAGAAACGTTGTAAGTGTCTTGTTTTCAAAGGATCATTTTCCTGGTGGAAAAATTCAATTTCTTTCATTCTGCCTTATTTCCTGAAAGCAGGCAGGGGGGAATGAAACTGAGTTTATTTTAATGTTGGTGGATCATCTAAATCCTGTACGTTTCTTTTTTCAAGAATGAAAGATAGAAACTGAAGTGATTTTTTTTTTTTTAAAGATGTTGATATGGAAAATTTAAAACACTGGAATTATTCTTCAGCCTTCAAATTCTTCGACTAAAGCTACTAAGCCTAATTGTTTTATCAACATATTGATTAAACCTTACTAACCATTTACTGCATGTGTGTGTCAGTGTCGTGTGTTTGGTGATCAGAGATCCGTTCAGTAGAGTCGACGTTACTGATGTTTCCTTGTTTAAGGATTTGACCTCAATCTGCAGCTCAGTGTCGGTGCCGGTCTGTGTGGAATCACAGGATTGAAAAGACTTTTGTGGATCTGAAACAATGACTGATGTTGTGTTTGCTCTGTGTGTGTGTGTGTTGAAGTGCTAGGGTTAATCCCCAGCTGAGCACCATCATAAGCTGAATCACACCACAACGCCAATTTGTGTAACTTATTTATTTCCACTTCTTGCTGAAATTGAACCCTTCACCCTGTTTGTGCTGTTCTCTCTTCGCCTCTGTAGTGTTTTATCTCTATAAATGATTGGATGCATGTGTGCGCTTATCTGTTATTTCCTGAGTAGTGTTAATATTTGGATGATGCTCTGTTGTCTCCAGTCTGTTATCCAAGCTCTCATTTGTGTGTCTCTCTATGTGCAGTGGCATTACAGACTCTGGGTGGGCAGTACCCAGTGTTCAGCGCCACTCCTGCAGCCAAGCTGATGGAGGAGGGGAAGGTGCACACAGTGGAGCATCTTATCAACCCTCTGGCCATGCAGCACCCCGAACACTCCCCCGCTGCTGCTGCTGCTACTGCTGCTGCTGCTGCCACCGTCCTACCTGCGGTCTCTACCCCTCCACCCTTCCAGGTGGGTATTATTCACGGGGTCAAAGGGAGTCGGAATGACATTCAGATAATGAGCAATTTAGTGGGATTGGCAGGTCAGTGCATATTACGGTTATATTAATTCAATTTTTTAGATTTGTGTGGCTGCCGTTGCTCCTGGTAACACTACGGATATACTTTCTCAGTAATAAGAAAGCTATGACATCCAACAGCCCACTTACACCCTCATCATATCCTTTTTTTTCTTCTCATCCCTGTGATGCGTTCATGGTGCAGATGGCAGGGGCGATCGTGGCTCAAGAGTTGAGAGGTCGCCTTGTAATCGGAAGGTTGCCGGTTCGAGCCCCGGCTGGCTGTGGCTACAATGTAGCTTGCCATCACCAGTGTGTGAATGGGTGGATGACTGGATGTGTAAAGCGCTTTGGGGTCCTTAGGGACTAGTAAAGTGCTATATACAAATACAGGCCATTTACCATGTAAAGTTGCAGTGGCTGTAATTCAGCACCTGCATACCACTACAAAAGAAGCGCAAGCATAAACTGAGTGATGTTTTTTTAAATAGGAGGGTAACTTCATGGTCAACTTTTCAAGCAGCTTGACAAATATCTCAGAACAGAACAGCTGTTTCTGCACAGTTTGTTCCTAAATGTGTGTGTGAGCTAAGAGAGAGAGAGGAAGAGAAGCAAACGTTAATGTGCAGGACTGGGAAACGGAGAAAGATGTAAGAAAGACGATGAGAGATTATTTTCCAAAGTTTTTCAATCATTTTTGAGATCGATGCATGATCTGAACTCATACTTGAAGTATACAAATTCCCTTATTCAAACTTTGCATGAAAATACTTTAGGTCTACTGAGCTGGTTGGTAGACGTTAGTTCAGGCTAAACTGGTGAGTTTGCAGTTTTGTGACGTTAAGTTACATCACACATCAACTGATACTTAACGTGATGATGCTGACTAGATTCACTCTCTTTTTACTCATTTTATGGTGTCTGGGGGTTTGAAAATGAACCATACAGCTCATGAAACATCTCATTATATCTTGCTGAATTTGGCTGGCCAAATCCACAAAGAGCAGTGAACAATAGAGTAACAGCACAGGTCAGCTGATCGCAGCCTTGCAAAGCAAGTTATTATGTGGATTATTTCTTAAGGAGTTCTTTTCCCCACGCTGCACCTCTATAACCACGTCTCAAGGTTCCCTCACCTGCCAAAACACACTGTGTTAGACAGATTGTTATAACGGATGCCCTCTATTGCAACCCCAAAAGGATTTATGTCTCTCCCTGGAATCGAACTGGAGATCTTTCACTGGGCATCCAGATGTGTGAGCTATTATCCTGTGGAGCTGTAGAGGGAAGGTGCAGTAGAGACTTATTATAATCATTCACGTTAAGCACCAATAGCAATGCTTTTATTTCATTTATTGACAGGAGGCTGGGGAGTCTTTAGTTTCCCTTTAAGGACGCTGGGGCCCAGGTTGAAGCCCAGGGCCCATACTTAGCCCATGTGTGATTCAGACCTTAAAGAAAAGATTAACTTAGCGACTGTGAAGCCGTGACTTGAGATTTTTACGGCTCTATCTGGCTGTTTTGAAACCAGTTGTGATTAGGGATGGGCTGGTCTGACTGAGAAAGAGATGGTCCGCACTCATTCTGTAGCTGTCACGATCTGGTACAGGGATTCAAGCGCAGAGCGGTAAGGTATCTCCAAGGTGTGGTTTATTTACAGTGCAGTGCAATATATGTACAGTGAAGGGATCCAAAACTCCGGGGGGGGGAAATCACAGGGTAACTCGCTCACGTCTTCTTCTCTCACACTCACACACTTTCCCGCAGCAGGGAGGTCGCAGGTCCGGGGGGGAATCTGAAGCAGACGAGAAGGCAGGTCACCAACTAATCACAAATCACGGATATGAAGCACAAGAGCTGTGAGAAAACTAACGTTAGGGGTACAATCATCCAGCGACGAGAGGATCTGTGTTCCAGCCTCAAATAGTGCTCCCGGTGATGATGGGTGAGTGTTGTCAGGTGTGTGTGTGGGCCAAGGGCGGGAGCCCACAGTGAGCTCCGCCCAGGCAGAGAGGGAGAAAACAGCAACAGCAATTGTAGCCTTGTGGGGCCGACCGGGCAGGCACGGAGACCATGACAGTACCCCCCCCTCAACGGGAGCCTCCCGGTGACCCACCAGGCTTACCTGGATGCCTGCGGTGGAAGTCCCGGAGCATGGCACCATCCAGGACAGCAGCTCGAGGCACCCAGGAGCGTTCCTCTATCCCGTAGCCCTCCCAGTCAACCAGGTACTGAAAACCCCGACCCCGGCGCCGGGAGTCCATGATGCGGGTGATATCGTAGACCAGCTGACCATCCACGAGCCGGGGGGGCGGCGGGGCCCTGGAGGGAGGGCACAACGGGCTGGAGAGCACCGGCTTGACCTGAGACACATGAAAGACATTGTGAATGCGCATGTTGCGCGGCAGCTTGAGGCGGACAGACACAGGGTTCACAATGGCCTCAACAGGAAAAGGGCCAATAAACTGAGGAGACAGCTTCTTCGACTCAGTCCGTAGCGGCACAAAACGGGTAGCCAGCCATACTCGTTGACCGATGGTGTACACGGGGGCCGGTGTCCGGTGACGGTCAGCGAGGGTCTTGTTCCGCTCCTTAGTACGGAGCAGGGCAGCCTGAGTCGCCCGCCAGGCACGACGGCACCCGCGGAGGTGAGCCTGTACAGAAGGAACGGAGTGCTCACCTTCGATGGCCGGGAGCAAAGGTGGTTGATAGCCCAGGGACGCTTCGAAGGGAGACTTGCCCGTGGCGGAGGATGTGTGGCTGTTGTGGGCGTATTCGATCCATGGAAGCTGTTCACTCCAGGTCGATTGGTTGTGCGAAGTGACACAGCGGAGGGCAGCTTCCAGCTCCTGGTTGGCCCGCTCCGATTGCCCGTTACTCTGTGGATGGAAACCGGAAGACAGACTGACCTTGGCCCCCAGTGCGGAGCAGAACTCCCTCCAAACACGGGACGTGAATTGCGGCCCCCTATCCGAGACGATGTCCTCGGGGATCCCGTGAAGACGGAACACATGGGAGGTGAGGAGCCGGGCCGTCTCCAAGGCCGAGGGGAGCTTCGGGAGGGCGACGAAGTGTGCAGCTTTGGAGAAACGATCGATAATGGTAAGTATGGCGGTGTTACCAGCGGAGGGCGGCAGGCCCGTGACAAAGTCCAAAGAAACATGGGACCATGGTCGAGCTGGTGTAGGGAGAGGCTGCAGAAGACCCGGTGGAGGGCGGTTCGAAAGCTTATTCCGGGCGCAGGTCGAACAGGCGGCTACATACTCCTTGGCATCCCTAGCCATAGCAGGCCACCAGAAGTAACGTCGGAGGAACGAGCAGGTGCGGAGGACCCCAGGATGGCATGAAAAGCGGGCGGTGTGAGCCCACTGGAGAACCTGAGAGCGGACGGCTGAAGGAACGAAGAGGCGACCAGGTGGACCAGTGCCAGGATCCGGTTCGGTCTCCTGCGCCTCTTGGATGAGCCCCTCGATCTCCCAGGAGATGGCTCCAATTACGCAGGCGGCCGGGAGGACAGGCTCAGGGTCCGAGTCCTCCCCAGTGATGGAGAATTGCCTGGACAGGGCGTCTGGCTTCACGTTCCGTGTTCCTGGCCTGTAGGTGATAGTGAAGTCAAAACGAGCGAAAAACAGTGCCCACCTGGCTTGCCGGGAATTGAGACGTCTAGCCGAGCGCAGGTACTCCAGATTCTTGTGATCCGTCCAGACGATGAATGGTTGTGCTGCTCCCTCCAACCAATGTCTCCACTCCTCCAGGGCCAGCTTGACGGCCAGAAGCTCCCGGTCCCCGATGTCATAGTTACACTCTGCTGGGGAGAGACGGCGAGAATAAAAGGCACACGGGTGCAGCTTACCGTCCATCTGTTGAGACAGAACTGCCCCAACCCCGGAGTCCGACGCGTCCACTTCCACAACGAACTGCCGTGTAAGGTCCGGTTGCCGGAGTATGGGAGCGGTGGTGAACCTGTCCTTGAGCAGGGCGAAGGCTCGCTGAGCGGCAGAATCCCACTGGAAGGGAACCTTGGGAGAGGTGAGTTTAGTGAGAGGGAGAGCGATTCTGCTGAAATCACGAATGAACCGTCTGTAAAAGTTGGCGAATCCCAAAAAACGTTGCACTTGGCGGCGATCAGGAGGAGTAGGCCATTCCACCACAGCCCGCACTTTCTCCGGATCAGTCCGCAAGTCCCCCTTCTCGATAATGTGGCCCAGAAAACTCACTGACGCCACGTGGAAATCGCACTTCTCCCCCTTCACAAAGAGCCGGTTCTCCAGAAGGCGTAGCAGGACCTGCCGGACATGGACCTTGTGCTCCTCGAGAGTCTTAGAAAAGATCAAGATGTCATCCAAGTACACAAATACACAACGGTTAACAAAATCACGAAGGACATCATTAACCATCGCCTGAAACACTGCGGGGGCGTTAGTCAGCCCAAACGGCATCACAAGATACTCAAAGTGGCCCCGATGCGTATTGAACGCGGTCTTCCACTCATCCCCCTCCCTGATGCGCACCAGGTGGTAAGCGTTGCGCAGATCCAGCTTGGTAAAGACGGTCATGCCTTGAAGCAGTTCAAAGGCGGAGGAAAGCAACGGCAAAGGGTATTTGTTCTTAACAGTGATTTGATTAAGGCCCCGAAAGTCAATACACGGCCGCAGCGAACCATCCTTCTTATCCACGAAAAAAAACCCAGCCGCGACAGGGGAAGAGGAGGGGCGAATCAACCCTGCCGCCAGCGACTCCGAGATGTAGCGCTCCATAGCATCCCTCTCAGGCCGGGAGAGGCTGTACAGGCGGCTAGACGGCAGCGGAGCTCCAGGAAGAAGATCGACGGCACAATCGTACGGGCGGTGCGGGGGAAGGGACCGCGCCCGATCCTTACAAAAAACATCCCGCAGATCATGATAAACCCGCGGAACCATCGAGAGGTCCGGGGCATCCGACGGCGAGGCCGTGGGTGGGAGCGAAACGGGGGAAGCCGCAGCCCGGAGGCAGTTCATATGGCAGGCCACACTCCAACCTAGTACGGCACCCTTCTCCCAGTCGATATGCGGGTTGTGGAGGACAAGCCAGGGGTGACCCAGAACCAGCGGAGTGAGAGGAGCCTTAAACGAAAAAAAACAAATCCTTTCTGCGTGATTGCCAGAGAGAGATAATGAAAGGAATTCAGAAACATGAGTGATGTCAGGCAGGCGCTGGCCCGACAGTGCGTGAACGCGGAGGGGGCGTGACAGAGGCTCCAAGGCGATGTTCAGTTTGGCGGCGAGTGAGGTGTCAATAAAGTTCTGCTCAGCCCCAGAGTCAATGAGAACGGAGAGAGAATGAGAAACAGTCCGAACACGCAGAGTAGCCGGCAAAAGAAGCCTGGGGAGAGGGCTTTCACTCGACAGATCGCCCACCAGCACCCTCACGATCACTGGTGAGCGCGCCCTTTTGCCAGCGTTGGGCAGGAGGAGACAGAGTGGCCTTTACGGCTGCAATAAACGCACTCACCGGAGGCAAGACGGCGCTGGCGCTCCGCGGGCGACAGCCGTGAGCGCCCAAGCTGCATGGGCTCTTCCCCATCCCCGGTGTCGGCGTCACACGACCCATGGGCTGCAGTAGGGGTCCCACAAAAGTCCAGCGGGGCATGCCCCGAACGCGCGCGTGCGCTCCGATGTGCGCGCACCTGATCGTCCACCCGCATACACAAAACCAGAAGCGCATCCAGGGAGGAAGGCAGTTCACGGAGCATTAGTTCATTCTTTATTTCCTCATTAATATTAGTGAGCAATGCACTTTTAAGGGCCTCTTCCCCCCATTTCGCCTGTTCAGCCAAGGTAGAAAAGTCAATAGAAAAATCAGCCATGCTGCGTTTACCTTGTTTAAGCGCAAGCAAGCGCTGGCCGGCGGTGGCAGTTGTGGCTTTCCTGTCAAACACACCTTTAAACTTAGTAAGAAAGTCAGAAAAGGTGATGTCCGGCTCCGCCTGAAGCGCAGCTTGAGCCCAGGTTAGAGCACGGTCCTGGAGTAACTGGACGATATAAGCGATTTTCGCACCATCGGTAGAAAAGGTTTGCGGTTGCTGGCGAAACTGAAGGGCACACTGAGTGAGAAAACCAGCACATTTATCAATCTCTCCCGTGAAAGCCCTGGGAGTAGGGAGGAATCTGTCAACGTGAACAGGTGGCGCGACACTTACAGCTGGAACTGGCGCCTCCAACGGAGGAGCGGTGACCAGAGGAGCGGCCGGTAGCGGTGTTAGCCGAGCCACGGCCTGTGTGAGGTTCGCGAGCTCTGCTCGAAGGTGAATGAACATCTGCTCGTGGCGTGCCAGCATCGCGGCCAAAGTGGCGAGGGTGGGAGTCGAGACCGCTGGGTCTGCTGAATCCATTTCCGTGGCTGGATGATTCTGTCACGATCTGGTACAGGGATTCAAGCGCAGAGCGGTAAGGTATCTCCAAGGTGTGGTTTATTTACAGTGCAGTGCAATATATGTACAGTGAAGGGATCCAAAACTCCGGGGGGGGGAAATCACAGGGTAACTCGCTCACGTCTTCTTCTCTCACACTCACACACTTTCCCGCAGCAGGGAGGTCGCAGGTCCGGGGGGGAATCTGAAGCAGACGAGAAGGCAGGTCACCAACTAATCACAAATCACGGATATGAAGCACAAGAGCTGTGAGAAAACTAACGTTAGGGGTACAATCATCCAGCGACGAGAGGATCTGTGTTCCAGCCTCAAATAGTGCTCCCGGTGATGATGGGTGAGTGTTGTCAGGTGTGTGTGTGGGCCAAGGGCGGGAGCCCACAGTGAGCTCCGCCCAGGCAGAGAGGGAGAAAACAGCAACAGCAATTGTAGCCTTGTGGGGCCGACCGGGCAGGCACGGAGACCATGACAGTAGCAGCCTGCCCCATTGCTACATAAGCCCCCCCCCCCCCCAAAAAAACAAAACAAAACTGTGCTTTATTATTCTTTACGGCTCTAATGGGGACCATACTTAACAAAATAAACATCATGCTGCATTCAGTAAGACTTGAAAGTAGTCATTAAGACCATAAACCTATCAGCAAAGTGTTTACTGAGGTCATGGATCAAGTGAGTATTGGGGTCATGTTTCCATAAACTTTTGCATTTCTTTGTGCAGAGTTGCTTCCCCCTTCTGGTCAATAGAAGGAATTCAGGTTTAAGTCACACTGGCTTAAATTCTATGTAAAAGGAAGCTATGGCCACCCTTCTTATGTAAATTAAATACAGGCATTGTGGGCACGCTTTAAAAATCTCCTTTTTCTAATTCACTTTCTTTCCCTACGCAGGGCCGTCCAATCACTCCAGTCTATGCCATGGCCCACAACGTACAGCGCATCCCAGCAGCTGGTGGTCTGTATGGACCTGGGTATGTCCCCATCACAAACTACACTGCCAACACAGCAGCTCTGGCAGCTCTGCAGAAAAACGCAGCCGTGGCGGCTGCAGCATACGGAGGTTACGCCGGCTACGCGGTGCCCCAGGCCTTCCCCGCCACAGCCTTCCAGCTGCCCATCCATGATGTCTACCAGACATACTGATTAAGAGGCTCAGATCCTGCCTGTGACTGAACTACATCTCACCATTGTCTGTCCCATCACGTAGAAACATCTCAAACTTGAGCTCGAAAGGAATTTGTAGCAAATATTAAAAGCACACACAGTGACAAACAGCCTGACGCCTCCTATCGGCCTCGGTATGTCCTCAACCCAAGGTGAACATAGTGTTTCTAATTAGGCAGCATCACTGTTTTCTACTGAATAATGTAACAAATGTAACAAACGACAACTCCCAATAACACCCCTCTGCCTTTTTTGTTTCTCTCCGAATCCCACCACGGGAACACCGAAGGTACGTTCAAGTATTTATGAAGAGAAGATATATATTTAAGGTGTCTATTCTTTGTCGCTCTCTCTTTCCATGTTGCCGTGGTATTTGTTCTAGATTTGAAACTATTTTCAGAGTAACAATAAAAAAGAGAGACGAGTTAATCGTAAGGAAGAAAAACTACAACAGGAACTACTGATAAATACCGCTGAAGACTGCTGTCTTCAGATATACTAATGCCTTTTTTTCCCCCCATCATTATATAGTATTTTAGCCAATTTTACATGCTGTAGGTGATGCTGTCCGTCCATGCTGGTTGAATGCTTTGAACACGCCTGTTTGGTACTTTTTGGTTATTGTAGTTTTTATTGTGTTTTTGGTTGTTTTACATGAAGGTTCTAGGTTTTCTAGGTTGCATTTATTTACCTATAATTAGCTCATTTTTGCTCTTTTTTTTGCTTTGCAAGGTTGTTTCTCTGTCTCCTCTTTGATACATTGAAACACATTTGTTGGTTTTCTTTGAAGAAATGTTGCCTGCTAAATATTTGTTATTTTGACAGATTCCTGTTGGGAACAAATAATTAAGAAAGAAAACTGGAAAGCTTTTTGAATGATGTTCAGCTGACATGGAAAATGTTCCACATTTAAAGAAACGGCGGTAATAGGGGATTAAGACTGAATAGATGTTAGCTGTTTTTTGTTCTTACTCAGTTATGTATGTTTTTTTCTGATGTTTTTAATTGTGAACAACTACGGACAGAAATGAGAGACATTTTTCTATCTGGACTGGAGCACTCTATCACTTGAACAGCTCGTACTTTTTGCCAGTGCTGACCAAAAACCTTAACATCCACTTCAGTCTGAGGACTTTAGAAAGACTCCTGACTACAGTGCCTTACACCTACACGCTGTTTATGCAACTGCCTGCTTTTCACTGTGCCTTTTTGTAAGAAAACCAAGCCCGCGTGTTTTGGCACAAAGAAGAATTTGTATATCCCATGATGCAGATTTGTGGTATTACTGTATTGAGGTTTCAGCTTTTGTAGCCAGATGTGCCAAGGTTGCCTCCATCCTCTTCCGAGGTGCACGTAAATGTATTTATAAAAGGCGAGAAGTTGCCACTTTCAGATGAAGAGATATCAAACGTGTGAACTGGAGCAAAGTTTGTGCTTCTTCTCATATAAAGCCTGCAGCTCCTCAATGCTCAGCGGGCGCTTTGAAAACTCTGCAGTGCATCTACACAAGTGTACTTGTGGACTGGGAATAACTGGGAGCAATACATCCCACTGGAATATGCAAGTATTGTAACACTCGAATTCAAACAGCTGCTGATCATGAAGTCACACTCCACAAGAGCCATCCTTTATGAAAAATGCCAAACATTTGAGTGTCCTTTTATTTGTAAACCAGCTCTTTTTTCTTTTGTATTATTATTATTCTCCTTCACCGCATTCGATGGTATTTTATTTGCTAATATGAGGGCTCCCTGGCTTTTAAGTTTAGGCCCAAGAGTGTGAGTGAAAAGACTGCTTAACTAGTCCATAGTTGTGTAATCTCACTCTGTATTCTGCATTTTACTGCTTCTCTCTCTCCTTTGAAACTGGATTTAATGTAGAAAACAAACTGCTGTTAACGGCTCTTATTATGATCTTGTACGATGACAATAAGTCGGGATATATTTAATATATGCATTACGTGTGTTGTTTATGAAGTGAGAAGAAAAGGCATAATATATTGTAAAACCTATTTGTTTTCTTTATTTACACCTTGTTTAGGTATAAAAGTCAGACTAACAAAAGTAGATTCTTTTTTTCCCCCAAAGTGTCCAATAGTTTGTTAAACATTGGAGGTTATTGTGCTTTTGTTAGGTGTAACGTTGTGTTTGCTATTTGGAACTGGACGCGGTGTTTAGAGTGGGAACACCAAGTTCTCCCCGTTATCGATATCAAAGGTTAAACCTGGCCCGCCGAGGCGTTACGACCCATTGGCGCCTCCGGCTCAATGTGTTGCAACTTTTTTTGGCTAAATAATTAAAAGATCTAATGATGGGTGGATGGGGCAATGATTTAACCTTCACCAAAATTTCACGTGGTTTTAACAACAGAAAACTGCATTCTCCCTTCCACTCACAGCACCTGCTTTACTTTCCATCACCTGCATTTCACCCACAATGCAGCAGCGGCAGCAGGACGATCTTCCTGTGTCAGTATGGAGCTGCGCGTGCCTGGTTTAACTTAGATGTTCGGGTTTAGCATCTTTAACTCTTCGTAGTGTGTGCCTTTATTGCCAACATGTGCCCTTTGTAGACCTATGCAGACTCTTTTCTATCAGAAGGCCCCGTTTCCTTGTTCAGCATTGGTATATTTATAGTGATATAGTAGATAAATAAAGCATTTTTGAAAGGATGCACTCTTGCCGTCCATCGTTTTGTCTACTTGGTTTTCTTTGTTAAACATTAGCCTTGGATTAAAGTTGGCAAAGGTTGCAAGTGCTGAAAAGGGGACTTCAGCGCCGACTTCTGTGAATGGAAACCCATGTCTGACCTCATACATCAACTATTATTAAGCAATGTCACAGGAGGAGCACAGTGTTTCATAAACTCCTCTGTGGCACCTCAACTTTAATCTAGAAACACGCTGTACCCCAGCAGGAGGATTTAGATCACGTGGTGTGGTACAGTATGCTCAGGAAAAGGTAAGTTTTTTTTCAGCAGGCTCAGATTTCAGCCAAATGGTCACATGTTTAACTACTAAAATTGAATAAAGCGTAAAAACGCCTGAGTATCGGGCCTGTGTCGGACGGCAGCAACGCCAGCAGTGAATCCATTTCAAGCAAGATCACGCCCTGGACACATGAACATGGCCTGTGAACTCTCACCAGCTGCTGTTACGCACACAAGCACAACTTCTCACTGGAGAGGATTTACACATTTATTTAACACTGCTAAAGAGGGTTTATTTTAGCTCATATCTGTTAAAGTAACCAAGAAAAAGCAGAGTGAAGAAATGCTTAATGTCAGGCAGATCATGGAGACACAGTAAAAACAGTGAATGAAGCCTTTGTCAGATTTTTTTCATCAGATCTTAAAATTAAGTAAATACAAACAGCACTTGACATATTACAGTGTGTCATTGTTTATTTGACAACAAACTGAGCTAAAATGCAGAAGCAGAAGTAGACCCCATGATTCAGAATCAGAATACTTTATTGATACAGGCATATATATATATACATAAAAGTCACTTATTAATAAATAGCTGAAAAAGAACATGTGCAAAAAGGGTGTAGCTGTTGCAGTAAACAGTGTGTTAAGTGGATGAGTTGTACAGGGAGATGGCCACAGGCAGGAATGATTTCCTGTGTCGTTCAGTGGTGCTTTTCGGTACTCTGTCTTTCACTGAACGTGCTCCTGTGACTGACCAGCATGTCATGGAGTGGGTGGGAGGTGTTATCCAACATTGTCTTTATCTTGGACAACATCCGCCTGTCCGACATCACCTTGAGGGAGTCCAGTTCCATCCCCACAACATTGCTGGCCTTACGGATCAGTTTATTAAGTCTGTTGGCATCTGCGACCCTCAGCCTGCTCCCCCAGCATGCAACAGCATAGAGGATCGCACTGGCCACAACAGACTCGTAGAAAATCCTGAGCAATTCAGAACCACGTTTAGCAGCAATAAGTTAAAGGAGTGTGTTTTCTGCCCCGTCTTCCCCCAACCGGGCGCAGCAGATGGCTGCACCTCCCTGAGCCTGGTTCTGCTGGAGGTTTCTTCCTGTTAAAGGGGAGTTTTTCCCTCCCACAGTCTCCTAGTGATTGCTTAAAGGGGGTTATTTGATTATATTTGAGTTTTATCTCTATTATTGTAGGATCTTTACCTTACATTATAAAGCGCCTTGAAGCACCTGCTGTTTAGATTTGGCGCTGTATAAACAAAACTGAACTGATTTGCATGACAAGTGTTGCTTCAGTTCACTGAGGTTTGAGGGCATTCACATTCACAGCTCTCTTAAGGTCCCACTGCAGCGTTTCAGTTGTATTTGGATTAGGGCTGCCACAAACGATTATTTTGATAGTCGACTAGTCACCGATTATCAGATCGTGCATCCATTTGGACGTAAAAGTACAGCTTATTGCACCAGCCTGCATCTGCTCTTATATAACTATCATTAGTGTTTAAGCTTTAAGTGTTTAAGGTCTGTGCTAACTAAAAATAAGGACAAGATGCTAGTTTATTAAATTTTAATGAAATTTGCAGATTGTTTCGGTGAAGTTTAATAAACTCCTTGCTATCTAAAATATAACAGGACACCGGAGTATATTCTCGAGCATCTCACACTTCTGATAATCAGCTGTCTGCTTGACGTTTATTCAGCTGTGTAAAAACTATAACTTTAATCTCAGCCAAACCGATTTACTCAGGAACAAATAAAATACTAAAAAAAAGCCAAACATTAACATTTTTAAGTTATCTAAGTGACTTATATATGTTTAACCTGAGTAGCGAAAGACGGCGGTGGGTTTGAAAACGATTTGCCGGGAGTCCGGTGTTCTCACGGCTCTAGTGAGCCTTGCCCCCGACTAGTTATCGAGCTGGTGGGTAACAGATGTCTCCGAAAACGTCGGAGCGCTTTTGAAAATATGTGGTCTTGATAAACTGAGCAAATATTTGAGGTTTACACAGCTACATTCTCGCCTGAAAATATGTTAAACGTTTGTTTTATGACCCAGAAAGAATAATAAGAGTAATATTAAAACTAACTAGCTGCCGCCATTGTTGGAAACTGAGCTGGGCTGCGCTATGAATTCTGGGACAGAGCCAGTGTTGCCAACTCCTCAGTAAGGAAAATCGCTATTGGTTGTCCTAAAAGTCGCTAGAAGTCGCTAAATGACGTCATCACCAATTAGCATAATTGGTCATGCTAATGTAATTGTAACCTATGTTGTTGGAGAGAGAAATAACATCATGGAAGAGACATAAAGTGAGTAAAAAACGTCCTAAATGCATTTAGAGTTTATTTAGAACTACAAAATAAATTTCTTTTAGCAATTATTGTTTTTTTTAATGTCACAATTCCAACCCTGCTCCTTTACCCGGGCTTGGACCGGCAAAAGTGACCCGAAATAGGCACTCTGGTGGAGTTACTTTGTGTGTGTGTGTTTATAAGTAGTTTTAAACCTTGTGATCCACAAAACAGCATAAGAGTAAAAGAGTAAAAGAAGAACTGACTGCGTTACAGCACCCGCTGCTTGTTGAGAGTTACAAAGACGCTAAGTTGGCAACACTGGACAGAGCTACTTCTTCTTTGGGGTTTAACGGCAGCTGGCATTCTTGTACATGCAGTGCTGCCATCTTCTGTTTCAGTCCGTTATAACAATCTTAAATTCTACTACTTATTCCTGCGTCTTTTGTGATCTAAGCTTCAAACGAGCCGTCGACTATTAAATCAGTCGTCGACGATTTTGATAGTCGACGTAATCGTGACTAGTCGACTAATCGTGGCAGCCCTAATTTGGATCATTTTCACTTTTGACTAACGTCTTCAACACCATTACATCAACACCATAACGATCAATGCCCAACAAGTTGAAGTTGCACTATTTTGTATTTATTTTACTCCAAGGATATTAACTTGAATCATTTATTAACTAACCACAATTAGAGGCCATTTTAAAGATGTGATAAAAATAAGAGCTTTTTAATGATCTACCACTAAATTAACAAAACAGAAAACTATATATATCTATCACTGAGTCTTGGAGAGGAAACACTTTTACATCCTAAAAAGGAAGTTTGACTTCTAAAATGTAAGCTGTCACAAAAACAGGCTCCAGACCCACCAGATGGTATTACAGCTCTACCACAGAGATCTGCACAACTCAAATAAACAATTTACACATAAACAACACAAACCGCTCACCTTAATCCCAAACAGCAGTCAAAACTCATTGAACTCTATCCAAAATACTATCTCAAACCCAGCATTTTAAAATAACCCACACTTCCTTAAAAATAATTCCGATAAGTATAGATCAATGTGAACCTAATTCACTTATTTCTTTCTTTCCAGTGACACACAGCATATCATCTGAAAAACAATATAAGGTTTACTATCAGGACATAGAAATTAATCATTTGGTTTTTAGCAAGTCTTAAAATTAGATGATTACAACCTCAAACAAAAACACGATATCTTACACTGTGTCATCATTTAAACTTTTTTAATAGTGTCTAATGTCTTTGCCTTTCCCTTACAAACTTCAGTAATATAATATGGAGATTCTTAGACACAACTTTATTCTTTTTTTCTGTAGGCTGCAAACAGTTTTACAACAGTTTTATTGTTCTGGAAGCATTAATATATGATCCTTAAGCCGGACGCCTAGTTGTACTTGCTAACACTGTATCAAACTTGCATGTAGACAAAGCCTTTGATTGAATTATAATTTTATATTTATTCCCACTCTTAAAAACGCCTGAGGCTGCAGCTGAAAGAATACAAAATTTAACTGTATTTTAAACATTAACTCAATAAAATACTTGATTGTTGTCAATCAGTTGTGATATTAATGTATGTTAACTTTTCACCAGCTTTAATTCCAGACTTCATAAAGGCTGAACTTTATTAACACTCTTAATGACCAAATCACTTAAGGAGCACATTTTTAAAACTACATCATGCTGCAGTGTTTGCTCACACACTGCTGTATTCATTGCTGTCTGTATTATGTTTAACCTCTTTATATTTTTCAATAGTGTAATTTCTTTGTAAAATTAGCTGCTTTGCTGCCAGCACCACACTCTTCATGTCACTTCGGAGTGCAGGTCCCAGGTCCTGTGGCTGTAAGAAACCCAAATCATCACCCCTCCACCGCCGTGCTTGACAGCTGGTATTAGATGTTTGTTCAGATGCAACTTTGCAAACATAAGCTTTGCTGCCATGTACTTTTTAGAGTGAAGAGGCTTTCTTCTGGCGGCACTTAAAAAAAGGGCTACTTGTTTAGTCTTTTTGTAATTGTAACATCATGAACTTTAACATTTAACATGCTAACCGAGGCACTTAACTCTTGTGAGGGTTGTGGCATTATGATGACACACACCTTAATGCTCCAGACCAGCAAACTGCCAAAACCTCTGCTTTAATGATGGTGCTCACACTTGCTGATGATCAGTCAGTACAGTGAATTTGATTAGTAGCACTTGGCTGCTACTTATCCTTTTAATTTCTCTGTAAGCGCTAAGGGTGCACTGTTCACTCGCAGTGTAATATGCTATGTTTTATAGTTTGTCTAAAGTTACATTACCTAAATTTAAGACAATCTTATTTTAATTACTATGACTGCCATTTACAAACCTTTGCAGTCTTTATCATGACTTTACACTGGCATTAATAATACATGCAGTAGCAGCTTCCTGCACCAGTTTAATAAATAATGACACTTTTAGTGTACCAAATTATTGATTTGGTACTGAAAAGAAATACAGTTTTCCCACCAGCTCCAGCCCCACACTGTAGCTTGCATTCAAGGCTAGTGTATCAATAAAAGTTTAAGTGACTTATTATTTCCCAATAATAATATCTCCAGCACACCACTTTAGCAAGCACATGACAGCGTCACCTGCTTTATCGTTGTAGATAAAGGCAAAAGAAAGTCAAGCTTGTGTGTTATGATGTTGCCATCTGGTGGTAACTGCTCTCCATCATTTTCTGTTCAGACCAGTCAGTGCAGGTTTTCAGTGGCAGCCATGTTAGCTTTAGTTATTATTAACGCAGATTATTGTGGACATTAGCAATGAAGAAAACAAAGAAACATTATACACAAATATAAATAAATTGTAATAATTTAGCTCAAACAGGCAATTTATTACTTAATTGAGAATGTTACACAAAATACCCCAGGCTAGGCCTATTTCAAATTGTATTGTCATTTTAGGTGGAAGGACGGGAATAAATATTATGCCAATTTTCTATTAATTTTATAGTATGTGTCGTTTCAAATTAATTATGTCTTATACTTATGTCAATATTTAAGCCAAAACCGATAAAAATCGCGTCAAAAAAAAAAAGGAGCACACTTAAATAGCATCCAAACTGCGTTTATTTTCTTTTTACTACAGTTCCCAGGATGCAGTGGCAGCCTACGTCCTCACGCTGCTGTCGCGCGGCTGCTGCGGCTGCTTTCGCAGATTTGTAAACACAGCAGTTACGCTCAGTTGATCTGTAACGGGCGGTTAAGCCCATCCAGATGGTTGTGGCAGCTGCTGAAAAGCGCTGCCGCTCTTGAACGTAGCCTCGGTTTATATTTGGCTTAAAGGAGACGCAACAAAGCGCACAAAATGGTTGTGCTCAAGGCCCGGGCGAATAAGTAGGTTTACTATAGCTTTAAGAAGAAGAAAATAGTGTCTGCTTCTTTAAAATTATATTGGTTTATTGCTGAATAGATAATTAAGAAAACTTTGTAGTTTCTAATCAATATATATATGTATTTAATTTGCGACGAAACCAACTGAAAATGCACTACTGTTGGATAAAGGCCGCCTGCAATCAAAACGGCTTTAAAGCAGATGTGGTCCGTTTTTCCTCAGTTTGCAAGTAAACCTGCCTGACTTTAAGTGGAATCTGAGGTGGTCCTAAGTGTCCTCACGGTGATGGAACCAGCCGGTGACCGAACCGGGAATGTAAATAAAGGTGAAGATCCGACGGAGGACAAGGCCGCAGAAGAGACCCCGGGCACCAGTACAGCTGGTACGCCACGGAGGGCGCTGAGGGACCGGGGAGCGGGCCGCCCTAGGTCTGGCGTCACCGCTTCTGTAGCGGACGTTAACGGCGGTACGTCGAGCCCGCAGACTTCGGGACGGGTTTTAAGAGATAGGTCAACGAGGGCAGTACCAGCCTGGCTGAAAGACACCAAAAGCAGCGACGACGACGAGGACGAACCTAGCTCGGACGCCGGTGCGACCAAGCGGAGGAAAGTTTCCAACTCCAGGCGGAAGAAAAATTCAGATACTGCAGGTTCGGCTGAGGGATACAGCCTTCAAGGCACAGAGTACGTTTTTGTTTTTTCTTTGTTTGTTTCTTTAACGAGTATCCCTATTTCAACTTGGCCACCACATTTGATTATAAGGAGCCCGCCTTACTTGCACATTGTGTCGGTGAAGTCGGTTCCTGTCAAAAGCACGCCTTCATCGTGGCTCGTCCCCTTTCTGCTGTCTGTATGGGAAGGGTGGAGTAAAACTTACCTGATTTTAAAGGGGGCTATATTTTACAAAGTGCTACAACACAGAAATGCATTATCTTGTTAAACATGTTGATGTTGTGGTGCTGTGCAGGAAAATGCGTCAAGTCAATGTTTTTCCTTCTTTCTGCAGACAAGAGGACGCCAAGAAACCTGCCACAGATGCCCAAGGTAATCAACTGCATAAAAGCCGCTTTATATCCTCCTTGTTCACTTTACATTTAAGTATAAGCACATGCTATTTACCTGTAGTTATGTCTTTGATTCAGATAGCGCTGATGTGTTCACTAATGTCAGGCCCGTGTCACACTTTATGACACTTTTCTACACTCTCACTGCATGCTACTGCTCTCTCTCACTCCAGCCCTTCCCTCCAGACGCCCCTCAGCCCAGACTCATGCCACGACCCCATCTGGCAGGGCTGTCCACAGCTCTGCCAAGCCCATGTGTAAGACTGAACCTGGAATGGAGAATCCAGCTGGTGAGCAACCTGTTGACAGTGAGCTGCTCTGCTTTAGCGTGGGGGCCTTTTTAACTCGGAGACCAAATCATGCAGACACACAAGAACCAAAAACATCTGGGCAATCGCTGTTTGTTTTGTATAGAACTTGCAAAAACATCTGGGAACATGTATCTCTGGTTATTGATTCCTTGTGGGGGGAAACATCTGGATTCTGTCGTTTCTGGCTCATTATAATGCTTCCAAATAATTGATCTAGAATGCAATTTTTTTTTTTTTTTTTTTTTTTGCAGTTAAATTACTGTTTTATAAATGTTGTTTGTATGACGTTGCTAGTGGCTGAAAGCGCTTTTGGTGTCTCTCTCTGTCATGCAGCTGTGGAAGGAGCTGTAGATGATAAAGACAAGTATGAAATGTAAGTATACTTTTGGTGACCCACGATGTGATTCTTGCAGGCTTTAATGGCTTAATTTTGGCCACTTCCTCTTAATACTGCCTTCTTGCTCCCTGGAAGTCCTGTTCTGACCACTTAATTGTGGGCTTAAAACTTGAGCAGAGAGTAAACTGTGAAATTCAGTGACAAGCTGAACTGTCTTTCATATCAAGGAAAATCACTAATGATAAAAGCGGAGTGTCTGGCTCCAAACCAAATGACAGTCTTCAGAGGAAGAGCCTGCAGTGAAGGGGCAACCTTTGAACATTTGGGAGGCTGTGCACTTTGAAGTGACCACCTGGGGTCATATTGTCAAATTATAGTTGCACTGTAACTCCTTGTCCTGTCAGAGAGAGAATAAAGAAGCCAAACTGTGACCACACCACATCTTGCTCCCTGTTACTTTGTCCTCTTCCTCCAGAATTAAACTGAGGTTGAATGGGTCCAGCTCTCAGTGCAGGTGTGCAAGTCATCAGAAAGGGACTTCCACGGAGAACAGGTTGAAAGGGCGAATTAGCTTTCCATGGGTCATGAATTACTGTGTAGAATAGCGTTTGTATTTGAGTTTTTAAAAAGTCACATTTATTGCTCGTATCTCGTTGTGCACATGATCTCAGGTTCTTTATGTAGGAAAATATGTTTTTCTAATGATTATGTTGTTTTGCTACTGGTACATTTGCAGTCTGAGGCTAAGTATAAAAGCAGCAACAGAAGAAATCAGCCTGACACGCCGTATTTACTCAGCTTGACTCTGGGTTTGTTCCCTCAGTTTAAAATGTATATAAAAAAAAAAAAGAGTCAAATGTGTAACTAAGGAGAGTTTGGTCTGTGTTTTTAATTACAGTGAAAAGAAAGAGGAGGAAAACACCGGCGCTGCTGAACCAGGCTTGGATGATGAAGATCCTTCTTTTCAGGATGACCCAGACAATCTCAACTACCAGCCACAGAGTCAGAGGTGCGCTTATGTCAAATGCATCATTTGACCCAGTGCAGAACGTTTTTAGAAAAAAAAAAACAGTTTGCAATTTATTGTTTCGCTTTCAGCAGTGTAGAAGAAGAAGAGGTCCTTAGCAGCGAGGAAGATGTTCCCTTTAGAGACGACTTAAATGATCAAAGCTACGACCCGAAGGTTGAAAGGTTTGTGGTTTTGTATGAGAGGGATTGGGTTGTTCATATGTAATTACTGTTTTTTGATTGGAATTTTTTCTCCTGTTTTATTTTTTAGGGATGCTCCTAAACCAAAGCGCAGAGTTCCTCCTAGACCCAAGGAGAAGAAAGAAAAGGAGAAACCACTGAAGAAAGAGAAGGAGGTTGCTGAGATAAAAGTGGAAGGTTCAGACAATGTAGAGAGCATGCAGGAGGAAGTAAAGCTTGAAGAGGAAGTAGTGGAAGATCCGGATGGACCCAGGAAGTAAGTGCAGTACCAGACTGTGAGTGCCATGAGCTGAAACCAGACAGAACTGCAAACGCATCTACACATCCTCCATTCCTAATCAGCTTTTGTTAACCAATCACTGAAGTCCAATTTATCCAATTAAACCCAACACTGTTTTAAGTTAATGCTAATGTGTAGCCATGGCAACATACTGGTTTTGCCAGACATGCTCATCTGTTTGTCATTGGAGGAGTTTTGGATTTTGGGTGCAAAAAACAAAGGAGCGCTCGCCTCATAGAATATCGCCATCATGGAGCACCGCTTGACATTAGCAGTAGTCGCTATTTTTTTATTTTTTTTTAAGTCCTCCTGCAGTGTTCATTGATCTGATGCTAGATGAATCTGTAAACTCATTCAAGTGGATGGATTCAAAGGTCTGGACTAAGGCAAGCTGCAGCATTTAGTATCCCAGAAAAAGGATTAGGTACATAGTGTAGAAATATGGTATGCCAACAATACCAGTGACAATATTGGAGAGAAACCCCCAACAATCAGATCAGGCAAATTCCTATGAGCAAGCACTTGGCAACACTGGGAAGAAAAAACTCCCTTTTAACAGAAGGAAACTTCCAGCAGAACCAGGCTCAGGCAGAGGCAGCCATCTGCTGCTACTGAGGAGGGGGAGTATAGAGAGACAGGATCAAAACAAACTATGGCAGAGAGTAGGCAAAAAGTAATGACTTAGCACACAGGGAGAGCATCTGTTTACATTCTGAAAGAAGGGTAAACATGCTTCTCAAGCCCTTTTGACCCACAGTGCTTGGCGCAGTGCACAAGAAAGCATAGTCAAATGCTTTCAGTACTGATGCTACCATTTAAAAATTTCAGACTTTGTTTTTTTGTTTGCTTTGTTGCACTACAGCCTGAGTGATGACAAGGGTCAAAATACAAAGTGCAGTGATTTTCAAGTAGTGTGGTCCATTTGTATGCATACTGCATCAGCAAACAATACATGCTTTGTAAGTGCAGCTGCATTGTGTACTCAATATAGAACGAAAACATATGTGATTGGAAATGTCATCAATAAGACACGGAGTCATTCAGTCTGCCTGTTTTAAAATACTAACCAGCTGCTCCTCCTTCTAAATTTAACATGTGCTTATTTAAACGTACCTCACTTCACAATGGCTTTGTGTTCACATATAGCAGAGCATGGCTTTGATTTCCCGGTATACACAATTATGTCATTTCTTACATTTTTTTTTGTCTTGGCTGTGTTAGGAGAGGTCGGCGGAAAAAAGACGACAAAACCCCACGGCTGCCAAAGAGAAGGTGAAGTTGATGTCTGTGTTGGTGCTTCGTTATCTGAAATCAGTCATGAACTTTGTATAGACATAGATGGTTAAGTATAAGATAGTAACTGGCTTCGCTCACACAGGAAGAAGCCCCCAGTTCAGTATGTGCGCTGCGAAATGGAAGGATGTGGGACAGTGCTGGCTCATCCTCGCTACTTACAGGTTTGCCGCACACACACGCACACACACAAACACAAAGCAGCAGTAACTAATCTGTTCTTTGCTTTAAACTCCAGCACCATATAAAGTACCAGCACTTACTCAAGAAGAAGTATGTTTGTCCTCATCCTTCTTGTGGGAGGCTTTTCCGCCTACAGAAGCAGCTGCTGCGTCATGCAAAGCACCACACAGGTACGCATGTACATTTGTTTTCAGAGGTTTACATCCACTTATCATGGGCACGGGTGTCATTATAATTTTGGGCTTTTGATGATTTCTTTGAACTTTTTTCTATTTTTTTCCAGGGTGGAGTGATTGTACAGCATACAACTTTAATGACTTTAAAAAAACAAAAACTGACTGCGAAAGTTTGACTTTATTTTGGATTTTCTTTGATCCACACAGGTTAAAAAAACAGGCTCAAATATAAGCATACACTGTGAGGGACCAAGCAGCCAAAGCAAAGAGGACACAGGCAAAAAAAATCTTCAAAAAGGGTTTTCTTTATTTTAACCCTCAAAAAGTCCAAAATTAACAAAATTCAAAACCATACTTAGCAGGCCCATAAAACAGGTCAACTAAATATAACTCTACAAAAAGTAATTTCCAGAAACTTAAACAAAACAAAGTGAGACACAACTTGACTCACAAACTGACCTAATTACAAAGACACATGAGGGTAGCTTTTATAATGATTTGGCCAAACCATTTGAACACAATAGGGGGGGGAAACAAAAACACACACTAATATTAACTAAGCACAGAATAACCTAACTAAACCTAAAACACCCCTGCTCCTGGTAAGCCCATGGTTGGTCCTGCTGAGCAGGCATTTTGTCCCCAGAGTCCTCAGCCACGCCTTTTGCCCAGACAGGAAACAGCCACCGCCCAAACCCAGGTAACTCAAAGAAAGAGAAACATAATTAATATAACAAAACATTTTAGAAAAACCACACAATGTTACTATGTGCGCGCCTCATAATACCAGTGTTAGGTTTAACCAAATGATTAATGAATTATATTAATGAAGAAAACTGCAAAGAAAACTAATCGAGTGAAAAATGGACTAATGTACCCCTGTGTGGCTGATGCCATCACAACACTCAAATCTTTTAATAAGTGTTGCTGAAGGTTCTACAGTGTATTTCAACTTGACAAGTCCAAGGCCTATTATCGTTTCATTGGTTATTCTAATTGAGTACAACAGATATACTTTTTATGCTGGCAAGAGGGTGCCGCTGACCAAGAAAAGAAGCAGCCCCTGCTCCAAATTTGACACCTTGAAATGTGGCTGAAATTTGCAGCTGCCTACATGGGCAAGCCAAATGGCTTCAGGAGAAATGTTTTATAGTTAGACATTTGGAGGAGTGAAGTTGAGGCTTTGAAACCTGAGAATACTGTACCAACTGTCAAGCATGGTGGTGGTAGCAGCATGCTCTGTGGCTGTTTTGCTGTCAGTGGTACTGGTACGTTGCACAAAATGGATGTAATAATGAAGGAGGACTACTGCCACATTCTTCCACTTTAAGTCATCAGCTAAACAGATGAAACTTGGACACAGTTGGGTGTTCCAACAGGACAATGATGTGAAACCCACATCAAAACTGGTTTTGGGATCGATAAAGCAGGCTAACATTAAGCTTCTGGAATGGTCTTCTCTAAGCCCCAACTTTAACCCAAATATTTGTGGACTAAACTGGGTCTGTACCAGGAAACCAGCTATTTAAATGACCTCTGCTAATTCTTCTAAGAAATATATCAAATAACCAGCTATTAGGCTTGTTGGTGGCTACCAAATGTGTTTAACTTGTTAAGGGACATTTAACAAAATGTTAGTCAGGGTGTATGTATATATTTGACCCTGTGTGAATTTGAGAAAATCCAAAATAAATTCAAACTTGTGCACCCAAGTCTTGTTTTTTTAAAGTAATTAAAGATGTGTGCTGTACAATCATTCCACCCTGGAAAAAGAACAGTTCAAGGAAAAATCATTAAAAAGCTCAAATTACCAGAATATTCATGTCCATGATGAGTGCATGTAAACGTCTGCTCATGATGGTATAAAACAATGCATTAGTTTCTGTGCTTATTTTTAGTTCTAATCAATGAAATTACATGGATAATCCATCTGTAATTGAGTCTTTTTTTGGGAACTAGACCAGAGGGACTACATCTGTGAGTTTTGTGCTCGCGCCTTCAAGAGTTCCCACAATCTGGCCGTGCACCGCATGATACACACTGGAGAAAAGCCCCTACAGTCAGTACTTCTCTGTTCACACGTTTTGTTTTCTCAGTTTATTTTCAGCTCAGTGGTTCATTAAATTTCTTGCTTCCTGGTGTGAATAGGTGTGAGATCTGTGGCTTCACTTGTCGCCAGAAGGCATCTCTCAACTGGCACATGAAGAAGCACGATGCTGATGCTACCTATCAGTTCTCCTGCTCTATTTGTGGAAAGAAGTTTGAGAAGAAGGACTGCGTGGTGGCACACAAGGCCAAGAGCCACCCGGAGGTGCTAATTGCTGAGGCGCTGGCAGCAAATGCCGGCGCTCTCATCACAACCCCTGCCTCTCTCTTGGAGCTCCCGGGAAATCCTGCGCAAGCAGAGGTCACTGGCTTGGATGCGAACCAAGTTGGGCAAGATGGCCAGGTGGACCAGCTGGGCCAGGATGGGCAGCATGTGCCTCAGGTCTCCCAGATGGGTCATGTGACCCAGCAGGTGAGTCACCAGGTGGTTTTGCTGGGACAAGATCAGAGCCTCCACACCATGCAGGTGCCTGTGACAATTGCTCTGTCCCCTATCGACCCCCCATCACCGGCCGAGAACCAGCAGCAGACCCAGCTCCAGCTTCAGATGCCCGTCCAGTTTGTGCAGACTGCCCAGCAGCCCCAGCAGCCCCAAATCCAACAGCTGACCCTCCATTCCAACTCAGTGGTGACCCAGCATCAACCGCAGCTCCAGCCTCTTCAGTCATACACTTCCCAGCAGCAGAGCCAGGGCCAGACACAAATCCTGCAGATGACCTTCCAGCCTGTCAGCCAGTCCCAGACCCACATCCAGCAGATCCCCATTCTAGCAGCCTCTCAGCAGCTCCAGCCTCTGCAGACAGCATCCCCGAGCCCTCCTCTAATGTCCACTTCGCAAACCCAGAGCCAGGTTCCCGTCTCCACCAGCGGGGACAGCTTTATGTTGGACAATCCAGTGCTCTCTTCCTCCTCTCCCTCAGCCACCTCTCTTCAGCAGACAGAAGTGGTGGGGGAGGATGGTGTAATCTGGGAGCAGGCCGGGCAGGGGGAGGTCCTAGCTGATGGCACTGGGAGACACATGCAGCAGACCCTCATGTAAAACAAAAAGGATGCCAACAGAACGTAATCTAGAGGCAGTTTATGTTACCAGTGACCTGACATACTGTTTCACCACGTTTGAGGTAAATGTAGGCTCACTGGTATATTATGTAATGCTCACTCATCGTCACATTTGGTAGATTTTTAGACTTCGTATCAGGGAAAGATATGCGTTTGTATGTGTATGTTGTTGCCTTTGTACCTAACAGTCCTGTAACTAGCCACTTATGAGTGTGTGTGTGTGTGTGTGTGTGTGTGTGTATATATTGATGAGGTCTTGTTGCACAGCTGTTGCTATTATGCAATAACATAGCATACCTCTTAGTAATATACAGCACATCTAATGTGTAATGTGCAGCATCAAAGTTCCTACTGGAATAAATCGGTTTAATTTATATCATGAAACACATGAGAAAGTTATAAACTCCCTCAGTGTGTGTGTGTGTGTGTGTGTGTGTGTGTGTGTGTGTGTGTGTGTGTGTGTGTGTGTGTGTGGAAACACTCATTTATTGTCCAGCTTTCCTGTGACACTTTTTATTTAACAAGGTTAGAAATCAGCTAAATCTACAAAAAAAGACATTTCAAAACTTGGAAAAGACACCAAAATTTACAGATTGTGCATATTCCAGATTTTGTCTCTTTTTTTAATGACATTAGTGCAGCTTTGAAGGAAATGATAACCCCTATAGTTTAACTCTACAAGACTTTTAGGAGCTGAAATGTACCCTTGAACACTGCGACTCAAATGTAAGCCTATCAAATAACAGCAAGCACTGATTTGTCAATAAGATTTGTTTAATGTAATTTGATAAGCAAAGCTATGTAGAAACTTTATGTGTCAGCGGCATCTCTCTGATCTCTCACATTAGATTTGTGTTAGAGCAAACAGTCCACTTAAAAGTTGTAAATAAACATCTTAACATTTATCCAAAGTGTTTTTTATTGAATGTGCTCTGAAAGCCCTCCAGTTTCCTCTTTTCAACAGGAGCAGCAGTCCAGTTGTTAGAGCCATTAGCAGTGTGGTTGGTGGTTCAAACCCCAACTCTTTGCATCAGAGTGTTTAAATTTTATTAGGCAGGCTCCTACTCTGTATGTGGGATATAAGTAGTATTGAATCAAAGTGTCTGGAAGACATAATGTAACTAGAAGTGAGTCAGGACATATTGGCTCGCTCTCTGTTCCTTTGCATCGTATATTGCTTCATAGCTCTTTTAGGAGGAATCAAGCTGTCACTCAGTCCGACCCTCTTCTTCTTCACATGCTGCCCTTCTGGCTCTTCCTCCTTTGTTTCCCTCTGGGACCTTCCGCCAGATGAACCGCCTCCAGTTTCTGGTGTCTCTTCACTCTCAGGTGGATGACAGTCAGTGGAGATGACTGGCTTCTGGAGGTCACTGTCATGAGCAAATTTACATTTGATCCCAAACCTGCACCTTCCATCTTTCCTGTAGGACATGCATATCCTTTTACCTCCTATCTGGGAGGGTTTGGCCTGCATGGTGAGGGGGACGTGCTTCTGCAGGGCGCTGAGCTTCTGGTCTGCTTGAGCCTTAAATGGGTTGGCAAACACGCTGCTGTCAGATGACGCATTTAGCGCTGGAGAGGGCAGTTTTTTAGAGGTGATGGAGTCCAGTGAAGGAGTAGGCAGTTTGGAAGGGCGGGCTGCCGACGTAGGTGGTGGTGAGGGCTCTGGATCCTCGTCCTCTGCCTCCGATTCACTGGAAGCGGAACCAGACTCCAGCAAAAAGTTGCGGGTCTTTTTAAAAGGCGCTTCCTCTTCACAAGTTTTCCCACAGCTTCAAAACGACACAATAACAGAACGAAGAGATGTTATTATTATTCCAGGCTAGCCGAGTGGTGTTTGCGATACATTTTTATTTTTACTCACCCAGCTTTGCCACTGTTTACATCCTCTGCAGCGCCATCGCTGTCGGAGTCGGAGGACACTCCGTATCCAACCAGAGAGTTCATACCTGTAACCGGAGCTAGAGCTCTGCCTCCCGATTAAAAAGCGATAACGGTGTACCTGTGAATATAAGAGGCAAGAGAGTTGTCCATTTTCCTTCTTTAATAAACAAAACAAGGGAAATTGCTGTAAGGTTAGCTGCTGTCATTAGCCGTCGCTCAGCGTTCCCGTTTAGACTGCACTGCCACCTGCAGGACAGGAGTGGTACTGCAACTGTGACGCCACTAACCCACAAATGACAGTTGACCAACACAGATAAGCTGCTTCTTTTTCTTCTTCCAGCTGCTCTCTTTGGGGGTCGTCACAGCGGATCATCTGCTTTCATGTCACTCTGTTTCTGGCATGCTCCTCTATTACACCAGCCCTTTGTGGATTATCTTCTTTTCCTTTGCCTGCTAGGTCCATCTTCAGCACCATTTGTCCAATGTACTATCCCTCCTCTGCACATGTCCAAACAACTTCAGACTTTGCTCTATAACTTTATCTTCTAACTGCTGTCTCTCTTCACCTCTGCCTCCTGTCTTTTTGTCAGTGCCTCCGTCTCGAAATCATACATCATAGCAAGTATCACTACCATCTTGTAAACCTTCCCTTGCACTGTCACAAATCACCTAAAATCATTCTAAAATGTATCCTTTTTTTAATCACGTTAGAGTGGTTATCTTATTTTGTAATTCTCTCTTAGTTCCGTTTTTAAAGTGTATATACGCTTTTTATTGTTTATCATTCAGTGTTCATTGTTGACTACTTGCATTAAATGTGCTGTATAAATAATTTGGTTATCATTTTCTTTTTAGTAGTTAAAAATCCACTTGACTGTCCATTTTCATTTCATTTTCTTGTGGAGAATAATAACTGTAGTTACATTCCTCGCAAAACAAGGCACCAGTTTGAGAAAATGTCAATGTTAGGCCTATGCACACTTTGTTAGGTACACTTGTTTAACTAGGTTTCAACACCACTATCTAATCAGCCAATCACAAGGTAGCAACCCAGTCCATTTAGGCATTTTAGCACGGTCAAGAAAACCTGCTGAAGAGCATTAGAATGGAGGGGGAAAAAGGTGATTTAAACTTTTAACGTGGTATGATTTTCGGTGTCAATCCGGCATTAGTAAGGCATACCTGATAAAGTGTCCATTCTATATAGAAAGTTAGATCCCAGGGCAGATCACATTTAAATCTTTAGCTGTGACCTGCCCTTTCTGTGGAAGTTCTCCTGAAAACTATTCCACTTATTTTTGCTCTTAGAATTTAATATTTAGGTTGTGGAAAAAATATTTTCTCTGATTTGTTTTTCCTTTAAAAATATGATTTGCTTTCTATGACTGCGCTAACAAAGACGACGCTATATTTCTTGCGTAATTAGGTAATCCTCCTGTTAGACACAAGTGATTACATCATTAAAGTTCCACCTGATGATGTGACGAGCCGGAAGTGGCCTAATTTGGAGTGAGCTCCTGTCCTCGAGCGCTGTGGTTAGGAGGTCAGTCTCCATAGCGATGATGGCAACTTCTAGTTTCAGCTGTTGATTTTTTTTTTTTTTTTTTTGGTCTCTTATTTGTTATCATTGGGGAACACACACACACACACACACTACTTAAATTTAGACTATCTCGGCTCGGTCACTACCAGTAAATCGGATAAGCTGCTCATGAATAAGTTGATGAGCTCCTCCTCACTCCTCTCCTCCGCCCCCGCTTGTCCAGTTAAATTCCTCCAGTCAGGCATCAAGTTCCCCGGGGAAAGGGCGGAGATTTGGCCTTAAACTCTGTAATACAAGTACCGAACTGTAAGCAGAGGAGGTCGGACAAACCGAAGTGGTTTTACGGAAACCTCAGACAAGACTGACTCTGTGGCTCTAATTAACGCAGCGCTGAGTGGGAGCTGATGGGCAGGCTGAAACGAGCCGGGAATCCGATGATATCGGGATGAAGCAGGCGTAACCGGGAGTATATTAGGGGCTGGTCTGCTCTGCTGCTACCACAAGTGAGCGCGTCTTCAAGTTGAGGTTCAATGGCAGGGAGGTCGACCAGAGGCATAAACGGCTCGAATGGGAGCAGAACCGCGCCGGCAAGGGCCGCTGCTCTAGCCGATCTGCTGCACTATGAGTGCTCCACCTTACTGGAACTCTTTGTGAGTATAAGAACTTATCCCCCCCCCCCCCCCCCCCCCCCCCCCCCACACACACACACACACACACTGGCTGCAGCCTGCCAGCAGGTCACAGTTTGCTTTTAGAGTGAGCGAGAGAGAGAAAGTCTGAGGAAGAGTGTGTGCGTGACAGAGAGAAATGGGCCAAGGTTAAAAGGAAAATTAATAGATATTCTGTCTGTGTGTGTGTGTGTGTGTGTGTGTGTGTGTGTGTGTGTGTGTGTGTGTGTGTGTGTGTTTCCAAGGAGCTACACTGTCAAAGTGTGTGTATGTATGTATGTAAGAGAGAGTACAAAAGGATGATGAAAGGGATGTGTGCAAGTGCAAGATAAGAAGGGAGAGAGAGAGAGAGAGAGAGTGTGTGTGTGTGTGTGTGTGTGTGTGTGTGTGTGTGTGTTTGAAATAGAAGGAAATTATGTCTAGGACAGCAGGGGGTAGGAATGCAGAGCAGAGAGGGGGTGAAGTGTTTGGAATGACATAGGTGGGTGTTTTTGGCACACAGTCATCAATGCTTGGGCACAAAGCCTTCATCTCTTTTCCACCAGCTTGCCTCACTTTGCCAAAAGGTGTGAGAGCGACTGTTTATTACAACTTCTTGGTTTCCTGCCAGTTTGCCTTATCCATCCTTCCTTTCATGTGGCCTTGCTAGGAGCAAGGGAGTGGCCGGGCACACTGCTTCACTTCCATCCATGTGACTCCCTTTATCACCAATATCCAAATTTACCCCCTTTTCTCCTTTTTTCTCCCCCCCCTCACGGTTTGCAGGTTACCTTCCAGTGAACATGTTATGTACGAGTTGGACTTGTCTTAGCTTGTCACACAGAAATTTGTGTGTATTCATCTGCATTTTTGTTTTATACCACACCTGGAAAGCACTGACACTGAAACAGATCTTCTTCCAAATCTTTGGCACGCAAGTGTCAGTGAATCAAATGCACACTATTGAAGATTATTTTTTATCGTGTTATTGTCTCCAGGCACGCTGCCCCACTCTTTTGCATACTGGGTGGGAAAACCCAGGTTTGCAACATCAATTTCCTCTTGAAAACCACTTAAGCCATTTCCAGAGCTTATCAGAACTCCTAATACTCCATAAGTGCACTGTTTCTGGCTTTGAAAACAATTCTTGGTGTATCCATAACTGCCTGACTCACGCCAGGAGTAAATATAAATTTCCTTTGCTGACTTTCGAAGCACACAGGCCACATTCAGGCCGCTGTGTCAGGCTAGTTCTGACTTGCAGGGTTACACATTAATGCCTCAGCAGAATGGCAGAAAGATTTTTCCAATTTTCTTTTCAAGGAGCCAAACCTTCTTGTAATTTTTTTATTTTTTTTTATTTTAAAGGCAGTCTTAAGCAGATAACTTGCATTGCATGTCTAGGCATTTTGTTACTACTAGCCTGTCACAAAAGGTGATTCCCAAAGAGCTATTGGCTGAACACTCGGTACATTTTTGCACAGCGTGCAGTGTATCCTCACAATTTGACTGGACAAGTGGGGGAGAAAAGAAGAGGTATCAGGCCTAAAAGACTGTCTACAGTAGATGAACAGTAACTGAAAGTCATGTCCTTATGAAATACAAAACAGCTCAGCAAAGACCTGGCGCAGGACCTGAGAGATGCACCTAGCTCTTCAGCTGATCCACGTGCCATTTGTCAAAGCCTCCTCTGAAATGTTCTCAATGGAAAATTATGCAAGAACTTGACTTAAAATTAGTGACAACAGGTCTCATGAAGTGATGAATCTGAATTTGAAATTTTTGGTAAAACTGTCAGTATTGTATTAAAGGTAATTGGGGAAAGGGGCACAACTCGGCCATTTGTGTGTTTTACAGATGGCCAAGTGTCTACAGCCATCTGCAAATCATGGTAGAGGCTCTGTTATGGTTCGGGGCCGCATATCAACCAGTGGTGTCGGAGATGTTGTCAAAGTCAATAGAATTATGAATGAAGAAAAGTAACAGGAACCACAAAGAAGCCTGCAGTCTGAGAGTGAAGTGCTTTAATGGGGTGATACCATGTCAGTGAGATAATATGGGGCCTGATTATTCAAGACCTTGCCATTGCTTCTATGGTGCGTCTGTTATTTGAACCTTTTACTTGTTTACTTAGTCCAGTTCCAGTAAAGACTTACTAAGTGAAAATTCCACTATAATGTGACAGCCTTTAGTAAATGATCCCAAGCAAATTCCTTTTGCATTAGGAGGAAGTCCCTGTTGCCTCATTGTCAGTGGTCCTCTGTAAAGGCCAAATTGCAGTTGAAAGTAATGTAATGACTTGCTGAAAACAGACCTCCACTTATACTATCCAGTTTCCCCTTCTTCTATTTCTATCTCTCTCTCTCTGATTGATATTCTTTCAAAAAAAACCTCACTTTTGTTACAAAGTCTGACACGTTTGTCTTGCGTTTCTCTTTTTCTTCCCCAAGAGAAAGAAGGAGAACTTCACCGAGGATGTGACTGACCGTCGTCTGGTGTCTGTCCCTCCTCCTTCTTCCCAGCTGGATACCAGAGACAAACTCTGGCGCATCCACTCGGCGTTGCTACAATGCCAAAAGTTGCTAGAGAAAGCTGTTGCCAAAGAGGAGGAGGAGCTGGGTGGTGGGAAGAAGGGCAAGTATGAGAACAAGAGGAAGCTGGTGAAAGAAAGGTTGCCGCTGCTCATACTTAGCACTGGAGAACTCCTCAAAGCTGCTGAAGGCACGACTTCCCTGACTCCTAGTGTGGAGGGCTTGGAGGTAGGTCCTGAGGTGGTAAAGGTGAAAGTGTTGGACTGAAACTAAAGCATGGTTTACGGTTGTCTCCTCTTGTCATTGGCAGGTAAATGTCCCAACCGGTCTGCTTGACCTGAAGCTTTGGGTGTACCGGGTCTACAAAGAGGTCAACTACTGGAGCAAGACGGCTGCCAACACCTTGAAAGAACTGCCCTCGGTCATCGTCAAGGAAGGAGCAAGGACCACGCAGGCCAGGAACAGGAGAAGCACTCGGAGATGAGATGGAGATGTGGGAAGGGTCGATGAGGAAGGAAAAAGATTAGGGAGATAAATGGCGGAGATTGGTGAAGGTATTGAGAAGGTAGTTGCAGAGCAAGGGGTCCAGTCAACGTCAGGAACAAAGTAAAAGACGGGGAACAGAAATAGAAACAGCCAGCTGCAAGAGACCGATTACTACTGACAGGGAGATGAGAAAACTGGGTTACTGTTCATTCATATATGTATATGAATGAGAGAGAGGAAAACACCATGCTGTGACATTTATGGCAGAGTGTAGCACATCTCTATTCTTTCTTTCTTTCTTTCTTTCTTTCTTTCTTTCTTTCTTGCTTACATGTCTCCTTTGATACAACTGAAACGATTTCCTTTGGATGCCCTGCAGCACACGAAACATGTGATCAGCAATGGGCACATTTAATTTATATTAGCTGTAAACACTGGGGCTATCATAACATGCAGATCATTTCTTGGAGATGTTGAGTGCATGAAAGAAAAAATATGTTAGCAGCACCCTCTAGTGTTTACATAGTGCAACTGCTTGGAGTCCTCCTTTTCTTTCTTAATTTCCTCTGATGTTAAGTATCTTAATTTAATATTACGTTTGTGTTTTTTTTTTTTTTTTAGCACTTTATTAGCAATGAAATAAATCAGTCTAACGTCATCAATGACTCGGGCTCTAAAGCAGGAGTATAGCATAAATGTTCTATACTCCTAAAAGCCAAAAGTTTGCAAACTCGTGCTATAAAAAGAAACAAGGCCTTAAAACCTTAATACAGATCATTTGAGGTGCAACTTTTATTTGTTTTAATGCAAAAGTAGCTGTTTTACATGATCTACATGCATCAGTTGTACTTTACAACAGGCACATGGCTCTTTATGACTGCGTCTGCAGTCACATACACAGTAACTGGTTAAATTGATCACGTATCAGATAGTATCAGAGTCAGAAGCGATGCCCAAATCCTACCTTACCTGTCTGCCTAACCTGGATGAGGCTGCTAATTAAATTAGCCGAAGACTCAGATTGTCTTTAAAGATGTATGAAGGCTCGGGGTAAGAAACAGAGAAGATAAAGTAAATGGGATCCTTTATAGGGAAGTCTTGCCTAGATAGGCACTTATCCATAATGATGTGGAGGATAAATTAGACAGAAAGGCTGATGGAAGAGTTTTAGCAGGTATTTTACAAAAGCACTCTTTTTATTCTAACGACAAGGGCACCATTTATATTTCAACTTTTTATAAAGGTTTTCTTCGCTTGGCTCTGTGCTTGCTGTGTTTAGCATCTGTGGGCTGGTTAACTGACGGCAGGTGCACTGGGAGTAAACAAGACCGTGTGATGTTCGGGGCACCTCGACTGTTCACGGGCTTTTTTTCCAACTACATTTTTGCACCGGAAGGAGACCTAAATGCATTTGGTCATTTGAAATCTGATTAATTTCGGAGATGAAATGTTGGCCCTGAGAAAATGAGACTTACTCAACCTATTGGCTTCATCTGTTACCCGCACACCACACAGCACAAAATCATTCTGATTATCTGCTTTGGAGTTTCAGCAGTGTTTTTATGTGATTCACTGTTAATGAAATATGGCTGCTGTGTACACTGTATGGGTTGGAGATGTAGTTTATGTTTCCTCTTGCTCATTACTCTGTCATTACTGCTGCTGGAGCTCACAAGGCTGACTTTTCTTTTCATTTATTCTCTTGTCTTCCGTTCTCAGTTCTTTAAATTTTAGAGGTTTGGTTTGAAGTAGACCAAGAGCTATTAGAGGTTAGAAGAGGTATATCAAATTTGGCCAAAAACTAAAGAACGGGATGTAATTTAAAAGTTAGAGTCCAGTTTAAATAACGCAGTCCTTGCGAATAATTCTTTATAATCCAGTATAAGAAACTGAGTAATTGCAAAAGCTGACTGCTGGCTTTTCACAGTGAAAGAAGGCTCTAGTTAAGGTTGGTGGCAATGACTGTGTGCCCTGTGCCTTGATATCTGAAAGGGAAATAGTCAGTTTAGGCAGCACATTTTAGAAAGTATTACACTGACTTCAAGATTCAATGGCTTCATATTTAAAACTTTTATTCTGTCTGTGCCGTTCCTAATAATCTGTCTGATATGGACTGACGTACCACTACATTTAGTCTTTCCTTTGCTAACATTTTCATGGAAAGCACCGTGGTTACATTCCTTGCACACCAATTATTTTGTTTTTGTGTATTCTTAAGATTGACTGATTTTCGGTTTTACACTTTTATCAGTGTTTGATCTTTACAAATACAGTTTGTCACACCACAAGGCGCTGTCTTTCTTCTTTTTTTTTTTAACCTCTGGGGGAGACCAACTGAGCTACAGACAAATGGGTTAAAACACAAAGGGAGGATCGGGTTACCATCACGGCTTCATACACAGCAAACACACTGTAGCTATAGTGCATGCTGTAAAGATTGTAGTAATAAAGAATGTATGATTAATTCCAGAAAGTTGACTCTGTTCAGTTGCATAATGGTCAAAACAAGCACCGCTGTTTGAGTGGGGAGTCAAGGAGGCCGTTTCTATAAAACCATCCTGCAGGGAGCCATTCCCCGACTCTTTGTGAAGGGTTCACATGGACGCTGATCAGTGGTCATGAGAGTCTGTGTATGTGTCATGTAGTGGGACAGCTTTTAATCATTAATGCAGCTGTACTGTTTATGTGGTTGGAAGAAGTCACCTGGATGAGTGATGAAACGTTTTTTCACACTGAAAAACTTCCTGGGATTTCATTAGCTGGATTAATGCGCATGCATTTAAACAATGCATGAGCAACTTCCTTTATCTCTGATGGTCTATGAAATGAATTGATGTACCGTACTCATCACTTTCTTTAATGTTATTGACATTTACATTTCTGGTCAGCCAACAGCAGCTGGGAAACAAGTTAGTTTGAACACACTGTAAACAGAAAGTGACATATTAAAGGATGATAGGGAGGGCTGTAGTTAAGGGATACTTTCTTCATCTTTTATTAATGATTCTTTTATTCCAAAATCCAGTGCTCTATCTTAGAGTGCTGCATATATTCACAGGCCTACTTTTTCAACTATTTAGAACATTTAAAAAAAAAAAATTTCTTGAAAAAAAAAAAAAAAAAAAAGACCAGATTTCCAGATGCTAAGATTTTCCTGGGGATTGAACAGAATCGACTGGATTAGAAGTGAGTACATCGCAGGGTCAGTTTAGGTCGAGGGATAAGTTAAAGAAATAATCCAGGGATGTTTGGACATTGACAAAGGATGTTGAAGATGGAGTTACCAGGTAGGAGAAAACGAGGATGACCTTGAAAAATATTTAGTGAACAAGGAGTCGCAGAGGGTTGGCGTGACGGGAGAGGATGTTGGGGATATGGTGAGATAGAAGCAGATGATCCGCTGTGGCGACCCCTAAAAGGAGCAGGAAGAAGAAGAAGATGAGTATGAATTTGGTGCCACTTCTATCAGGTACTAACAGGAAACTTCACACAGGCGCACCAAAAGTGCATCAGAGATTATAGAGATTATTCTTTGACTCTCAGTTTCTCTTGGATGGTCTGGTCAGAATTTGGAGTAAACAACAACATGAAAGCATGCATCCATCCTGCCTCATATCAATGGTCCAGGCTGGTGGTCTATTATTGCTGACCACGTCTGTCCTTTTATGGACAGCGTGTACTCATCTTCTCATTGCTATTTCTACAGGATAACACACCCTGTCAGAAAGCTCAGATCATCTCGGACTGGTTTCCTGAACATGACAGTGAGTTCACTGTATTCAAAAGGCCCCCACTGTCAGATCAGATCTCAATCAAATAGCAGCTTTGGTGGAACAGAAGGTTCTCGTTATTGATACGCAGCTGAAAAATCTGCAGAAATTGAGTGATGCTATCATGTTAACATGGACCAAAAACTCTGAGGACTCTGAATGTCCAGCATCTTGTTTAATCTATACTGTGACGAGTTAGGGTGGTTCTGAAGGCAAAAAGGGCATCCCGCCTGGTACTAGCAGGGTTTGATGAAATGGATGCTGACTGTACATCATCTAAACAGTAAGTCTCAATAAGCCCGAAGTGAAATCCCAGGGGAGGAACCATCTGACAGATGAGTCAAAGTTTGCCTCACCAGGTTTGTTACCATGATCTCTTTCAGGTTTGCACCAATGTCTTACAAGTTTGCCAAAAGCAGCCTCCAGAAGTCTCTGCCGAGCCTTGTGCCTGAGTATGTCAAACATAACAACCCAGGATTATGTGTAAGAACACTATAATCTGGAGTTTGCCAGTGCTCGGTTAATTAGTGATTCTAAATTGGTCGTGCGTAAGCATGAACAGTTGCTTCTCAGTGTGTTAGCCCTGTATTGGACTGGCAGCCTTTCCAAGATGGTGTCACATGCTGTGGGCTCCAGCAACGCCCTCCCACAACCCTAACTGGATAGGTGGTCAGGAGTGTGGATGGATGGATGTCTTTTTTTCTTTTTACACTGAGTTTACATAGAATGAAATGATGCATAAAATACATTTTCCATACCATTTATTTCAATTTGAGCTACAGTAAACTCACATCATTTACACAATTTTATGTCTAAAAGGGGCTTTAAACAGCTTAATAGAAACCAGACCTCCTCACAGTGGGAGTTTGAATGAAAATTTACAGTACCAGTCGGACAACAGGAACTCTAATTTGACAAACTCAGTACTGTTTAGCTCCCAGTTAGGGCCGCCATGACTGCTTTACAGCAGTTGCATCATTTTGTTTATAGTTTGGTGTAAAAACTACATTTTTTTTTTAAGTTACTGATCGGATTTGTGAGGGTGTGTGTGTGGGCTGCAGTAAATTGATCTTGGCTAAAATTTCAGTTATTTCTTTTATTCGTGCTACTTAACAACAGATTGGTGCACAAATGTTGGTGATGAGCAGTGTGTGTGTGTGTGTGTGTGTGTGTGTGTGTGTGTGTGTGTGTGCAAGAAGACAACGAAGAAAATGTCTGCTATTTTGCATTTTGAATGTGAACATTATTAGCGAGATTTTCGGTGCGTGTGTGTGTCGATGTTTGACTGTGAGAAAAAACAGGACGTGCGTTTGAGCAAAAGGGTGTGTTTTTGTTTATATGTGTTTATGCATATGTGCATGTGTGTGTATGTGTTCATCTGCTCGTTTGTGTGTGTGTGGTTGTTAGGGAAGGAGTGGCAGCCAGGATGCCTGTGGAAGGGGTGTGTGCGTGTGTGTGCGTGCGTGTGCGTGTGTGCATATGCATATGTGTGTGTGTGCAGAAAGCAAGGGAGAAAGTATGTGCCAGTGTTAGAGTATGTGTGTGTGTGTTAGTGTGTGTGCGTGTCTGTGTGTGTTAGAGTGTGTGTTAGAGTGTGTGTGTGTTACAGGGAGAGATAGAATGAGTCTGAGATAGGAAAATGTGTGTGTGTGTGTGTGTGTGTGTGTGTGTCTGTACTTGTGCGCATGTCTGTGTGTACTTGCACATCCGTGTGCATTTGGGTGTATGTGTGTCTGAGAGAGACAGTGTGATGAAAAAAGAGAAGAGGAGAGGGCAGGAGAGAGAGAGAGAGAGCAAGTGTGTGTGTGTGTGTGTGTGTGTGAGAGAGAGAGAGAGCAAGAGACACAGACAGGGAGACAGACAGAGAGACAGAGAGGGAGGGGAGAGACAGAATGTGTGTATGGGTGTGTGCTTGTGAATGTGTGTGCAGTAGTGTGTGTATGCCTGTGTGTGCAGTTGTGTATGTGTGTGTGGCTATGTGTGAGTGAGAGAAGCAGAGCAAGAGAGGGAATGTGTGTGTGTTTATGTGAGAGAGTGAGTGAGTGACTGAGTGAGTGAGTGAGCGAGTGAGTGAGTGTGGATATGTACGTGTGCGTGCATGTGTGTGTGTGTGTGTGTGTGTGTGTGTGTGTGTGTGTGACAGAAAGAATGGGGGAGGGGTGTATAAGGGAGACGTGTACATGTGTGTGTTTGTGTGAAAGGAAAGAGGGAATGTGTGTGTGTGTGTGTGTGAGAGTACGGCTGCGTAGGAGGGAATGTGCGTGCACTTGTGTGTGTTTGTGTGATTGTGTGTGTGCATGCTTGTGTGTGATGTGTGTGTGCATGTGTATGTGTGTGTGTCTGACAGAGACGGAGGGGGAGGGGTGTGTGCGGGGAGAGCTAGGAGCAAGCTCTGCAAATGGTGTTTGTGTGTCTGTGTGTGTCTGCATGTGAGTGTGTGTGTGTGTGTGTGTGTGTGTTACAGCAGCACAATATGTGCCTGTGCTGAATGAAAGGGAAATGAATGCAGTGTGTGTGCTGTGGAAGAGGGTGTGTGTCCTTTATTGGAGCTCTGTGTGTGTGTGTGTGTGTGTGTGTGTGTGTGTGTGTGTGTGTGTGTGTGTGTGTAGTTTATAAGGGCTGTATAACTGTGTGTTGCTGTACATGTGCACAGCTTGCACGTGGTTGTGAATGTTTGTCTTTAGTAAGGATTGTGTAGCTGTGTGTGTCAGCGTGAGTACATATGTGTGTGCTCGCATGTTTGTGTGTACGTGAACACACGCACACTTATTGGAGGTATTGGTGCGGGTGATGAAGTGTTCATGATAGTGTGCACACGCAAACAGAGCAGAATTACAATTAAACCCAACTCATTCAGCAGCTCCCAGATCTCCATACATTTCCTCTCACATCCTTCTTCTTCTTCTTATCTTATCTCAGCTCTGCATCATCTTCTAGCCTCTTGATGACTGTTAAATCCTCCCGTGTGTCTCAGGAATTATACTCTAACTGTGCGGGATCTTCATCACTGTCTGTAAATACTGTGAAGTGGCACTTTTCATTTTTTCTAGAACAAACTTTTATAGTAAGTCTGCTTTAAAAAAATGTTTTCATCAGTGTTCACCGGAGGTGCTCGTGCAGGTTAACAGGTGCAGAGGCGCAGCTGGCTTGTTTGTGTTAACTTCTCATATTTGTTAAATTTGTTTGTGATGTCAGCTTTGGTTCTGTACGGCAATTGTGGATAAGGGATCATGTATTATCAGCTGATTAGCCCACAGTGCCAACTCGTGGAGCACATACAGCCTAATTTCATCTCAACTAAAGCTATTGGCTAATAACATTTTATTTTTTTTGCGAAAAGACGTTTAACTACACACCCAATTCCTGACATGTCCACTCATCCATCCATCCATCCATCCATTCATCTTCTGCTGCTTATCCAAGTGAAAACACCTTAACTAGGAGGTGCATATGACATATCTTGATCAAACTCAGACTACCTTAACTGCCTCCTTTTGATGTGGAGTGGGAGCCCAGCCACCCTTTGGAGGAACCTCATTTCTGTTGCTTGTATCCATGAGCTCATGAGGATAGGTGAGAGTGGGAATGTAGACTGACTGGTAACACTGGATTTTTACTTCTGTGTTAAATCTACACTGTGGGTATGTTGACACTGTGAACCCTCCTGAAACCCTACACCTGAACTTCCCTAGAGATGCAACCGCATGTCGCCGATAAAGGCGGCGAGCACAGTTGCTGAGCTTTTGCAGACATGTGACCATTAAAAACATGACATTAACTCATTTTGGGCCTCAGTCAGTCACACAGGCCTGCAGACTGGTCAGCAACCCTCTTGCAACCACCTGTTGCTAGAAAAAACGTGTGTCCTCCAACTGTTTGGCAAAATGCTCCTTGTGATTGCTTTGGTTGTCAGCATGTTGCAGTTTAAATGAAAGTGATGGTGTTGTCTACAGCCCCTCACCAGCTACTCTCTGAGCTGTAGTGAAACTGTGAAAAGTGTGACACAAGCTGGGAATGGAAACCGTTTGCCTTTAAAGTAAAAGTTGCACTTTTTCAAACACATTAGCTGCAGCACTTGGACATAGTCCTTTCCATTTCCAATTGACGTTGCATTCATTTCAAAGTTTACTACCAGTCGGCTAAAAGTTAGCTAGTACTCGCAGACAAACATAAAAAAGGCAGTTGAAATCTGGTAGCAACCAATGCCAACACTAGGTGGTTTCTAATGCAGCACCTTTCAAACAATTTCCCCCCACCTCCATCAACCACTCCAACCAGCCAGGGAATACATGCTTCCCTAGCAACCGGTGGTTGTATCACATCCAGTATGACCCCAGAAACCATACATTTTAAAATACCTCTTAATTTTCACACACTGTAAAGAAAGTAAATCGAAGAAACGGCGCAGCATGTTTCATTGGGCTTATCTATTCAAGGACATGAAGTATTTTATCCTGTAATTACAAAAAAAAAAAAATATCTGTGAATTCACAGACAGTGTCTCTGTTCTTTACTGTGTAAAAAAGTTAAATTCTATTTTAAATATTGGGGGGAAAAGGAAACTAATACTAACAATAAAAAAAGATTTTGCTCTTACCTTCTTACTTTGTCATATGACAGGTCATGGATTAGGTCTTTGTGAAAAATAAGAGAGTAAAAGTGAGAAAAAAAGAGGTAAAGATCAGAAATTAGTCTTTGAAATTTTCACATTTTCTAAAGACATCAACTGGGCCAGATTGGACCGGTTGATGGGCTGGTTCAGGGCCACGGGCTTTGTGTTTGACACCCTTGGATTAGGCTTCTTGTTAAACAGCTGTAGCTGATGACAGTACCAACTATTTCAGATTAAATCATGCTTTTCAATAAACTATGCAAAGGGAAAATTCATTTTGAAATCATCAATTCCTGTACATTCCTTACATTTTTACTTCCCATATTTAATGCTTTTCCTTCCTTGTCCCTCGTCAGGTTCACATGTTCTCAATCAACTGAATTCGCTAATGTTAGCACCAGGCTAAGCGGTCACATGAAGGTGGTTTTGACCTTGATAAAGCAACCCAGGGTTCATCCACCTAGCTTCGAGCATGTTCAATAACGGGTGGTTTTGGCAGTATGTGGCCAGTCACTGGGAGCAACACATCTGATTTTAAATCCATCCGCCATTTTCTTAGAAAAACATGATGAGGTTACACACATAATACAGATTGAAAGCAACACAGCTGCTGCAAACAAACAAACCAATGGTATGAATGCCTGTAACAGGAAAAGCACTGTGCAGTAGTATAGTATTAAGAGTGCTATATGAATGTGTGAGTGCTTTAAGTGCTTTGCTCAGTAAGACTGCAAAAGAGCCGCTTTATTAATAAATTGCAAAAAATCTGAAGCTAACAAAGAGAGTTGTTGAAAACGCTAACTGTGCAAGTTAACAGAATATCAGTGCTCAGGAGAATTATTCCATTAAGTCAAATGTTTAGATGTGCTGTAGATGTTTCAGGTTTTGTTCTCTGAGCTGCAGTCTTGGCAGAGTGAGAGAAAAGAGGCTTATTCTACATGAAAACTTGATATAAACATGGATTTAGGATCATATATTAATGCTTATAGAACAATAAAAAGGTGGAACCCCCTGCTGCCTGCTCAATGAATCCGAGGGGCCCTCCAGAAATGATGATGCTATTTTCTGGAAAATTGCTTGTTTAGGAGGTGATGTCATACCTTTTGATCTCTAATCTCAAGCAATCTGCTCCAGAGTAGGTTAGGTCTACAGGGTAAGTTACCATGGTGATGTTTGGCATATGTAAGAAGTGAACAGCCTTTAGCTTTAACCCCAAGTTAAGAGTGAAGTTACATGGATATTCCCAAATCGTGCTCTATAAAACAGGAATCAGCTTCCTTTTGTGTTTATAGACAGTGCAAACATCCAGCCATTCCTTGTTTTTTTCCCAGTGATTTCCTACTGGAGGTTATGTCCCCAGTTCTGAGTTGATAATGTCTGTACTCTAATTTGATCTTTTTTTGTGCCTGAATTTTTGGCATGATTTTTGCTTATTCCCTGCCACAATGTGTTTGAACCTTGAACTTAAACAAAGTGGTGGGCTTTTGAATTTCAGTCACATGAAACCTCAAAAACAAAACAATCAAAGCACTGGACATCAAAACAACAGAGTTTTCAGTCTCTAGCAGAGACGAGTTTTCATTTTACAAGCAACCAAGGATCTTCACACAGCATGGGGGTAATAAATTGCCAGTGTGCTTGTACAACTTACAAACGGGCATTTTAAGTATTCAAAAATTAAGCTACTTGGCTCAGACCACTGGGGAATTTGTATGCAGGACTAACTTTTCCCCTCCTATTTAGCTAGGCTAACATGATATGTTTTCCACAAGAAAGGGGCGATATGGCAGTAATAGTGCCGACGCAGACCACATACAGTCAGCTCTATGATTGGCAAGAGACCCAAAACACCAACAACAAGGCAAAGAAGCAGACAAGCTCCCGTTCACACATGTAATATATTGAAGGGGGCTTATTAAGCGGATAAATTAAGTGATTAAAAACAATGCATCCCATGGCACAGGTGCACTCATAGAGGATATTATATTTGTATCATCAGCATGAAAGCCCATGTCGGTACGGAGTTTAATCAGTATTGATTATCTTTTAGATGCAAATATAATATTAAATTATAAAAATAACAGCTGAATGCAAATCCCATCTAACACAAACCACCAAAGCTCAGCGGGGTTTATAGAAATGAACTGTTAACTGTCTCAGCTTAAAACAGGCAATCTTCCTCATCAGGCACTATGCAAATCACCATGCATACGGCTAACGACTAGTTTAGCACTCTGAGTTAGGGGGTAGTTTACTTTGGAACTTTCAGTTTGTCTTCACAGGTGTTGAAGTAAGTCATGGTTACTTAGCATGATGATGGATAGAAGGCCATAACCGCACCGTCTCCAGTAGCAACTGCTGCACTGTAACGTAACATCAGTTTAATAAACTCACAAATTAAAAACAAAAAACCTGTTACACAATCGACCATGTGGCTGAAACAGATTCAGAGATGACTGACCACTTTATTAGGTACACCTCTTCACCTGCACCTTAACGCAAAAATCTAAGTGTTTGTGTGTGTGCACATGGCAGCAGCTTAATGCATTTAGTCATGTAGAGATGGTCAAGACGACCTGCTGGACTGAGCATCAGAATGAGGCGGAGAGGTCATTTAAGTGGTGCCAGACGGGCTGGTCTGAGTATCTCAGAAACTGCTGATCCCCTGGGATTTTCCCACACAACCATCTCTTGGGTTTACAGAGAATGGTCTGAAAAAGAGAAAATATCCAGTGAGTGGCAGTCCTCTGGGTGATTTTATTTTTATTTATTTTTTGTCAGTGGTCAGAAGAGAATGGCCAGACTGCTTCAAGTTGATAGCATGGCAACAGTAATTCAACTAACCTCTCATGACAACCAAAATATCCTGAAGAATATCAGAGAATGCACTTCATATCAAACTTTGAAGATGATGTTCTACAGCAGCAGAAGATCACACCAGGTGCAACTCTTGTCAACATTTCTGTTTTACTGTAGGGCCTTTATCTTACAATATAAAGCACCTTAAGGGGAGCTAAATTGAACTGAATTAAGAACAGGAAACTGAGGCTACAATTCACACGAAAAAATCTATGAGGAATGTTTCCAGTACCTTGTTAAACACTATCATGAATTCTTCAAGTGTCTTCTCTGTTGATTCAGTGATCTACGTTTTCTTTAACCTCCTAAGACCCGAACTCTTCCACGGCATGCATTTTTAATTTCTCTTTGATATTTGGGCGTATTGGGGCCGGATGAATGTAAAAACAAAGAATTACCAGATTTTTTTTAACCTTATTTTTGTTTTTAAGAAAAATAAGAGCCACATATGAGAATATTCATTTAAAATTTTGATAGAACAGTAGCAGCATAATGTCCTCATAAGTGGAAATCAGGCCCTTGTAGAGCAAAATTGAGTATTTTGATCTAAATGAGGTCCTGGAGGTTAAATCAAACACCAGTTTAACAGATACAAATCAAGATAAACCCAGACAGCACCTAAAAGGTATGCAAAATATGTTTTTTTAATTGAATTAAAATTATAAGACATCTGTGTGAATGTGCGAATGAATGTGAGTGTGAATGGTTGTCTGTCCCTGTGTGTTGGCCCTGCGACAGACTGGCGACCTGTCCAGGGTGTACCCCGCCTCTCGCCCTATGACAGCTGGGATAGGCTCCAGCGCCCCCCGCGACCCTGAAAAGGATAAGCGGAAGCGAATGGATGGATGGATGGATCTTTCACTCATATAAGTTTACACCACATATGCATGACTCTACAGCTTTCATGAACCATATGAAATAAAATATCAAATAACAAAGCTTTATATATACAGCTTTCTCATTTGGCTTGTCTCTACCTCCAAGTGTCCCCATTTACACTTTTACTGCCAAGCATCTGCACATTATTCTTTTCACTAAAACTGCATTTGCTTGATTTGTGCTTCTGAGATTTGCAGTTATCTCTTTACATCTAGCTGACCTCTTTTTGTTGAACTAAGCCAGAAGCTTGAACCCTTTCCTCAGCTCCCCTCCTTGTGTCACCATCCCTCCCACCTACAATACTACAAGAAGAACCATGAGGATTTCTGGTAGCAGACATGTCAAAATATGAAACATCCTTGTTTCAGAGCCACATTTTAAAGCGATGTTACTTTAGTATACTGCCACTTTTAAATACAGACGGAGCAGTTATTTGCAGTGTCCTGCTCCCACCAGGATGTGTACATTTCACCTGTGTGTCTTGTGTGTCACAAGGGAAAAGACTTCCGTAGTGAGCAGTGCAGGAAGCCCGACTAGACTTGGCTCAAATGCATAAATCAGCATCATTAATATTCCATTAAATTTTCATATATTTAATGAAAACATAATTTAAGAGCTAGGTCTGATCTACTTCCTTTTTACATGTTTAAGCTGGTGTTTGGCAAAAATGGAGGATCATCCACAAAGTCTTCCTCAATGTTTTTCTATTGCTGAGTTAAAAAGACAATTACAAGACTTAAAATTTTACTTTACACATTCTCGTATCCAAAGAAATTGACATACATTCCTTAGCAGATCTTTTTAGGTAAATACAACAATAAATATGACATGTTAACAAAAATCCAAAATGCAGAAGAAATGCGTGAAAAACTAAGTACATGATTACTGCTTTTACAAGAATTAAGAGTGTGCGCATAGCATGATCTTATGATCATAGAGAATTAAGTGTTGATGTCCATTAGTATACAAAGGGTTATAAATCCATTTGTAAACAATTTAAAGTTCAACATTTTGCAGTAGGAATGATTATCTAAAAGTTGAAAAAACACTTAAGACAGTTGCCAGTCTTCCCAGGAACGAATATCCCAATAAATTCACCCCAAGTACAAAGTGTACAATGTTCAGAGAAACTGCAAAAACTGCAAAAAAAACCCAAACAAAAAACCTCTCAGACTCTACAGGGAGTGCAGAATTATTAGGCAAGTTGTATTTTTGAGGAATAATTTTATTATTGAACAACAACCATGTTCTCAATGAACCCAAAAAACTCATTAATATCAAAGCTGAATGTTTTTGGAAGTAGTTTTTAGTTTTAGCTATTTTAGGGGGATATCTGTGTGTGCAGGTGACTATTACTGTGCATAATTATTAGGCAACTTAACAAAAAACAAATATATACCCATTTCAATTATTTATTTTTACCAGTGACACCAATATAACATCTCCACATTCACAAATATACATTTCTGACATTCAAAAACAAAACAAAAACAAATCAGCGACCAATATAGCCACCTTTCTTTGCAAGGACACTCAAAAGCCTGCCATCCATGGATTCTGTCAGTGTTTTGATCTGTTCACCATCAACATTGCGTGCAGCAGCAACCACAGCCTCCCAGACACTGTTCAGAGAGGTGTACTGTTTTCCCTCCTTGTAAATCTCACATTTGATGATGGACCACAGGTTCTCAATGGGGTTCAGATCAGGTGAACAAGGTGGCCATGTCATTAGTTTTTCTTCTTTTATACCCTTTCTTGCCAGCCACGCTGTGGAGTACTTGGACGCGTGTGATGGAGCATTGTCCTGCATGAAAATCATGTTTTTCTTGAAGGATGCAGACTTCTTCCTGTACCACTGCTTGAAGAAGGTGTCTTCCAGAAACTGGCAGTAGGACTGGGAGTTGAGCTTGACTCCATCCTCAAGCCGAAAAGGCCCCACAAGTTCATCTTTGATGATACCAGCCCAAACCAGTACTCCACCTCCACCTTGCTGGCGTCTGAGTCGGACTGGAGCTCTCTGCTCTTTACCAATCCAGCCACGGGCCCATCCATCTGGCCCATCAAGACTCACTCTCATTTCATCAGTCCATAAAACCTTAGAAAAACCAGTCTTGAGATATTTCTTGGCCCAGTCTTGACGTTTCAGCTTGTGTGTCTTGTTCAGTGGTGGTCGTTTTTCAGCCTTTCTTACCTTGGCCATGTCTCTGAGTATTGCACACCTTGTGCTTTTGGGCACTCCAGTGATGTTGCAGCTCTGAAATATGGCCAAACTGGTGGCAAGTGGCATCTTGGCAGCTGCACGCTTGACTTTTCTCAGTTCATGGGCAGTTATTTTGCGCCTTGGTTTTTCCACACGCTTCTTGCGACCCTGTTGACTATTTTGAATGAAACGCTTGATTGTTCGATGATCACGCTTCAGAAGCTTTGCAATTTTGAGACTGCTGCATCCCTCTGCAAGATATCTCACTATTTTTGACTTTTCTGAGCCTGTCAAGTCCTTCTTTTGACCCATTTTGCCAAAGGAAAGGACGTTGCCTAATAATTATGCATACCTGATATAGGGTGTTGATGTCATTAGACCACACCCCTTCTCATTACAGAGATGCACATCACCTAATATGCTTAATTGGTAGTAGGCTTTCGAGCCTATACAGCTTGGAGTAAGACAACATGCATGAAGAGGATGATGTGGACAAAATACTCATTTGCCTAATAATTCTGCACTCCCTGTATGCTCAGATTCTATAGTTAGCATGTTAAAGTTAATGGCAGTACATTAGAAAAAGGCTGTGTCAGTACAGCTTGGGCTTGCAAAGATGCATCTGAACAAATAACGTCAAGACTTCTGGAACAATGTGCTTTGGACAGACCAGACCAAGGTGGAGATGTTTGGTCAGAATGCACAGCACCACGTTTGGAGAAAACTAAAAACGTCATATCACCATATACATCTCATATCAACCGTAAAGTGGTGGAAGGATGATAATTTGGGCTTGTTTTAGGCACCTTGCGGTCACTGAGTCAACCATAAATTCCTCTGTATACTAAAACATTCTAGAGTCAGATGAGAGGCCATCTGTCCCACAGCTAAAGCTTGGTCCAAACTGGATCATGACACAGGACAATGATCCCAAACATAGCAGCAAAGCATTGAGGCAAGTGATGCAGTCAAAATTCAGATCTCAGCCTGACTGAGGTGACTGATAGGCTTCATCTACACCTATCCTAACTATTTTTAAGGAAGTCTGGATTGTTTTAAATCCTGAGGTTATCCTGGATATAGTTTTGACTGTTGTTTGTGATTAAGGTCAGTGGGTTGTGTTGTTCCTGTGTATATTGTTTTTCGATTTTGTTATGATGTGCACATCTCTGTGGTAGAGCTGTAATGCCATCTGGTGGGTCTGGAGTCTGTTTTTGTGACAGCATTTATTGTGTTATATGTTAGATATCCAGCTTTTCTTTTGTATGTTGTATGTTTTCTCTCCCAAATTTAGTGATGGCTTTTTGGGTGTGTTGCATTACAAACAGTCTGACCTGTTGTCTTTAAGGGATACCCATAAACCTGAGGGTGTTGTTATTTTACAGTGGTTTGTCTCACTTTAGTTTTCTGAGTGGGTAATTAGTAGTAGAACTCTAATTTTTATTGCATAATTGCGGCTGCCTTTTATAGTTCTATTTAATTTCCTCAGAGAAACGCTCAAATAGGTGCTAAATAGCATAGCTTTTGAACTTTTTTAACATTGACCATTATGTGTTGGTGGTGGTGAAGAGGTTGGTTAAAATACCTGCCTTATTGTAGAGTCCAGATGATGCATGCAGATCTTTCTTCTATATTAGAGAATAAAAATAATTATTTGTGAATTCATACACTCATCACATCTCGTTTAAGTACTCTGGTCTAATTGGACCTATTAAATGGCCAAGCACATGAGATAAACTGTATCGGTTTGCTAATTGATTACTGCTATATATCGCAGAGAGAGCTTCAAAGTAGGAGAAGCTGCTAGTTTTAAAGGTACATTCCCATTGAAGAGTTGTTTATTTAATATCTTCAGTTTTCTTAACATAGAAATTCTTGGATAAATAAACATTGCTGTAGTTTGTTTTACAGACACACGTCAGTCTCAGTTATGCACTTGCCAAGGCTCATGACTGCATCTTGCACAACTGTGACGCAATCATAATAAAATCTGTCTACAGACAGACAAAAATCTAAACACCCGCCAAAGTACTCAAAACAGCCTTTGTGGCAGTCTCTGCTAGAGTATGTAATCCCAGGACCACAGTTTGGAGCGATGACACATACACAGACACACAAACTCAGAGTTGCAGAGCGAAAGCACAACCATCTAATCTGCCATTGAAGCAGTTAGACTGAATCAACACCGGCTTCGTGTTCAAAGCCTTCATCACAAGCAGCTCTTTGCCTCTCAGCTCTGTGTCCTCCAGGTGAGGTTAGGTGTCAGGAGCTGCTTAAAGACAAACCTGTCCATAACAAAGGTTAATAGTAACGTCATGTCACGCAAGATGCCTTTTTGCGATCTGCTGCGGAAGAAGATGAACAAATGCGAATACGAAGAATGGCTTACGTGAAATAATTTGAGCACATCCTCTTTTCCTCCTGGGGTGTGGCAGTGCCAGGTAGGTTTTCCCACAGATTTTTCACAGTTCCCTCCTCCATTTTCATGCTGAGTTTTCAATCACAGGACAAAAAGCATTTGCTTTTGCTTTGGCTTTATTTTCTGAGAAAAATATTCTCCAAATGTTCTCCAAATTCCTCTCTAACTGTTATCGCTCACAAATTTACTTGGAACAAGACATGAGGTGGCACACGTTTCATTTCATGTACCCAGTGAGTGGTTTCAGTAGGTGATGATAGCTCATTGTGGTAGTTAGAAGGGAAAAATTGTGTTTTTATGTCTGTCTTGATTGAATTGATGAGACATATGATGAAGAGCAATAAATTAAAAAAGGCTTAACAGCTAACCTCAATGGACTGAGATAGGCCTATGTTAGGAAATGTTGTACAAAAACCTATTTATATTGCTTTAAATCATTGAGAATAGAAAAACAGCATCGTATTAGTCAAAAATCAGGTCACAAAACTCTTTTTAAAACTTACAAGCTTTCTCTTTGTCCCTTTTTATTTCATCTACCAGATGTGCTGATATTTTTGCATACCCACAACTGATGCAAATCACACTGACAGTTCGTTGTGCAGTTTTGGAAAATATCTTCACAGCTCCAAAATAATGATTGCTGCTCACCCTGTGAACTTTGCTAGTGCTTATGGCAGGCAAAAATAATCCACATTAATACTTTGGTCCACCACATGGGTCTAAATGCCAATTAATTAACTATTAAAATGAGCTAGAATATTGAATTATTCTCTATAATAATATGAAATCAGAGGTTTTAATATTTAATTTGTTATTATCTGTATGATTAAGGGTGGGTCAACCAGTAAAGACTGCTGTGGGACACTGAAGCACAGAGATTAGCCTGTAAAATACTGACAACACAATAAGCTCATAAATGGTAAAACAAGCAAATAATCATAATTTTTAAAAAGTCGACAAGAAAGCAAAGAAAAGCTACCTTGTTGTCAACGAGCATCATATGCACAGTATGTTACAAAGACAAAAATAATGAGGAATAGTTTTACACTTATTTTGTTTGATTGGGCTCAGTTGAATGGACCTCTGAGTTTACTATCACCATGCCGTTTCCATCTATCAGGCAATCCCTCCCCCATGTATGCTTGAAAGGAAGTAACGGGTGATCTGGCATCAGAATACAACGATCCTCATAAAGACTTAAGATAATAACATAATCCATATTATTGATCTTATTGAGCAACATGTATGAATGTTATAAAACCTTTTTCTTCCATTTTACTTACTTACTATTTGGCACATTAATAAATTGTTTCAATAGCTACAGCTCTGTTTCTGAAAAAAAGAAGACATTTTGTAAAATGTAAATAATAAACAAATCAACCAAAAGCTGTTTTTAAATGGAAAAACATTAAATAAGGTGTTGATACTGAGACTATGAAAGTTTGCATCAGTGGACACAGTGAGGGTGTGGTGTACCATTAATTATAAATAGTGCATACAATTTTTTGAGCAACATATGCTGTCATCTATTAAAAGTTTGGTAAAATGGTCTGCAGTCCAGATGGGTCACCCAGTGAAAACATCTGGAATGTTATAACATGGAAAAGAGAAGTTAGTCCCACAGCTATTAAACAACTAAGATAAATATAAATCAAACGCTTGGAATTTGTTGCTAAAAGAGTTGATGCAACACAACATGCCACTGTTCAAACTTTTAAAAATGAGTTTCTAGCATCATGGATCCATCCATACATTTTTGTTAATGTTTAACCATTGGGCACGGAGAAAGGAGGGATTCTCTCAGATATCATAGGGAGTAAAGCAGGACACATCTCGGAGAGGTCTTGAATCCTGTAAAGGTTTGACATTTTTAAAAGTGATTTAAAATGTGCTGCATTATGTTTTTATTTAGTTTGCACAGAAATGAAAGCTGTCTTTGTCTACATCTTGTCTCTTCATCTGTTATTGAGACAGCACTAATACTTTAAATGAATGTCACACAGGACAAAAATTGCATCTTTGATCAAATTTGTCCAAAATATTAATATAAAATATTAATAAAAGAAGCTCAAGAAAACTGAGAACCAATAAAAATGTTGTTTATTTAGTTTTCAGATGGTTCATTTACAGTGGAATACAGATTATGTTAATATAACAACACACATTTTAGCAGTACTTAAAGTGCTATCTGCTAATCAAGCTATGAGTCTCACACAGTAATGTGTCTCTGTGTTGCAATAGCTATGCAATGTCCACGTAATTATCAGTGTTGTAATAACTCAGTTCAAATATATGCTATTTGGTTGTTATTTTGAAAGAAATCATGTTAAATTAAAATGGATGACTCCTTCTTCAATTATTTACCTAATTATGACTGACTCGCAGCATTGTGTTTCCATTATTTATGAACTTTGTGGACAATGTATTGTTTTATTATGATGTGAAGGCCGTCCAACAGAAATCAGAGTAAAGGAAGTATCCAAACATCTATCTATATATATTAGATTTATATTACTTTCCCCCAAATATACTAAATATATAATTATTAATTATTTTACACAGGACGTATACATGGTGGTTTGTCAAATAAATAAATAAATAAATAAATAAATAAATAAATAAATAAGTAAATGCACAGATACAGAAGCCAAGTTAAAAATTTAGTTGAATGCCAAAGCATGGATTCAGAGATGATGGTGTGTGAAACCCCAGCAGACAAGATGGGATTATATCATAATAAATTCTTAGCAATCACCTTTTTTTCTGCTGAGATTATAGCATTATTGTCCTAATAATTATATTTAATAATTTCTTTATAAATATAATAAATACCACTTAAATTTTAAAGGTCATATTATTATTGTTGTTATTATTATTATTCGTAATAGTAGTAGTAGCATTATTATTAATCCATTCAGAAGTTGGTCACTTTGCGGTATAGTTTCTTTTGTAAACCCGTAGATAAAAAGGGAGTGTAAAAGTGAGTAAAACAGTCTCATAAGTATGTTGTATTTTCTTTTGTTTGAATAAATAACATGAAACGATATTTTTCTTTTAATTTATTTTGCAATTCTCTCGTTTCAAGAGCTAATCACGCTTCTGAGAAACGGTCTACTTTTTCATCTGCTTGCTGGGCGCATCCATTTTCCCGTAGGGGTGGCCCACATCACCCTATTTAGTGAGCGATACGATATTTAACATTTTCTTGTTGTGAGGAAATTTAAACACTAGTTTAGTGAAGTCGTGTCTTGGTGCGATGTTTGCCGACTGGGGAGCCGTGACAGACCACAGCAGGTCGTGTTTTAGCATCCGTCGCACCCCTTCACCGAGTTGCTGTGGGAGCGTCTGGAATAACCTTGGTGTGAGCCAGTTGAGAGGCTGGAGAAGAGAGCGAGAGACTGAACGGTGAGGCGGCCGAAGATCAGCGATTGCTGGCGTGAACATGGCGGAGACTGTACGCTCACTCTTCGAGTACCGGGACCCGCACAGCCTGGATAGCGACGGAGAGGGAGTGAAACCAGCACCAACACCACGGGGGTGAGAGAGCCCGTTAACTATGAAATACAGGCTTTTAATAGTTTAAAAAAGAAACTGCTTTAACATACTGTTTTCCTACCCGTGACAGCTAGAGTCGGGTGGGTGTGTGCGCGCATGTACGCGTGAGGGTGTTTTGATGCAAGTAAAGTTACAATTACAGTTCATTCGTCGAGTTTGTCAGTGAGTGAACGTCCACTTGAGAGAAATTACACGAGAAACTCGCGTGTTTGTTTCGTTGTTACCTTGTTTTTTCCACCGTTAATTCCACCTTACAAAGCGGCTCCAAAAAGGGGTGTGCGCGCGTGCGTGAGCGAGCGTGCGACTGTTGTGTCTGAAGCTGTGTGTGTATGTGTGTGTGTGTGTGTGTGTGCGATAAGTGACAGAGTGAAGAATAATTAGCACAGACACACAGTTTCAGCTACAGTAACAACGCATGCACCACACACTTGTTACTTTTCCAGGTACGCGGGGAAAGATGGAGGTTAATAGTACGTTCTGTGTTAGTGTACATAACAAAAGTTTTCAGCACCACAATCCCACTGCTCACTGTCACAAAGTTATAAAAATGCTGGAATTAGTGTACTGTCAAAGCTGCCCTGTGTGTATCTCTCTGTGTAAGTGCGCGCCCGCGCCTGTGTGTAGGGCGCGCTCTCGTGTGTGTGTGTGATTGTGTGAGAGAAAGACACACACACACGCATAGGGAGGGGAGAGAGCGTGAGAGAGAAAGGAGCAGCTCTGTGTGTGTGTGTGTGTGTGTGTGTGTGTGTGTGTGTGTGTGTGTGTGTGTGTGTGTGTGTGTTAGAGCAGAGGAAGGAGGAGGGAATGTGTGTGTGAGGGATGGGAGGGGGAGAGAGTGTGTGCGTGACAGTGTGTGTGTGTGTGTGAGAGAGAGAGTGAGACAGAGATGAGGAGTGGGAGGGGGAGCACAGTGTGCAAGGAGTGTGTGACAAAGAGAACAGGAGTGTGTGTGTGTGTTTGGTGGTTGAGGGAATGAGTAAGTGTGTGTATGTTGGGAAGACAGGGGTGTGTTTGAAAGAAGAGAGAATGTGTTTTAAATGTGTTTTTCAGAGTGTGTGTGTGTGTGCTTTGTGTGTCTAGTTGTTTGTGAGTGTGTGTGCAACTGAAATAGAAAAATAGAAACTAATTTGTGTGTGTGTGATGGGGGGGGGGGGTAAATAGAGAGTGGGGCATGAAAGGTGTGTCTACGGTGAGGCACAAGAGAGGGACAGAGACAGAAAGGATTGTGAGACTGTGAAGGACATGTGTGTGTGAGTGTGTACGTGAGAGGAGCATATAAAAAGTGTATGTGTGTGTTTTGGTGTGTAACTGTGTGTGTGTGTGTGTGTGAAAGAGAGAGAGACAGAGATAGAGGGGAAGTGTGTTAGAGGCACAGAGAAGGGGAGGGGAGAGTGTGTTTGCGCATACGTGTGTGTTAGGAGAGTGGGGGAGGGAATGTGAGTGTTTGTTTGTGTGTTCATGTGTGTGTGTGTGTGTGTGTGTGTGTGTGTGAGAGAGAGACAGTGTAGGGAAGTGTGTGTGAGAGAGAGAGAGAGCAAGCACGAAGGACCGTGTTTATGTGAAACCAAGGAGTGTGTGGGTTTCAGTGTGTTTTTAGTAGGGATAACAATCACATGTGTGACTGGTAAAGAGTGTGTGTGTTGGCTAGTTGTTTAGGATTGTGTTAATTGTGCATGTTGTCTTAAGAGTAAACATTATTTTTGGGAGGTGTGTGTCAGAGATGGTGCAGAAAGTAGTGAGGGAGAGAAAGTGTGTGTCTTTAAGAAACTGAGGTGTGTGTGTTGGTGATGAGCAGAGGGTGGGGGGGTGGGATGGGGGTTAGAGAGGGAGAGTGTGTGTGTGTCAAAGAGGAGAAAGCTAGAGAAGATGGAGGGTGTGTGTTGCACACAGAGAGACAGCACACAGTGAGTGAGTGTGTGTGTGTGTGTTTAAGAGAGAGAGAGCAGGAGAGAGAGAGAGAGAGAGAGAGAGAGAGAGGAAAAGAGAAGGGAGGGTGTGTGACAGGGTGAGGATGTGCATGCGTGTGTGTATATGTGTGTGTGTGCGCATTCACTTGCATGCGTGCAAGCTTTTGAAACAGCAGGGGAGGGTGAGTTTAAGTGTGTGCTGTGTATGTGTGTGTCTTGGAAACTGAAAAAGAAGGCTTGGTAGCTGCATATGCTGCGTGTGTGCGTTTTCTGTGTTTGTGTATTTGTTCTGGTAGGAGGTGTGTGTGTGTGTGTGTGTGTGTGCGTGTGTGTGTGTTCGTCCGTCTGTGAGTGTGTGTGTTTGTTCTGCAGTCAGTAAGAAAGGGAGGGGTGTGTGTCAAGGGGGAGACAGACACAAGGTTTGTGTGTGTGTCTGTATGTGTGTGTAGCTCCTAGACAAGGGCAGTATGTTTGTGTGTGTCATACAGAGGGAAGGAGAGTGTTTATGCATCTACTTTGTTTATGAAAGAGGAAAGGACAGTGTGTGTATGTGCGTGCATGCTCAAAGGAAAAGTATGTTGATGTGTGTGTGTGTGTGTGTGTGTGTGTGTGTGTGTGTGTGTGTGCCTTGTGTGGGTGGTATGGTATATGTGAGAAGGGGGAGGAGTGTGTGTGTGTGTTTGTATCTCTTTTATTATTGAGGATTCTGTGTGTGTGAGTGTGTGTTGGAGAGAGAGAGAAAATATTCTGCATGAAGGACAGAGTATATGTGAGGCTTTATTGAGTGAGTTTGTGCATGAGTGTGTGTGAGATTGTGCATAATCCAAATGTATGTGGAGCGCAGAAACAGTTGCGTGACAAGAGGTTGTGTGTCTTTGCATCTGCCAGCACACGTAGTATTTGTTTGTTTGTGGCTGAGAAAGAATAATGGGTCTGATGGAACATGTGTGTATGCGTGCCGTACAGTGGAGGAGAAAATAAATTGTAGCAGATATGCATGAGTTTGAGAATCTGTAATGTACAGATTGAATGTGTGCGTGCTTGCTTTTGTGTGTGTGTAAATGAGGGAAAAAGTGTGTGTGTGTCAGAGATGGAACATGAGACTGTGGGTTTGGTTATTTGAGAGAAACTGAGCGCTGGGGAGAGAGAGAGAGAGAGTGTGTGTGTGTGCTTCACTGAGCTTTTCTATGTGTGTGTGTGTGTGTGTGTACACATGTGAGCTTTGGCGAGAGGGGGAGGGGTATGTGTGTGTGCGTGCATGTGAGCTTGGCTAGAGAGAGAGGATATTTGTGTGCACTTTGTGTGTATGTGTGTGTGTGTGTGTCAGAGAGTGAGTGTGTTTGCGTGCCTGTAAGCCTGAGAGGGAGGGGTGTGTGTGTGTGAGTGCGTGTGTGTGAGCGCCTGTTTGCGTATGTGTGTGGGTGTGTGTGTTTGTGCATGCATGTGGACTAGGGAGGGGGAGGGATGAGTGTGTGTATGTGTGTGTGTGTGTGTGTGTCCGCGCACATGTGGACTCTATGAGCTCTGTGTCTGTATGTGTGCTCACGCATATGTGGGTCTTGAGTATGGACTTGTTTGTGTACTTGTGCATGCATGTGGGTTGGCGAGAGGTGTGTGTGTGTGTGTGTGTGTGTGTGTGTGTGTGTGTGTGTTGGGAGTGAAGGAGGGAGAGAAGAATGAGAGAATCGATTGAGAGGGTGAGACAGGAATGGAGGGAGATATCGAAGGGTCAACTCGCCGAAGAAGTGGAGGTGAGACAGATTTGGTTGGCGAGAAAGTTCCCAGAAACTCAGTGAACCAGAACCGAATACACAGGCAGACGCTCAGAAGACCCAAAATAATCCAGCAAAATATAAATGGAGAAAAACTTTGGTTTTCTGGAAATAAGCTGCTAACCTGTTGGGAAGCTAAACCTGTCTGTCCCGAGTGGTTTCTGGCAGTATGTAGGCATCACTGCAGAGTCCCCCATGACTGCAGTCATATTCTGATAAGCTATAACTTCATCATGCTGTTGTTATTCTCACGTTGTTATTTAATCATCCGGTTTAGTTACCAAGTATCAGGGGTGTAACGATATTTGCTTCTTTGACTTTGTTTGCTTCAGCGCGCCCTGCGATCCACATAATTGCTGTCTGAAACTGCACCACGTGAGGCCAGATTGAAGTTTTTTTTTTTGGGAGCGCACAACCTGTTTTTTGTTTTTTTTAAAATACTGGCTGTTTGTCAACTACAGCGTGAACGCAGAGTTAGCCATCACAGCTGGGCACATAAAGTGCGATTTCTACTCATTTTTTTATTATGTGTTAACTCACTCCCCATTTTAACAAAAAAATTAACCCTTCTGTACATCCATAACCTGCAAGTGTTCTGCAATTTTTTAAATTCAGTTTTATTTATTTAACGCGAAATCACAACAACAGTTGCCTTAAGGGGCTTGATGTTGTAAGATGAATACTATAATACAGGTCAGTGCAGTATAATGTATTGTGGCTCCTTAATTTAATCACAATCACAATTATTTTGGTCAGTATTAAGATCAATGGAATTATTTAGGAGTTCTCACTGACTTTGAATAAATAGTGGATTTGTTCAAATTTCAACTATAATGTAAGCGAGCTAAACTGCTGCAGCCAAGGAATGAATTTGCTGGTACAAGTAAAGAAGATGGCAAAGCGCCACAATAGTCGTTTTATCTCACTTATATTGCTTTCATGAATGAACAGTTTAATTGATTGCACAATCCTAGCGCACTCTGATTTCAAGCATAGCAATTCCTGTAAAATGTATTCAGATTAAAGCAGATGGCCGAGTTCTCATGCTTACAAAAAAACAGAAAAGTCTTAAATTTGTAACTCTGTTATACTGAGAGTACAGGTGCTATTCATACAGTGTACCTAGATCATTTATTTACTCTTTCTTATGATATGAAAAGCCTAGCTAGTTTTTTACGCTATGTCCGATTGATCGAATATGTTTTGAGAACATGTTTGTCTGGCTCAAATTTTGAATATTTGGTTATTAAGCTAAGTGTATTAATTGTCAGTGTGCGACATAACACAGCAGAGTGTTGTCACAAAGCGCGTGTGGGTTGCTGGTTTTCACAGAGGATGTTATTATTGTAACGACTGGTCGGCCGCATGGTCATGTGGCTTTTTAAATTCTGTGATAAGTTGAAGAGCACAACTGTTGTGGAGGAGACGTTTCGGCTTTCATGCACGTTGAAACGCTCTATTGTGATTTGTTGGTGATTACCGGGTTGTTTCTCTTCTTTTTCAGATTTATTTGCAAATCAGGGTTTGTGTGTTTGTTTGGCACAGGCACAGGGAAGCTTAACAAGAGGAGGGGAGAAAATCTACATATGTGAGTGCAAATGAAGGCGCTCAGTCTTGTTTTACACTATCATAAACACACAGACATGTGCACACAGTATCATGAGATGGGAGTGGAGTGGATCAATAGAAAGACAGTGGGTCTGGTTGATATCTCCTCAGTGACTGTCCTCCCCTCCCTCTGTTCTGTCTCTGTATTATTTTTCTCATTTGCTCCCTTTTCCTACTTTTCTCCCTCTCTGTTTCCTACTGCTTCAGTTTTTTCCTTTCTAGCCCTTTTCCCCTTCCTCTTCTGTTTTTTTTGTTTCACTCTCTTGTCTGCATGCAAACACACACACACACAGACCCACACACACACACACACACACACACACACATGCACGCACTGACAGTAATGAACACTTCAAAATCCAAAGCACGATCTTCCTATGGCCTAGTTTTAAAAGCCTCCAATGTCATGTGAGTGAAAAATAGACTGACGGAAAACAATATTGAGATGTGTGGTAACAGAACTAGCCCAGATTCTGCAGAGGCAGAATCAGTTTGGCTCTTGTGAGTTTGGCTGTTTTGGCGTTGGATTTACACTGAAGAAGAAAATCTCACACGGCCATACTGGGCTCTCACAGGTGGCGGCATTCAGGCTCCATGGGGGTAATGGCACTCTCTTTAGTTTTGATCCGGGTGTCTCGAGTCCAAACACTCACAAGATGGCAGGCTCTTACTATGATTGATACAGTCATTATGTGTTGTATGTTGATTTGTCTCAGTTTAGTTTATTATGGCTCCTTGACACTCAACAGTACTTAAACTGTATTTATTTATTTACTGAATCTCTTTCTGGGGGAGGAAAGTGGCGGGCTGATTAGGATAATGTGGTATTTTCTCATTTAATGGCAAATTTTATTCAAATTAAATATCACTTTGACCAGTGGGATTTTTTCCTTTACTTTAAACAATAATAAACCACACATCCCATGCTACAGCCATTTTCACACATGCAATGCAGCCCTGAACGCAGATTTATCAGACAGGGTGAATGTGAGAACGCAAATGTCAGAGGCACTGGGATCAGACACTGGCGGGTCTTTAACCTAGTAGCTCCTTACTACAAAGTCTTATGTGTAGCCGGATTATTCGAACATTGTCTCAGTCTGCAGCCGTTTACCCCCAATGAGCAGGCGTTGTGTGCTGCCTATTGCATGCTCCACGCCGCCTCACCTAAAACCACACAGCGTATTATCAGTAGTGTGAATGCGTCTGTTTCCTGCTGCACGTGAGAAAGGACGGCTGGTTAAAATACCCTGACCATATTTGAAAGTGTTGCAAGTTCATTTGTGAAAATTTGTGACTTAAATTTGGTAAATTTTCATGTTTTCACACATGCAGTGCAGCCCAGATGGAGGTGCATGTAAGAATGCAGCAGTCTCGATAGCTTTCTACTATAGACTCTGCGTTATGTCTGATAACACACAGAACAATGTCTCGGATAATACTAATGCGATCGTGGCTCAAAAGTTGGGAGTTCGCCTTGTAATCGGAAGGTTGCCAGTTCGAGCCCCGGCTTGGACAGTCTCGGTCGTTGTGTCCTTGGGCAAGACACTTCACCTGTTGCCTACTGGTGGTGGTCAGAGGGCCTGGTGGCGCCAGTGTCCGGCAGCCTCGCCTCTGTCAGTGCGCCCCAGGGTGGCTGTGGCTACAATGTAGCTGCCATCACCAGTGTGTGAATGGGTGGATGACTGGATATGTAAAGCACTTTGGGGTCCTTAGGGACTAGTAAAGCGCTATATAAATACAGGCCATTTACCATTTTTTTATTTTAATGCCATTCACACACTTTGAATTATTGGATTGTGGAATGGGAGTAATATGTCCTTCTTCCCGCATGTGGCAAGTGATTGATTATTGATTATTTCAAGTAGTGAGAAACAGTCCAGTGAAGACTATCTGCTGTTGTGTGTTACACATGAGAAAGTGTCCTACGTTCATGTGTGAAAGTGGCTTACATCTGTAATTTGTGGTTAGTTTTTCACTCTGTTTCTGATATGAAGTATGCCCTAAAGTTTTTGAATCCTAAAAGTGCTGTTGGTGCAGTTCTGGGTGCGTGGTAATGTGCATGCTGTGCACATGATGGGACAATCCCAGTGCTGGCATCAGACTAATCCACTGATCAACAGGTGGTGCTAATGAGCCAAGAACAACAACAAGACCGTAGTGATTAATGCAGGGTCTAATAATTTACAGTTTGCATGAGATACGTTTTGTACGTGTTACTTTTTGTCTTTGTGGCCCCCTTCCACTACAGAAGAATCAAAGATTGAAAAAGCAGCATTAGAAACACATCCATTTGCCGCAGTGGACAGTTTTCATTGTTTTCAGCACTAAGTTTCACTGAACTACAGAGAGCTCTTTGTATGTTGTGACTGAAGTCTTCTCCATTGAAAGTATGAAAGCTGGATGTGATGTCATTGATTGTTCTCGTCATCACCAGTTCAATGTTTTGAACCTGCATGTGACGAGAGAGGTGCAAGTCTGACTGTGAACCTTCGTGCTCATTGGTTAATTACTAATTAGTCTTTCACACTGTCTGTGGTCTTCTCCAAGGGCTGCACAAACAGGGGTAAGCCACATATTTTTGACACTGCCCCCTAGTGACAGCACACAGGCACAACATGTATACCAACCAGTATCTGGAAAGCTGTGAAGGTCAGTGAAGTATAATGAATATAATATAAGGATGGCTAGCTGCTAATTACTGGGGATGTATTTGCCTCTTAAATAAAACATATTTGTTGCTCCCTGAGCCCTCTTTAATTTCTGAACCTGAATTGTGAGAAAAAGACGATTATATCCTCTTTGCCAAGAGTTTTGTTGGACTTGGACTGAGCGACTTCCTTAGTCAGTCGGTGCAGATCGTGTAAAATCCTAAACTCTACTAGATTTTCCTGTTGTTCCAGTCAAACACGGTGAAGAGCTGTTTAAATAACCATGTTCTACTTACTGTGCATTTTTGTTTGCTGATATTGGAGTTAGCCCTCAAATGTGGTCTGCATTGATTCATTAGGTGGCTATCAGTTTATTGATCATATCTGATTGATGTGAAGTTTGGCCAGTAGGCCAATTGATTAAATGATAATTGTGTGCTTTTGTGGGTCTGTTTGTTTTCTGCAGACGCGGCTGTGGGAGGAAGAGAAAAGGGACGCCCATGAAAGTCTTTGTAACGCCCACTGAGGAGGAGAGCGTGTCTGAACACAGGTTCAGCCCAGGTGTGTGTGTGTGTATTATTATTCTTACAGCAATGACCTGTGCATGTGCATGTTCATGTTTGTGTGTGATATATGTATCTGCATCTGTTGGTGTGTGTTTGTGACTGGTGTGGGTGCAGAGCATGTGACCTAGTTTTGTGTATGTGTCTGTGTGCTTGACTGTGTATGTGCTGCTATGTGCACTTGTGTATGTGCTGCTTCAGGAGATGGGGTGATGCCCTGTGTGTGTGCCCATGTGTTTCCCTGTGCACATGTTTGTAATCCTTTTATACTGACAGTTTCTGTGCTCTCAGGTGAACGAAAGGAGGCAGGAGAGAATAAACGTCCCATGCTGGACAGTCCTTTCTACAATTCAGAGCCTACTCCTCATCCCTGGTGAGTGTAAATTAAATAGTACTTCCTTTCCATCTTCTAGACAAAATAAATGGTGACTAACCTTCATTAATTCAACTCAGAATTCACCAATCAGAGCAGCAGCATCTGTAAACCCTGGGTGGATGAACTCCTGGCATATTTACTGTTTTTTGTATTTTTTTTTAACTTTATACATGACTCAAATGACTGATGAATTATAATAATTACTGTATATTCATTTTCTGTAAAGCAGCTACTTGTTTCAGCACTAGGAGCTCAGTCTGAGTGGAGTTTTTTTTCTCCTCCTCTTACCTCATGTTATGTATTTTCGTTGTTTTTTCCTACCAGCCTACCTTTCTGACATGTCTCCCCAATGTGATGTTTGTGTAAAGTTGGTCAGAAGGTTCCTTTGTAAGTGCGCATGCGCCATTAGCGTGCTGCCTGCTGTAACCCTAATTTCCTTCAGGATTAATAAAGTATTCTGATTCTGATTCTGAAACACAGCTAGAAAAGCAGAAACACAACATCTTTCCAGTCCTAAGAAAGTAGGAAAAAGCATAAGGACAGAACAGAATAATAAAAACAATATTATTTTAATAAAGGTGAATTTTACTTCCAATCCTCCACCTCCTTCATCAGTGGTCCATCGGAGCAGGCTCATGACAAGGTCTCCCCCGGACTCAAGCACGGCTCCTGCTCATCCTCTACACCAGCTCTGTCTCCAGCTGCTTCCTCAGCTGCAACACCAACGCCTGTCCCCGCCCCCGCCCCAGCCTCCGCTGCTTCAGCTCAGGCCCCCTCTCTGACCCCTGCGTCCACAGCTCCAGCTGCTCCAACAGCCTCCGCTCCGGCTCCGACAGCCAGCTCTTTCCCTCCCTCCCCTAACTGCCGTATCCGAGAGGTCCACTGCGGCAACCAGGTGCGACTGGTGGTTATTGCCATTCGAGACATCACCAAGGGCGAGGAGATCACTGTGGACTACAGCCTAACCGAGTGGGGCGAGAACCTGGTCAGTGTCATGGCACATATTACATCGAGACTTTTTCTCATCCTTAACCTCACATTAGTGCTTGCTTATGTTAGGGATCCTATAGACAGTCTAACAATGCAGAAAACCTGATGAAATGTTAGCGCTTGTTGCCAAAATTTGGTTCAAGGATTGACTGCTTTTTTCCAGTGTTTATCAGTCGCTCAGGGAGAAATTAGTTTTAAAAAGGTCTCCTCGTCAATAGTAGCCAGGATAGACCACAGCACAGTGCAGCCACAGGACATTTTGTTTTGATTGAACGTAGCTGCTCATGTTTGCTTTCTCTTTACAGCTCAATCATCTACTTAGCCAAACCTATAACAAAACAGTGTTTTTATGCCTACATAAAAGAAAACTCCCCCCAAAAAAAGATCTGGGCTCACCCCAAAGGAAAACCACCACATTAAAAAAGTAATTTAGTTAAGAATGGAATAGATTTGTATTTATCTAGTGGTCAGGCATGGCAGACTTCATTTAAATAAGGTAACACAGACTTATTATATATGGGCCAATCCTCTTTCTTTCACCCCCAAAGAGCCCATTTTTTGCTAGGAAAAAGCTTCACACTGTATGTAAAGGATGGACTGAGCCTCTGTGACATCACCTATTTGTTTGGTTTATAGTCACTGTTTTAAAGCCTCGAGCTCAGCTATGTGCGTAATGAGTGAGGGGTGGGTCTGACTGAGAAACTACGGACACTGCACACTCATGCAGCTGCGTCTTGTCAATCAAATGTCAGATAGACCATAATATAGAACATGAGCCATCATGTTCATCTTAATAAGACCTGAAACTAGCGAGACCACAAATTTATCAAGATAATGTTTACTGAGGTTATGGATCGAATGAGAAGTACTTAGAAGTACTGGACTTATTTTCGCAACTGGAAAAGTGACTCCCCCTGCTGACCATAAGAAATAACGCAGATATACCGCACATTTTCTTTTCAGCTGTGGAGACCACAGCCATCTTTTATATACACTCTTTGGCTGAAACTTCCTTTTAAGCTCAGGTGGAAAATCAGTTTTTAATCCAAACCCAACCGCTGGTTGAGGATAGGTCAAGGAAAGCCATTCACACTCTGAATATCACTGATGGCTTCAGATAGGCAACCATATGTACTCACATTCTTGGATCAGCTTCAAACACGTATCCCTGTTTCTCACACACACACACACACACACACACACACACACACACACTGCTCACACATTAATGTTACACACACAAGCTAAGCAAGGCATGGGGTTACCATGGTGATGGTTGAGCTCCAGCTCGCTTTCTACCTATAGTGCTTAAGCAACAGTCGCCATGGTTATTGCATGACATCTGTTCTTTTAATGGATCTCATTAGATCAGATCAATTTATTCAACAGGATGATGATACCAGAATCCATTTAGGAAGATTAAATTGACAAAAATGGAGAAATTGACATCAGTGGCTGCAGTGGAGCCAAGGCGGCTCACGTTCTGTTAGACTTTTGTTATTGGTTAATTGATTTGCTCTGTACCCGGCATTCCAGCATGATTGATAATCCCATTTTAATTTCTTATGAGAAGCTGACAGTGTTTGAATGCAAGTCTATTTGAACTTCTTTTTGCTTGGCTCGTTATTGAGACTTTTGGCGTCATAATCAACCTTTGCGCCTTGGGCCAACTGTGGAGGGCTATCCTTGTGCTCTCTGAGTGACAGCTGAGTCTGATTGTGATGGCAAACATTAATGTGCAGCGTGCTGGCTGTTTTAATGTGAGTGGTCTGTGTCCCGCAGGGTTTTCGTGGTACTGTTTCTCCCGCGCAACATGACTGCAGCTCTGACACCGAGACCAACAATATCAAAAAGGTAAAAGAAAAACACCACTTGGTTCCTAAAAGCACAAACAGTGATGTAAAAAACAAAACAAAAACCCTCGCAGCGTTGTAATTTTTAAAGATGTGACAAGTAGACTTTGCGCAGCACATGTAGTTACTGGGTAGGAGGGGCTGTTTTTGAAGTCTACAAAGGAAAAGCAACATTAATTTTTTTAAATAGACACTTTTTGAGCACATATCCCAACATGAAAATCTCTGTTCAATCGTAACTTCAAGCATTACAAAATATGAAGGTGCTTTAGAAGGTGCTTAAAAGCCAGAGCTTGTCTTCATAAAATCATCCCTTAAGTTTACTTATTGAACTTTTAGATCAATAAGTAAACAAAACAAGTTGTTGTGGCAAAACTAGTCAGCATGAATAAACTTTTAAATTCTATGTTGAATTCTAGGTGATGTCATTCTGCAGTTTAGCAACAGTTAAAAGTTAAAATCTCCTTTTCCTCCATACAAAGGCACCAGGGACTTGTGGGTAGTGTAGTATTTAGATCTGTCAGCCACACCCATATAAAGGGCAGAGAAAATGTGATTTGCCAGGAACAAAAGATTTAAAAATGACATTAAAACCAGAGGATCATTACATTAGAGTAGGGGTGGGCAATCTCAGTCCACCAGGGCCGGTGTCCTGCAGGTTTTAGATCTCACCTTGGGTCAACACACCTGAATCACATGATTAGTTCGTTACCAGGCCTCTGGAGAACTTCAGGACATGTTGAGGAGCTAATTTAGCCATTTAAATCAGCTGTGTTGGTTCGAGGACACATCTAAAACCTGCAGGGACACCGGCCCTCGTGGACTGAGATTGCCCACCCCTGCATTAGAGTAATTTCTTGGTTGTCTTTTCACATATCCCTAAATTACTTTCTAAATATGAATGAAATTTTTTTGTTAAATTAGGCTTTTAAAGTTTTCTCTATACATTGTAAGTATTAAACGAAAGCAAAATGGGTATTTTTTATATTTTCATCTCATAAATTAATAAACTGGCAATGTCGTATTACTCCTTGATGTTCACATGTTTTACTTTCATTGCTATAATAGCATTTTCTGCAAAAACACAGTAAGATAAGTAAGATAAGAGCATAGTGGAGTGTATGGTAACTGATAAATAAAAAACATTTTTTACTACAAGCCACATTTACCCATTCACTGATTCATAAAGAGCATTATTTTATGCCTTAAGGTGCTTTTTTCTATGAATCTCATACTCTCACTCCAGTGGCAATTTGAGGTTCAGCATCCTGCCCAAGTTGTTTTCCATTGCAATAGAGGAACATTTCAGTGTGGGTGGGGTTGTTATAGCAACACGGCCAATAAGTCCAGTGACGTCATTTGTATGCAACGCAAAGGCAACAGTGGTGGACATCAAGTTGATGGTACACCTGCTGCTAAACCTCTGTAGCTCTACGTTGGACCACTGTTTTAGTTCGTGTGTAACAACTTCCTCTCATTGCTGGATTTAAAAAATGGCAGGTTTGATTTTTGTAAAGAAGTCACTCTTATGACTCATTCACTGACGTCACAGTTTTGGCTCAACTTAGCTCACTTGGAACCCCGGATGAGAAGGTACTAAAACAGTACCAGGTACTACCAGTTAATGGGGAACTCTAAAAACTGAGTAGAGTCAAGTGAGTAAAACTAGTGGAAAAGAGGCTGTTGTGCCATGACAGCGTTTCACTAATCAGACTAACAAAAGTTAAACATGCCTTTAGTTGGGATATATTTATGTGAGCAGTGACATTTCAGTTTCATTGGTATGATCTCTAACAGTAATTCTGCCAATAAGTGATATAGTGGACAGCTTTGGAAAACAGCTGTGACTTGGTAGCTCTCAGTGTTTTACAGCAGTTAAACAAGAGCTGCAGTCATGAACTAAAAGCATCTCAGCTTGGCAACTTGTAGTTTTGTTTTGTTTTGTTTTTTTCCTGCACATATTGATCCTCAAGGTTTTATCAGTCTTGCCTATTAAAAATTCTGTTGACTATAATGCACTTATTCAAAGTGGATAGGATAAAAGTTAGGAATATTTTTGCAGATCTGTACAACACATATGTCTAAAGGGAAAAGAAAAAGGGTTCAGGAAGGAAATAACAAAGGTTATGAACTTCAGAAGACTTCAGTTATTTGAAAGTGGACAACTTTTGTGGTAATTTTATTACTACTGTTAAAAAAAACGCAGGCTAACACTTGTTGTTGTTTTTCACGTGCAGGAGGAGGAACCACTCCCCCTGACCACCCAGCAGCAGCAGCGGCAACAACAGCAGCAGGAATATGTCACCCCGTCGTGGTCCCTCTCCCCGTCATCCTCGCCCATCTCCCATTCTGATGCTAGTGACTCAGATGCTGGAGATGAGGACAACTCTAGCCCGCGTGGGCGTGCGATACGCCGGCGAAAGAAACGTCGAGGCACTCCTTCAAAGAAAAAGACCCCCCATCGGACCCCACCGGGGAGGCCGCCGCAAGTCTCCCCATCGAGCGGTCCTCATCACAACCGTCTGTTTCCTTCATCCCATTCTTCAGCGCAGTCTTCCCCACCCTGCTCGTCTTCATCCACTTCTGTGTCCTCAGCCAAGCCTGTGTTCAAACCTCCAGGTCCTTTGGCTTCCAACACTACATGCAGTGTCACCGCGAATGTCTCCAGAGGAGGAGTTTCCATAGACTCCATGCGCCAAACCTGCGAGTACTGTGGACGCCACTTCCGCTCCCTGGGCCGCCACTTAGATAAACACCATGCTCATCAGCCCGATGTTTGCTCCGCACTCGTCGAGCGCTACACGCAGATGCCCCGTCTGCAGGCACAGAACTCGAACCCGGCCTCAGCTCACACGCACACCCAGCAACGCTCGAAATTGTCACACGCTACAGGACAGAGCCGCGGTTCAGATCTATCACCAGGCAGCGTTCAGGATCTCTCCATGTCTCCGCCCACTCTCATGTCAGGTAACCAATCCCCTGCTCCCTGCAGTAGAAACTCCACCCCTCCTGTTCTGACTCCTCCACGAGGACAGAATGCAGTGCCGGTGTCAGTGCTTAAGAGGAGCCCGCCTCCTGTGGCTCTGACGCAGTCCAAGAAGGGAGCGATGAGGAAGCTTAAGAAAGAAAGGCAGGTGGAAGAGGAGGAGGAAGGCATGGATGAAGATGAAGAGGATGTGGAGGTTGTGGAGGTGAAGAGACCAATAGACGAGGATGAAGTAGAGCTGGTGTGCCCTCAGTCCTTCAGCACCAAGTTGGCCAAAGAGATACAGCCACCAAAAGAAGAGGAGGATGAGGAAGAGGAGGAAGAGGAGGAGGAAAATGGGGTGATGGAGGTAGAAGATGAAAGTGGGACAGAAGATAAGGAAAAGGACTTGCTGAGGTAACTTAGTCAGTGAATGAGTTGTAAAAGTTAAGGGTGTTACACACTGAACGCATTGCGTAAACAAAATTCAGAAGCTGACATGAAGCGATGATGAACTCACAACAAACTCCAAACTATTTGCCTCTGATGCCACCTAACTACACTGATAATAACAAATATTAATTATGTTGTCTGATAACACCGGCCTCCGTTTTTAATTAAATTTTTCATTTACTTTCATTATTTATAAAAAAAAATAACTGAGATTTTCAAATGTACCAACACTGTCACTAAAACCTGCCACAATGTTACCACAAGAGGAGTCAGTCTGATCTCAGCCATATACGGCAGCTAACATAGCAATTAACTTCATTTTTTTCCTAGGATTTCTGTAAATCTATAAATATAAACGAAAACAATCATGTGTCTGTTGCACTCTACGCAGAAAGATATTTGTATTCACTAGAACTTTACATTTGTGCTCAGCCACCTTCCTGTTTTATATTAATATAAGCAGGGTACAACCATATGGCAGCCAGCTGAGTTGAGTCCCCTCAAGTAGTCCTCATTGACAAAGGCTCATTCAGGCTGATGCTATAGTGGGAGCCTTTCTGCATTTATAAATTAAAGAACAAATAAGTTACCTGCAAACCTTCAAGAATATTTATGAGAGTGACTGCAGTCAGTCCAAGTCAATATTTGGTTTCCTGTATTGATACAGTATCGCCACACTATGCTGTATAGATTATTATTTTTTTTACCTACCTACTCCTTTTTTTTTGCAGTGGTTCGGGGCGTCACCACATGCTGCCCCTGCTCTCCTCGTTGTCCTCTCTGGTGCTGTACCTCCGCCGGCTGCAGCACTCGGCCTTCTTGTCTCTCTCTCGCCAGCTGCAGTCTGCCGAGGCCTGGCGCCTCCTCTGCCACTCCAGCCTGGCGCTCCTTATCCTGTATAACCGGCGGCGTGAGTGTGAGGTCTCTAAGCTGTCCATCAGTGAATATCGGGCCCGTATTACTCCTCAATGCCCTGTTCCTGTTCCACCTGGTGCCCCTCCAGCTCTTACCCCATTAGAGGCCTCCCTGTCGCCCTTTGAGCGCATGGTGCTTCCTCACCTCCCCAGAGTCGGAGTCCAGGGTAAACGAGGACGTGTCCAACCCCTCATCCTACCTCCTCACTGTGAGCCCTGTCTGGAGCTTCTCCTGCAGACACGGCAGGATGTAGGAGTTGACCCTGCAAACCCATACGTTTTTGCTCGACCCTACCACTCTCCTGCCACGCCACTGCGTGGCACCGATCTGCTGCGCAGCCTCGCTCGCTCCAGCGGTACCCGCAATCCCCGCGCCCTGACCCAGACCAGGGTTCGTCGACAGGTAGCGATCCTAACTCAGCTGCTGCTTCTCGGGGAAGGAGAGGAGCCCGGACAGCTTGGAGGCAGCGCTGTGGAGAGGCTCGAACACTTCCTTGAGAGGGAGTACCACGTGACGCAGAATTGTGCTGGTATTGGCCAGGACCCAGGCCTGATGGGCAGAGTGGGCCGGGTCGTGCTGTGTGGAGAGAGGGATGGAGTACTGTTCAGAGGAATGAGCCTGAACCACATCTGTCTGGAACTGGATGGTGAGATGGATGGACCGCTCGTGAATGAGTGATGTTTTGTCCTTGGATTGTAACTTTTCTTTCAGTTTTTTGTGAATGATTGAGTGTGACTGCAGTTTATTGGAAACAAACATTTTTAACATCAGGCTGATGAAGTTCTCTTCTTTGCTCTTTTCAGTCATGTCAGGAAACTCTGCAGACTCGTACTCGGAGGGAGAATCTGAAGGGGAGAATGTGAAGGAGAAGCCTGAGGTGCACGCCCCTGCTCCGGCTCTGAATCCTACACCCACCCTGCTGTATGTCAGGAAGGGCAAGAACAACGGGAGGGTCGGACGACCCAAGAAGCTCAAGAACAACCAGCCACCCCCTCCGCTTCCTCTTGACCCTCCACCCGCAAACCGCAGGAGAGGCACAGGTCAGCCTAAATCAGGTTTATTTGTGTGTCGAGTGTTATGTGCATTTGCACAATGCAATGAGATAGTTGTGTGTATACGATTTAAAAATAAAAACACTCACACCTAACAAGAAAATTGAAGCCGAATGCATTTATAACACCATTATTAGAATATGAAAAGGTGAAATGAGGAAGAAAAAAGGAGGGAAAGAAACTTCACAACATGAATGGTTCAAGCTGTTTTGTTTGTCAGAGAAAGTGAAGCCCAAGGTGAACTGGTGCATCTTTATCCCAGTAGGGAATATTCACTGGTTGAGTTACAGGAAATAAAAGCTCAATGTTGAAGTCACAAACATTTGATGTACCAAAGGAGCCTCAAGAAGTTGAAGGTTTAGGAGGTGCAAATAATTAAGGCAAGGCAAGTTTATTTGTATAGCACAATTCAACAACAAGGTGATTCAAAGTGCTTTACAGAGACATTAGAAACAAGAACAAATAAAAAGCATGATTTAAAATTAAGATGTTTCGTATTTGAAGTATCTTTAGTTCAGTTTTATTGGAAAGTAATGGATATATTTAGGGGTTTGGGGAATGATAAAGCATAGTATTGCAAATATTGTAACAATACCGACACCAAATATTGCTACTTTATTAAAATAATAAAAATTCTCTGGGAATACTATAACCAAGAGGGCATCCAACACTCAACACACTTAGCGTGACAAAGCTATCTCCTCATTTAGAGTAAACTAATAAATCAGTTACATGAGGAAAAATAGGATGTAACCTCCTTGCATCTACAAAAAAATACATAAAAGAAAATCAACAGCTGCCTGGTAAATGTATTGATGTTTTCTTTTTCCACATTCTGGGACCAATCGCAGTTTGTGGTGACTGATTGGTTGCCCAGAGCTTGAGAGTGGTGGACACCCAAAACCATTTTTGTTCACAAGGCGTTTGCACAGGTCACCTGATAGGAGGAGACCTTTCTGCAAACAGTCACAGTCTGACTTGGACTGACTGCAAACAACCTCAGAGACTGTCAAAGGTGGCCTGGTAGCACGTAGCACAAGTGGACATGGTTGGTATCGCTGCACAAAGGATGCAAAAAACACACCAAGCTGTCCCTTTTCAGGACATAATTTTTTACATAGAAATCAGTAGTGTCTTAGTTAATAGCTCCAAATAAAGAGCGATCTCAATAAACAGCAGTTGTGGAATCTGATGGGCACAAAATGTTTCTCTCAGTTTGTCACCACAGTCATTTTTTTCTCTCCAAGTTTGATTTGTTTGTTATTTTTCTGATAGAAGTGCTTCCTTCTCTAGAGCTGACTTAAGTGGTAATGAAGTGTTTCAGTTGCATCACTCCTCATTAAACAGTGTGTTGTCTGTTATGTGTGCAGTTGATAAAGAAATATTTTGTCTCTTGCCAAAAAATTAGTTGTGAGATTATTCTCTTTTAGTTAATTTACAGCACATTGTAATTTAACTGTACTGGCAGTAAATTTACAGTCGTATTAAGTTTACTTTTAGTCATATAGTTCAGAAATCTGTGGATCTTCCTGAGTTTCATCACCAGATCTTTATCTTTATCCGACTGGACCTCAGTTTTTATGCTAACATGGAAAAGAAATGTCAGAAAAACAGAAATGTAAACGCTCTCAGCTCTGTATTTTCTCCTGTTCAGCCATAAGCTTTGATTCAGAGTACGAGCTCTAAAAAATCATTTAACCTCTAACTCTGTTCCTCTTTTGTTCACTGCAGGAAAGCGAGGGGTCCTGAAGCGTCCCTGGTCAGAGGCTGAGCGCGCTGCAGTCGAGGAGCACCTGACCCAGAACATCAATGAGCTTCGCGTTCCTGCCAAGGCTGACTGTGAGCGCTGCCTGCAGCAGTGCCCCCTGCTGGTCAACAATCACCGCGACTGGCGAGCCATCAAGTTCTACTGCCACAACCGCATTCAGCTACTGAAGAAGAATCAGCGGCGTGAAAGCGAACCCCAGCCCCTCACTGTCTGCTGAGGGGGCGGGTTTTGGGTGGGTTGGGAGCCCGTAGGATGTTTATTTCGGTGCAGCTGATCAGAGCAGAATCTCAAATGGTACCTGCTGCCCACAAAATGCACTAATTTTGAGAGGACGGTCCTAAATTTAACACCGCTCTCTGGCAGTGCGGTTTGTTTTTGACGTGGCTTCTAATTTGGCACCTGATGGCATTTCATTTTGAGCTATACAAAAAGAAAAATTTGTGCCGCTCCATTTCAAGGTCTTAAAATTACACTCGAGTATTCGTGGTGGTCCTGGTTTTGACGGTTACAGTGGAAGTCTTGTTAAAAAGCAGTGCGCTTGGACTCGGGTGCCGTTTGAGACGTGCCGTGAGAGACCACAGCCTGTGCTGTGTTGTACATGGACATTTTTTTCCCTTCTTCTTACATGGATACACTAAACTGAAATGTAAACACAGGAGGAAACCAATCCCTACAGTGTTGTTATATGAACGTTGTGAAGTAGCATTAGTGTTTTCTGCACTCGGAGACGTTAATAGGACAAATGGCCCGCACTCGGGGGCCACACTTTCCTTCATAGCGGCTTTATAATTAGAATAGACCTAACTTCTGCTAACTGAGAAGAGAATAGCCAGATCTGTCCTCAAACAACTGCGTTGTTTTTTTTTTCATACAACTGACTGTGCAATTCTGTTCGCATAATATTTGGACCTTAATTTCCATGTGAGGTACTAGACGATGAATGAGTTATGCTCTTGAAGCTACTATAAAGTTTTTTTTTTAATTAATTGAAATGAATCTTCATTGTGATGGAGACAATGGGTTTCATGGCAGCGACAATTAAACGGCCTGTGAATGTTGTGAAGTTCTATTTGGATACCTAAGATGTTTAGTTAAATCACAAAGAGCTGTTGTGAAGCCTGTTGTCTTTCACGTCAACTGATACGGATAAATATTTTGCCCTGAGCAACTCTTATGTTTTAGCTATGATTTTGTGTCTTTCTGCCCATTGCACATTTTCATTCAAAGCAGTAAAAAAAGGTGCTATAGGCCAATAAGCTGGATATCACTTTATGTGTGGAGAGGAGATTTCCCTTGGTTGTGTTAAAAGTTACTTAAAAAATGGGCATTTATCAGAGGAGTGATTGTTCTGTGGCGCCACTTTTGTTGCATTGTCTGTCTTGTCCTTTTCAATGGCTAGAGCTCCTCCTCCTCTTTCTCTGTCCTTTCCCAGCCACACTACACAGTTTGCAGCTCGACCAGATTTTTATTTTTCAGTGTTGCTGGAAATCTGTGTCCATCAGAGTAAAACCTCCATAAAACCTCAAAATGGATACTTGAAGTAATTTAAACCTTTTGCAGAATCTTTGACCTTATCTCGCTCTAGCCTTGCCAGTTACATTGTACATAACAAATATATTATCATTGAGCTAACTGGTTGTTTGTGCTAGGCATTATGTAGCTTTCTCCATTTACAAGGTGTTGCTATCTGTACATAAGGCAGTTTTGTAAATACTCTACAGAGAAACAAAGAAAAAACACAATGTATGACATGCCTTGGTTATTGTGTTATGTTTTTTCTTTTTTATAAGTCTTATAAAAACTTAAAGATCTACGATTTGTGTTGTGGTTATTTAAAAAGCTGAAGTGTTTTATTCTGTTGGAAAAGAAACACTAGAAACACTAATGTCACCGGGTCTTAACTCAATGAAACACCTACACTTACAGGCCACTAAAGCACAGTAGTGTGAAAAAGTGATTGCACCCTTCCTAAGTTCCTATTGTTTTCCATGTTTGTCACACTCAAATGTTTCAGATGAAATGAATTTAAATATTACACAAAGATAACACAAGAAGGTGTTTATAATTATGGGGGGGGGGGGGGAATCCAAACCTACTTGGGCCTGTGTGAAACCTAATAACTGGTTGGGCCGCCCTTAGCAGCAACAACTATAATCAAGAGTTTGTGATAACTGGCAATGAGTCATTGGCAATGAACTGCCTTTATAAGGTCATGCCACAGCAACTCAATTGGTTTCAGGTCAGGACTTTGACTAGGCCGCTCCAAAGGTTTTTAACTGTTGGTATGACGTTAGTTTTCTGAAAAGCTGGAAAAACGTTGCCTCGTCTGATGAGTTTGAGGTTCTGCTGTGACATTCAGATGGTAGGGTCAGAATCTGGTGTTTATTTTTATTTATTTATTTTTCGCCTGTTCCGTTTGGTTCTTTTGCCATCAGAATTATTGTCTAAAAGTAAAGAAAGATGCCCAACAGATTTACTTTCCCAAATTTGATTCATCCTTGCTTTTATTGTTTATTTTATTTTCGCTTGCTACACACGGGACAGATATGACTGGGGGAAAGAAAAGGGAGAAAGAAAGTGGGAAAGAAAAACAGTGGGGAAGAGGAACGGTGATAAAGGGCAAAAAACAAAAACCAACAAAACAAACAGACAAAAAATACATATATCAATCACCTGGATCACCTGTTGAGAAAGAGAAAAAAAGCAAAAAAAGCAGCAATCATCGCGATGATCTATGTGAATACTAAATATTGAATATTATTGTGCCACACGTTGGATGGACAGCGCACAGTGTGCTTTGAGGTAGGAGCCAAAAAGGGTGTAGTTTGTGTGTGTGAGCACCTGTGTGTACACCTGTGAGCATGGACGCGCTGGTTTTTAAAAGGTTCCTTCATGTAATGATCTGCTAGAGGGTGTGGGGAGCCACAGCCCCGTCCTCCAGGGCATGAAGCAGGTATGGAGGAGATCCAAGCCCCAGACATCCAGAGACCCTCAGCGCACAAGAGACCAAGGAAGACCAACGGAGGGGCAACCGTGCCGGAGCACTGTTTAAATTCCACAGCCTACCTGAGAATTGTTGCTGACTGTGCCCATCCCTCCATGGACACAGTGTACCGATCCTCTGATGGCTGTATCTAACATGGGAACACGTCATGTCACAAAGCTCAGAAGCTCTCAAACTGTTTATAAACAAGAAAATGAGCTGTCTGTACTCAAATAGGCTTGTCGGTCACCAGATATCAGTCCAATAAAGCATCTTTGAGATGTACTGGAATAGGAAATTTAGATTACAGATGTGCAGCCTACAAATCTGCAACAAATGTGTTATTCTATCATGTCAACATGGGCCAAAATCCCTGAAGCTGGTCTGGCTGTGCCTGCTGTTATTATGCTGTATGGTGTGTTTTGTTTTTTTCATTAATCCCCTTCTATCCCATAAAACACCACATGCACTTCACTATTAAAGCCACTAGATGGGGATGTTGCTCCATAAACCATAAACGGTAAAACGAACATACAACCAAGAGATGCACACACTAAAGATGTGGTTGTGAAGCTGAAATATGATGTCTTATTTTACAAGTTTATGCTGTAGAGGTGGCCTAGAAAGCAGATAAACTACCAAAGGTGACAAAAGTACAGACATTTTGCACGTTGTGTTAAAAAACACCCAATACTCAAGAAATCGTCAGAAAGTACAGTCTCTGACATCAATCAAATTAAGAAAGTAAAAAGTAGCTTCCTGAAAGACAATTCTACCATTACCTTTAAATCCAACCTCTCCTTTTTCTCTCCTCTTTTCTTACGCCTTTCTCCATCTCTGAGTGAAGTTAGCTCACACTTTTTTTCCTCCATGGAGCTTTAGCTAGCAACATACTGCCACAAACTGCACAGGAACAGTTTGTGTGTTCGCTGATTATTTTTCGAGCTGATAGAAACGTTATGTTGTGTAGAAACATCACTGCCTTTCTGCTCATTCCTCTTCTGTAGCGCTAGTTAGATGCTGTCTACAACATACAGACAGCCGCACTCGCCTCGGCACACTTTAACCCGCACAAACGCCATTAATGATAGTGCTAAACCTAAAGTAATGAAAATGTAAGAAGCAGAAAATACAGATATTTGTGTTAAACTGTAGGAAGTAAAAGTAAAAAGTTGTCAGAAAAATAAATACTCAAGTAAAGTACAGATATCTGAAAATTCTACTTAAGTACAGTATTTATACTTCGTTCCTGTACTCAAGTATTTATTCTTCATTACTTCCCACCTATATAAACTGCACATTTAATCCATGAGATTTTAAAAACTTTTTCATTATTAGACTGGGTAACAATAAAAAACAACCTTTCCTTATTTTTTGTGTGTCTTTGTTGATAAGAAAAATAAACCTTCCTGGGGTTTTTTTTTAATTCCACCTTTTCCAAAGACAACCATCAGACCCTTTCATAAACAAAAAAACAAAAAACAAAGCATCACACATGTTAGCCAAGGTGGTTAGTAAGAGAAAACCTTTTTCTTAGGATGATAAATCACATTATTCTCAGTTACTTGCTAATGCTACACATATCTGTGCATGTGTGCAATAACACACAGATGACAACTGATCTCAGAGCAGTGAAAACAGAGCCAGCAGCAGCTCAGCTACCACTCTGATTTCCTGTCAAATTTCCATTGAAGTCCAGATGTTTATCCAAAATGTGCATGTGCAAATAACCAGGATCAGCTGGTGGCCCCTCACCTTGCTCAACTCAAGCCTTGGTTAATGTGAAACAGACACACCCATAAAGAAATGACAATGCCAGAGACAGTGACAATAGAAACCTGCTCCTGAAGACAATATTCAACTGTGGCCACAAGATGGAACTAATTTACTGGGTGGTTGCAAACAGGCAACAGAGAGAGATGCACACAGAGAAAGAGATCATGTTTGCTTTGGTAGATTTTAAATTATATCTATTTTTCGATTTCACAGGACAAGCACAGCCTGCTTTGCTTACCCAGAACACCACAGTAAATTACAATACTTGCAGTAAAGTAATTACACTCTTCACAGGATAAGAACCACAAAGTGCTTCACAATAATATAAAACAGATATACACAAAACAGCACAATCGAAGATACAGCAAAAATCTAGTTAAAAGCCAGTCTAAATAAATGAGTCTTAAGCTGATGTTTAAAAGAATAAATGCAATGAAGGCAAAGAATTCCACAACCTGGGGGCTACAACTCTAAAAGATCTCCTCTGGTCTTAAAATGTGTTTGTGGGAGTACCAACAGCCTTTGATTAAGTTGTTACAAATATGCATCAAAACACAGAGAATATATTACTGCCACCAATATGTTTAGCTTTTAACTAAAAAACAAACGTATCTATAATATTCATATCCAAATCATTTGTTTCTTTTGAATATATATTTATGGTAAATTCAATGTCAGCATAATGCACTATGGAATTTGAAAATGGATCTGCAGAGAAAGAGCATTCAGAGATATGGAGTCATGAAAAAGTTTGCGACTGCTGCTACACAAACAATGACAGCATGCATCTGAAATTTCAGTTGTGTAAAATCAGTGGGTTTAAAGGAGGTGGTGGAGATAAACAAGAATGTGTTATGTCCAAAGAAAATAAGAATTTGAAACAAGACAAACTGGCACACAGTTTCTTGGCATAATCTAGATCCAGATACCATGCTGGGTCAAGAGGGAGGACATTTTTGCCTATTGCAAAGGTATTGGGATAAGGCTGCTTGCATTTGTTTTGTTTTTTTCCCCACTTTTAGAAAATCTGATGAGTGCAAGGCTTCGGATGGGCAAAAGGCTTCAGCGTACATTTTCAAGACAAAGATTGCAAATCCCGTCAAACATCCACCAAAGAATTTGTGTTCCCTTTTGTACATGGTAACTATGAATTCAATGAAAATAAAATGAAATAAAATATACTGCACTCACCCATCAGTGCTGTCAACTATTCTCAGTCACGGTCTGGAGAAACCATTCTGAGCACTAGAGGGCAGCAGAGACTAAAGCCGCTTTCTGATCGATCTGCTACAGCATGACATGATGCAGTCAAGCTGTGAGCTGGAATGACTATTAAAAAGTAAAAGCTTTTCACCACTTGACATCCACTGTTTATATTTTTTTAATTGAATTATGATAAAGGATTTTGTATAAAATTGTTCCAAATCCAGATGCTTATTTAACAGCTGGGCCAACACATTACATAGAAATGATCTTCATGCACTGAACCAAATTTTATAAACATAAATCACTAGCTTCAGTCTTAACATATTTTCTATGTCCAAACACAGAATAAGATTTCAACCCCAGTGGTTACAGAGACATCTTAATCAAAACTGGAGGAGAGAGAGATTTTTATCTGATCTGTAAAACCTTCAAACAATGATGACAGCAAGATGAGAAAGCATTGTTCTTCACACTCACAACACTGCTGCACAGTAATGCTTCATGCACATTTGGTTAATTAATTTTTACAGCTCCTTTTGGAGCTTTTGGTGCAACGAAGTGTGTCTCTCACAATTATGCTACTTGTTATTTGTACTGATATATACATAAGAAAGAAAGAAAGAAAGAAAGAAAGAAAGAAAGAAAGAAAGAAAGAAAGAAAGAAAGAAAGAAAGAAAGAAAGAAAGAAAGAAAGAGACATTTTTGGTGCTCTCCAGAGTGTACCAAACCAGGTGTACCAGGTTTTATTCTTACAATCTTCCCTGAAACTGGCTGCTGGAAAGTAATTAGGGTGCTGTGTCCCTCATGTCTTGAGATCTTCCATTTCCTCTGTGCCTTTTGAATATAACACTTATTACCTCCTCACAACAAGCTCTTTAGAGCCTCATACTGGGTGCTGAATAATGCTTTCTGCGGACGCCTGGTTTCCAAGATTTAGTTGAAGAACTGTGTTGTTATCTGCTCCTGTTTTCTGGGATTTACTTTAATGATTAGAATATGCTCTTACCCAAAAGGTTGTCAACACAATTAGCACCGACAAACAACCACAATAGCTGCATCAAATAGAGGTCTGTTCTTGTGAGTGTCTCACTGAATCTGATTATCATTGGACTAAACTAAACTAAAATAATTTAAATATGAATGCTGTGTTGGAGGCAAAAAAAATGCATTCTTGAGGATTTTTCCTGTTCAAGAGATCTGAGTCTGTCTCTTCTTTAAACGCTTTCAAAGGAGCTTCATCTTAAAAAATGTTTTAGTACAACTTTGGTAAGCCGCACTGCTGGGTTGTCAGAGAATTACGGCTGCCGTAGTAGGAGCTTCGCGGAATACTCTGGGTCCAAAATGCCGTCCATTTCAGGTCCCAAAGTCAAACGAACACAGAGTTAAAAACGGTCTAAATTCTTTAATCTTTAATAAAATCATCATCGTTGCTGCTTTACCAGGTGTAACAATTAAGTTTAACATCCAGGCATCCATGAAAACAGAAGTTATTAAATTTAACGGAGTTAGAAGTTAGCAGGAAGTTAAGCTCGCTACTTTCCACCTAAACATGACATACCATGTTCTGACTGAGAGATTTTTGAAACTAACTAAAACGTACAGCTCTGCTACCACTTCCGACATAAATGAAGACAGAAAACTAAACAGCAGTGGCGTTTGTATGGTTACTGAAGTTGGACTACCTGGAATATAATGTTGTGCTACGCGATTCCTAGCCACACAGCTATGTTAGCATAACATTAGCACAGTGAAGCTGGAGGATGAACGCCAACTTTTTTTCCCACTCGATAAAGGTTAACGTGACGGATTCTGGTGGTCAGGGACAAATGCAGTCGCATAGCAGGATGCTATACACGGGGCAAACTTCAGTCAGGAGAACAACTGAGATTATTCATCCACAATACCAGGTTAGTTATTAATATACTGCAACAACATGGGAATAGAGCAGCTGCCAGAGAATTCAACATTAATGTATCAATGTTACGGAAGTGGAGGAAGCGCAGTTTTTGGCTTTCCCCATATTTCAAAAGTGCTTCATCTCTTTGCTATGACTGTGAGCATAATTTGCAGTTGTAGCCACTGCGATGCTTTCGACCAAAACAGGCGCAGCTTGATGACATCATCAACATCCGCTATCGTGATAGAGCGGTATAAAATCTCTATCGTTGGCCAAATTTATATCGTTTCTATCGTATATCGTTTCTATCGCAAACCCCTAGTTATTAGACCTCTCTGCATTGAATCGTACCTGTTATTAATCTCTGTCTCTCTTTCACATCATGTCTTTATCCTGTTTTCCTTCTCTCACCCCAACCGGTAGCAGCAGAGGGCCGCCCCTCCCTGAGTTCTGAGTAACCGCACATAGCAGCTATAGCATCACACCTAGCATCGGGGGTACCATCTGTAGCTTAGAACATTAAACACTTATTGTACTTACTGTAAGGAACAACAAGATAAGTAAAACAACACACTACATTCTCACAGTTCCCGACTGTATTGGTGTTTTGTTTAGTTTTTTCAAATGTTTCTGAGCTTAATCGGCGGGAAAAATACATTGTCTAAACTTAACAGGTAGCTAACGAAAGCGAGTGACTCACCGGGACAAATAACTCAACACAGAGTTCGGGGCCTAATAAAAGAGTAGCTTATTAGCATTGATATGTAAAAAAAACAAAAACAATTTGGTCTCATTATCTAGTTTGCAGCACTGCATACTTTGTTGAAAAAACACTTGACCGCCATTATTGCGAAGCTCTCATAGGAAGAGACAGCCAATGCTTCCTGCGCACGAGACACAAGGTCGTAACGCAGCAAGACTGCATCAAAGCGCCCCCTTGTGACAATAATAGGCAATCGTTTTAGATGACAAGAGGGGAATTTGCAGCCCTGTATTTTGCATGGGTTAGACCAGGGGTCGGCAATCCTGGGCACTCCTGCCACACAGCTGGCACGCGAAGGGTTAACTGATGGCACGCCACCCAGTGAATTAATCTGAGAAGGTGTATTAAAAAATTAATGGCCGTGCCAGCGGAGCACATCGCAAATTAACTCGCATAGACACATTAGTTGTACTGCTTCTTAATGACGGTATCTAAACTAACAACCCCATGTACCAGATTCAACTTGTAGTTGGCTAAAAATAACGTAGCCTACCAGTGAGAGGGACTTTGCTAGCTGGTAGTTTTTTCAAGCGATGTTGAAATTTCCACATTCCGACACTTCAAGGGCTTCAGGAGCTCTCCGCTCAGCGCAGCATCAGCACCGCGGAAATACACGGATACATCCGTAGACTCGAGCAGAATTCACAATGCGTTTTCGGGGCTTTTAGGTGTATGGACCAATGTTTTCTTTTATGATCAAACCAGAAAGCTTTAATGAGCAAGTGGATTTGGGTATGGAATCTGGCTGGACACAGATGACATTGAAATGCAGCTGACTGAACTGAAAAGGTTGACTCTGTGGGGGTCAAAGTTTGCAGAACTACGAACACAGCTGGAATCCATAGGTGTGCCTGTTCATGGAGCTTGCATTTTCACCTGCTGGACATCACTACCTGACAAGTTTAACTGTCTTCAGAACATTGCAGAGGCCTTATTGACAGTATTTGGCTCTACATATCCCTGTGAGCAGATTTTCTCTCACACGAAGAGTGTCCTCAGGTAGCCGTCTGCATGCTGGACACTCGGAGACCTGTTTCTCTTATCATTGTTTTGAGGAGACCATAAATGGCATTTGCATTTTCCGTTGTACAGTTCATTTGCTGTTATGGAGTTCTTGTTCTTAATAAAAAGTGTCTTTTTTTTTTTCAAAATAGCTGATCTGTTCTATGCCAACATCTGCGAAAAAAATATAATTCTATAAAGGTGGTCTATATAGTGTGTATACCCATATGACTGAAGAAGAATTAGTTGAAATCTTTATTTCTTTATTTAAATCTTTATTTCAAATCTTTATTATTAGTTTATTCTTGGACTCAGCAGTAAAAACAGATCAACAAGTGTCATGAAGATCTAAGTCTTAGTAGACCTAGTATGGACTCGTGTTGCTCTGTTTTTTATCAAAAGGATAAACTTGTTATTATAATTTAACCAATACTTCCTAAAATGGCATCAAAATCCTTCCAGTCCTGATGTCGAGCACTCTTTTTCACTACTGTGTTGTTGTTGTTGTTGTTGTTTATAGACTCTAAGAGCAGGATGGCTAAAAGAAAGGCCAGTCCTGAAAAGAAGACCCCCGTAAAAAGAGGGAGGGTCACTGAGCAGGCTGCTCCTTCCACCAGCTCAGATACACACCAGGTCAAAGCAGTGAAGCGTAAGGCCCAGCAAGATGGAGCGGGCACAACCAGTGCACCGAAGAAGATTAAACTTGCTGAGCCTACGAGTGAAGACAGGGAGCAAGCGTCTTCCTCCGTGGACACTGGTAAAGGTAGGCTAATTAGTTGAGTGAGGGGTAGATTAAGTGCACAGCTGGTTGCTCGGTTTAAGATATTAGTGTTTGGGAGATATTTTTCTGTTGTACAGTTCATTTGCTGTTATGGAGTTCTTGTTACTGATGAAAAAAAGTGTATTTTTTGTTTCAAAATAGCTGATCTGCTCTATGCCAACATCTGCGAACAAATATAATTCTATAAAGTTGGTCTATATAGTGTGTAACTGTTGATATAGAGCAGGGGTGCTCAATACGTCGATCGCGATCGACCAGTCGATCGCAAAGGTAGTATTGGTAGATCGCATGGCATTAAAAAAATAGATGCCAGCCTATCATCCATCCCGTCACTTGATTGATACAGGGAAGCCAGTCAGATGACATCAGATTTTTTCTGACGCTTAGGTCGCTGCGCATGCGCAAACAGTGGCGCGAAGTGTAGTAAAACTGACAAGCTAGTCAGCGAGTTAACTCCAATTTTTAGCTCTCGGTTTTTTCTCTTAAACCTGGCCGTCAGCAGCTACTGTCCGGACTATGCATCCCTGGCTGATTCAATTCAGTGCAAGTCATCAGAGTAAACTCAGGTAATGACAAAAAATTTACATAGTTAATTGTGTTGTGAAATATTGGATATTGCGGTTATGCATGTATATACATTGTAGATATAAAGAATCCTCAATATATTTATAAATAAGTATATGTTTTGGATTTTTGTAGTGGGTAGATCATTTTGACTTGGTCATTTTATAAGTAGCTCACATGCGGAAAAAGTGCGACCACCCCTGATATAGAGCATAGGTGTCAAACTCTGGCCCACGGGCCAAATTTGGCCCGCAGACTAATTACATTTGGCCTGCGAAGCCATACCAAATTACTATCAGAGCTGGCCTACTGGTATTATACAGCTAATATATATATTGTCTAGTATTAGGCTTTGCTTGTTCCATATTCAGTTTTTCAGCAAAACGTTTTTGAGTCTATAAGAAAAGATTCATTCTTATATCTGGAGCAATAAATATATTTCAATAAATATTACTGTTAGCCCGCGACTTTGTTCCAGTTTTGAATTTTGGCCCACTGTGTATTTGAGTTTGACACCCCTGATATAGAGCGTTATTTAATTTATTGCTAATGCAATCATATGGCACGTTGACTTCTAAGGAAATTTTAGATGGCACTTATCATCAGAAAGGTTGCTGACTCCTGGGTTAGACCGTCATATTAATTTTTTTTTTTTAACTTTTTTAAGAACGCATTTTAACATTGGACTCAAAAATAAATAAATCCCCCCCTAACAAAAAAGGCTCTTCAAGTGCCAAATTGCTTTATATTTCTTCACTAAATATACGGCCGCAAGTAGGGCTGACATGGGCCCCAGGTTTGATGTGTTCTGCCGTAAACTGGACAAACCAACATAAGGATGGAAGCCACTGTGGGACTTTTTCAGTAAGTTGAGCATGTGTTTTATAAGTTAATCAGTAAATTAACACCAATAGCTAGTTAACCCATAGCTATTCACACAAATGAATAGCTATGGGAAAGGTGATACAACCTCAAAAACGTGGTTGTCTCTAGATTTAAAAAGAGAAATAAGGTCCAGTAGTTACACTATATAAAAAAATAAATGCACAATTTAAAAAACAAAATTTATAGGTAGGTATATCGACTTCTCATTAAATTATATGAATTATTATGGCTTTGTCTGCCATAGTGTTTTTCTTTAAACTACTTAGGAACACTTTTACTGGCAGTCGGTGATGTCACTGAAAGGCAAGGTTCTGTTGCCATAGTCTCCTGAGTTTATTTTGAAAACTAACTTACGGAACTCGCTTAAACAGCTTAGGAAAGACAAGCGCACACATTTGAAGAAGTATTCCCTCATCACGGTGACATTTTCACTTTTAAACGGTCTCAAAAATTAACATGAAAAAGGAAACGAGAAAAAATACAAATTCAGGAGATAAGAAAGATCCAGGAGATCAAAGTAAGTAAACAAATACATCAAATCTGGGTAAAATCCCTCAAATAACAGAATCTACTTTTCTAAAAATGTTGACAGTCTGTGTATAAAATGAAACATTTGAATCCTACCCATATGGAAAAGATATATATAAATCTTATAAAGTTTGTATCTGTCTTGTGTGAAACTTGTATGTTTTGGATACTTACTAAAACAATATATGAAAGTAATGAGAAAGTGGCCACTTTCACGAGTAAATCATATAAGCCTGATATGATTCACTGTATGAAGTAGGCCACATCTTACGCAAGTCTTTTATAAATTTGTACCATTTCTTTTCCATATGGGTATGTTTGACTGAAAACAACATAATTACAACACGTCTAATCAAAGAAAGGTTAATGGGGCACTTTGTCTTTTGGTAAAATAATGTGACAAGTTTATTCTTGGACTCAGCAGTAAAAACAGATCAACAAGTGTCATGAAGATCTAAGTCTTAGTAGACCTAGTATGGACTCGTGTTGCTCTGTTTTTATCAAAAGGATAAACTTGTTATTATAATTTAACCAATACTTCCTAAAATGGCATCAAAATCCTTCCGGTCCTGATGTCGAGCACTCTTTTTCACTACTGTGTTGTTGTTGTTGTTGTTGTTGTTTATAGACTCTAAGAGCAGGATGGCTAAAAGAAAGGCCAGTCCTGAAAAGAAGACCCCCGTAAAAAGAAGGAGGGTCACTGAGCAGGCTGCTCCTTCCACCAGCTCAGATACACACCAGGTCAAAGCAGTGAAGCGTAAGGCCCAGCAAGATGGAGCGGGCACAACCAGTGCACCGAAGAAGATTAAACTTGCTGAGCCTACGAGTGAAGACAGGGAGCAAGCGTCTTCCTCCGTGGACACTGGTAAAGGTAGGCTAATTAGTTGAGTGAGGGGTAGATTAAGTGCACAGCTGGTTGCTCGGTTTAAGATATTAGTGTTTGGGAGATACTTTTCTGTTGTACAGTTCATTTGCTGTTATGGAGTTCTTGTTACTGATGAAAAAAAAGTGTATTTTTTGTTTCAAAATAGCTGATCTGCTGTATGCCAACATCTGCGAACAAATATAATTCTATAAAGTTGGTCTATATAGTGTGTAACTGTTGATATAGAGCGTTATTAAATTTATTGCTAATGCAATCATATGGCACGTTGACTTCTAAGGAAATTTTAGATGGCACTTATCATCAGAAAGGTTGCTGACTCCTGGGTTAGACCTTCATATTAATTTTTTTTTTTAAACTTTTTTAAGAACGCATTTTAACATTGGACTCAAAAATAAATAAATCCCCCGCTAACAAAAAAGGCTCTTCAAGTGCCAAATTGCTTTATATTTCTTCACTTAAATATACGGCCGCAAGTAGGGCTGACATGGGCCCCAGGTTTGATGTGTTCTGCCGTAAACTGGACAAACCAACATAAGGATGGAAGCCACTGTGGGACTTTTTCAGTAAGTTGAGCATGTGTTTTATAAGTTAATCAGTAAATTAACACCAATAGCTAGTTAACCCATAGCTATTCACACAAATGAATAGCTATGGGAAAGGTGATACAACCTCAAAAACGTGGTTGTCTCTAGATTTAAAAAGAGAAATAAGGTCCAGTAGTTACACTATATAAAAAAATAAATGCACAATTTAAAAAACAAAATTTATAGGTAGGTATATCGACTTCTCATTAAATTATATGAATTATTATGGCTTTGTCTGCCATAGTGTTTTTCTTTAAACTACTTAGGAGCACTTTTACTGGCAGTCGGTGATGTCACTGAAAGGCAAGGTTCTGATGCCATAGTCTCCTGAGTAGGGATGGGTACCAGTGTCCGGTGCCATGATGGCACCGGTTCTGACATAAACGGTAGTAACCAGACCGAAAAGCAGCGCACATTTCGGTGCTTTATTTCGGTGCTTTTTTTTCCTGAGCTGTGATAAACTTCTAGCCAATCATTTTACGTTTCCGAGGATAGTAGGCGGGTCCAGGTACGTGCGTTCTTTTAGAGCAGAGCTACAGATTAAAAATGTCCAAGGCGAAGCGGTCAAAAGTCTGGCTGTACTTCACAGCAAAATATGCAAACTCAGCAGCCTGCAACAAGTGCTTTAAGCTGATACTGTGATACTGTCAAAGGAGGTAACACCTCGAATCCGACGAAACACCTAGCGACGCATAGCGTTTTTTTAAAGCCGAGAAATGCGCCGTATTTGATAGCTTGCTGCGAGACCTCACACCGAGCACATCTACTGCGGGTGGGTTGCCTGTTATGCAACATCCCCCAAAAACACGAAGAGGAGAGTCCTGGCCCCTAGCCCTGCCAGTGTAGCAGAAATGATGACGGATGATGATGCAGCAGCAGCCGTTCTTCTCCGCGTGAGTAGCTTAATGTTGTTCGTGTGTAATTTACGTTGAGTAGGCTAACCACGTTATTACATTAATGCATGTAAGGTGAACTAGCAAACATCATCATAGCTACATGCGGCTGTCCTCTTGTTTGATGGCAGATACTCGCTTCACCCTGGCCAAAAAGGCTAAAAAGACCCAAGAAAAAGTGGAAAACAGTTAAACATGAGAGGTTTAGGACAAAGTTTGTGTTTTTTCCATTGATTAAGCACTGCTTCCAGCCAAGAGTGATGCCATATATGCCCCATAGCTGCAGAAAAGGCTAACATTGTTATCTTTTTACAAAAAACAGCTGAACATGAGAGGTTTTTGGACCAATTTTGTGCTCTCCATTCTTTAAGCACCGGTTTGAGCACCGTTTGAGCACCGGCACCGTTTCAAAAGTACCGGTTTGGCACCGGTATCGGATAAAACCGAAACGATACCCATCCCTACTCCTGAGTTTATTTTGAAAGCTCACTTACGGAACTCGCTTAAACAGCTTAGGAAAGACAAGCGCACACATTTGAAGAAGTATTCCCTCATCACGGTGACATTTTCCATTTTACAAGGTCTCAAAAATTAACATGAAAAAGGAAACGAGAAAAAATACAAATTCAGGAGAAAAGAAAGATCCAGGAGATCAAAGTAAGTAAACAAATACATCAAATCTGGGTAAAATCCCTCAAATAACAGAATCTACTTTTCTAAAAATGTTGACAGTCTGTGTATAAAATGAAACATTTGAATCCTACCCATATGGAAAAGATATATATAAATCTTATAAAGTTTGTATCTGTCTTGTGTGAAACTTGTATGTTTTGGATACTTACTAAAACAATATATGAAAGTAATGAGAAAGTGGCCACTTTCATGAGTAAATCATATAAGCCTGATATGATTCACTGTATGAAGTAGGCCACATCTTATGCAAGTCTTTTATAAATTTGTACCATTTCTTTTCCATATGGGTATGTTTGACTGAAAACAACATAATTACAACACGTCTAATCAAAGAAAGGTTAATGGGGCACTTTGTCTTTTGGTAAAATAATGTGACAAGTTTATTCTTGGACTCAGCAGTAAAAACAGATCAACAAGTGTCATGAAGATCTAAGTCTTAGTAGACCTAGTATGGACTCGTGTTGCTCTGTTTTTATCAAAAGGATAAACTTGTTATTATAATTTAACCAATACTTCCTAAAATGGCATCAAAATCCTTCCAGTCCTGATGTCGAGCACTCTTTTTCACTACTGTGTTGTTGTTGTTGTTGTTGTTGTTGTTGTTGTTGTTTATAGACTCTAAGAGCAGGATGGCTAAAAGAAAGGCCAGTCCTGAAAAGAAGACACCTGTAAAAAGAGGGAGGGTCACTGAGCAGGCTGCTCCTTCCACCAGCTCAGATACACACCAGGTCAAAGCAGTGAAGCGTAAGGCCCAGCAAGATGGAGCGGGCACAACCAGTGCACCGAAGAAGATTAAACTTGCTGAGCCTACGAGTGAAGACAGGGAGCAAGCGTCTTCCTCCGTGGACACTGGTAAAGGTAGGCTAATTAGTTGAGTGAGGGGTAGATTAAGTGCACAGCTGGTTGCTCGGTTTAAGATATTAGTGTTTGGGAGATATTTGTGTGTATGATCTAATACGCTGATGTGCTTTTGCTGTTTTCCACATCTGCAGACTGCAGTCAAAACACAAAGGGGTGCACAAAAAATGGCAGAAACAAGTCTGCGGGAGACAGCAAAGAGTCACCCAAGAAAAAGAAAAAGGACAAAACCAAAAACGTTGTCCAAAATCCAGCAGCCGACCAGCAACGTAAGTAGCAAGCAGCTTGGCTTTTATACTCAGGTGAAGAGCAAAATGAACATTTAGGGTACAGCAGAGAGTAATTTGTGTCACAGCTGTAGTAAAACAACATTTGGGTCTTTTCAGGGGAATACCAAGCCAGATATGTGCAGGAGCACCATCTAGGAAATGGCGGCTGTGGAGCAGTGTTTGCTGGCTACAGGATAACAGATCATTTCCCAGTAAGTGTTCAGATGGTGGGAGTAAGACAGGCAGTAATGCAGATAATGGATAATATCGTCAGCTGAGCATTAAAGGTGCCGTTTTACACCTTTAATGATGTCATACTGAGGAAATGCTCACCAATGCTCTGTGTCTTTTAGGTAGCCATCAAACATGTTCCCAAGAACAGAATCCCCATCAAAGTGACGGTAAGTGTGCAACACTTGAACTGTTTTTACATTCCTGGACTGAGTGCAGCGTTCACCTGTGAAACATCTGTTCCTCATCATCCACTTTGTTGTAATATATCAGGATGAAAACAGGAAGGAAGTCTCAGTGGAAGTGGCCATTTTGCTGAAGCTTGCAGCTGAAGCAGATGGATCAGTGGGAACGTCGGCTCCTGTGTCTCTGTTGGACTGGTTTGACTTTGGCACAGAGCTGATCCTGGTGCAGGAGAGACCTGTCCCCGCGGTGGACCTGTTTGAATACATAAGAGAAAATGGAGGATGTTTACCAGAAGGAAAGGCCAAGGTAAGTTGACTGGAAGAGCCTTAGACTGTACAGCACTGAAAGCACAGAGTATCAGAGAAGCATCAACCTGTTGACTCATTACTGTCTTTTTCATCTTTTCCAGGTCATTCTGAAGCAACTGGTTGATGCAGCAAAGGACCTGGAAGAGAAAGACATCTTTCACCGGGACATCAAGAGTGAGAACATTCTGATTGAGACCGGCTCAGATGTGCCTCGAGTTCGTATCATTGACTTTGGCCTGAGCTGCTTTGCTACGGAGCAATCGCAGTTCTGCTTCTTCTATGGTAACATATTCAGCTCCTGCTCTTCACAGATGTAGCAATTTGTGCCTTTTGTTTTAGAAGAAATTGTAATTGTGTCTGTTTATTAGGTACACCTATCCACAGCCCTCCCGAATGTTACTGGGGCAAAAAATACAGGCCTGGACCCACCACGGTGTGGCAAATGGGAGTGGTGCTGTACGAAGCGCTTCATGTGGGGGACTTTAATATCATGACGTTCATTAAAAACGAACTGAAATTCAACGAGCATCTGTCCCCACGTAAGAAAACATCACACTTCAAGATTCACTGATGGCTTGGATCACTGGAACTATCATCTTCATCTTTTCTCTCCTTTCTTTCTTTCTTTCTTTCCAGACTGCCGGAATTTCCTGGATGCGTGTTTAACCGATGTCCCGGAGAAGCGCCCAACGCTGGGGGACCTCCAGCGTCACCCCTGGCTCAGATAAACCCATCTCTCACACACACACATTTCATATATTATCATATAAGTGTGATACGTGACCTAACTTTCTTTTTTTGTCTTTCTTTCATTTTTTTGGTTTTTTTTAACAGGAAAAGGTTGTTTTTTGGGTTTTTTTGGCCAATTCTAAATTTTGCTATCCTGAAATTCCTGTAACCCCCCCAGCCATCCCAGGAAAGGGGATCTCTCTTTGAATTGGCTTTCCCGAGGTTTCTTCCCATCATTCTGGCCCCCCGGGGAGTTTTTCCTCGTCTTCATAGAGAGCTTGGGCTGGGTCAGGAGCTTCATCAAAATTGGCCTTATTTGATTAGGTTAATGTAATAAAATTACGTTGATGTAATCAAAATTAGTAAAAATCAAAAGATTTAACTTAAACTTCCATTAAAACTTGTTTAACTCAACTTTGCTGAGAATACTCTTTCATTACCATGTCAAGGATTGTTTTTTACTCATGATGCATTTTGACAAGTAAGAAAACTGAAAACTCAATCAGGTTAAAGTATGCACAACGAAAGTCACACTGTCACTGCTCTGAAGACTTGCATCTGTTGCCCTAACCTCTAATGCGTCTCAACAGATTTCCTGGATCTAACAGAGGTTGCAACAGTTTTTCCTTCCCACTGTTGCTGATTGTTTGCTCATAGTGGGCTCTCTGATTGGTGGGATTCATTTTCTAATAGTATAGGGTCTCTGCCTTCCAATGTAAAGTGCCTCTAGACAACAGATGTGACTTGTTGCTATAGTTAAGGTTGAATTGAATCATTAATGTCCATTCAGTAGTGAAAATTTTATATTTCTTAATAGGGGTGGGTTTTGATGATCGATTTATCGATTAAAATCGATTCTGGCTTGGATAACGTGATATCGATTCATTAAAACCTGAATCGATTTTTAAATAGAAATTTATTTTGCCCGAAACGCCAGAATCTCAGGTTAAACCTCACAAAATTTCTACAACCACCAAACCGCTAAAACAGTAAATGAGAGCAGGTACACGGATTCTGCACAAAGATGTAAACACAAAACGCGGACCCGACGGATCAGAATCACTGAGATGTGGCTTTCTCACCCGCCGGCACGTACGCTTAGCTGTGTCTCTAATCAAACCTCTGTAACTTTGCTCTGCTTCACTTCGTTTTTGACTGCACAATATTTTTAATGTCATCTGCTATAAAAACCCAGACCAAGTCTCGCAAGCGTCAGCTTTCTTTTTATAGATATAAAAATATAGATATGTACTGATAAGTGATCAGAATTATAATATTTCTGACTGTCTGAGGCAAAATTTCCCTGATTCAAATCGAATCGAAACAAATCAAATCGTGGATCGAATCGATTCGGGACCTTGTGAATCGGAATCGAATCGATTCTAGAAATCAGTGACGATACCCAGCCATATTTCTTAATATCCATCTATACTCAATGTGAATTCCATAAATTTAATAGAGCTGTTTGACTGATCACCTAATGTGTGACAAAAGAATCCACTGTGATGCTAATGACCGTCTGCGCTCTCTTACCTGTCTGTAAAAGTTGGCCTTGTCTCTCTCACTCTGCCTTCTCTCACTCGTTTCCCAGTCCAGTCACGCCTCTCTCCTCTGTTGCAGAAGTTCCAGCCCGTGCTCTTCCTGTGTTCCACATGCCCGACTGTTTCTCTGCCCCCTGGTTTCCCACGTCACCTGTGCAGAGTTTCTGTTAATGACCGTGCTCCTGTTTAAGTTGATTCCTCTCATGAATAAATCTTGTAAATATTTCAAGTGATTGAGTCTGCTCTTAGGTCCAACTGCACTCTCATTTCCAGTTTGTGACATGGGCTTTTCTTTCTTTCCTTTGCATTATTGTCAGGTCTTTACCTTTCAATATAAAGTGCATAGGAGGCAAACGTTGTTGTGATGTTGGCGCTACATTAATAAAAGTGACTTGAAATTGAATAAGTGCAAGAAGACACAGCTGAGCTCAATCTAAATAATAGAGCAATTGAAAATAAAACTAAAGGCAAAGTACAAGAGACAAAAAACTGAAAACAGAAACTGAACTAATTACACACAGAGACAAGAGACTAACACTCAACTAGTCATAGAAACACAGGGGAGGTTACAGCTAATCAAAACACACCGAAATATCAAATTCAAAGAATTCTTCCCCTCAACCACAACCGCTCACAGCAGATGGCTGCCCCTCTCTGAGCAAGACATGTCCGTCAATGCACATATTAAACAAATATGTAGGACTGCTTTCTTCCATTTGGGCAACATCTCTAAAATTAGAAATATCCTGTCTCAGAGTGACGCTGAACTAGTTCATGCATTTATTACTTCTAGGCTGGACTACTGTAATTCATTACTATCAGGAAGTCCTAGAAACTCCCTGAAAAGCCTTCAGTTATCCAAAATGCTGCAGCAAGAGTCCTGACAGGGACTAGAAAGAGAGAGCAGATTTCTCCTGTATTGGCTTCCCTGCATTGGCTCCCTGTTAAATCTAGAATTGAATTCAAAATCCTGCTCCTCACATTCAAGGTCTTAAATAATCAGCCCTTATCTTATCTTAATGACCTTGTAGTGCCATATCACCCTATTAGAGCACTTTGCTCTCGCACTCCAGGCCTACTTGTTGTTCTTAGAGTATTTAAAAGTAGAATGGGAGGCAGAGCCTTCAGTTTTCAGGCCCCTCTTCTGTGGAACCAGCTTCCAGTTTGGATTCGGGAGACAGACACTATCTCTACTTTTAAGATTAGGCTTAAAACTTTCCTTTTTGCTAAAGCATATAGTTAGGGCTGGACCAGGTGACCCTGAATCCTCCCTTTGTTATGCTGCAATAGACATAGGCTGCTGGGGATTCCCATGATGCATTGAGTTTTTCCTTTCTAGTCACCTTTCTCACTCACTATGTGTTAATGTGATATAATTTGAAGCATGCGCGGTAACGATATATATCGTGATATATTCTTTTCCACAACGTATTTTCCACGCTATAAAGCACACTTAAAATCCTTTCATTTTCTCAAAAATCGAGAGTGCGCCTTATGTATGAATTCTGGTTGTGCTTACTGACCTCGAACCGATTTGGGCGTGCAGAGATCTGTTAAATTATTGTAGTTTACAGTGATTGGAATATCTATGCTACACCTCTGTGTTTGCATTTTGCAACAGCATGTAGACAATTTTTAAAATGCAGGGCGAGTCGCCGTTTTGCCTTTTTTTTTTTTCCAGGAAATGGTAGTAAATAGACAAAATATTCTGTCTGCACACAGACCAGACTGCAGGTCTGTAGCTTCTAATATCGTAATACTTGCCAATTTTCATGCATTGTGCAGAAGAGGGACTCAAAGTCGAAACCACTGTTCCTGTCTTACGTTTGAAGTAGTCACAGAGGACAAGTACTTCTACAATGTTAGTACTTATAGTAATTGCAGGTAAGGCTTTGATTTCTGGATCTTTTATAGCATCCTGTAACGTTCATGAACACTATGCTAAATGCAGCATGCTCACATGATGGAGTCTGGAGTATGGCTTAGCACTAGAGCTTGCTTTGGTGTACCAATGTACCGCATATCTGAATGTTAAACAGTGTTCACCATAATGATGCCATCAGAATGGTCCAGCAGAAAATTAATTTACTTTGTTATTTCATTTAAAAAAAATCTAATCATCAACATTATGCTTGGTTTCTGCTACAAAAACAGGTGAGTATTTAATATTCTTATTACTAAATCTTATGACTTAATTTTACTTGTAAAAATATGTCAGTACAGTTCAGGTGAATGGACACAGTGACCTTTTGGGACTGGACTGGACCCCCAGGGCATGTGCAAAACCCCTATGCTAATGATATAGTTTCCCTGGTTCCTTTGACAGAAAACGTACTGGATTTCTAATATCAGTCATATCACCACTAAATAAAGAAAATGGCAATTTCAGGCAATTTTAGACATCAATTAAAGCAAATCAAAGCAAAAATATACAAAAATATAACAAAACAACCAACCAACAAAAAAACAAAGACACGGAAACTAGAAGTACAAAATTATAACTAACTTCAGTGAGTGTTCGCGAGAGTACTCTGGCATCCAGAGTCGAAAGAAATGCATGAAGTTAGTCTAATTGATCATTCATCATGTGAGTGTGATTGGTTGTCTGTCTCTTTGTGTTAGCCCTGATTGATTGGTGACCTGCACACAGTACACCCTTCCTCTTGCCCTGTGGCAGCTGGGATAGTCCAACGCTGGAGGTTGCTGCTTGGACAAAGTACATAATAACAAATATGTGCACGTTATGTTTCAAGCAAATTTGCAAAATTAAATGTGCAAAATTTTTGTATTCAAATTTTAAAAATATGAATCATTTTCAGGTAGGATTAAAAACAAACAAAAAAAACCTTTGAAGGTCCCCAAAGTCATTGATCCTGTGAAAATACTGAGCATGAGTGGAAAATCTGAAGCCAATTCCAAAATCAAAGTAAAATCATTGTTAAACCCCTGAAGAAGTCATCGTTCCTTGTAAACAAGTGTTTTAATTCCTCTGTTCATCCCTTTTCTAATTATGGAAAACATGTCTGTCATGCAGTAAAAGTGCAGTTGACTTATCTGATCTTGTTTTATCTCTCATGTGGAAGCTACACATTCAGTTCACCACCAGCAGGACGATTTTCAAACGGTGTGTTTTGAAATCTGAATTCAAAGATCAAAAGCGTGTTCCCATCGAGGGGACTGGGCAGATCATCAATGGTTAGAGGCAACTACTGACCTCGTGTCCAATCCAGTCTGTCAGCTGTCAAATGAAAACCATTCCTTCTTTAAAGTACTCTCTCTGCACATTATACCTATAGTGTGTAAACCACTTTTTCATTGCAATCACAAGAACATTGTGTTTGAACCTCATCGGGAAAAGTGGGGGCTTTTGTTAGCAGGCTTGTCACGTTATCTATTCAGGACAGTAACACATCAGGCTGCCTGCATTTGTTCTTGTGGTATGGATTTTGTTTGGATTTGTTGCTGTCCAGGGTCCTGCTTCAATCCTCGCCACGAGGAAGCTGCAGAGCAAGGCAAGTAGGTAAAGAAATATATAGGACGTGAGGTGCAGGATGAAGCAGATTATTTGAAAGGTATGCTGCCTGCTGTGAAATATATATGAAGGCTTTGAAAGCATAGATCCATGTCAAGGCTGTGCACATATTTACAGCACTTTTTTTCTCTTACTGAGCACTCAAAGAGCCTCTGCATTCCTCATTCACATGTTCACACACATATTTATACCACACTTTAATCGCTGCACTTTATCATGCACAAACTTACACTTTTGGTGCAGAAAACTAAATGTTTAATAAAAACATAGGACAAAATATATTAAATGTATTCACTTGTTCTTCACTTTTTCCACATTGTGTCATGTTACAACCTTATTCCAAAAAGGATGACATTAATTTATTCATCTCAAAATCCTACACACAATACCAGATAACAATGAAAGTTAACAAATTCTTTAAAACCAAAAACCAAAGATGTAACATGTACAAAAGTATTCACAGCCTTTGTCATGACACGTTTTCCCCTGATCACTACATGATAGGGGTCCAACTGCATTACTTTCAGTTGATTGGGCAAAGTTAAAGTTGACACGTCATGTCAGAACACAAACCAGGCCAGGGAATTGTCCAGCAACTGAGACAGGATTATATCAATGCACAGATCTGATAGATACATACAGAAAAAGATACAGAAAAAAATCTGTAGCATTGTCCCAGTGAGCACAGTGCCCTCCATCATTTGGTAAAGGAAGAAGTTTGAAACCAGCAGGACTATTCCTGTAGCCTGCTGCCAGGCCAATCTGAGCAATCAGGACAGAAGGCCCTTAGTCAGGGAGGTGACCAAGAACCCACTGGCCACTCTGACAGAGCTCTAGTGTGGCTCTGTGGAAAGAAGTGAAAGTTCTAGAAGGACAGCCATTTCTGCAGCACTACACCAATCAGGCCTGTATGATAGAGTGGCCAAACAGAAGCCACTTTTCAGTAAAAGTCACATGACAGCCCATCTGCAGTTTGCCAAACAAAAATTCTCTGGTCTCATGTCTGGAGGAAACCAGGCACTGCTCATCACCTGGCAAATACCATCCCCAGAGTGAAGCATGGTGGAGGCAGTATCAATTCTATAGCGATGTTTTTTCAGCATCAACAGGCAGACTAGTCAGGTTAGAGGGAAAGATGAACGCAGCAATGTAAAGAAACATCCTTGATGATAACCTGCCACAGAGCGCTCTGGAGGTGAAAAATGAATTGAATCCATTTTATATGACAAAACGTGCAACAAATGAAGCGCTGTGAATACTTTCTGGATGCACTACAAAGAAAAACAAATATCTATAGGTAAACCTTTAAAAATGATTCTGAACTTTTTTTATTTACTTAAATAATACATTTCATCTTTTTAACATATCAGTAGAAATTAAAATGAAATGCTTTCATTTTAATTTTATTCATCTGATAGATTTCAAACCACTAGTAGACAGGAGCCCATTCACAAAAATGTATTTTGGGTGATAAATGAAGAATTTTGGCTGATAAATATATTGCACTAGGGCTGCCACAATTAGTCGACTAGTCACGATTACGTCGACTATCAAAATCGTCGACAACTGATTTAATAGTCGACGCGTCATTTGAAGGACACAGGAGGATTTAAGAGTGTAATAACGGACTGAAACAGAAGATGGCAGCACTGCATGTACAAGGATGCCAGCTGCCGTTAAACCCCGAAGAAGAAGAAGAAGTAGCTCTGTCCCAGAATTCATAGCGCAACCCAGCTCAGTTTCCAACAATGGCAGCAGCTAGTTAGTTTTAATATTACTCTTATTATTCTTTCTGGGTCATAAAATGGGGAGATCGTGGCTCAAGAATTGGGAGTTCGCCTTGTAATTGGAAGGTTGCCGGTTCGAGCCCCGGCTCGGACAGTCTCGGTCGTTGTGTCCTTGGGCAAGACACTTCACCCGTTGCCTACTGGTGGTGGTCAGAGGGTCCGGTGGCGCCAGTGTCCGGCAGCCTCGCCTCTGTCAGTGCGCCCCAGGGTGGCTGTGGCTACAATGTAGCTTGCCATCACCAGTGTGTGAATGTGTGCGTGAATGGGTGGATGACTAGATGTGTAAAGCGCTTTGGGGTCCTTAGGGACTAGGAAAGCACTATACAAATACAGGCCATTTACCATAAAACAAACGTTAAACATATTTTCAGGCGAGAATGTAGCTGTGTAAACCTCAAATATCTGCTCAGTTTATCAGGACACCACATATTTTCAAAAGCGCTCCGACGTTTTTGGAGACGTCTGTTACCCACCAGCTCGATAGCTAGCCGGGGGCAAGGCTTACTAGAGCCCGTGAGAACACTGGACTCCCGGCAAATCGTTTTCAAACCCACCGTCGTCTTTCGCTACTCAGGTTAAATATATATAAGATACTTAGATCAGCGGTCCCCAACCCCCGGGCCTCGGACCGGTACCGGTCCGTAAGTTGTTTGGTAGCGGGCCGCGAGAGTTGAGGCTCAGGTGTGAAATGTATGATTTTCAGGGTTTTTATCGGTTTTCATCGTTATTTTGTTATCGTTTTTATCGTTAACTCGGTTTTCCTGGGTCTTTTCACGTGTGTTATGAATAAATCTTCTTTTTTTCGGTACCGGTACTAGTTTTATTTGTTGTATTTATCCGCGACACCTTAAAGGCCGGTCCGTGAAAATATTGTCGGGCATAAACCGATCCGTGGCACAAAAAAGATTGGGGACTGCTGACTTAGATAACTTAAAAATGTTATTGTTTGGCTTTTTTTTTGTATTTTATTTGTTCCTGAGTAAATCGGTTTGGCTGAGATTAAAGTTATAGTTTTTACAGGGTTCGTATGGGTGCTTGAACTCCTTGAAAATGCTTGAATGTTAATGTTGTCTTTTCAAGGTTTGGAAAGTGCTTGAATTTCAGATGTGGTGCTTAAAAGTGCTTGAAAATATAACTGTATTTCATTCACAATAAATAACTATCTGATTGAATTTTTTTTTTTAATCAGATAGAGAACTAAAATGGGTCGCAAAATGTAAAAACAAAATTTCCTTTTTGTTTTTACATTTTGGGCCTCTGTCTGTTTCAATGTGTCCCCCCCCTCGGATAGTCGGGGATGAGTGCGCTAACATACCTGTAGCTTGCTGTTTTAGTGTTGATGGAAAACGACAATGGCGGAGTTTGCGCTCTCCAGTCGCATGATAGGTAAGTCCTAGTAAATAATTTTTCATTACGTGTACGTTACACATGCTATTTTTTAAAATTATGATTATTATTTTGCTAGCTATCAAACTCGCTGGAGAAATGATGGCAGTATGGCAGCGCTATTATGGAATATGCTGTGAACTTGACTCATATCACTGCTAAGTAATGTTAGTTAATTTACTCAAGTGAAAGCTTTAAACATTAGCCGATACATAACTAGCCAACAAGGCTTTCTGATTAACCCTCTGGGGTCGACGGACCCAGAGTCTCCATTTCAACTTGGGTCGAACATGCGGACTTCAAACTATATACCAGTTTTAAAATTGTGTTGATAGGCCATGTAAAACCGATGTTTTTTGAATAAGACAGTGGCGTTTACTCTGGGAAGAAACGGTAAAAACGGCGTTTTCTAAGGAGAGCACTAGCAAACACACTTTGCTTGTGAGTGAAAAAAGAGAAATGTACCACTTCGACCAATCAAAAAATGATATGGCAACATGTGGCATTTGGTTGTTTGGGAAGAGAGGGGAGTTTTAGGAGTGGCCGGAGAGAGAGAGAGAGAGTTTTGATACGTGAGAGATTTGTGACGTTTACCGTGTTTGGAGTCTCAAGTTAGTGTGTTGTCTTGTGTAGTTAGTGTGTAGTGTAGTCGTCGTTTTGTTTTGTATGTCAGTTCTACTAGTGAATGTCACAGTTGCTGCAAAAAAGCCACCGAAGGCAGATTGCAGTGTAAACACTGAGTGACACACCTGCTGTCAGACCTGCAGGATTATCCCTGTGCTGTTCTCATCTGTGTTATAGTGGACACAAACAATTTTGTGGAGTTGCATAAATAATTTGTGTGCCTTCTTATTTGATGCAGAACACCTGATTGTTCTGTAAATAGTTTTAAATGGTTATATAAAAAACGTCTGATCCTTGGCTGCATTTTTAGGTAAATAGTACCATGTAACTTTGTTGTTTGCAAAACTTGTGCATATTTTTAAAAAAAATTTACAATTTCTATTTGCATTTCAAGTTATGAAAATGATTCGTTAAACATGCTTGTGGTTTTTACAGTCAAAAAATATCACTTTCTACTCGTATTTTAAATTTTGTCTGAATTTAGATAAATTGTGCTGACACATTATGTCAAAATGAGTAAATAACAGATTGGCAAGATAAACAGTTTTTAAAGGTGAAATATAGAGGCCAAATCAAAAGTAGTCAAAAACGGCCAGTTATACCCTGGACCCCAGAGGGTTAAAGGCTAAAAGCAAAGTTGTCACCAAGTACCGTTTATATTTGTGTGTATTGCTGCAGCTTTTTTAAGTATTAACTTGGTGCCTTTGGGTGAAATAATGGTAATATGAGGGACCGATCCATATGGTCACAAAGAATAGCCACTTGTTTCTGTGCTACCAAGGTCCCCGGCTTTAATTCAAAATGTGTTTATGGTCAGCACCTGCACATTAAACTACTTAAACAGTCAGTGCTGTTCTCCATGCCTGTCTGACATGATGTTATTAGCACAAACACTTTAAAGGTGATCATTTAGGACTTCAGCAATAATACAGACAGCAATGCAGTTAGCAATAAAACAGTTTTATTGGGAATTAACTTAAAAAACAAACAACAAACAAACATCTGTCTCCTATTTTTTGTTACACAGGAAAGAAGCATCAATATCTGATGAGAAGACTTATTTATTTCTTTTTTGATTTTTTTGTTTTTTTCAACAGGAGAAGAATATCTCCAACAAGTTGATTTGTTCACATTTTCACATCTTAATTTTTAAGTGAAATGTGCATTTTGAGTTTATACACTACCTATATAAGGCAACTGTTTCCTTTTGCAGTATTTTTGTGTGGTGCGTTTTTCTATGTCTTAACAGAAGGGGAGCAAAGGTGTCTTTTCACATGGTCTTACTGAGGTGATGTGAATGAAACATGCATTCTTTTTTTTCTTTTCTTTTTTTGGGGGGGGTGCTAGAAAAGCTTGAAAAGGGACCTTGAAAGTGCTTAAAAGGTGCTTGAATTTGACCCTGAAAAAGGCGTATGAATCCTGTTTTTACACAGCTGAATAAACGTCAAGCAGACAACTGATTATCAGAAGTGTGAGATGCTCGAGAATATACTCTTTCTAATATGCAAATCTCAGTATGCAGGTGCCTTTCCGTGATTGGTGGATCCAGAGGCCGGACCATACAGACTGGCTAACTAGCTGGAAATGACTTATATGATGGCACCGCCATAGACTGCTATTCATTCATCCTTGGCTCATCCCAACCAGCAGACCTCTGCAAACATGCCCAATGCGGTTAATTATATACAGGTGTTTGTAGGGATGGACTGCCTTTTTGCTTTATAGTTTTCTGTGGTTTTTTTTAGTTAAGGAGGCAAGTTGTTGGGATTTGCTTTGATTCTTTTGATGAGGTAAACTTGGTAAATCCTCGAGTTAGGCTCCTTTTGTTTGTTGTTTTGGCGTTAAGTCCACTCTGAAGCTATAAGCAGCTCATTCTTAGTGTCAAATAACCTAACAAACTAACATATTGTAAATAAATCATTATCAAACTGTAACAACTGTGTGATGTGGCTGATGAGGTCTGGCTGACAAGGATGGATCACCCTGTGGTCTGGTCACCCCTAAACGGGCCATAACGGTATCCTTATATTCTTGTTTGTTTAAATATGTATTTTCTTTATATTTTATCTAGGTGTTACTTTATGTGCAATATTTGCTTCTATGCAATATTGAGGAGACTCCGAGACTAAGAATTTCATTGCCGATAGTGATATGCCATCATTTCCTGTATATGACAATAATAATGATATGATTTGAGTTTTTGAGAGCTATATATAATCAGTGGGCTTTTTCTTTAAAAAAAAAAAAAAAAAAAAACTAAATGAATTGCACAAATGTATCATGCACATTAAAACATATGTATCCAAACTGATATTTAAGTTCTTTAAAGAGAATTGTGAGAAGTCCAGTTTAAAAAAAGTAGATTTTGTGATACATTTTTAAACTTAATATGTTATTGTTATAATTTTACTATGTTTGTCTGGAACAGTTCTCTCTTGTAAATGAGACATTGGGTCTCAATGGGACTACTTGTATAAATAAAGGTTAAATAAAATGAAAAATAACAACTATATTAGACTATCATTTTATTGCTAGTGTTAATAGTTTCATTTGTCTGATCTCGTTTCATTTTTCAGTTACATCGATAAATGTCTATTTGCGTGCACTGCTGTGAACATACAGTTATTTGTTTCCTGTTTTTATTTCCTTGTTATTACTTATTTCCTACAGAGTTATTTCTTGGGGAGCCTTTTCCCAGTTGCTGATAATTTATGATTTTCATTATAATTTGAACCTTAGCATTTAACTAGACATTTATCTGTCTTCATTTAACTGCTGTTTATGATTATTGCTGGCTCCATATTGGTACTGCTGATAAAATACTAACAACAAACAGGCATTTAATGCTTACAAAAAGCTTTTATTGCTCAGCTGGTGGAACAGAAATTGCCTGTTTGTTTGGTCATTCCCTTAAAGGTATGTGGTGCACGGCTCAGTGAGCCAGACAATTTGACAACGTGTGTTTTGTCCGTCAGGGCCAGCCTTCAGTGAGACTTCTCTTGTCTGGTCCCTGGAGCTTCAGAGTGGCTCCGCTTCATCACTCCACTCATCCTCCTGGCTCTGAAAATAATTCTTGCCACCTCCAGTGTTGTTTAAAGCACCGAATGCCAGAAGTGAAGGTTTTATGACAAAATCTAACTCTATTGTTTAATACACAACAAGACTGAAAAGCACAAGTAGGCTCATCTGTTTTCCTACGTTTGATAAGGGCTCCGAGAACATCTGATATATCCTCAGAAAGCAAATGCAGTCGGACACCCCTTAATGTGTTAATTAACCATTCTTCAGTTGTGTTAGCACCACATGTAGTAAATGTAGCAGTGGGAAATGGACATTTTACCAATGACTTTATTATGTTATTTTAATTAATAATAATAATGGATTGGATTTATATAGCGCTCTTCAAGGCACCCAAAGGACTTTACAATTCCACAATTCATTCACTCTCGCATTCACACACTGGTAGAGGCAAGCTACAGTTGTAGCCACAGCTGCCCTGGGGACTGCCATATCGCGCCATCGGCCCCTCTGGCCAACACCAGTAGGCGGTAAGGTAAAGTGTCTTGCCCAAGGACACAACGACTAGGACAGAGAGCCCGGGGATCGAATCGGCGACCTTCTGGTTACAGATACGCTTCCCAACCCCCTGAGCCACAGTCGCTAATTAACACAGTAGCTTGTTGTGCATAATGTGTCAGCCTTTAGTGCTTTTAAAGCTATTATAATTCATTACAGAGCGTTGTTCATAGTAATATCAGAGTCTTAGATTATCCTAGATTTAATAAGCTACTTTAAATGCAAAACTTTGTTTCAGTGCCATTTCAACAATATCCAAACCCGCTACATATAAGATGAGTCACAGGTGTGTGAATCACCGTCTGGAGGAGTGAGCCGTCTGCATAAACAGCGTCTGAGGTGCAGTGATGCTTTCTGCTCAGCGTCGGCTCTAACATGTTTTTAATATAGCTTACTTTCTTGCACATGTAATAAACTTTCCCTCTCCTGAGGAAAGGCCTTCCTCCATTTGAAATTAAATTGGGATTGGATATTTATATTGCCGACGGGTCATATTAATATCCATCTTCAAATGAGGGGCAGATGATTAAAAGAAAAGTCAAGAAAAAGTGTTTTAGTACGTATCGGGACACCAGATTAGATCATTTGCTGTTTTATAGAGAGTAATGGAGAGCAGTTTCTAACGTGTTGTTGGGTTTAGGCTGAAATGAAGCCACATCTCCCTAACTGTGGAGGGCTTCATCCTCCAGTCAGAAGATTTGTCACCTCAAAATACATGAAAAATGCAGCTTAATAAAAATGCAGATTATAGGATGAAAGAATGACAGTTACATGGAAGAGAAGCTGAAAGACAAAAAATTTTAGAACATTTTACAGCTAGAGGTCAATTGTTCCTCTATATGTTGACGTTTGTTTATTAAGGAAAGTGTAACAAAGATGGAAGTCCTTAGAAAGCCCGAAGCATGAATTAATTTCTGTATAGAGCTTAAGTAAATTCTGGAAAGCACTGGGCAAGTCTTGAGTGTAAATACAGCATACTGCCAAAAGAATGGGTTGGTCTGCCTTCACACGCCTGTGAACTTGAGTGACATCTTAATGTCCATTCTTTCAGAAGCGGATTTATGAAGTTGAACACTGGGACGAGACGGCCTGTCATGGTTCTGGGTCGGTTCGACCCAGCATTTTGAGTTCCTTGTGTTTTGGTTTATTTTTGAAAGATGGATTGTTCTTTATGTTTCTATGGTGCTTTGATTTTTATTATTATGAATCTATGTTTCTGTTATTCTGGTGTGTTTCTGTATTAGGATTAATGTTCGGGTTGTATTTCGTTGTTATTGCAGGTTTAGTTCAGTGTCTTGTCTGTCTCACTCTGTCGAGTCCGTGTCCTGGAAAAGTGTGTCTTGTTTCCTGCTTTACTTTGGAGGTTCATATTCCTGTCTTATGTCTGTGTGTCTAGCTTTGCTCCCCGCGTCTCGGTTGTGTTCCCACCTGTTCCTCGTTCCTTCTTGTTCCTGCCTCAGTATTTATAGCGCGTATCCTCCAGTGTTCAGCGTCGTGTCGTTAACGTCTTCTGCCCTCACTCCCTCTGTGTGTTCTGTTTGCCAGCCTGCCAACCTGTCCAGTTATTCGGTACTCCCAGTTTAGTTAGTGTTTTTCTGCTTCATCCCAGCAATAAAGCTGTGTATTTTGAGTTTTTTCCGCGTCCTTGAGTCCTGCAATTTGGGTCCTCTCTTCCTGCCTGCCCACACACAGCGATGACACGGCCTGGTTCATCCCAAAGGTGCTCAGTCGGATTGAGGTCAGGACTCTGTGCAGGCCAGTCAAGTTCTTCCACACCAAACTGACTCATCCATGTCTTTGTGGACCTGAGAGCGACCCATTCATTCACAAATGTTGACAGAAACTGTCTGCATGCCTACGTGCTTCAATTTATACACAGAAGTCACTGATTTGGATGGGTGAGTGAATACTTTTGGCAACAGAAGTCTTGTCTAGGCGATTCAAACATAAACATGGATGTGCAATACACATTCATATTAAAAACTGGTAGAAGATGAGGATTTCTGAAGAGGAGAGGAATTGAGATGAGTTTTATCCTCATTTAAGCATAAAAATATTTGCAAAGCACCAGTCACCTATAGACCTTTTCTCTCTTTTAAACATACAGATCTGTCTGAATAATTTACATTTCTTTACACAGCTGTGAATCGCGTAACTCTACAGCTCTACGGTGCTCCTGATTACGCAAAAAAAAAAAAAAAATTAAACAGCTGCAGGTGCCGGACAAAAGTTGTTCGGTCGACCACCGCATGTGTTCATTTACATTTTTCATAAACAAACTTAATTCAGGCAGACTGTCATACATGCTCATTGCTCCCCTGTTTCTCTCTGCTCGTGTTCTTTCAGTGCTCTGATCCGCAGGTGTGTTGAAGTGGAGAAACCACTATCTCCCGGTTTTTCTCTCAACCCTCAAACATCTTCAGCCATTTGCGAAGGTCTTCCTTTCTTCTGGACCGCCTTTTTGTTTCTTTTAACCAGGACTCAGTACTCTTAGTTTATTTGTATTTGTTTAAATAAAAAAAAGTATTGGTAAAGTGCAGAGCCGTGCAGAGAGGTTTAAAGGGGCGGGTGCTCAAAGTTAAAAAGGGGCACATTGAACCAGGCTGAATAACAACAACACACATTCATCAAGAATCTAATATGGGAAGGGCAGGGCTGTGTTGATCTGAGACTGTAGACATTAAAAAGTCCATAGGAGAGATGGTAGCTGATTAAACAAGTGTCATGAGATAATAACAAAATTCAAAGATTGGTGACAGCGCTTAGACTCTGCCTGTGAATCACTCTTTGCTTCTCTTCTTCCTTCCATCCCATCATTTCATATATCACTCTCCACTTGCTGTCTATGTGAGAACAAGGCACAACTTGCTATTGCAATAAACTATAATCTAATTATCCACACCTAACAACTCTTGCACTTAATCTATAATAAAATGATGACATAAAAATGTTATAGCCCTGCCTTTAGTAGCCTCACACAGCTCCTGCTGTTTCCTCCTCATGTCCTTACCAGCCATGTCTGGACAATGTTATATCATGAGTAATAGTTTTTTTAAAAATCCATCTAAATAAAACACACACACGCACACACAGGGACATTTTAGACCTTCTTCAGAATACTGTATATACTATGGGCATCACTGTGCTGATCCAGAATCCTTACATTATTATTTATTACTAGAGCTACAATAATAAAGCAATGAGGAGGGGGAAGTAATAAATATGAAATAATGTATTTATGATGATTCCATTTGTTTCACTATCCACTCTGTGCAGGGGCAAAGCTTATTACATTTTTAAACTGTAGAGATACAATAATTTTACTGCTGTAAAATCCAAATTTGTCTTATTTAAAATATAAATCTAATATAATCTGCTTCTTAATGTATGTTCTTTAAAATACAGCGTGTGTTTTTAATATATTATAATAATGCATAATTATGTGGACATGCATATTAGATCGTTTTTTAGTGAAATATAATCCCTCCAGAAAGGCAGGAAAAGCCCTGTAACTTACTTTAAAACTAAATATGTTCCCTAAAACGGTGACAGAGCTACAGACCCATGACAGCCAGGTAGCCAGCAGCTATGACCAGCACTACTTGTGCAGTTAATAAAAGGACAGGTAATGTTTGTCGCGCTGTTGCACACACAGCACGCTCGTTTGTTTCAGTTCGTCAGTTGCAACAAGACAGCTTACCAACGTGTACGTAATAAGCCAATACTCTGGGTGCTATACACTACAGTGTATGCTGTACACCTACTTACTGGTTTTGTCGCATCAGTCTGTGTCTCTGAGTTAACTTGTGTTTCTCCTACAGCTCCGGACCGCTAAAAATGCGCGTGCTCTTTGTGAGCTCGTTCCCGGCTCGTAACCAGCGCGTTCTGCCGTCGAGGGCGATCATTGGTTAAATGCGATCATGTGACTGATGCAAGCCAGATCCTTTTATTTAGCAAAACTGTGATTAATAGTTAAATATTATTGTTGAGGGGCACAGACAGGACTCCGCACGCGCACACACATAAAAAAATAAAAAATTTTTTTTTAAAAAGTTGCCTTATCAAAAGGGCACTTTGGGCACCCATCTGGAAAGGGGCGGGTGCTCAAGCCCCTCTAGCCCCCCCCCTCTGCACGTGCCTGGTAAAGTGAATCTTGGCTGTGCGTTTAACAGACCTCCACCACCCTGATAAATATTGGATACATTACCTTGAATAATACATTAACTCGCGACCAGAGATGGGCAGTAACGCGTAAGACGTTACTGTAATCCGATTACTTTTTTCAAGTAACGAGTAAAGTAAGGGATTACTATTGCAAAAATGGTAATTAGATTACCATTACTTTCCCGTAGGAACGCTGCGTTACTGCGTTACTAAAACCGTGATTTTTTTTTTTGTGAGAATGTCTCATGATAGTGACGTAAGCGAGTGCGACGTTCGTGACAACAGCTGTGTGCAGATCAACAATGGATCATATATCGATTGTGGGAGAGAGTATGAGCGTGCAGCGTTTAAAGCGTGGAAGTACTGACCTTACTTTGAGTTTGATTCCATAAAAAGTGACAAAAACATTAGTGTCCGTTGTGCGTGGGAAGAAAACTTCTTTTTACAGCGAAAAAACCCCCTAAACTTCCAAACAAGCACCGAGTGCGCAACGACTTAATGGGAAACTCATAGAGAAACTCGCGGATTCTTCCACTGACCGCCGCGGCACACCTGCACCAGGGTAAACCTCCGCCTACCCCACTCCTGCTTTACAGGTGAAAATAGAGCAAAAGGACCGCTGAGTCTTTGACTTTATTTATTTTCTGCTGTGTTTTACTTGCATCTATTTGAAAGACTGAGTGTAAACACAAAAAATATTTTATTTTATGTGCTGGAATGTGCAGAAAATAGGTTTAAATGTTAAACTAATTTATTCAAGTCAGAGAATGGTGCATATAATTAAATTTTTGCTTGATGTTTAAAGTTAAAAGATTAAAACTAATAAAACAAGTTTTAAAAAGAGACTTTTCCATTTGATTACATTTTGTATGATGGATTATGTAGAAAAAGTAGAATTGGGCTGAAAGATCTATCGCTTTATCACCTATTTGGGTTGTAAATTGTGTTTTTAAAAAGTAACTAAGTAACTAAGTAATTAATTACTTTTGAAAATAAGTAATCAGTAAAGTAACTGGACTACTCTTTTTGGGAAGTAATTAGTTACTGATTACTTTTTTCAAGTAACTTGACCAACACTGCCCGCGACCCCGCTGTTGCTGTGCAGGAGACCTCGGCCAGCATAAGGGTCATCATCTCGTGCACTCAGCTCGGTTCTCTGGGCCATCAAAGCTCCACCATGTCTCGCTGTCCATCCTCCAGGGATCTGACTTCTTTTGCTCCTCAGCACGCATGCACACATCAGCACGCCGCTTGCATTAGTAATATTTTTAACTTTATTATCACTTTATTTCTCAATGGGCTCTTCAGTGACATCCTCTGAGCCGGTTTGTGATCATCTGATGCAATTAACGTTATAGGGGCTTCCCATATGACTCTACAGAGGGTTATAAGCCCAATCTTTTTGGTTTTGTTGCTCATTCTCGGCGCTCTAATGACTTCTATTCCTACTAGCATTTAAGCAGCTTTTTGTGTAATGCTCTTTTATTCACCTAGTCCTCTTTTTCCTCACACTGTGAAAATTGCCCAAATTTGCATGTGTAAGAATGATTCCCCCCCCCCCCTCTTGCTTAATCGGTCATAATTATCATACCTGCAGTTTGAGTGCATTTGATTTTAAATTATATATTTTCTTGGCTGTGATGTTGTGAAAACTCATTAGCCTCGATCCGGCACACCGTGTTTGTCTGCAGCCCTGCTTTGCTACAGTTCAGCGTAAAAAGAAAATGTCCTGAAGTTAATGAATTATTATCACCACTTACGCGTTCCCTCTGCAAATACAATGTGCTAGAATAACTCCCATCAAATTACAGCTTTAACAACTTGCAGATGTGTTGGCCTCAGGGTTGGACCCGAGCACAATCATAGTTGTCTTTTTTTCTTTTTTTGGTATTCTACATATTTAATAAACATGTTTTCCATTGCTTGAGAACAGAGTGTCTTGCCCCCTTGGAAGGCTGTGCCACTGTTTGTTTGTTTTTTTTTTGTTTTTTTCCAACATTACAGCAAAAACTAACTTTTAAAGCTTGTATTGCAAAGTATAATTTGACAAAGAAAGTAACCCTACAGTTCACAAGACTGCTAAATGTAGTTTGCAGTTTTCTAACAGTACATTGGTTTGTTTCATGCTAAAAGCCTGTTGAGAAATTTTTTTGTCTTTAATGATGACATTTGTGCTACTCTAAGTAAAAATAAAATCAAAAATCAACCTATCAGTGCTTTTATGTTTCACTTCTTATCATATTGTTTGTGGGCCTTTCTGTCTGTGTTCATTTCATGTCAAACAACTTTGTGTTCCTGTCAAAAATGACCGTCTCATTAAGACTCATCATAAAAACTATAATTATTGATATGCTATCACTACTTGTTGCTCTAGATCTTTTTATCTGCTTAAGTTCTTGTGAACATTACAATTTTCAAACTTCTGTTTGGTATTTGTGGCCCGTATGTCTCATTAATCTGAGTTTATATGCTTTGAATTTGAGTTCTAAAAAAAGAATTTCCAACTTTAAGAAATACTTGGATGAAATATATTGTACTGCTGATCACAAACTTTTCACAAAAAATAACTCCTGTAGTGTTCCCAGTCACGTTTGACTAGGAAGATTTTATTTGTGTATTAGGGAAATTATCCCAAAACTACACTGGTGGGTCTCCCAGTATAAATCTGCATGCTCCAGACATAACTTGTTCTGGCATCATATGTTACCCATATCTTTGTACCATTTTTAGATTGACAGATGCTCATCGACTGTGATTTTGGACTTGGGATACAGATGAGTAGCTGCTCCACAAACCTATTTGATCACTGCCAATTTGTATTGTTGATGGCAACCTGGTCTTGTATCTCCATTGTCAAAGCGAATCACCGTAACAGCGTAATAAAATTTCTTGAGTGAGTTGATGGCCTGAAATATTTTCTGACCAGACTCTGCATCCCATAAACTGTTGGTAGATTAATTTCTTGATCTGCTTTGATCTGATTTGCTTGATGTCTTTCTGGGTTACCACCTTCCAGCTGTCCTTGTAAGTCTTTTTCCTCTCCGAGTCGATCATGTTTACTGCTATGGTTTTAATAGACTGAGGAAGTGTTCAAAGCAGGATCTGATGTCATCAATTCTGGATATGGCACATTTTGTTGCCCCTGCATCATCCTGATGATATTTTCAATTGAAAGCCCAACTTGATTCTTCTTTGGCCGTCCTCTTCATCACTGAATTCCTCCCCACCAGTCATTTCTTGGTCTGGATTGCACTAATTTTATTCCGTGCCGTCTTTAGCTCCGACGCTTCCTCCTCTAATCCAGACCTTCCCAAAGAGTGGGGCCAGCCCCCTAGGGGAGGTGCAGAGTCATGGCAGGGGGGGCACGGGATGAAAAGGGGGGGGGGGGGACAAAACGCTTGGACACTGCTAGCATGGCCGCCTACAGAAATGCAAAGCAGGAGATGAAGCATCGCTGAATATGCTTCCAAACCAACTTCATTCTAAGCCAAAGACTAGAAAATATGGTGAAGCATATCTGCCCTTTGGTTTCACCTGCACAAGTGCCAAGGTAGGTCTCCCCTGCAGAATTGCTTTTCCCTTCGTCGACTCGGGAGCAGCGCTGGGCTGTTTAAATCACGGACAAACAGTATCCCACATTCTTGATTTTTAGTTCACAAACACTTCTTGTAATGACCAACTACTCCTGACATACAGTAAAGTTACAGCTGGATACAAATAACATCAGGCTGATCCTGCCGCGATTTGTTCCCTCGGTTCAAACAGTATCCCACAGCTGTTGATGTTTTTAAACCTATTTTGCACAGAGGCATTTTTTGAAAAATGTATTGATAGCAATGTTGAACATTATTACACAGGAAAAAAACAACTACACGTAAAATAATCACATTGTGAGGTCTCTGCCTTTCTAAATGGAGGGACAGTAACTGCGTGTAAAACCTGCAGATAGTCAGATTAACAGTATTTTGTCTCTATCTGCCATTCTGCAATTCATCTCATGTAAACAATAACGTAGCGCACAGCGTGATGTGAAAAAAGGCACATACCTTTGACGTTGAGTGACGAACTCTGTATTCCTCGTCCACACGTAAACGCAAAAAAGGAGTTTTAAAAAAATCTGTTTTCGGTGATTCGAAACGTCGTTTACATGTGGACGAAACAGCTGCGTTTTCAAAAATACCTGTGTAGGTGCGGACGCAGCGTAACAGAGTCAGCCACCGATTGTGCAAGTTCCCCCACTTAAAATGATGACAGAGGTCAGTAATTTGCACCAGAGGTACACTTCAACTGTGAGAGACAGAATGTGAAAAAAAAAGCCATGAATTCACATGGTAGGATTTGTAAAGAATTTATTTGTAAATTAGGGTGGAAAATAAGTATTTGGTCACCTCAAACAAGGAAAATCTCTGGCTCTCACAGACCTGTAACGTCTTCTGTAAGAAGCTTTTCTGTCCCCCACTCGTTACCTGTATGAATGGCACCTGTTTGAACTCATCATCTGTATAAAAGACACCTGTCCACAGCCTCAAACAGTCAGACTCCAAACTCCGCCATGGCCAAGACCAAAGAGCTTTCGAAGGACACCAGGAAAAGTATTGTAGACCTGCACCAGACTGGGAAGAGTGAATCTACAATAGGCAAGCAGCTTGGTGTGAAAAAATCAACTGTGGGAGCAATCATCAGAAAATGGAAGACATACAAGACCACTGATAATCTCCCTCGATCTGGGGCTCCACGCAAGATCTCATCCCGTGGGGTCAAAATGATCATGAGAACGGTGAGCAAAGATCCCAGAACCACACGGGGGGACCTGGTGAATGACCTGCAGAGAGCTGGGACCAAAGTAACAAAGGTCACCATCAGTAACACACTACAACGGCAGGGAATCAAATCCCGCAGTGCCAGACGTGTTCCGTTGCTGAAGCCAGTGCATGTCCAGGCCCGTCTGAAGTTTGCCAGAGAGCACATGGATGATACAGCAGAGGATTGGGAGAATGTCATGTGGTCAGATGAAACCAAAGTAGAACTTTTTGGTATAAACTCAACTCGTCGTGTTTGGAGGAAGAAGAATACTGAGTTGCATCCCAAGAACACCATACCTACTGTGAAGCATGGGGGTGGAAACATCATGCTATGGGGCTGTTTTTCTGCCAAGGGGACAGGACGACTGATCCGTGTTAAGGACAGAATGAATGGGGCCATGTATCGTGAGATTTTGAGCCAAAACCTCCTTCCATCAGTGAGAACTTTGAAGATGAAACGAGGCTGGGTCTTCCAACATGACAATGATCCAAAACACACCGCCCGGGCAACAAAGGAGTGGCTCCGTAAGAAGCATTTGAAAGTCCTGGAGTGGCCTAGCCAGTCTCCAGACCTCAACCCCATAGAAAATCTGTGGCGGGAGTTGAAAGTCCGTGTTGCTCGGCGACAGCCCCAAAACATCACTGTTCTCGAGAAGATCTGCATGGAGGAATGGGCCAAAATACCAGCTACTGTGTGTGCAAACCTGGTAAAGACCTATAGTAAACGTTTGACCTCTGTTATTGCCAACAAAGGTTATGTTACAAAGTATTGAGTTGTATTTTTGTTATTGACCAAATACTTATTTTCCACCCTGATTTACGAATAATTTCTTTCCAAATCCTACCATGTGGATTCATGGATTTTTTTTTCACATTCTGTCTCTCACAGTTGAAGTGTACCTCTGGTGCAAATTACTGACCTCTGTCATCATTTTAGGTGGGGGAACTTGCACAATCGGTGGCTGACTAAATACTTTTTTGGCCCACTGTATATCGACCTGCCATGGTGCTGCTTTTACTGCCTTACTTTCAGTTAATGTATTTTGTTTTGCACTATGCATATTTTATATGCCATTAGGTCATTTATTGTGAAAATTCTCATGTAGGAACTATTGTACTGCATTTTGGTTCCACTGGTGCACCTGAGGGAGATGCACGCCCATGTTGATGTGTGAGCATGGCAAGTTGAAGCAAGAGAAGCCAATTTAATTCAGAGAAAGTTGTTTCTTAAAAGTATCTGTAAAGTGCTCATTTCTGCCTCAAAGCATGGGTCAGCCAGCGAGGTATGTTTGTATGTTATATAGATCATTTTATGTCTTTAATTCACTCGTCTTACTATCTCATTGGATTTTATGTTATGTTTTAGTTCGACGGTGGCGTAGTTTGTGATCAAGGTGAAGCTGTAACAACCCCAAGATCTTACAACTAACATTAAAGCCAACTTCATGCCATCAGTAAAAGAACTCTTTATTGACTTTAAGAAGAGGTAGAAGTGATAGTCGAACTCGGACCTGCATGATTCCCGGCCCCCTGGTGGCAACATCGTGCCAGTGCACCAAGGACCAAGCTGCTGCAAATGTTAATGGACACACAGGTTCACAGTTGCTTCTTCATAAAGATGTCCAGAAGCCAGACATTAAAGTTTATGTTTGGAAAGATGACACAAGGAAGGAGAAACAATAAGGAACTGTGTTAAGCCTGACAACAACAGCATCACAAGTTAGCAAGAAGGGAATTAATGCACCCAAGTTCACAATTCATTACTCAAGTCAAGTTAAAGGGAGATTTTGCATCAACAAATAAATGCATTACAAGAAAAACAAAATGTCAGACACAAATGAGACAGAAATTGAAGCTCCCAGTGCAGAACAAGCTGCAAGGCAAGTGGATGAAACCTCTTTAGAGCAAACAGTGCAAATAGAGCAACGTAGAAGTGAAAGGTCTCGCATGCTCACAGAAAAGGGAAAAGAATTCCATAATCAAAGGTTACAAGGGTTGCAACGTCGCTTTGACAGTATTTATGACAGATGGAAAGCATTAATCAAGGTGGCAAAAAAATCTGTTATAAAAGGAGATCCACCTGACATTCTTGAAGGTCACATGAACGTTGTACAAAGAGAAGCAGCCGAGCTTAATGATATTTATGATGAATACAGAGCAATGGATGGACCACCTCATGATATGCGTTCCAAGCTAGACAAATGCACATCAGTGACTACAGTAGTTTTGCAAAAGATCAAATGTCACATTAAAGGAGAAACTCAAGAGGAGATTGTATGGCCTGATGCAGGCTCTATATTTACATCCTCTAGCTCTGTTAGTGTCTCAGTTCATAGTCCATTTAAAGCCAATACAGTTCTTTCTAATGGTTCCTCCTCCAAAAGACAAGAAGCTGCAGCAGAGTATGAAGCCACAAAGGCTGTGCTTCAGATAATGACAGAACAAGAGAAGTACAGAGAAAGAATGCAAATGCTTGAAGAAGAAGACAAACGCATATTCGCAGAGCAAGCAGCTGCTGCAATGTCACAACGTCTCCTAGAGGAAAAGGAGGAAACTGAGCGCAAGTTACAAAGAGAAAAGGAGAAAGCGGCCCTGATAAAGAGACAACAAGAGGAAAGTGCTGCGAGGAGAAGGTCAGTTGAGGACTTAAGAAGAGAAATTGAAAGATTGGAAAATCTGAAAGGACTCAAGGCAGCACAGGCAAAACTACAAGTTTATGAGGAAGACTACATTTCAGTAAAGCAAGAAAGAGTCACTCTAAACCCTGCAAACTTACAGGTAACAGAGTCCAAGAATACTGCTAATCAACCCTTACAACCACGAAGAGAGTTAAATGTCACTTATGAGAGCACAGGTGAGCTTGTAAAGGTTTTGGCAGAAGCTATGTCAGCTAATAGACTGCCTATTCCAGAGCCCTCGGTATTTAGTGGGGATCCACTTAAGTTTAAGCATTGGAAGGCGTCCTTTCAGACTCTAATAGAGAGAAAGAACATTCCCACTGCCGAAAAGATATTTTTTCTACAGAAGTATGTTGGTGGCTGTGTTAAGGAAGCCTTAGATGGCTATTTTCTGATTGGCTCTGAAGACTCATATGAGGCAGCATGGAATATGCTCAATGAACGTTATGGAGAGCCTTTTGTCATTGCTAAGGCCTTTAGAGACAAGTTACACACCTGGCCAAAGGTCACAGGAAAGGATAGTGCAGAGCTAAGAAAGTTTGTGGACTTTTTACAAAGCTGCCAATCTGCAATGACTAATAATGAGAATCTGAACATTCTCAATGATGGCATTGAGAATCAAAGACTTGCTGCTAAACTACCAGATTGGTTAAGTAACAGGTGGAACCGAAAGGCTACAGAGTACCAGCTGGAGCACAAAAGATTCCCACGTTTCAGTTACTTTGTAACATTCCTGTCAATGGAGGCAAGTATCGCATGTAATCCCATTACATCATACCAAGCCATAAGACAAAGTGACTTTGACCAACCAAAGACAAAACCTCAACCTACACCCATTCCTAAGAGACAAGATACAGTGAAAATCTTCACAACTAACTCTACTGAAAGAAGCATGGTCTCTTGTGTGTTTTGTAAAAGAGCAGGACACGGCTTACACAAGTGTCGTAAGTTCACTGAGAAACCTGTCGCTGAGAGAGTCAAATTCATTCAAGGTGAAAAATTATGTTTTGGCTGTTTAAATAGTGGCCATCTCTCCAAGAACTGCAGCAACAAGATGACATGCAACACATGCTCAAAACGGCATCCTACATGCCTGCATGAAGAAAGACAAAGACAAGAGGCAAAGAAAGAACCACCTAAAGAGCAACAAGTAAGTGAACTGAAGGAAACCCAGCATCAGGTAACACAGTCACAAGACATAGTCAATGAGACCACATCTAATAGAGTGACTCATGAAAGTAAAAACACACAGACATCCGCAATAGTCCCAGTCTACGTATCCACACAAAATGAGCCAAGTAAAGAAGTACTGATCTACGCTCTGCTGGACACACAGAGTGATTCTTCATTTATTCTTAATGAAGTAGCAAATAACTTGGACACAACCAAAACTCAAGTTAAGCTCAATCTATCTACAATGTCATCCAAGAAAACTACTGTACCATGCACAAAACTTGAAGCTCTGCAAATAAGAGGACTGTTTTCCAAGAAGAAACTCACTGTACCAGTTGTTTACACACGAGACTTTATACCCGCTAATCGTAGTCATATTCCTACTCCAGACACTGCAAGGGCATGGTCACATTTGGAGCATCTCACTGAACATATTGCACCCCCTTTGGACTGTGATATAGGACTCCTTTTAGGGTACAACTGCACACAAGCCTTAATGCCCAGAGAGGTCGTATGTGGTGAAGAAAACCAGCCATACGCTCAGAGAACAGATTTGGGTTGGAGCATCATCAGCTACTGTGATTCATGTGATACAGGTAATGATGTAATTGGAGTAAGTCACCGCATCATTGTAAAACAAGTTATACCAGAGACTGAGTCACCCACAAAACTAAAGAATAAGGTTCATTACATCTGCAAGACACAAGTAAAGGAAGTAACATTTCCAGATGTAATCAAAGCACTTGAATCAGACTTTACAGAGAGAGCAGTGGAAGAGACAAGCATTTCGCAAGAAGATGTCCGCTTTATTACAAAGCTACAAGAAGGAATAAAGCAAAAGCTAGATGGACACTATGAAATGCCACTGCCTTTCAAGGGCGACAGGCCAGATCTTCCCAATAACATGCCAAGTGCAATGCAACGTTTAAGTAGTCTCGAACGCAGATTCAAAAGGGACCAAAGGTACTACACAGACTATGCAAATTTTATGGCGAACATGATAGCATGTGGTGACGCAGAGAAAGTGCCGGAGAAAGAACTCTGTAATACACCTGTTTGGTATATCCCCCACCATGGGGTATACCACCCTCAGAAGCCCGGCAAGATACGTGTAGTCTTTGACTGCTCTGCACAATATCAAGACACTTCGCTGAACATGCACCTGCTTACAGGGCCTGACCTCACAAACACTTTGGTGGGAGTGCTCTGTAGGTTCAGGAAGGGCTCCGTTGCTGTAATGTGTGACGTGGAACGCATGTTTCACCAGTTTCATGTAACACCTCAAGACCAGGACTACTTACGCTTCCTGTGGTGGGAGCATGGTGACCTAAGCGTTCCACCCTCAGTCTTTCAAATGAAGGTTCATCTCTTTGGCGCTGCTTCTTCTCCTGGCTGTGCCAACTTTGGGTTAAAACATCTAGCCACGCAAGGTGAGGGAAAGTTCACTCCAAACACTGCAAGGTTCATTCAAAGGAACTTTTATGTAGATGATGGACTTGTTAGTGTTATGTCAGAGTCAGAAGCCATAAAACTAGTCCAAGAGGCAAGAGAACTGTGTAGCACAGGTAAACTAAGATTACACAAGTTCATATCAAACAGTGAAAATGTGATAAAGTCATTGCCGAGAGAAGAGTGTGCAGAAAGTATTAAGGATTTAGATTTGGCACTTGGAGAGCCATTAATGGAAAGGGCTCTTGGTGTTCAGTGGTGCGTTTCTGCTGATGAATTTCAGTTCAGAATAACTGTAAAAGAGCACCCAATGACAAGAAGAGGAATTCTGCGCACAATAGCATCAGTGTATGACCCACTGGGATTTGTGGCACCGTTCATCCTAAGAGGAAAGCAAATCCTGCAACAGTTATGTCAAGAGAAAGTTGGATGGGACGAGCCACTCTCAAATGATCTCAGCACACAGTGCTGGTTCCTAGATCTTCAAAACCTGTCAAAGGTGAAAGTTCAAAGACATGTCTTACCTGCAAACACAGACATTGCACAGTGTGAATTACACCATTTTTCAGACGCTAGTGTGACAGGCTACGGAGAGTGCAGTTATTTAAGAACAGTAACATCAAAGGGTGATGTTCATTGTGCCCTAGTCCTGGGAAAGGCACGTGTAGCCCCAACCAAGGTCACTACTGTCCCTAGACTTGAATTAACGGCTGCAGTAGTTGCCGCAAGAACAAGTGCAATGTTAAGAAATGAACTGGAGATAAGTGATCTTGAAGAACACTTCTGGACAGATTCCAAGGTAGTGTTGGGATACGTGAATAATGATGCAAAGAGATTTCACGTGTTTGTGGCAAATAGGATTCAAAGGATACGGTCACTCACAGACCCACGACAGTGGCATCATGTACCATCTGAAAGTAATCCTGCAGACCATGCATCAAGAGGACTCAGTGTCCAACAGCTACTCAACTCTAACTGGTTTAAAGGTCCAGAGTTTTTGTGGCAAAGCGAGCTACCTGTTGAAAATGGCAAGTTTACGGAAGTCAAGCCCAATGATCCAGAGCTAAAAACAGTACATGTGTTCAACACCAAAGTAGAAGAAAGGAGAACAATACTAGACCGTCTCACCAAATTCTCAGACTGGAGAAGAGCGGTTAAAGCTATTGCTCGTCTACAGAAATTTGTGAAGGATTTTAAAGGACTCACCCAAACAAAGGGTGAAAACACAAGTGTTGAGGACAGACAAAGGGCAGAACTGTTCATAATAAAACTTGCACAAGAAAACACATTCAGCAAAGAAATCAAGGACTTAACTAGAGGAAAGGACATTCAACTGAAGGATAAGACACACAAGCTGTACAGCCTAAGTCCATTTGTTGATGAGCAGGGAGTGCTCAGGGTGGGAGGACGTTTAACAAGAGCAACTCTGCACCCATATATCAAACATCCTGCCATTATTCCCAAATCAAGTCATGTGTCGTCTTTACTTATTAAACACTACCACGAAAAGGTGCAACATCAAGGAAGAGGAATAACTGTCAACGAGCTGCGCTCCAATGGACTATGGATCACAGGATGCAGCAATGCAGTTGCTTCTCACATCTACAAGTGCACAACCTGCAGAAAGTACAGGAGACATACTCAAGATCAACGGATGTCCGATCTGCCAGAGGATAGAATGGAAGCAACACCCCCATTCTCCTACTGTGGCATTGACTGTTTTGGACCTTTTTATGTAAAAGAGGGTAGAAAAGAACTTAAAAGGTATGGTCTTCTTTTTACATGTATGTGTTCTAGGGCAATACATATTGAAATGCTGGATGACCTTACCACTGATGCCTTTATGAATGCATTACGTTGTTTTATTTCTATTCGTGGACATGTAAGACAAATTAGGTGTGACCAAGGTACTAATTTTGTTGGTGCTAAGGGAGAGTTTTTGAATGCACTAAAGGATTTTGACAAAGAACAGTTGAAACAATATGGATGTGAGTTTGTTCTGAACACCCCCTCTTCAAGTCACATGGGAGGTGTTTGGGAGAGGCAAATTAGAACTATTAGAAGTGTTTTAACTTCTATTTTGGATCACACTTCTAAGAGACTTGACAATTCCTCACTCAGAACATTTCTTTATGAAGTCATGGCTATTGTGAATAGCAGGCCATTAACAGTAGAGAACCTAAATGATCCAAATTTAGAGCCTCTTACACCAAATCATATTCTCATGATGAAGTCCAGTGTTATTCTACCTCCTCCTGGTGAATTTGTGAGCCAGGACCTGTACCTAAGAAGGAGATGGCGCCAAGTTCAGTTTTTGGCCAATGAATTCTGGACTAGGTGGAAAAAGGAATACCTTCTCAATCTTCAACAGAGACAAATCTGGCAAAGAGATAAAAGGAATGCAAAGGTGAGTGACATTGTTATTCTCCAAGAGGACAATTCTCCAAGGAACAAGTGGAAATTGGCAAGAGTAACAGAGATATATCCAAGTGCAGATGGAAGAATTAGAAAGGTTAAGCTTTTGCTCAGTGATTCAACCTTGGATAAGGATGGCAAAAGGACTGTCAAACCAGTGTACCTTGATAGGCCAGTACACAAAACTGTGTTATTGCTAGAAGCAGAATAAATGCTAAATTGTAAACATGTTCCTATTATAATGTTTAAGTAGAAATCACAATAGTTTTGTGATTTGGTGGGAGTTTTACTGCCTTACTTTCAGTTAATGTATTTTGTTTTGCACTATGCATATTTTATATGCCATTAGGTCATTTATTGTGAAAATTCTCATGTAGGAACTATTGTACTGCATTTTGGTTCCACTGGTGCACCTGAGGGAGATGCACGCCCATGTTGATGTGTGAGCATGGCAAGTTGAAGCAAGAGAAGCCAATTTAATTCAGAGAAAGTTGTTTCTTAAAAGTATCTGTAAAGTGCTCATTTCTGCCTCAAAGCATGGGTCAGCCAGCGAGGTATGTTTGTATGTTATATAGATCATTTTATGTCTTTAATTCACTCGTCTTACTATCTCATTGGATTTTATGTTATGTTTTAGTTCAACGGTGGCGTAGTTTGTGATCAAGGTGAAGCTGTAACAACCCCAAGATCTTACAACTAACATTAAAGCCAACTTCATGCCATCAGTAAAAGAACTCTTTATTGACTTTAAGAAGAGGTAGAAGTGATAGCTGCCACGCAGTGACCTGTGAGCAAGGCTTTAAAAAAGCATGATACAACAAAGCTATGAGAAAAGTTCAGAGTTATTGAAACAATTTTGTAACTGTCTATGAGAAATGCCAACACAGGAATGGTTCTCATGGAGAAGAAACTCTACTGGGCAAAAGTTTTTGTAGTGGTTGCCAATGAACCCAAGCTGTACGCATGTGTGTGTGCACACACATGCATGTTGTTTAGGGTAATTACTGTATTCCCCCCGTTCATTTTTAATGACTGTTAGGTTTGTAGCATAAACCTATTCGCTGGAACGTTAAGACAATATAATTACACTGCTAAGCAAGACACAAATAGGCAAAGTTCTTCATGTTACTCGTGCACGGGAGAGAACCGGACAACCGCTTGACTCCAGTTGGTCTCGTCCGTTCTCCCATACACTATCCTTTTATTGAGGTTACATGAATATGCATAGGTTCATTAACATACGACGTCTACATACAAACAAAGAGTACCTTGCCTGTGTGTGTGTGTGTGTGTGTGTGTGTGTGTGTGTGTGTGTGTGTGTGTGTGTGTAGGGACTGCTGATCAAAGGGTCAAACATCCTTGGTCAGGAAGAGGGTAGCCTCCCCCTCACCCTAGATGGTTCATCCTAGATAACATGGTGAGGAAGTCCTGCAGTTCATCTAAACAAAGAGCACCTAGACTAGAACAGACGTAGCTACATTAATCCTACCATAAAACAATAAGACACGGTATGACCTCTCATGCTCCCAAAGTGCTGTCTAATACACACAAAGTTTGCAGACTATCAAGGATCAAAACCTCTACCAATCTACAACTAATTACAAAACTCTAAGCATATATAAATAAATATTTCTAAGCATAAATGACAATCAACAATACAAATCTAACAATGACCAATTATGTTTGACTTGGAATACCAAAAGTATGTTGAATAAAACACACAAATTAGACACAAACTGCATTTTTCTGAAGTAAAACTTATAAATCAGGCAAAATGTGACCCAAACACAACACTAAGGCTAATGTGGTGGCAATTTCTTTTCTCATGTATTAATCACATATTTTAATCATATCATTTTAGTATAGCAAGGTCGCTCCTGACACCAGTTGTATGCATGCATGTAGAATGTTATCACAAGTGTTATTGCACCTTCACAGAGGGCACATTGTAGACTTGAAGATCTCCAGACATCCTGCTCATAGGGAGGTGACGGGTGGTGTCACTTCACCTATTTTCCTATTACCTAAGATTTTCCAAAACAAACTCAAACCATAATATTTCATAGATTATTCGTTTGCATCTCACGGTGAACCGTCTCCTTCTGGAAAGTGTCTTTCTCCTGTCTCCAGAAAGTTGATTCTGTTCATCTGGACATAGCGTAGCATGGAAGAAGTCACTTGGATGAGTGACAAAACGCTACGTCCAGATGAACAGAATCAACTTTTTGGAGATACTTTCCTGGATGATTGAGAATGCATCAAGGTGTCTTTCTCCTGGTTATTATGTAAAGGTTTGAAAAGGATCCCACAATCCTCCACCACTGTTGTTTTCTCAATGCCTTTTCTAACTTTTTTTCCTTTAAATTACCAGTGTGTGCTGCTGTCTGTGCTGCTTTTCTTGATTTGCCCGTTCCTAATGGTCCAGATCTATTTTGATGGACTTGCTTTGCTTTGGAAGTCTAATGATGGCTATTTTCACCAAGCATTAAAAGCTCCTGTGTGCGATCACAGCAAATGGATCCAAATGCAAGTGCCACACATGGAATCCTCTCCAAAACCTTTTTACCTGCTGAATTTATATAGAAGTGAGAAAGAAAAGCTCTCTGTGAGGAAAATGTCCCATTACTTTTACACCTTTAAGAACAGGGGGCTGTGTATAAAAATAGCAGTAATTAATTCTGGCCTAGAGCATTGTTTAACCCCTCCACTTAAATTTATCATTAGTCATGGCTAATGATGGGAGGCGGAGAGACGAAGCCGTAACAAAAGATACAAATTTATCAGCCAAAAGCCCCTAAATTAACATGTAAGGTGGTGTAACCTAGAATAACCAGGCCAAAGGAACTAAATAAACAGCACGAAGTTGGGCAGAGGGAGAGTGAGCAAAGACTAAGGGTGTTTGTTTAGTTTTATAAATATAGTTTTATTTACTCTGGTGAAAATCATCTGTTGAATTTGTACAATTCCAGCTTTTATCGAAAAGATAAAACTCCAAGTGAACCAAAATGTGTCAGTGCAAAACGCGTTCAGTCCACGTCAGGCTGGATGTTTCTGCGGTGGGAGGAAGTAAGTCAATAAGTAAATAAACTTCCTAAAATTCGTTTAAAATGGTTCCTAAAATTCATCCGACACACTCAAAACAACAAAACAGCCCATCTTCCAAAACAGTCCATGAGATCAGCACTTTCCAAAAAAGTTGACTGGTCCCTCTGAGGACTCTGCATTTGTAGCATTTATCGGGTTATTTATTTATATTTATTATTATTTATTATTATTATCTATTTATAAATTTGTTTGTTTTTTACAAGAGCTATGACTTAGAGATTTAAACAAAGAAAACGATATTTCTTGTTGACCTCAATAAACTTTGTTACCCAGTTTATATGCTAATAAGCTGAAGATATGATATTGTGAATATTGTTTTGATTAGCCATTAGTGACCTGACCATAATTGCAAGCCACAAAAAGAGCAATATTTTCAGAATGAATCCAATCCACTGTGGGGTTATGTTTGTACAACCATGCACGACGTCGAAAAATAAAATAACAACGAAGCCAGACTTCTAAAGTTAATGAAATTCAAAATGCAAATAATAATAATGAAAACTCATTTTAAAATATTTACTTGAGTAATACAACAGTGAAAGAGGATATGAGAAATAATAATAATAATAATAATAAAGACAATAAATACACGCTCACAGGTCATCAGGTACACCTTGCTCGTATGAGGTTGGACCCCGTCTTCCTTGAGAACTGACTTAATTCTTCACAGCACAGATTCAACAAAGTGCTGAAAACAATCCTCGGAGATTGTGGATGATGTTGACATGAAAGTATCTCACAGTTTGCAGATTTGTCAGCTGCAAAGCTGAATTTCCTATTCCACCGCATGCTAAAAGTGATCTGTTTGATTGAGATCTGGTGACTGTGGAGAGCATTTTAGTTCAGTGAATTCATTGTTATTTTCATGAAACCAGTTTGAGATCACCGGAGCTCTGTGACATCCATTAGAAGATGGATATGCTGTGGTCACAAATTTCTGTTACGACCAGCAACGATACTCAGACTGTGGTGTTTAAATGATGCTCACTTTGTATTAAGGGGACCAAAGTGTGCCAAGAAGATATCCTCCACACCCTTACGCCACCAGCAGCCTAAATGTTGATAGGAGGTGGGCGCTGAATGTTTGTACCTAATAAATAAATGAATGCATAACATATAATTTTATCTCTCTTTCAGTTCAATAAGGTAGTTTTAGGATACTTTGTGCAAAAACAGTTGCAACAGTGTATCCACTGATACATTTAATCAATAAGAACATTTAATAAATTAAAAGATGCCCCATAGAAGCCAGGCTTAACCGCTGGATTTTTAAAGATAGGAGTATCTTCTACTGTTCTTAGATCTTGTGGAAGGCTGCTCCAGAGACTCACAACATAAAGACTGAAATGAGCACCATGGACTCTTTTTATTTTTGTATTGGAGCAGATAAGAGAATAGACAGAGGAGTTTATGAGGCTTTCTTTTGTTTAAATACTGTTGAGCATTTCTCGATAGTCTTGTGAAGAGATTACGGCTATTTGTAGAATAATTACTAAACTTTAAAATTATAAATGAATATGTTTCTGACTAATTGTGGAGATTTATGGATGAACTGCAGCCGATTACTGTATTCTGTCCAACCTGCAGGTTATAAAAGAGAGCTACGGCTTTTCCACGTGCAGCTCACAGAGAGAGAAATGTTCCTGCAATGATAAAAAGCTGTTTATGTGAAATGCCACAAAATGACCTTTGAAATTAAAAAGCTAAAACTGGGGTGAGTGTTTTAGCACAAAATCACCAGCTGCCACGTTGATTAAATGTTAAAACCTTTATTAACCACTTGTCTTTGAAAAGTAAATAATTACATAGATTTATCTCATCAATGTCTCATCATGCGCACACGTCACAGCTGGTACACAGAGTGTCGGTGAGGGTTTTACTGTCACACACCTGAGGTTTCCAAATAGCTTGTCGCAGGATTTAATGCTTAAGCTGGTTTTTAATGCACTTCGGGAAATCTACTTTCAGAGAGGAGGTCGCTCTAGGAGTTCAATCTTTTATGTTTAGAAGGAAGTATGTTTTTTTTTTTTTTTTTTAATTGGAATTTCATTTGAGATGTCTTTGGTTTGAATTTTCATACTCGACTGTCTAATATGTAGGGAGTCACTGCACCAAACAGTCACAGTTTTGATGAAACTGTTGGTCAAATATGCGTATTTATACACGGAGTACTTGTATAAATGTATACAGGGACAGGTTGTAATTATTGTGCTCATGTACTCGTACTCTCTGTCATTGTATTTTACCTCAAACTTTGATTATCAAGTAATCCCATCCATTTCCTAAAGAAGCAAATAAACAACATTAAATAATCAGTTTCTCTGGTGAGTTTTTCACAGTAGCTTTTAGAGCTGCTGAGTTAAAGCCTGTTGAATATGCTGTGGACATTTGCTTTTCATCATGCAGCTTAATCTGAGATTACCGAAAAGCACCACTGAACGACACAGGAAATCATTCCTGCCTGTGGCCATCTCCCTGTACAACGCATCCACTTAACACACTGTTTGCTGCTACAGCTACACATGTTTCTTTTCCAACTATTTATTTATGAGTGACTTATGCATGTATGTATGTATGTATGTATGTATGTATATATATGTATATATTGTACTATTCTTAGTTAGTGTATTGTCTGTCTTGTCTTAATGTTGGTTTAAAATGGAGCACTGTAACAAAAATTTATTTCCCCCAGGGATCAATAAAGTATTCTGATTCTGATTCTGATGATTAATCAGGTTGTGTCTAGAAAGGTTCAGGACTGTAGTAACTGTGTGGAAAAGGCAGAAAACTTCAAACAACCCTTTGAGTGACTGAGGAAAATAATTCATAATCATCAAACACCAAATGTCCTCAAACTCAGCATCAGAGAATCCCATAGGTCCTCACAATGACATGGAGTACACAAACAGTGGCTTCAGACACCAGCACAGTGCCCTTTAAAACTTTTAAAACATTTAAAACTTACTGATGTACGTTTTAGTCCCCATAAGGAAGATAGTCCCTGATATATTACAGTGAAATCAGAGTAAGGTCCCCGCATCATAAGAAAAACCTGGACCACACACACACACACATCAGTTACTTTATAAAGGCACTGGTTTATGGACTGTCTTGCTATTAAGAAGAAGTGAATCTCTAATGGAAATGCATGCGGCATTTCAAAATAGCTTTAGTACATCAAGACCTTGAACTAGTTTAATACAAAATGAATCATTCATGCGATTTACAAAAGAAAAATAACCTTCTACCTGCTGGCAACCATGTGCCAACTATACATCTACGTTCCCAGTCCACATGGTGCAAATGCCAAAGGCATAAATCAGTTTAAAGCTACTTGTTATTGGCCAATTACAGCATAAGCAATCTTAAACCACTTTACATCAGAATGCTAAAACCCTAGAATACAAAGAAAAACCCAACAATTTGCTTCAAGTAAGCAAATAAAGCAAATATTACAAGAAATAGAAGCCTTTTAGCAGCAGCTTTGGATGCTGAAATACCTGCAGGAAGAGAGGGAGTGAAAGAAGCACAAACTACAGGAGACACAAACACCACATTACACCGCGTTCCAAATTATTATGCAAATTGTGTTTAAGTGTCATGAAGATTAAATAAGTTGTTTTTCAATTAAACCCATGGATGAAATTGTGTCTCAGGGCTCTTTGGATGACTAAACTCAGTCTTGGACACCTGTGATCATTAGTTTGCCAGGTGAGCCCAATTAAAGGAAAAACTACTAAAGAAGGATGTTCCACATTATTAAGCAGACCACCATTTTCAAGCAATATAGGAAAGAAACATGATCTCTCTGCTGCTGAAAAGCGTGAAATAGTTGAATGCCTTGGACACGTAATGAAAACCTCATATTTCACGAAAACTTAAGCGTGATCACCGTAATGTAAGAAATTTGTGGCTCAGTCAGAGCACACATGGGTTCATGCAGATAAAGGCACAATGATGAAGGTTTCTGCCAGACAAATGCATCAGACTAAGAGAGCAGCTGCTAAAAGGCCATAACAAAGCAGCAAACACATATTTGAAGCTGCTGGTGCCTCTGGAGCCCTGCGAACATCAAGGTGTAGGATCCTCCAGAGACTTGCAGTTGTGCATAAACCTTATATCTGGCCACCTCTAACCAATGCTCACAAGCAGAAATGGCTGCAGTGGGCCCAGAACTACATGAAGACTAATTTTCAAACAGTCCTGTTCACTGATGAGCAGAGGTGGGACCAAGTCATTGTTTTGCAAGTCTCAAGTAAGTCTCAAGTCTTTATCCTCAAGTCTCAAGTCAAGTCTCAAGTAATGTCAGGCAAGTCAGAGTCGAGTCTCAAGTCACTGGTGTAAAAGTCAGAGTAAAGTCACAAGTCTGAAATTTTCAATTTTCAGTTTTTGAATTTCAAGTCCTTTCGAGTCTTTAAAAAAAAAAAAATGAAAAAATAATGTTGCAGTTATGCTAAATGTAAATATTAGATCATGTAATTTTTAAATCTGTGTTTTTCTCAACACATGACAAAATAGTGAACTTAGAAAATATACACAAATTGTGAAATTCCACCTCTTTAAAATGCAGCTCAATTAAACCTAGCTCCAAGAATAATTTTCACCGACAGTTCTGAGATAAGCTGCATGTTATTCTTGGATGCGGTTGTAGGACCGGCTTTAAAATCGCATGACAAAAATATCATACACAAAAAAAAAACTGCATCACCAACGTAGCCTGGACAACATTTGCTAGTTAGATGAAGTCAGCTATCTCATCTTAGCATATTTATATGCATATTTATAATCATACGGTTCTTGGAGTGAGCGCATACACTCATGAAGTTTAGTAACTTCAGGTCACTGCAACAAGCCCAGGTACAGTTTACCGACGGATGGGTGCAGGACCTTGAAATGCACCGTGTAGAACGAAAGACCATCGTACATATCATAAGTTTACCAGTCTCACAAATCGTCTTCATAAATACACATTCATTAACAGTTTATTAATAGGACCTTTGAGCTCAACGGTAATTAATTAGTAGTGGAAATAATTTCTGGTACGCATCACAGAAATGTAGCAGTGACAATAATACTGTATGCTGTAATCGTACTGGGCAATTAGTGATACAAAAACCCTGTTTTATCCTGTGAATAAAAGTATATGTTTTTGTCAATGTACCATAATAACAGAAGCGAAACGCAATATTGTGTCAGGACAATTCACTATTTATGCACAATAAATAAAGGAGCATAGCGCGACAATTTCTGTTCAGCGCCAGACTTGCTTGTAACCTATATCACCAATTATGTTATGAAAATGACGCATTAACTACAACAGCAGACTGACCTTTGTGTAAATGCTTGGAGCAGACTAACCTATGAGCTGGAGGGTTCTGAGACGTTATATTTGATCTTTGAATGGCTGCAATCCAGGCCATCCGTCGCGTCTTTGTTACTTCGGAAACATGGCTCGAACAATTTCTCTTCAACGACGTAATCCGATAACAACCGATCTCTTTACCCGTCGGCTTCCCGTGGCTGTCATGCGACCGGCTATTGCAGTTAATAATACAACAGCTTCTTGACATTTTTGTGTTTCTTTTTATCTCTGTGTAACTGATTTTAATTGAAAGCCTGCGTGTGCTAGTACCTCTTGCCACGAGTTCCCAGAATCCTTTGCGGTTTTACCCCTGAATGACGTCACATTTTCAATCTCTATATAATATGCATGTTAAATTTTATATTTGGGGTGAAATATCAAGTCTTTTCAAGTAAACCGGTTCAAGTCCAATTCAAGTCCCAGGTCATTGGTGTAAAAGTCCAAGTCAAGTCACAAGTCTTAGAACATTTTTTCAAGTCAAGTCTAAAGTCATAAAATTAATGACTCGAGTCTGACTCGAGTCCAAGTCATGTGACTCGAGTCCACACCTCTGCTGATGAGTGCAATGCAACCCTTGATGGTCCAGATGGATGCAGTGGTGGATGGTTGGTGGACAGCCACCATGTCTCAACAGGGCTGCAACGTCAGCAAGGACGTGGTGGAGTCATGTTTTGAGCCGGAATCACGGGGAGAGAGCTCGTTGGCCTCTTTTGGGTCCCTGAAGGTGTGAAAATGACCTCTGCAAAGTATGTGGAGTTTCTGACTGACCACTTTCTTCCATGGTAGAAAGAGAAGAACTGTTCCTCTGCAACACAACCGTCTTCATGTAAGACAATGCACCATCTTATGCTACAGCGAATACCTCTGCATCATTGGCTGCTATCGGCATAAAAGGAGAGAAACTCATGGTGTGGTCCCCATTCTTCCCTGACTTCAATCCTATTGAGAACCTTTGGAGCATCCTCAAACAAAAAAATAAGAGGGTGGGAGGCAGTTCACATCCAAACAGCAGCTCTGGGAGGCTATTCTGACATCCTGCAAAGACATTCAAGAAGAAACTTTCCAAAAACTCACAAGTTCCATGGATGCAAGAATTGTAAAACTGCTATCAAATAAGGGGTCCTATGTTAATATGTAACTTGACCTGTTAAGATGTTTTTGATTAAATAGCTTTTGATTTCAGTAAAATTGATCTACTAATGCTGCAAATTCAACAAATGACCATTTTCAATTCTCTACTATCTATAAAATGTTTTGAAACTCTGTGCGGAATAATTTAGAACAGTGTATTTTAAGTTTATTATTTTTGAAAAACATACTTTTTCATTGGCAGTTTTGTTGAGTAACATTTGAGTTATACTCTAATGGTTGATGACTCGAAAATTATGCTGACTGTCATTTGAATCGACTATTTAGGAAAATCAGAGAAAAACATCATTTGCATAAAAATTTGGAACGCAGTGTACATGTTATGTAGTGGAATATAAATTCACGAGGGGAGGAGGGCAGAGCAGAGTGCCTCCAGCAGAATAGGCTAGATGCATAACTAACTGGTACAGCTCTAAGTACACTGTACCAAAAATGAAAGTTTGGCATCTAATGTTAAATGTAGAGAACTGAGAGCTGGTTCCAAAAGAGAGGAGCCCGACAGGTGAAAGTGGGGAACCTCTAAGATCTTAGTGGTCTGCTGGGATAATATGATGAGGTCTTTAGAATTAATTTGTGGCTTTTACAGGGAACCAATGAAGGTGAGCCGTGAGAAGCACAGGTGTATATTTCAGGGAAGATGAAGAGGTCATGTCCCTCTGATGTTTCCAAGCAGAAAAATGTGAGGGTCTTTTTCTCCCAGCAAAGTTTGATTATGAGTAACAAGTGCATCCAATCACTTTTATGGTAAACATAATTATCCCCACCACATACACACAGTGTTGTGAGTTCAGTCACCTGCTGCACAGGCACCCCGCCCACACACACACACACAGATTTATAACTAATAAGGTGCCAGAGGAGAAAAGGGAGTAATGACAATGTAAAAGTAAAGTAAAAGTAAAGTGTGCATGTTAGTCCCCGTAGGGAAATAGTTCCTCTGCATTTAACCCATTCACCCAGTGAAGCAGTGGGCAGCCACCAATGCAGCGCCCGGGGAGCAGTGTGTAGGGACGGTACCTTGCTCAGGGGTACCTCAGGGTAGCTGTTAAGTGGAGTCGAACCACCGACCTTCCGATCATGGGGCCACCACTCTACCTACTGAGCTATCCCTGCCCTCATGTGCAATGACATTTTCTCAAAAAAGCTTAAAAACAAGAAAGGCGTCTATTAAGTTTAGTTTGTTAACAAATCTGTAGATACCCACTGCCTGGGCATGTTTTTAGTGAGCCTCAGTGACATAGCTGAGATGAACACGATCCTGAAAATGATCCAAAACCACAGATGTGTGTTTCAACACATCTGAGCATTCAACATGCGCAGCTGGTGCATTAAAATAAATGAATTTATCATTCACATAAACAAGGAGGCTACTTCCCAAAAAGACACAAAAACTCAGAATCTCCTGTGTGGACTGAGGCAAACAAAAAAGAGGAGAGAAGAGTGAATCATATCTGTATGAGTGTTGACTCATCAGAGATAATAGTACATTCAAAAATAATATGAGCTGAGAATAACAATTTGAAATCAATGCAAAATGCCCGGGATGCACCTGGCATTATGTTTCAACAGTGTTGACTCATTTTGTGTTTTCTTTGCATCAATGAAGACATATCCAGCATAAATTTACGCAGAAAGAGATACAAATTGATGCATTAGGGGAGGAGGGTTAGGTAAGTATTATGATGACACAGTATAACACTGAAGTTATATTTTCAAAATAATTCCCTTTTTTCTAAAAAAGAAAAGTCCAAGCATAACCAAAAAAAGAGACCAGGGCCCTATTTCAGGAAGCCGGTTTAGAAAACTCAGAGTGAAAAACGATACTCAGGGTTGAGTAACCCCGAACTGTCCAACTCGGAATATTCGGTTTCAGAAAGGCTGATAACAATTAGTTCAGTCAACGCGGAGTTGCTTTAGCCCCAAGTTAAGCGCGCGCACGAGGATACATAAAGCCCAAACAGGTAAGGTGTAATTGTATTATGGGTCATAGTAAAGCGCTATATAAATACAGGCCATTTTACCATTTACCATAGTGCTTGGTCTGTTTGTCCGATGTAAATCAATTGCAGTTAGAGGCTACATTAATTTCCCCTCTGTAAGCACTTATTGAAATTATCTGAGCACATTACAAGTACATATTTGCTTACTCTGTATGCTCAAATGTGACCCGTTATGGCCACTAGAAAAAAAACGGAGGCCTGAAAAACAGGTGGGGGTCCTCCACCACCACCACTCACAGAGGCGGAGCAGTTGGCTTCCACATTTGTGATAATGTTGGCAGCATCACATATGATCTTCACAGTGCAGAGAACACAAATTAGCATCCATTACTATAATGAAATAATTTGTTAGTTTGAAATGCTACAGGGAACTATGTACCTGTACATTAATGCTGTGGAAAGACTTCCTGTTCACATAGTCTCCTTCATTTACTGAAGGAGCAATGATTGGAATGTGAGTGCCATCTATACAGCCAATCACGCCTGGGAACCCTGAAAATAAATGTAAAATTTAAGTAGTAGTTCAAGTATCACCACATCATGAATTAAGTTTCGTTCATCCTGCTACCTGCAATTTTGTGGAATCCCTCTTTGATAAATCTTGTGGGTCTATGACCGGGGAACACCACAAACGAGTACAGGAGACGTTTCAGTGCAACTGTAACATTCCTGACTGCCCGACAGACGGTAGCCTTGGAAACGTGCTCAGCGTAACCAATATTATACAGAAAGCTCCCGTTTGCAAAAAACCGAAGTGCGATACAAATAATATGTACAGAACTGAGAGAATGTCCGTGATGTGTCACATGAGCAATATTAGGCCTGAGGATGTTATTCAAATAAATTATAGATTGTGCTGAAAAACGGTAACGTTCACACAGGAAATCATCAGGAAATGATAAAATGTCCAAACGCGCTCTGATCACTCTCTCCCGGCCGAGAGCTCTGCGGAGAATTTGGGCTTCAACATCTACTGGCTCTTCAAGGAAGGGGCACGCCATGTCTGACACTTCCTACAGTCAGGTTTCCGACAAAGAGGCGGAGAAGGTCAGGGTTAGTTGAAGTAAACCTGCTAGGGGGCAGGTTAGCTTCACGGAGTGTGTCGTCATAGTAACTCACTCAGAATTAATCTAAACTCGCTTTGTGAAACCGAAAACCCAGAGTTTTCGTTAACTCAGGGTATACTTACTCAGATTTTGCTCTAAACCGGCTTCCTGAAATAGGGCCCAGAGGTTGTACCATGCTGGGTTAAATATACATTTTTCCAGTTGTGCACTTTGGAGACAGTGCAGGCCACACTCTTTAATGTGCTTCTTTCCAATGGTGAACCACCAGCTACAAGCATGTTCATTTAATTGAGGTGTTAATGAAGTCCAAGTTGCTTTGATAGTGTTACAGTCTGGTGGTGGCAGACTGTATTAATTGTGAAGAGTAGACCCAAAATGCAGACACTAAGGAACTTGGACCAGAGCTTCAGTATTAACAAAAAGCGAGCCGTTTAATAAGACTGGTAAAAAAGGTACAAAGAAAGGGCAAGGCAACCTGAAGTAAACTAACTTCAACCTAAACTGGGAGAACGAAATAAACAACAAGAAAAACCTAGACATGGAAACATTGGCGTGAACAACAGACGACCTGACAAGGAATGAACAGAAACACACAGAGTAAATACACACAAGGGTGATTGGGGGAAGTGGAAACACATGGGGAAACAGCTGGCACTAGTCTGACATAACGAGACAAAGGAAGCAAAGCTGACTACACTGACATAGGACATAGACCTTCAAAATAAAACAGGAAACATGAGACACAGACAAGACAATATAACCTTGACAACATAAGACACACAGCATGAAACACATAAAGGGCAAAAGGAGACTAAAACACAGGGGTAGAAGACACAAGGGGAATCTAAATAAACAAATGAGCTTAGATAACTTAATGAACTAAAAAAAATAAACCATAAACATCAAAATAAACTAAAACTCAAAACGCTGGGTCAACAGACCCAGGAACGTGACAGATATCAACCTCTAGCTCGTCTGTACTTTGAGTCGGGTGTATCTCCTTCTCTGCTTAACAAAACTGCATACATATGTTGTGGGTTTTAGGTCAGGTGAGTTAACTGGCCCAGTAATAACATGGTCATCAAATCTTTAGTTTGGGCTCTGTGCAGAGGTGATAGGTGCTGCTGGAAAAGGAAATCAGCATCTCCATAAACCCTATAATCAGATGGCAGCATGAAGTGCTCCTAAATCTCCTGGTAGATGCTGTGTTGAGTTTGGATTTGATAAAACACAATGGACCAACGACTGCAAACAGAAGCAGCTGACATGCCAACCCAAATCATTACAGACTGCAGAAACATCACACTGGACTTCAAACACATTGGGTTTAGAGTCTCTCCACACCTCACACTCCAGGAACTTGATTTCCTGATGGTAAATGGTAAATGGCCTGTATTTGTAGCGCGCTTTTCTAGTCCCTAAGGACCCCAAAGCGCTTTACACAACCTGTCATCCACCCACCCATTCACACACACATTCACACACTGGTGATGGCAAGCTACATTGTAGCCACAGCCACCCTGGGGCGCACTGACAGAGGCGAGGCTGCCGGACACTGGCGCCACCGGGCCTGCTGACCACCACCAGTAGGCAACGGGTGAAGTGTTTTGCCCAAGGACACAATGACCGAGACAATGCGAGATGTCGCAAAAGTTGGATTCCAACAATGGCGGCAGCTACTTAGTTGTAATATTACTCTTTCTGGGTTACAAAATACACTTTTAAGATATTTTGAGGCGTGAATGTAGTTGTGTAAACGTCAGATATCTGCTCGGTTTAAAAGACATCACATATTTGCAAAAGTGCTCCGACGTTTTCGGAGATCTGACACCCACCATCTCGAAGCTAACGGGAGGTCGAGACCTACTACAGCCAGGAGGAACGTCGCTTTCCCGGCACATCCTGCCTCGACCTCCCAGTCGGCTTCGAGCTGGCGGCCTCTGAAGAATGCAGCTAAAACTTTTGCAAGATCCCGAGTTTGTTTTGCGAGATCTCGCAAAAGTCCGTCTTAATTTTTTTTTTCTCCCATGTCCCCTGCGGGGCTCCGTAGATAAGAATATGGATCTAGTAAAATTATATTCTGTGCTTTCTTGAACTGGGCAGCACGGTGGTGCGGGGGTTGCCTCACCACAAGAAGGTTCTGGGTTTGAATCATTCATCTGGCCTGAACCTTTCTGTGTGGCGTTTGCATAGTCTGTCCCAGTAGTCTGGAATATGAGCGGTTGTCTGTCTTTCTGTGTTGGACCTGGGACAGTCTGGCAACAGGGTGTACTGTGGCTTTTGCCCTCTGATAGCTAGGATAGGATCCAGCCCCTAGCCACAACCCTAATAAGCGAAAGTAGATGGATTTTTTTCTTGAATTCATATACATATTAAATGTATAATATGCTACTGTATAAGCTGCTGGTCTTGTCTATATACAAGAAACTACTGACAGCTGAGGACCAAAAAAGTGTTTGTGTTGTTTAAAGTTTTGTACATTCTGCACAGAGCCCTTGAACAGAAATATCCTCCAATCAGTGAGAAAACTGCACTCTGCTATTCAGACCGCGCAGCCCATCAGAATGCAGTCCTTCAAAAACACCCAATATGCTGTTGTAAACGGTGCCTTAATAAAAAGCTTGGCCCAACCAGGAGAGAGACAGAGACATGAATATTGTGTTAAAATGCTCACAACCAACATGCAACAGAGAATTTTTGCTGCTGTGAATTCACAGTATTATAGTTCTGTGACTCATAAATACATCCATGTCTCATGACTAAGAAGGACATTGTAGGTACTTACAAAAGGAAGCCGCAACAAACCTAAAGTCTAATCACACCTCCTCCCTGGTTTTCCCAGTTTGGCAGTGCCTCAGTCAGATTCCTTTTGAAATTCTCTTCTGAGTCTTTTCGTGGCATTGAGAGTTAAAGTGGTGGGTTTGTCCCACAGAGCAGATCACTTGTCATTGTGTTCAAAGGCGTCAAAGCAGCCAAGGAGTGTGATTAAAAACCGGATGACGTGTCTGCTTCTGCTATTGTATTTTGTATTCGTGATGCTTTTTAACTCCCGACACAAGAATTTGGTGTCAGCACAGATACTCAGTGATAGCTGACAGCTTAAGCAGGGGCGGAGCGTGGGGGTGGCTTACTGGGCTTAAGCCCGGGTTGTTTTGTCAGAAGCCCGGGGTCTTTTGGAGTGTAATTTTTTCATAGTTAGATGTCTGGCTGACAACTGTATAAAACAAAAAGTACACACAATATTCGAAGCACATAGTGCACACTGTGGGAATTTACGACTGTGCGTGAATCCCCCCTGATATTGGTATGATCCGAGCTCAGGCACTAAGTGACTGAGCGAGGGGGCGGGGCAGCTGCTGCCTGTGTCCGCTGTTGGAGAAACGGAGCCAGCCATACTAAGGAGAGCTTAAGTTTGACCAGGTACCAAAGAAAATCATTCATACCGTACAAATAATGTAAATATGACGGTGTATCACGAAAGATTGATATCAAACTGATCACTTGACCAATATTACGTTACTCGCTCTTCAAGTGAATCAACAAATGGCGAAATGAAAAGCCGAACAAATGCTATTTTTTTAGAGTCTTAGCTTACGTGTGTTTATTTCATATTCTCAGTTCTTACCCTCCCCGACTAAATCGGTTTCAGTTATGTACTGAAATATAAGAATGGACATTAGAGGCTTCTTTCAAAGAAAAAACTCAGGTAAATGTTATTTTGTATATTATGCTTTGTATGTTGTTCAGTATATTTCTATGCAAAACAAGAGGGATTTCAGTACACAGCAGGATATTCACATTTGTAACCAGATATTTACATACACTTTAGGGAGAAAACATAAAACATTTTTACTGTACAACATCAATTTAGAGTAAACTTTTGTTTTAGATAAATATTGAAATATCTTTTGAATTAGTTAAATGTCAGAATAAAGAGAGACAGAGCTGTCTATTTTCTATCACTTTCATCAAATTTAGGAGTACATATACATTAAGTTTATTGTTAATTAGTAAGAAACTCCAGACGATTCCATTCTGAGCTGAAGAAGCTTCTGATAGGTTAGTAGAGTCCATGTGAGTAAACTGGTGGCACAGCTGTGGATGCATATAAGGAAAAACACAGAGCCTGTTTTTTTGAAATGGGAAAATCAAGAGATATCAACCAAAACACCAGGAAAAGAATTGTGGAGCTCCATAAGTGTGGCTCAGTTTGAATACAATTTGGTGCCATTTGCAATTAAGAAATACAGATAGTTTCTCTCTTTACTCTTAAAGTTAACAAATATGTTTTTTATATTTATCAATCTAAAAAAATAAACATTTAGTCTGATTTGATGTTACAATTAAAAAGTGTTTGTGTTTTGATCTGAACAGTACATAAATATGTGGTTTCAACTGTATATTTGATGATTGTCAGCACAAAGAGGGAGAGAGAGGAACAGAGAGGGAGATGGAGAATGAGGACAGAACAGAGATGAACAAGAGCAGGTGAGACACACATGTTAGTCAAATGGTCATTTGCCAAAAGTATCACCGTATCATAGGTCCTCATGTATCTCGTACCTAGTGTTTCTTTTTAGGTTTGCTATTTTTCAAATTCTATATTTATTAAGTTATGCAGGCTTGTTCGCACAACAAGGATAAATAATTATATAAACTTTTCTCAATCTAAATATTGTACTTTGGTGGAATTAAAAAATAAGTGTAGTGCAGGTCTATGATGATTTTTAGTGCTACTATCATCTAGTTCTGATTCTGGTTCTGTCTTGGTTAAGTCCTCAGTAGTCCTGATTTTGAACTGTTGTAGTCCTGTTTTAATTCCGGATCAGTTCTGGGTCTGGTTGAATTGGGGTTTAGTCCTCGTGTCTTGATACAGCCCCGACTTTGTTCTGCCTTGCTGCTTAATTAAAAAACTAGTTTAAGGTGTCCTGCACATGTGATATATATTTTTCCCTATATGAAGTCATTCTTTTTTGAACAAAACTCAAAACAGAGCCTATTAATCTTTCAGTCATTTCTAACCCCCCCCCCAAAAAAAAAAAAAAAAAAAAAAATACCACATGCATACTACCCTTTAGGGCTAAGCCCCGGGTGTTTCAAATGTCTGGCTCCGCCTCTGAGCTTAAGTCTGTATTGGTTTTTTAACCTTTCTCACAGCTTTGTTATGGTCGTATGTGGTTTAAAAGGAACCCTGACAAGTTACTCTAAATATGTTACAAATTATCTCCACTACATAAAAACATACTTGAGAATAACTAATTTTTTTTTTTGTTATTCATTAAATCTTTGTTGTTTAAAATTGTTTTGGAGCCGTGGGAGCGGCCATGTTTTTGTCGCACACAATGCATTCTGGGACGATGACATGTGGTTGTCGGCAGTATAGGCGCTTTCGTTCAGCTAACCTGTTTTGTTTTTTATGGTGTTGCATTGTGATCTCCTATATAAGTTAATTGGTATTAATTAACTTGCCTATTAGTGACCTAGTTACGACTTGGTAGACCAGTGCTATACTGGTCATGGAGACTAACAAGGGCTGCTCAAAGAACTGGAATAAGACATACGGCTTCAAAGTTTTGGTACATTGTGTTGCATGGAATATCTGTAAAAATAACGATATTGTAATTTCACTGTATAATAAAAATTAGAATTCTATTAATGTTTTTATCATACTGTTATGTGATACTATGGATAGCTGCTGCCATAAAATTGAGCTCTTTACAACAAACGCTCTCAGTCGCCGTTGCCATTGGCAGGCAGCAGCCCCATAGACACCAGTAGTTTTCCCTCACTCTCGCGTCCTCGTGTGACAGATTGTTTTCATCTTCATCTAAACTAAGTACTGGTTGACTATTTTCATCCTCTCTCTCGGTTTGTTCTGGTTCAAACTGTGATGCGGTGCAACCGTATGATGACACTACCCAGAGTGTATTGAGAAGTAAATAACAATGGCGGCCTACTTGTAAATCGGTTATATATACAGGGAGTGCAGAATTATTAGGCAAATGAGTATTTTGTCCACATCATCCTCTTCATGCATGTTGTCTTACTCCAAGCTGTATAGGCTCGAAAGCCTACTACCAATTTACAAGGAGGGAAAACAGTACACCTCTCTGAACAGTGTCTGGGAGGCTGTGGTTGCTGCTGCACGCAATGTTGATGGTGAACAGATCAAAACACTGACAGAATCCATGGATGGCAGGCTTTTGAGTGTCCTTGCAAAGAAAGGTGGCTATATTGGTCGCTGATTTGTTTTTGTTTTGTTTTTGAATGTCAGAAATGTATATTTGTGAATGTGGAGATGTTATATTGGTGTCACTGGTAAAAATAAATCATTGAAATGGGTATATATTTGCTTTTTGTTAAGTTGCCTAATAATTATGCACAGTAATAGTCACCTGCACACACAGATATCCCCCTAAAATAGCTAAAACTAAAAACAAACTAAAAACTACTTCCAAAAACATTCAGCTTTGATATTAATGAGTTTTCTGGGTTCATTGAGAACATGGTTGTTGTTCAATAATAAAATTATCCCTCAAAAATACAACTTGCCTAATAATTCTGCACTCCCTGTAAAATGTGCTTAAAAGGAAAACATTTGGCGTATTTTAATTCCACATATATATTATTGAAAGCACATACATATTTTAACACAAACATGTCTTAATAGCCGGGGTTCCTTTTAATGGTCATTGCCTGAGAAAAAGCATGCAGAGAAGAAGATCTGTAAAACCTTGTCACACAAAGTAAGAAGCTATTATTAAAAACTTTAATATTTAGCAGTAACTGAAAAGAAAAATATTCTAGTTGCGATCTATGTTGCACACAGCATGTTTAAACTACTTTAACTGTTGATGCCAGAGGTCAGAGCATAACCAGACTGCTTTGAGCTGACAGGGAGGCCAGCAGTAAATCAAATATTAACTCAATGGGAACTCAAAAATTAAACCTCACTTTAACTAGACAGCACCAAATCACAATAACAGTCGCTCAGTTTTATCTGTGTCACGGCCCATGGCTCGGCATCCAGGGAGCCGTGGGAGGCTACGGTGGCCACACCCTCGGGCTGGGCCGCCTCCAAACCACCTACGTCTCATCTGAGGCAATCACCGGAGGACTACTTCAGCCAGCTCTGACAGCTTCTCTTCGCCAGTCCGTAAGTCTCCTCCCAGTGTGACCAGCATTCGGTGTGGAAGCTTGTGGCCTCCCTCCCTCCCTAGGATTCCCTTCACGGGCACCTCTCCCCTCCAAGCTCCACGGTCCTGCTCTACCTGTAAGCCTCGGCAACTTATGAAGTCTAGCTGTTCATTTCTTGACAACCTGCGTGCTGTTAACTGTGTCTCCCCTTTCTGTTGCAGTTTCCCCACGGTCCCGATTACGGTGCTCCTGGGCTCCACGCTCCTCGTTTCCCCCCGTGGTATGAGCCTTAGTTTTTCGTTTCCTTAGCATTGTTAAAAGATTCTTCAGTTCAATAAAAACTTGTACATAGTTCTGAGCTGCGGTGTGCTGAGTCTGCTTTGGGGTCCTGTTACCTGAACACTCCGTGTTCTGTGACAATCTGGATTTACAAGCTGGAAATTAGAGGTCATCCAGGTCTTTATGTCTTTAAGATGTTCCTGCAGTTTAACTAATTGGTGTGTGCTACCTGACTTCCGACTTCATAGATAAACCTGGGTATCATCTGCAAACCAATAAAAATGCATGCTAATGATATTGCCTAAGGCAGGGGTCCCCAATGCCAGTCCCTGCAGGTTTTAGATCTCACCCTGAGTCAACACACCTGAATCACATGATCAGTTCATTACCAGGCCTCTGGAGAACTGCAAGACATGTTGAGAAGGTAATTTATCCATTTAAATCAGCTGTGATGGATCAAGGCCACATCTAAAACCTGCAGGGACACCGGCCCTCGTGGACTGGGATTGGGGACCCCTGGCCTAAGGGATCCATATATAATGTCAGCAGAATCCTAGAACCCTGTGGACTTCCCATTTACATTAACACATTGGGGTTTATTAGATATGATTCAAATCACAGCAGTGCAGTATCTATGGCATGCTCTAATTTCTATAATAAAATATTCTCAACAGTATCAAACACTGCACTGAGGTTTAGCCATACAAGCACAGACATAAATCCACTGTCAGAGGCCAAAAGAAGATCAGTATGAATATTCACTAATAAGCATAAGTTACAACCAAGTTATGCAGAAAAGCATCTCTTAAAACATGTCAAACCTTAAAGCAGATGGGCTATAGCAGCAGAAGACCAACCTGGATGCCATCTCTGTCAGCTAAGAACAGGAAATTGAGGCTACACAACAAGTTCACTATAACTGGACCATAGAAAATAAAAAAACATTGCCTGATCTGATAAGTCTCATCCATCCTACCTTTAATCAGTGTTTCAGGCTAGTAGTGGTGTTGTAATGGTGTGGGTTATATTTACTTGGCACATTTTGGGCACCATAGTACCAAGTGATCATCGTTTGAGTACCAGAGCCTACTCGAGCAACAAATAAAGTGGCTAATGAGTGTAAAAGTTAGGCCCTACACAAATCCAAAGAAAACCTTTCAAGGTTGAAAAAGACTTTTAGTTAACAGGTAGATACTAAAATAACTACTCATATATAATGGTTTGAATTTCTAATATCTAAATGTCACTGAACAATTGGCACTCAGAAACACAGCTTGAATCTTATCACAGCATCTTTTCAGCTCCTCAGAAATCCTGCAATTTCAGGTTTAAAGAGACCTTTTTTTAACCTGTGGTCTATTGCAGAATAAAAGAGAAGAAACTTTCAGTCTAATTGTAAAGAAGATGAATTGGAGATTTGACATTCACGTTTATTATGTTGCTTCAAAAGGAAACCTGACCATGAACAAGACATCAATACTAATGTGAAAGCCTGTGTGGGCCTGTGCTTTTGTTCATGAGATGGGCACCACATTCACATAGTCTTCCACCATCTCAAACATAAAGTGATGGGGCCCACTACGTCGAGCCACCTCTCCGGCAGTCTCCCCGCTGCTGCTGCGGAGCCCCGGCTTCAGATGGCGCTGAGAGAGCAGCAGCTCTAAGGTGTGTCTGGAGTCTGTTTTTGAGAAGCTTGTGTATGAAGCAGCGAGATGTAATGGTGTGAGTCCACCGTTGGTCTGGGCGTTCAGTTCCGCTCCGTGCTGCAGGAGACAACTCGCCACAGAAACGCGGCTCCAGCGGCAAGCGCTGTGAAGGGGAGTCCAGCCGTCGATGGTGCGGGGGTTGACCTTAGAGCCGCCGGCAAGCAGAGCACAGACGACTTCGATGTGACCGCTGTATGCTGCACGGTGCAGGGGAGTGTAACCATCTTCATCACAGCAGTGCACCAGCGAAGGATCAGCAGCTAACAAACTGTGGACTGTGGCAAGCTGAAAGAAAACCACATAAAGTGATTGTAAGAAAACCTTTCATTTGAGCTGCTCTTTCTCAAATAAAACTTCATTTCTGCAACATTGATCACAAGGTCGGCTCCATTTGTGCTTCATGCAAACTTTAAATAGTCACATAAGCACCTTCGTTTATTTTTTACTTTGCGGTAAAGGCACCAAAAGCTGTCAAAGGACCTGATGCAGCAGTTTGATTTTCAGACTTTCTGATACCTCTTCAGCAAAGCTTCGGTTTAACCAACAAACTGATACCAATAACGTAGGCTAACAAAGAAAAAAGGTCAAAAGGAACACTCTGCAAACACTTGTCAACTAGTCTCTGAGCAGTGGAGAAACTTTAATATAAACTGGAAACGTAGACTGTTCAGCTTCAAAGTAAAGGTTACCCATATGGAAAAGATATATATAAATCTTATAAAGTTTGTATCTGTCTTGTGTGAAACTTGTATGAAAAGCATATAAGAGTGAAAACAGATATAAGATCCCTTGAAAAAGTATATAATGAAACTTGTATGTTTTGGATACTTACTAAAACAATGTATGAAAGTAATTAGAAAGTGGCCACTTTCATGAGTAATCACATATAAGTTTTTACTATTTCTTTTCCATATGGGTATGCCTCACCACTGTAACTACAGACAGACAAAAGATTAATGTAGTTACTGTGATGTCACCAATTTTTAAACCTTAAGATAAGCATATTTGCAGTTGCCATTTTGATTTACTTCAGTTCCATTTAAGTGTTTTTTCACCGTATACCTATTTTAACTACTGACTTCCAGCAACCGGTTGGCAATAAACAGTCTTTCCTTGCAGCTGGTGGTTATCAGGGAGTTACCAACCTCCTGCTATGCCTGAGTAACTGGGGCCCAAGTCCAACTGCTAAATACAGCGCAATGTACAAATTATGATTTAAAGACAGTAATGTCAGACTGAAAATCACCCTGCAGGAGGAAGAACTGCTGTTTAAATTATATTCACACATGCACTGTAGCCCCGGATCAGGGGCCCGTTCTTCGTACCTCGCTAAGTAGGTTAGCCGGATTAGATTGTTGACGATTTCGCGTGATCCTGGATCGTTCGGTTCCCCGAAGCTCATCCGGGACTTGCTGTCATAGCAACAGAGCCGTAAGCGTAAACCTGCTCGGGAGCAGGTTTACTTTATGTAAACAGGATTAGATCGCGGCCACGCAGGTATGTCCGCTTCATTTATACGAAAGCAACAGCGATATTTTTCCACTGTTTCACCATAAATAAATATTATCAATGTAACTAAAGATAATGCAGCACTTGATCCTTTTATTGATGTCACACAGATACATACAGGTCATTTCCTAAAAAAGGGAAATGACCTATTAACATTCTATTACATGTATGTGATTATTACAGATGTAATTCATATTTCAGAGTAGTAATTGTAAATTACTTCGTGTAATCAAGATGAGAGACCACGGCTATAAAAGCGAAGGTGGATTTGGGAAGCCTGTCGCAGCCATGTCCTGTCCGTATACGCGAGCCACCCATTGCGGAAGGTGCAAGATTGATAAGGAGAGTCCTCAGAATTCAGCGTATATTGCGGGACAGACAGGATCCTTTAGCTCAGCGCGACAGTGTGCTCATAGAGAGATATCGATATTCCCGTGAGGGTATTATTCACTTAACCAACTTGTTGACGAGGGGGTGCAGGACCACCACCTGTCTTTTTTTCCTCTGCCCTTTTCTTGGTTGCTGTTATGAACAAACTAACAGAGTATTACAGGCCAGTATTACCTTGCCAAGAGACGCAAAGCAATCTAAGAGATAAATATTACCATTCTGTAGAATACTCCTGTATTCCACTTTTACTTGTTCCCATGTTCTTGTGGGTCCTGTTGTGGCTCTAATGTGAAAGGGGATATAATATAACATATTATAATATAATATAATGCCATATGATATTGGACAATATAGTGTCATATGATAGATCTACCCTACCGCCTACTGGTGTTGGCCAGAGGGGCCGATGGCGCGATATGGCAGCCTGGCTACAACCGTAGCTGCCTCCACCAGTGTGTGAATGTGGGAGTGAATGAATAGTGGTATCGTAAAGCGCTTTGGGTGCCTTGGAAAGCGCTATATAAATCCAATCCATTATTAGTATTATTATTAAATTACCTACGAGTTTGATTTGTCAGCAACTTTCTGCCAGCCCTCTCTCCTTGCTTTTGCAGCCTTTGCAGTGTTCTCTTGCGTTTTAATTAAACTCTGAAACTCCTGAAATCCCTCACTCATGAGTTCTTGCTCTGCTGCCGGAAAATACCGAGCACGCCCCTTCGACATTTTCGCCGACCAATCAGCGGGTTGCCGATCAATGTTTCTACTATCGATGCGTAGCCCCTTTTACGACACCCAGTGATGTCACATTACTGCGTCCAGCTGTACTAATCGTCAACAGCAGGTGTGTTCGGGGAACCGGATTAGCGAGCTCACGGTTAGCGCGATGATTTGATCTTGGATGTGTCATTTGATCTTGGATGTAGTAAGCGACGTACGAAGAACGGGCCCCAGGCGTCAAAAGATCTTCTCCCTGCCAGCTTCCTTGTACAAAGTCAGTGCAAGGTCAAACTGAGAACACAGAAGGCAAAAGCTCTGGGAATTTACAGCAAATGAGTGGGTGCTGCGCATCCTGCCTCCTACATGCTCTACCCAGCTTCTTAGCTCCAAAGTTAAGCTGACTTGTTCCAGAGGTGAGAACAATGAGAACACATCTGATGAAAATCTCCTGCTGTGGGCTACATGTACAAAAAGGAAACTCTGGACAGCTCCATGAAATTATTCTCCTGACATTATCAGGACTTACTGTCTGGAAACTGCTCAGCTGAATTCTTCTACTCACTTAATCAAGACAAAAATCAAGAAAATTTGTCATGACTCCAAATAACTTTGAATTATTTGGGAATTTATTCCACGCACGAATCTTTTTCAATTATGGTGTGTTGAGGGAAACTGCTGGATGTGACAGTGTTATAATGCAAATAATGAACTTTGATTAAATTAGGCTGACGCAAGTTTAATTATCTGCAAGTGTATATTGTTTTTCATTCAGCTTTTGTGCTTTGTCTTTTTCGGGAGTTCAGGCTGTATTAAATGCAGCTGTGTTTCTGTGCTGCTTCCTGCCTCATGGTGTAGAAAGTCATGAGATTTTTTATTCCTCGGTGGAACTTCTGCAATTCTTGACATTTAATATTGAATTTACCACAAGTCTCAGACAGCAGGTTACTCATACAGCTATACTGGTGCATTAGTATATAGTTCTATCATTTTTAATCTAGACGGTCACTTTGTAAACTCTGACTGTGTTTTGTTTTTATTTTTTATATAACTGGGGAAAAGGTATTGATGCCTTCTCAGTATTAAAATTTGAAATTCAAATATAATCACTGCTGCCTGTGAAATATTTACAACTAATTCACGAGTTCCCATTTGTGGTTAGAGAGCCATGTGTAATTTTAACTAGAAGAAATAATCATTAAAAAAAAAATCAACATTCAAGACTATTTATTTACACTATTTAACCTTCTCAAGTGGAAACAACTTAAAGGATACCACAAACCATCCTGTGTGTGGTCAACGTCTCCGTGGGATTAGAACAAAAATCTGCCAAAATAAAGGATGCATATGATGAAACTGTGCTTTTATCTTTGTATTTATCCTTAAAGGTGAAGTGTAAAAATAAAGTGAATATACGAAGCTGATTAGTTTTGCCATTGCTCTACCCTCACACTTGGATGATGTCCAGCTTCAGCCAGTAGGAATTTTATGCAGTTACGGTTAGTTGCTGCTTAGATCTCGCAGCAGGCCAGAGATCTGTCGGGGGAAAATATTTGTTTGACAAACATTTGACTTTAATGGAGTGACTTTCATTTGTGTCCCTAAATGCTGTAATTACTATTTATTCAGCTCTGCTTCTATCCTGAGATGAAGACTCAAAGGTCATGACTGGTTTGAAATTCATAAAGCATCAGCTTGTGCTGTGATTTTTTCCCCAGTGTGTGCCCCCAGGACTTTAATTCAAACTTGAATAAATAGTGTCTAGTAATTGACCAAGAGGGATGCTTGGCTGAGAAATTGCAGTAAATAGACGTGGCAGTCAGTGTATCCTGAACTAAAATTTAGGGGAGACATCAGCAACAGCAAAGACCGGCGGCTCTATACCTTCAGTTTTCATTTCCCAGTGACCTTTAAAATAAAAAAGCTCATGCTTTAAAATAACATAGGTTTCCAGAGGAGTAGTTTTACTGTCAACAAATAGTCAGCAGCAGATGCTACATTGGATAACTCAGTATCTTACAGAGAAAACCAGCGACAAAGAAGGAAAAAGAACAGACTGATCCGCTCGCAGCTGCTGACTGCAAAGAGGAAGATGATGGGGAAGAGGGCAGGAGTGTGTGAGGGGGAAGCAAAGTGCTGCTTTTAAGATGACAGCAAAATGTATTTTTGTGGTATTATGTTGAGACCACTGAAAGCTGCTGTCGCCATTTTCACGACAGGAAAAAGTCATTTGCAGAAGAAGCTGTACTGCGACAGCCGTTTAATCTCGGTACAATAATAGTGTTAACTCGTTTCCTGGTCACTTCTGAGACTGCAGCGTATTTAGGTGAACATTGTATAAGTTTGGTATCTTTAGTTAAGTAAAGGTCATCTACAGAGAGTTGGGATCAAAACGGGTAAAATTCATCTTAAACTACCAAAAAAAAAACCTACAGTAGTTGACAAAAGTGAGCTAAACTGCAGCAGCACAAGATGTTCATGTTGATAGATGGTTAAAAAAAACTGGATGCCCAAAGGATGAAAATCAAACCATGTTTCAGTTTAAAGACCTGAATGACTGATGATACCGTTTGTGCTGCAACAGATGGAAGAAAAACTCAAAGTTTAACTATTCAGGCTACAATATAAACGAGGATATTATCTCCTTCCTTTGGGTTCTACTGTAGTTCACGTGAAGAAGGAAGGAAATGAGAAGCAAAACAACTAAACTTTTCTTTTCTTTTTCTTTTTTTTTTTAAACGCTGCAAAAATGAAGATGAAGCCAGAAGGGAATTGGTACCAGTTGGCACCAGGAAAAACTGGCACTTTGTTTCAATAGATTCACACTTCAAATTAGATAGCCTGTCAGCAGTGACAGTAGCTCACTGTAAAACAAGGATGGAAAAGATTTTTCCCCATACATAATATCATTTTCACAAATTTCCTTGAAATAATAATATTATTTTAAAGCTCTACCGCTCACCCCTAATCTGAAAACAAAACTGGACTTACGCGATTGTTTTCTGCCGCCCACAGAATGAGCTCGTTGGGTTCATCTTTGAGAGCTTCCTCCTTTTCCAGATACCACTCCTCACTGTGCTCCCTCTCCTCTGGCTCTTCTTCATCGTCCTTGCTTCCGGTCCACACGCTGCCAGACCCTCGGGGGATCAGGTGTCCGTGTGTGTCGAGAAGCTCGAGCTGGTTAAAATCTTCTGGAAACTCCATCAGTCGCTGCTTTGGACAGAGAAGACACGTCAGAGTTATTAGTTTGTTCCTCGTGTTAAGGTTGAAGTAGACACAAACACCAGTGAGCCACCCAAAGAACCAATTAATTTCTACCTAGTGTTTGTGTAAGATATGATCTACCAGATCTTTAAAATGTAAGTGTGCAACGACCTAAAGCCTTGTGGCTCATTTATTTCCCCCAGTTCTTTATAGACCGCATTGGATAAAAAATGTCCGGCATCATTAGGATTACAGAAACATATCCAGCTGCCGGGCTCGGGCTACCTCACTGCTGACAAACAGTCATTATAGAAGAATCTGGCATGCACAGATGGTTTCATAATTATTTTTGGTCTGTTGCTTCTTAAATTTGATATTCGCACCTTTAAGAGTAGACAAACAATAAGCCATCACATCTGTTGTTCCCGTCAGATTCTTTCTTAGCTGCGGCACTGACACAATGAGGGAATTAATGAGTAGAAAAATAATTAAAACTTATTTTGGTAACTGGAAAATGTCAAATATAGACCTTTCAAGTTTCTCAAATGTGAGCTGTCATTCCATTATTCCTAGTTTGCAATATCAGAATGGTTAATTGACTGGCAGACTTTACAACAGAAACCATTTTATCGTCATTTTTGTTATGATCAGACATTCTCGCATCAGGTTTTTAGCTATTTTTTTTTTTCCTTTCTCCCTTTTATGTCAGTCTAAATTAAATCTCTCGGGTAGGACAAAGCTGACTACTCTCAGTGGCTAAAAAATAATTAACTGAAAAATTACTGAAAGGGAAGTGATGAAAATTATAATTGTATCAAAGTAAAAACAATGTTTAATTTTACATGGTGTGAATCAAAAAACTTTAAGTGATTGCTGCTTATTAAAATAGGGTTAGGACAATAAATCGGATGAGTTTGGGTGAGCACAACCCTGGTTTGACAGTGCAACTGTTGTGGGTGGACTCTCAGTGCAGAATACTGTAAATGTCAGAACAAAAACAAACATGCTCCTGTTCAGGGGGCTTATCTTCAGGCTTTGATGTTGGGAACTTCTGTTTGGTCACCCGGTTGTCGCGTGAGGCTCCGCTCTCATCATTAGTGACACTCAGGATTGAGGAGAGTGAAAGGGATTTCCAGAAAACTGCACTGGAAACGGTCCAGAGGTGCAGAGAAAGGTGACTTTAAGAGGCATCAGGTGTGGTTATTTTGACTAGGTCACTCCAAACATTTTTGTTTTGGAGCCGTTAAGAAGTGGACTGCAAATCTTTTTCCTGCTGCAGGACTCAAATGTGTTCAAGCTTCAGGGCATGAATGTCAGACATTCTCCTTCAGAATTTTCTGGTAGAAAGCAGAATTCATGGTTGCATCAGTTACGACAAGTCATCCTGATCCTGAAGCCGCAAAGCAGCCCCAGACCATTACACTACCACCACCATGCTTGACTGTTGCTACGATGCTCTTTTTATGAAACCTTTGACTCAGTCCATGGAATATTTTCCCAAAAGTCTAAGGCATCATCAAGATGTTTTTGGGCGAATGTGAGACAAGTCGTCGTGTTCCTTTTGGTCAGCAGTGGTTTTTGCCTGTTTGTTGTTTTGCAACCTCCTGGATAAGTCGTTGATGTGTTCTTGGAGGAATTTTGGTAAGCTGGCCACTCCTGGAAAAGTTCAGTGGTGAAGCTGGTCATTTCTAGACAGTGCCTCTCACAGCAGTTTGCTGGAGTCCAAAACCTTGGAAATATCTGTGTAATAATTTCCAGACTGATAGATGAGAAATTGTTTCTCAGGAGTTCTCGACTTTCTTTAGATTGTGGCATGATGTGTTGCTTTTAGAGATCTTTAAATCTACTTCACTTTGAAAAACAGGTTCTATTTACATATTTCATAATTGAAGAGGTCCAACAGTAACCAGGTCTTTGCATGGCTAGCTTTCCAAAAAAATGTGATTAATGGCTTTGAATTTGTGACTTAACAAGGTGGGGAATTACATTTTGACAGTGGCCGGTGCGGTTTTTATAACTTTTGCCCTTAATAAATGAAATCACCACTTACATACTGCATTTTGTATTTACTCGGGTTACCTTTGTATAGTATTAAAATTTGCTCATCGTTTCACTTGACTGTAAATGCTAAAGAAAAAAAGCCTTGTTAACCTGACTCATGTGCATTAAAAATTTATTATCTTCATCAATGCTTCTTCAGCATTAAGTCTTTATTCATGCTCAAATGTAAAGCAAAAATAATGTAGGGTTTAGAACTGGAGCTGTAATGCAACTCAATGAAAATAAAACATCTTTAAGGGGTCCTAAATGACCTGACAACGACCCTATTCCTTGAGAAATGTTCACTTAAAAATGAACATGACAACTTTATTAGGAGACCTCCAAAGGTTGATTCTGTTCATCTGGACGGAGCGTTTTCAGTGGGAGAAACGTTTCGTCACTCATCCAAGTGACTATGAGTGAAACAAAGGCGTTAGATTAATTTTACAAGCAGTTCACGACATTTAATTCACACTTACACACCTGAAACTGTTCCGCCAGATGCCGTTGTTGACATTCCGCACCGTGACGTATGGTGGCCGTGTTTTGACGTCCACTATCTGTGAAGCACCGCTCACAGACACGAGTGTAACTGCTCTAACTGCTAGCATAGAAAAGCAAAGCGAAGTACGTTTCACCTCGTCCACACAAAAACACGCTGCAGTGAAGACAAGCGGGATATGTAGTTCTTCGCCTAGTTAGCGCCAAGCAGGCACGCCATTGAAAGACTCCATTACCCACAAACGCTCGCGGAGGGTTACTTCTTCTTTTATTCGACATCTGGTAGTAAAACTGCTGCTTCCGTCTGGCAGAACAATTGGTGCCGGTGTTATAAATACAGATTTATTAAACAGTTAGTAGTGAACACGGAGGAAGTGTTGAACATACCGATATCGATACTTTTAAACTTAAAAAGGTAGCTAATGTAGGGGAGAGCAGTGTGCCATGGTTTATGAGATGAATTATGATTAGTTTGCAAATTCTGATCACTAAAGCACTGTGAGTTTTAGTTTTCACAATAATTTCCTAATAAAAACAAACCTGCTTTTGATTTATTTTGAAAATATATTTTATGGCAGTCATCTAAAAAAAAATTTTTTTTAAACACAATTTAGTGGGCTACATACCAAACTTAGAGGATAGAAATAAAGTATTGATCCAGTTGTGCTGGCACTGATCAATACCAGCATTTGTATCTATAGTGTAGAGTGATCGGATTGAGCCGCCTGACATCTTTGTGTTTCTTTAAAAGGAGTGAGACTTTCTGGTAATCTTTTAAAGTGATCTTGAACAATAGTTCTCCAGGCTTTCTGAAGGCTTTTGGAAGTTTTTCTTTGGACACTGGCTGCTTTTTCCACTCATTTTCAGTCCAGTCCTTTTACGTGAACTTTTTCATAGGAGTGTTTTAACACGGACCTGTGAACCATTCAAACATAAAAATGCACCTGATTAAAGGGGTCAACTGGTGTTGTGCCCAGTAGCGGTTTTTGATACGGTTTGATACGGTTACCTTGTGGGGGGCGGCATCACGGGCATCGGCAAAAAAATTTTTAAAAAAAGAATGCTCGTAGCCTACTCATGCTGCCCCAACGTCATGCCAGCGCATATTGGGAATGGTATAGGCACCAATTGGTTTTCTATCGCCTATTTGCTGGGAGTAAGGGTGCCCTCCGTTTGCGAGGTGCGCCTGCTGCTTGCGGCACAGGGAGGAGAGGTCGGGGCAGCGGGGGATTCTCTGGCTGGCTGGAGTGGCATCTAATAACCAACTCGCAAAATAAAACAAAATAAAAACAAACCAACAAACACGAAAACACCAGATATTATGATACAGACTTATAATTTGCACCGATGTTTTTTCGAAATTCTATACGCGAAAAGTGAGCGCGAGAGCCCTCAGTGCGCCTGCTCGCTGCCGAAGTCAAAGTCATCTCCGCTACATACAGTCCAGCATAAACGAGGCGACGAGGCTCCAGTTACAGCAGTGCAAGTAAACAAACAATAAATATAAGAAGAGTAAGAAAATAAATATACACTTTAGGACCAGGGGTAAAGGGATCAATAACAATTCAAAATTTATAATTTACAGTTTGATGATTTAAAGTCTCACACACAAACAATCGAAAGGGGAGGGGGCCGGCTGCTTCCAAATAGAGCACATTTCATTCATAATCTTGTAAATCCAAGCCCATTATGTATTCATGATTTGGATCCTAGGTTGTGCGAAATCCCAGAAATAAGGGAGGGAGTTTTCGCCCAGGGCGCCAAACAGGCTAGGACCGTCACTGGTTGTGTCTGTATAAAACGGACAACTTAGTTTTAAGTTGTGGGAAAAAAATAATCATTTGTTCTAGTTTCTTTGGTTGGATCCATGAGAAATGTCAAAGTAAACATAATTTGACAGGCATGAAATTTTATTTTTGCACCAACAAGGTGATTCCCAAGACCTGTTAACTGAAAACTTGACATATCATGTGCAAGGTGTCCTAAAAAAAGTTGAGGAAATTGGACAAAGTGGAGGACAAAAGAAAAAGTGGCAGGTCTAACAAAGTATCTACACCAGATGAACAGTATCTGAAAGTCATGTCTTTCACAATGAGTAAAAAATTCAGAAAAAAATCTGACACAGACCCTGAGAGATGCATCTGGCCCTTCAGCTAATCAGTCTAATCATCAGAAATGGTCTCAGTGGACGTGGTATCAAGGTGGTGGCTGTCAAGAAGCCATTCGTAATGAAAGGAAAAAGAAAGAAAAGGCTAAGGTTTCTTAAATCAGTGGTCCCCAACCCCCGGGCCATGGCCCGGTACCGGTCCGTGAGTTGTTTGGTACCGGGCCGTGAGAGTTGAGGTTTGGCGTGAAATTTATGGTTTTCAGGGTTTTTATTGATTTTTAGAGTTATTTTAAAAAAATCACATTTATCATTAACTCTTTTTCTCTGGGTCTTTTCCCATGTGTTATGAATAAATCTTTTTTTTGTTACCAGCACTGGTTTTATTTTAACGTATTTATCCATGACACCTTAAAGGTCGCGACAGGGCGCAAAAAAGGTTGGGGGCCACTGTGTTAAATTACACAAGAACCAAACTAAAAATCACTAGCAACAGGTCTGATGGAGTGATGAATCTAAATTTGAAACATTTGTTTTAAGTCTTTTGAGTGAGTATGTAAGGAGAGGGTGAGGAGAGGTACAAAAGTGAGAGTCTACAGCCAACACAGAAGAGCAACAGTAGAGGCTCTGTCATGGTTTTTTCCCACAACTCAAAACTAAGTTGTCCATTGGCTGCATTTCAGGCAGTATTATTGGAGCTCTCATCAAAATGATGGAATTATGAACACAGAAAAGTACTGTTAGATATTGATCCACCATGTAATACCATCTGGAAAGCATCTGATTAACAGCAGCTTAATTTTTCACAGTGACCCCAAACACACTGCCAATGTAATAATAATATTAATAAAAATTCAATAAAAACATTTCTATCCAGGTATGCAATAAAAACATACATGAATAGAAAAACACACAATAACAAACTGTCTGTCACGGGTTGGCCTCTCCAGAGCTCCGACCTCGGTTTTAGTGAAGCGTTGAAGAGCTCTGAATGTGCTTCAATGAGCCTGGACACTATTCCTGAAGACTGGCAGCGGTAAAATGGCCAGGCTGAAACTATCACAATGAATGTCTGGCAATTTGCTGTAGGCCAAACCATCAAAGTTTTCAGCACTTTGTTATTCTTTTTCATGTCTCTTCTTCTTTCAGCTGCTCCCTGTAGGGATCATCTAGCACCATCTCACCCTGACCCCTAACATACTGTAGCTTTTGAGGCATGCCTTTCAAACCAATAAACATTTTTTTTCTTTTAAAACAGAACCAAATGTGAATGTGCAGATATCAGCTGTGATGGTATAATTTTAATGCTGGAATCACGTTATTACTTCATAATTGCTGCTTGTAGTCATGATTCAAAAATTTCACATTAGGAGGGTGAAAGATACAAAATAAACTAACATTGCATAAACTGGCATGTTTTATCCACCACATTTTAAATTAAATTAAATGACTGTGAACTGTAAAATTGCTGTTTTGTAATGAGATGAGATTTTGTTTTGGGTTCGCGGGCACATGATAAGCTGTGCCAAAATGATGTAATTTCCACTTGTGGCCACAGAGGTCGCTGTTATCCCTGAAACACAGTGTACTCCTGCTTTTCATAATACCTGCTGGAATAACTTTAATTTCGAACAGCTATAAATTACGGAGCCCCGCAGGGGACATGGGAGAAAAAAAATTAAGACGGACTTTTGCGAGATCTCGCCTGGAGCCTTTATAGTATTTAAACCTCAGCCAAGGATTAATGTTCAGCAGCTGCCTTGTTATCTCCACAACACTCTCTCCGAGGCAAAGGTTGTTCATCCAGCCATTCTGCAAAAAACAACACATCTTTTGGAGCTCATTTGAAATGTAACGAAATTAAGCCAATCAAAGCAATGTCACAAGAATTTATTCTCATTTTTTGACACATGTCAACACAGCTGGAAAGCTAAAATATAAAAGACTTCTTTTCCACCCTGTTAAAATTTTTCCGAGGGCATTTGCACCGAGAGTCGTGAATCAATCAGATGGCTCATCAGCAAGATAATAGAAATAGGCCTGGGCTCTAACTAGTCAACAGAGTGAGTGCATTAGCAACACTCAGGATGGCATCACCCTGGAATTTTTTTAGACATGAAAATCAAACAAACAAGAAACCTCAGAGTGACAGGTACAAAATATGTGGTTTGCAACACTGCAGGTATTGGTAAGTACATCCACATGCAAAATACTGCATGTGTTTTTCATACTTTTTGCATAGTTTTGATCTAATCATGCAAAAAAGTGTGTGTGGGCAACTGTGCTGACAAATATGTTTTTGCACACACACATATACATATATATATACACACACACACTTTGGCAACCTGCGTTATTGGTGATCTGGTGTTTGCTTGTGCTTCGGCTGGGAAACTTCCACAAAGCGCCGCAGCAGTAGAGGAGATGTCTTTGTGCAGCTGTAATGATGCTGCTGATCCCTTGTTAAAGCAGTATGTTACTGCTTGCCTCTGCTCAAAGCAGAGCCAGAGCAAAAACCCAGACGCTACTGTATGCATTATATGATGACAATGTGCCCTCTGTGCAGCACTTCAGAAATGAGATGTTTACTGACGTTACCCACCATCCTTCAGTTTGCTGAGAGGTCCCTGTAAACACAGGTGAGTCTGTATCCCTTCTCTTGTGACTCTAGTTGAAAATGAGAACTTTAAAAGTTAAAATGCCATTAATTGGGCAAAATAAAAAGAAATTCAACTCTTGATCCTTCCCTCTCACTGGTCCCTCTACCAGGTCTGGTATAAAGAGGAAATAAGCCATGTTTTTCAAAGGGTATCAAACATGGCAGATTCACTTCAGAAGGTTGTAAACTGTTGCGTTGCATTTCTGTTAGATAAAATTTGGTCAAGCTACACTTGAGAATCTTTTAGAATAGGTACAATAGCTGTTAGTGACTCACTGGTTGTTATTTATTCTCAGTTTTTTTTCTGGTTTTCAGGCAGAGGCAGAGTTTATATGTTTTACTCTGGATTTATGATATGGAAGAGAAAATATTCTAAAACCTGTCTCTTATTCAAGGAACCCAAGGCCACTGATTTTGGCCTTACAGTTTTATAGCTGTTACTGGGTAACATGTCAGGTGTACACATGTTTGCATCCTATATTATATTTATAAAGAGAGAAATCTCACATTCCCCTAATCCCAAATACAGCATATATACAATAATGGCCTTCCTTTTCCATTGAGCAAGTTGCATTTGAGAATGTGAGCATCACATTTTTTAGCATTTTTGCTGAGAGAACCACAAGGCCAGTGCAATTAGTTGGCCAGGGAGATAAACAGTCCGTTCTTGCCAAAACTCACCAGTTCTAACCAAAAACAGATGGATAGAGAAAAAACATGCATAATTTATTTTTGGGTGGGATGTCCCCAAAGAGGATTTTAAAAATTCAGTTTGGCACTGTCATCTTGCTTTTTTTCATGCCACAAGAGGAAGAAGCCCCTTAAAGATGTTGCTCGGCAGATTTAGTTGGCTTCGTGTAGAGCCAGGTTAGTCTTTCCCCGTGTTTGAAGTAAGATAACAGACGGTTGTTGCCACTTTATATTCAGTGTACATGTTATGGAACAGCTGTGTGCAGGCAGGAAAAGGACCCAAAGTGCAGACTCCAGAGACAGATATGAACTCAAAAAACAGCTTTAATGCTGAACTCAAAGTAACAAACTTCCAAAATACAAACATTAACGCAGGCAGGAAGCCCCAAAACACACAGCATGAGTGAGAGTAGATAACAGTAGATTACAACAGGGACACAGAGAAACACAAGGCTTAAATACACAGAGGGAGCAATCAGGGAATGGGTAACAGGAGGGAAACACAGCTGAGGCAAATCAGGCCTAACGAGACAAAGGAAGCAAAACCAGACGCATTTACATGAGACACGGACTTTCAAAGTAAAACAGGAAACATAACACAGAGACGCGAACTTGACAAGGGGATACAGCTGACAGGGGAGACAGAGCAACTAGAGAACACAGAGACATAAACCATAAGACAGAACTCTAACAAAGAAACCGAAGACTAGAAATGATATTAATATAATAAACTCAAAAGCCTGGGTCAACGACCCAGGCATCCTAACAGTACAAATGAGAAAGCAGGAGTGGTAGCCTTCTTCTCTCTTCTCTTTGCCAGAAAATGCATACATTTACCAACACGTTTGAACTGTTATTTTACAAAAACAATGACAGATATTAAAATGGCTATCAGCAAAATTCCAATAAGAAAAAAGCCACTAAGTGAGTCCCTTTGGTCCTTTACTATTAAGGCTCTTCATATATAGATCAAGATGTGATGTTGCAAAGAACCTTTAAAGTAATCAGTAAAGTCTTATTAATGCTCACCTCGGTCTGGTTCACTAAAGCGTTTGATAAAGAGTGAGCATCCTTGAGAGGTACTCACTGTGGTGGAGCTCATGTAATAGTTTTCATTGCCTCTAGTCAGTCACTGTGGTGCACAGTCTTACTCTTACCATCCATTCATCCACCCATTTCTGCTGATCCTTTCAGGGTGGCTGGGAGCAGGCAAAGGAGCCTATTCCTGCTGGGTGAGAAGCAGGCTACACCCTGCATAGGATGCCAGTGTGTTGCATAGTTGACACACAGAGACAGATAACCAATTACACATGCATTAATACCCATTTGCAGTCATCAATTAACCTCATTCACTGGATTGGATGAGATTCACCTTGACTTCCTTCCTGGAAGATGTGCTCCAGAATTAGGGAATCAAACTCTTTATTTCCGCTGGGACGGTGGATGATGTGGGTCTTTTGGTTTAATCAGGTTGTGGCCTCATGGATCTGAATCAGATACGACAACTGACACATGCAGCTGTGAAGCCATTATTTTCTACCAGAAAAAGGCGATGGCCCCAACTTTAAGTTTAATTTAAGTACCTTAAGTACCAGGAGATTGACAGGCAGATTGATGCAGCATCTACAGTGATGTGGATGAAGTACTGTACTGATCTGTTGTGCTGAAGAGAGAGCTGAGCGTTATGTTGATCAGTAGAGCCAGTACTCTTCCACATCAAAAGGAGCCAGTTGAAGTGTTTTAGGTATGTTATGCTGTGAGGAAGCCCGGCGGCAGGCCCAGGATATGCTGGAGAGGATACATGTCTTGGCTGGCTTGGAGGTAGGCAGGGAGAGGGAAGTCTGACTCTGTATAAGCTGTAGAAAATGGCTGGATGGAGTTAACCTAACACACATGTCTCTGGACTGTGGGAGGAAGCCTGAGTACTCTGAAATGCAAAGATGCTAGCAGGTGCATTCAAACTCAGGATCTTCCTACTGCGAGGCGACAGCTCTCACTTCCACACTACCACGCTTTTACCACTCTTAAAATATTACACATGCAAGCCATTTGCAGGCTCTCTTTGACCATCATCTTTGATTGAATGTTGATTGAATAAAAATGCTAAGAGCATAATGTTCAATCTAAGTGGATAGTGAAAAAGAACATGCAAATGTTTTGCATAAATAAAAGAAAATGAATGATTGAATTAATAGTGAACATCCTGCCCCATGTCCTCCCATTTTCAACGCTTCCTTTTATCATCATTCATCACATCCACATTAAGATAACAGATATTTGTGGGAATGAATGGACGTGTGAATGAATCTCACGCCACCACTGCTTTTGTATGATTTTTTTTTTCACACAAATTATTACTTGTTCACTTGAAATATGACTCAAATGGTGGCTCATAATGCAAATGAATGACGAGTCTGTGACTCCTAAGTAAGCCTAAACCCTGCAATGAATTTTATTATCCACATCATGTTCATATCTGAGACAATCATACCAGATTACAGCATAGCAGCTTTGCAGAACTAATATTTTGCAGCATTTAACGATCAGGCAAACCTTTGAACTAGATGATCGCTTCTGCTTGATGATCAAAATACCTGCAGGCAGACGCTGTGTGGACTGGAAGAGTGGAGCTCAGTTTGCTGAGTGTGGGTTGTGATTGTATTCATTCGATATATATTTATAATGACCTTCCTTGAAACTTGGTTTGAATAACATTTCCTTGTGCCATTCACACTGTCAGTAGAAAATCAAGAAAAATCCTTTCATGGTTCATTTAGTATTATAATATTAGAAGTATTTCAACGAGCTCTATAATTTTCTACGTTTTTTTTTCTACAAGAGACTAGGGCTGCTCAATTAATCGAATTTTAATCACGATTACGATCTGGGCTTTCAACGATCATTAAAAATGACTGAGCCGATTATTAGCCCCTCCCTAATTTATCCGCGACACCTTAAAGGCAGGTGCGTGAAAATATTGTCGGGCATAAACCGTCCGTGGCGCAAAAAAGGTTGGAGACGCTGATTAAGAGGACCCGAGGGAAGCTCGGAAAGCTAAGCAGAAGTTATTTGGAGAGTGACTGCCGTTGGTTGAAAAGAGAGTTTAAAAAAAAAAAAACTTCAGTGGTGTTGCACACTATTTTATATTATTTTTTTAAAGTCATTGTTAACCCTTTAAAGCCGGTCAGAGCAGCACGCTCCGTTTTGTGTAACTATTTTTAAATCCCTGTAGAACCTGAACCGTGTAAGCTAGCGCAATAATTTGTTTTGCATATGAAACCGGAGGAGTTGTACTTACATCTGATGCCATCAGCTTGTCCTCGGTCACGGTTTCGTTCCACATATAGCTTTGCAAAAATTGCATAAAAAGCGCTTGCAGGAACAAAAACATAATATTCCAGAAACACGCTTTGCCGTTCCTATCACTTCCCACAGTGAAATGATGCACATGCTGTTTTCTTTGCAAATTTGCATCATAGGATTGTTTTTTGTTTTTCCTGCAGTATATAAAAATTGGTGTATCTCCAAAATAAAACTATGAAGACACTCAAAATAAATTTCCTGTTGTTGTAAACTATTTTTTGCAACTTTATTGTATTTAAAGTTTTGAGGGATAAACCTCTTAAATTTCTCCAAGTAGAAATATATGTAAACAAAACAAAAGCGATTTTCAATTTTTTTTGTAGTTTATTGCACTTTTTTGCAATTTATGTAATTACTATGCACTTAATGCATACATATTATTAAAATATGGGCTATAACAGTTGTATTGATGTATAGCAACTTGAAATGCTCCCACAAATGGCACTACAGCATGTAAAAAAAATAATATAAGCTCTGGTGGACTTGGTTCTATAGTAGGTCTTAAAGGGTTAAATAAATATCGTCAAATAATCGTGATCTCAATTTCAGTGAAAATAATCGTGATTATCATTTTTGCCATAATCGAGCAGCCCTACAAGAGACCCACCAGCCTGCTGGCTCATATTTATCCTGTCAAGGAGGGACTTTTCATCACACCGCACAGCAAAACCTCCAAACACCAAAACGTTCCATATGCAGTGCAAACTGGTTTCCCAAAGGTTTATGTTGAGGAGTGTTAAAACAGCTTTTTAGCTTTTTACAGTCTGATTCTGTGATCATTAAATTTGGCCTAATAGTGAGGAGTTGCGAGATGGAGACAGTTAATCAGGATTTTGCAATTGCTTTCCAAAACATTCTGCAGCCCATCTGCTTTCTACAAGGGCTGGTTCAAGCCTCTGGGGCCACGGGGCAGAAATGAATGCTGCAGGACCCCAGACACTGAACGAGATTAGCTATCTCTGGTTCTGCCGCATCGATTTAAATCCAATTTTTAAAACTATCCGTCCATTACTTTTATTTAAGTGCAGTGCTAATTACCAGGGGCACATGCTGAACTTGAGGCTCCCGCGTTTTGCAATCCATCTACCACATACAGGCTCAGAGTGAAGCCAATTTAATGCCTTGGTATCCTCTGCTCAAGACAAGCCAACTTCTTTTCATGCTAGAGGAATTTAGATAAGTGAAGCAACAGTTCAGCTCTTACTCTCCTGTATTTTTGATCATTAACGCGTGTCTTATCCTTTCGTCTCTGACATCTGTTTGTGGCTTTTCTTACTGCTCTTGCCAGTGTTTCTGTCACTTTTCCCATCCTTTCAGCCTCCGACTCATCTGGACTGAGTGGCATTTAAAAACACTGCAGCAGACACTGTAATTGCATGGAAGCAGACTGTCAGAGCAGCTATTGATTGAATAACATTAACAGTTTATTTATTTGATACTTTAATTTTAATCTATTTTTCTGAGAGTTTTTGCAGCACACTGAGCTTAACCGGTACAAATAAAACAAAACTGTTTGCATCTATAGTGTAAAAATCTGAGTCTTGTGAGCACTGGAATCTATTTATCACCTGTGTTACACGTGTTTGTCTTTTCCTTAATTTACATATATAATTTATGCTGGTATCCTATTTCTCCTCCCAGCAGTCCAAGCCTCTTCATGGCTGATTTCACTGCTATTATCGCTCTCAGCAGGGGACTGTGTTATTTGCTAATCTGAGACTGATACTACTTTATGAGCCAGGTATATTTGACTGCATATACAATGCTTATAAAAGGTATTCACCCCTTCAATGCTTTAATACATAAGATCATGGTCAAAACAATGGTCAAGCTTCTTTCATGTTGATAAAATAATGCCAGTTAATTAAAAGTATATATAGTAAAATAAACATTTGATCTTTAAAGTGACAACCTAATTTATCAGAGGTCCAGCTGATTCCAGCAGTTGGGGAAATGGAGATCACCTGTGCATCTACCATGTATGAAGCGATTGTATAAAGGCACCTGTATCTGTAAGGTTCAGACTCTGGTTCATCAGCTGCTGCAAAAAGAAAACATAAAGGAACTCAGAAAACTCTGTCCTTGAAAGTTGGGAGTTGGCTACAAAACGATTTCCAACTCAGTGGATATACCACAGAGTTCAGGTAAGTCCATAATTAAGAAATGGAAGAAGTATGGCAGTTGTCTAAATTTGCCTACAGCTGGTCATCCTCGCAAACAGAGTGACTGGGGAAGAAAAACACCAGTGATGGAGGCCACCAGGTGTCCACTCTGAAGGATTTAAAAGCTTCAGGGGCATAGATAGAAGAGACTGTACATACAACTACTGTTGCCTGGGTTCTTTCATCAGTGAAAACTGTATGGGTGAGTAGCAACGAAGAAGCCACTGCTGAAAAAAGCTGCCATGAAATCTCACTTGGAACTCACCCAAAGCCATGTGGGTGACTCCAAGGTCAACTAGAAGATGGTTATTTGGTCTGATGAGACAATTTCCACATATCACCACAAACACACCATCTCTACTGTAAAGCATGACGGTGGCAGCATCCTCTGGCCTTGCATCAGAGGAACAGGCCTTTGAAGGCTTGTAAACGTAGAGGGGATAATGAACTAAGAAAATTATCAGGAAAAGATTTATTTTCCAGCAAGGCAACGAACCCAAGCAGACAGGAAACGCCACACAGAAATGGTTCAGATGGGGCCAAGTCCAAGCCCAGATCTCAGTCCAATTGACAGTTTGTTTAACTACACATTTAATCTCTGTCTTAAGGAAAGATAAAGATGTGCAAGTTGAAGAGCATGTCTCAGTAGTTCAATGTGATAAATGCATAAAACTATAGTAAAACTGGAGCCTATCCCAGTTATTATAGGGCGAGAGGTGGGATACACTTCTCTAAATTTCTGATTATGCTCAAAACTATCTGCACATTCAGAACATTTCAGACATGTATTTATCTATTTTTAGAAATCATTAACCTCTCAATTATGTTGCTGTAGAAATCCAGGGAAAACGTGGGGTTGACTCACCTAGGAAGGGATCTCAATACTGCATTATAGGCAGAGGTGGTGCAAGACAGTGAGGTTTTTTAGGGCTGTTCTTAAGCCTTTATCGAGCGATGAACCATATTTGGTGACTTTATTGTTTTCCCCTTCTCTCTCTGCGATTGTGTAGGGACCACACAGCTGTCTCCCATTCAATCAGCAAAGCCCAGGTTATGTGACAGACAGTGACATAACCGCATCTGACCAATCAGCAGATGGCCTGAGCATTTCAAACAAGTAAGCCAGACTTTAGGATTCTTTATTTTTTATTAAGAAATCACACATTATGACTTAGGAGAGTAGTACTCAGTGGTCCATAGGATATTGTGACAGGTTTGTGTATCATTATAAAGTAACCCAGTGAGAAATTAACCCATTTATAGACGTTTTCGTCCTGTAAATAATGAAACGTGTGCGTGACTGTTTCACTCAGTTTTATGGCCTTATAGCAGTTTTTAATATACTTAAATTGCAGATGTCAGTGTTTGTTTTTACTGTGGGTCTTATTAGAACTATAATTGGTTTAGTAATTCAATATTTCTGATTTTAGTTTTTACTGATTTATAAGAAAAAAGTGGTATCATAAGTAATTGTAAAGCTTTTTAATGCTTTGAGTTATACATCTACAATTTAGCCAGAGGCAGACAGAGATGTATCCAGGAGAAAAGTGCCGTCAGCAGCCCGCAGACCTGAGGCCACACATCTGGGCGACATCTAAGCGTCCATCCCATCAGGACAAGGACGAAGGGCCCAGATGGGGTGCCCACAGCAAAAGGGGGAGAGTCCCAGTGAATCTGAAGCTGCCGACCCCGCCAGAGGCCGGCCACCATGGCCCCAGACACCCACGAACCACCCGGCACCAGAGGGAGCTCCCCCGACAAGGAAGAGGTTCAAGCCACCCCGGACCAGCAGCTCCAAGAGAGCGGGTCAAAATCTTTTTCACAAGAGTGTCCTGGCCAAGACAGACAGCAGCCCAATCAGTGGAACTGTAGTTAGTAGCACACACACCAAATCCACACAGGGGTAGGAACCGGCAACAAAAATGAGCAACAAGCAAAAATAATAATAATCTTCATGAATACCTTAGCAAAAGTAACTGTAAGATGTCAGAAACAAATTTAATAATATAATAATTTTATTCCGTACTTTTCCCTCTCATAATTTATTTATTCATTTTTTAGAAAGACGTTTACCCTAAATCAGGGGTGTCCAAACTTTTTTCACTGAGGGCCACATACATAGAAATATAGGAGGGGCTGGGCCACTTAGGTATACAGTGGGGCAAAAAAGTATTTAGTCAGCCACCGATTGTGCAAGTTCCCCCACTTAAAATGATGACAGAGGTCAGTAATTTGCACCAGAGGTACACTTCAACTGTGAGAGACAGAATGTGAAAAAAAAATCCATGAATCCACATGGTAGGATTTGTAAAGAATTTATTCGTAAATTAGGGTGGAAAATAAGTATTTGGTCACCTCAAACATGGAAAATCTCTGGCTCTCACAGACCTGTAACGTCTTCTGTAAGAAGCTTTTCTGTCCCCCACTCGTTACCTGTATGAATGGCACCTGTTTGAACTCATCATCTGTATAAAAGACACCTGTCCACAGCCTCAAACAGTCAGACTTCAAACTCCGCCATGGCCAAGACCAAAGAGCTTTGGAAGGACACCAGGAAAAGTATTGTAGACCTGCACCAGACTGGGAAGAGTGAATCTACAATAGGCAAGCAGCTTGGTGTGAAAAAATCAACTGTGGGAGCAATCATCAGAAAATGGAAGACATACAAGACCACTGATAATCTCCCTCGATCTGGGGCTCCACGCAAGATCTCATCCCGTGGGGTCAAAATGATCATGAGAACGGTGAGCAAAGATCCCAGAACCACACGGGGGGACCTGGTGAATGACCTGCAGAGAGCTGGGACCAAAGTAACAAAGGTCACCATCAGTAACACACTACAACGGCAGGGAATCAAATCCCGCACTGCCAGACGTGTTCCGCTGCTGAAGCCAGTGCATGTCCAGGCCCGTCTGAAGTTTGCCAGAGAGCACATGGATGATACAGCAGAGGATTGGGAGAATGTCATGTGGTCAGATGAAACCAAAGTAGAACTTTTTGGTATAAACTCAACTCGTCGTGTTTGGAGGAAGAAGAATACTGAGTTGCATCCCAAGAACACCATACCTACTGTGAAGCATGGGGGTGGAAACATCATGCTATGGGGCTGTTTTTCTGCCAAGGGGACAGGACGACTGATCCGTGTTAAGGACAGAATGAATGGGGCCATGTATCGTGAGATTTTGAGCCAAAACCTCCTTCCATCAGTGAGAACTTTGACGATGAAACGAGGCTGGGTCTTCCAACATGACAATGATCCAAAACACACCGCCCGGGCAACAAAGGAGTGGCTCCGTAAGAAGCATTTGAAAGTCCTGGAGTGGCCTAGCCAGTCTCCAGACCTCAACCTCATAGAAAATCTGTGGCGGGAGTTGAAAGTCCGTGTTGCTCGGCGACAGCCCCAAAACATCACTGCTCTCGAGAAGATCTGCATGGAGGAATGGGCCAAAATACCAGCTACTGTGTGTGCAAACCTGGTAAAGACCTATAGTAAACGTTTGACCTCTGTTATTGCCAACAAAGGTTATGTTACAAAGTATTGAGTTGTATTTTTGTTATTGACCAAATACTTATTTTCCACCCTGATTTACGAATAAATTCTTTACAAATCCTACCATGTGGATTCATGGATTTTTTTTCACATTCTGTCTCTCACAGTTGAAGTGTACCTCTGGTGCAAGTTACTGACCTCTGTCATCATTTTAGGTGGGGGAACTTGCACAATCGGTGGCTGACTAAATACTTTTTTGCCCCACTGTATAACCTTAACTTTACTGTATTAAAGTTAGAAAAATCCCTTAAAAGTGATACATTTCAAGTTTGTTATTTAAGTTATTAGGCTTAGCAAAACATCTATTAACGTCCGTTTGAAACGATTATCAACATTAACAGACTGAACTGGACTTAATAACAGGAGTCCATATAATTTTAGTAAATTATTCTGTTGAGTATCAGCTGCGCTGGGTATGTAAATCGGGCCATCCAGCTGCGGTGCTGATCCGACGCCACTCTGCTAAAAATCCGGACAAATGTCACTTGATCAAGGAGCAGATCTGCATCAGATGAGATCAGCTGACTGCGTGTGCTTGCGCTGTGCACAGCGGTGTGTACTCTGTGTGTTAACAAGAAAAACGCTTATAAGAAAGTGGTGCGCAAAAGCAGGGTAGTGACAGAATTGATGCGCATTATAGATATTTGAAGCATGTGTACCTGCACATGCATGCTTATTAACCCACGGGTACTGTGGAATATATTTTTTACTCACCTAAAGCGCTCGTGCTCTCGTCCACTCCCCGCAAAAAAACATAGCAGCTGACAGCTGCGGTGTCTGTGGCATCGTTGCTCTCATCTCATGCGATGGAGTAAAAATCAAAAGCACAGCTTTATCAGACAGTTGCAGTTTAATGTTGGCTGACGAGTCTTCATGCAGTGCGTCCTGCACTTTTTCCGGGCACATTATTTTGGTGACTTTAACGAGGCCGTGTTTTATGAGGTCTCCATCTGAAAAAGGCTTGCTATGTCTTGCGATGAGTTGGGAGACCTCATGCTATTGGAGCCTTTTCCTGGACAATTTGAGCACGAAAAAAATACCGTTGCTGACCATGCAGGAGAGCTACCCTTTGCTTTAATTTCTGCTCTCGCTCAGCGCCACACTCAGAAAAATAAAAGTGCCAACTGGAACCAAAAGTGGTTCTTTAGACTGATGCCATAGAGGAACCTTTTTTGGTGCCAGAAAGAACCTTTCAAACAATGGTTCTTTGAAGAACCATTTCTTTCCGTGGTTCATTGAAGAACCTTTAAAGGTGCCCCAAAGAACCATCAAGAAATGGTTGGGGCACCTTTAAAGGTCGAACCAAACCAAAGAACCATGAAGACATCTGAAGAACCATTTAAGAACCATAATTTTTCTGAGTGCAGTGTAGGATGCATAGGCCTCTTGTTTGGTTTCATATGACGTCGTACATTATACTCTTTGATAATTGCCATAGTTTCAGTGCAGATCAAACAGACACACTTCCCCTTGAATTCTTTGAAGAAATATTCACTCTCCCACCGTGTCTGAAATTTTCTGCACTCACTTTCTACCTTTCGCTTCTTTGGTTCTGCCATGTTTAGTAACTGGGGGGTAAATTTCTTCTGTGATTGACCTTTTTGGTGGAGCAACTGCCTTGATTAACAACAGCTCCCCCTGGTGTTAAAACTGAGAAGTGCAATACACTCAAGCAAAAGTTGAAGTGCGGGCTATATTCTATTCTATTTATAAAATTACTTGCGGGCCAATTAAAAATGGACTGCCCGCGAGCCGGAGTTTGGACACCCCTGCCCTAAATGAACAAGGAACCATATTTGGTGACTTCACTGACCTTGACTGGCAACATATACCTGAAAAATCTTCGAAAAAAGCTTATACAAGTAAAAAAAGCAAAGTCCTTTAATATCATCTAAGAACACACTGGGGTTTAAATTACGAATTTCCAAGTATTTAACAGAATGCTCTAAATGGTCGATACGTTTACAGGCCATCAGCTTAAATGTCTGTTGCCAAAACAATTCAATTATAAACCACCAGGCGGTTTAATTTGGCACGCATGGAGACCCGAAGCAGCCTTGGACTTGCAAATCAGCCAGCTTCACCCTGCATCACCCTGCAGGTAAACATCTCACTAAGAACGAATCAATAAAAGCACAGAAGGAAGGAGTCTCTCTCCCTCCCTCTCTTTCTGCTACACACAGACACACACGCGACAGTCTGAAGCTTTATAAACAGCAGCCTCTCCTGCTGCTGAGTCGCTTCACACAACTTGTTGCCCACGCTTCAGCCTCTCTCCTTTACTCCAGTGACACGAATGACAGAGAAGCAGCTGCAAACCTCTCATTCTCTCATTAAAACTACAGGCAGGGGGATGCGATAATTACACTGTTAATAATAATAATAATAATGATAAAAATGACAGCAGTATGTGTTTGGCTCTCCGTGGTCCTCTGGATGAGCCGGGCAGCAGCGGGAACTAACGACTCTTCACTTTCGGGAGAGGAGATACTTTCTTTCGCGGAGCGTTTCATGAACGTTTCGGGACAGAGAGGGAACGCGAGTTCCGGATTGTTTCTCCTGGACTTTGATGAGGGTCTGCTGGAGGGCTGGCGCTCTCTGGCCAGCAGCGGCGGAGAGTCTCAGGACAGGGGCATCAAGGCGCTGCTTGTGGCAGCCTATTCCCTCATAATCGTGATCTCCCTGTTCGGGAACACCCTGGTGTGTCACGTGGTGGTCAAAAACAAGCGCACCTTGTCCGCCACCAGTTTATTTATCCTAAACCTGGCGGTGGCTGATATCTTCATCACAGTCCTCAATACACCCTTTACTCTGGTAAGACCACTGCACTGAAAAAAATGTTTTGTTCAATTTACTCAATTTTTTTATGACAAGTGGTTGCACGAAATAAATTTGTTTGAATCCAGAAATATTTTTTAAGTACACTGAATTTAATTTAAGCGAGTAAAACCAACATATATTTTTAAGCTACTTTAACTTAACTGTTGTGGATACAACTTAGTCAAATATTATTAGTAATTCCAACTAAGGTCGTGTTAAATGTACCAGAATAATTTGTTTCCTTTACACTTATGTCCCAAACTTATATTCAAATCAATCAAATTGTTAATTTCTCTCTATTTCAATTAAGTTAAGTTTACTTAAAAAAATATTGCTTACCCTGATTTGTAGTTTTTAAAAACGTCAATAATGAAAACTACAACATTCTTTCACATCATTTATTAATGCAAAATTTGTTGCAAACAGAATAAGAATCCACATCTCTAAGAAAAATTGCTGCAATTTGTATAATACAAATTACAAAACTTTTGCCTATGAACTAGTAGCTTTAAAAAGCTGTATTCAAACAAAACAGAAACAACAGACAAGGGAAAGGTTAACCAATGTTTCTCTTCCTCTATAAAAAAAACAAAAAACAAAAAAAACCTTCTTACATAAAAGAATAAAACACTGCCAGCAGTATAAAGTATCACAATTAGAAACTGATGCATCCACAAACTAACCAGTTTCAGACTTGCTGTTCTGCGATCCATATTTAGAAATTGCATTTTAATAAGGTAATTAGACTTAAAATTAAACTTGTGTTTTCCTTACTGCTTATTGACCACTGTCTTTCCATTCTAGTCCTTCCTTGAAGATTCTGAATGTTTTACATATTTTCTGACCTAACATACTCGCTTCAAAACAATTAAGTCTTTAAAGTGTTACCAGTGTGCTGCAGTGTGGTAATCATGAATGTTTTTTTTTGTTTTTTTTATCCGGTTGAGTTAACACTGATTATACGCAGGGCAGCAGCTATAACTGAATAATTACAAAGTTGCTCTTCAAGCTACTCAAATGTACCACACGTGAAACATTCATTATTGAAAGTTAAAATGTTCAATCGAAACATAACACAGAACAAATGATGGTTGTACAAGAGTTTCACTCCTATTCACAAGAGCACCAGTCATTGGTAATTTACATAACAGCATTCTCTTGATGTGTGGTTTTAGAAATCTTCCTATCCAGTAGCAATTTTGTTCTTCAGCCCAAAGACTTTGGGGGAGAGCTTTTCACCATCGAATCCCATCAACACTTTCTAAATGAATTCATAATAGTCCTTCAATTCCTTGGGGAAGGCTAGGTTTAGTGCATAGATTACTCCAAGCATCAATGCACAAGCTTGGGCCAGAGATCCAATGTTGTCCATGACTATCTCCCCTTCAACAAATATTCCAATGTCATCATAATGTCCATTTTGTCCATCCTCCCTGTTGATGACATAAATGCCCATGGTGTGCTTCTTCAGGTCTCTCTGGATATCATCTCCTTCAATGTCCTAAACATTTAATAAAAAGGTAAAAGAAAAAACAATTAACTCTACAATTAAATTCCAATCTAGTCGTTTGTGTGTGTGTGTGTGTGTGTGTGTGTGTGTGTGTGTGTGTGTGTGTAATACACACACACAGATATCTATCTAAAAAGTGTGTGTATAGATGACTTGCTTACAATGACTTAAATGACTTACAAAGAACTCCCGAATAAAGCTTCCGTCCTCTTCACCAAGGTAGAGGCAAAGTGCCCTGAGAACTGCTTCCCTTTTCACTTTAACATCACTTTCAGCCTGTTTAAAGAGAGTTGCTGATTAAACCAATTTGGAAAAAAGAACAATGTCTGAAATTCGCAATAAGTAAATTTTATCATAAGTCAGTTCAAACATAGTAAATAAAATTTATATAAGAAATTTCAAAATTTAGATTGTTTGGCTGGTCACCTAAAACGGCTTATTGGACTCACCAGTGACCTGCCACTTAAGACAAAAGAAATCCAAATAGAATTTGCAATATTCAGATTTACCTCTTGCATGATCTGCAAGTGGTGGGCAAGTTTCTGCCCAGAAACACCGCCCTTCTTCTGGAAAACTGTCATCAACTGAGGTGTAATTCTGTCCAACTGTGCCGCGAAGGTCGTCTCCAGTTGAAGTGTTGTAATACACTGGAATTCAGCATTTACCTGTATCACACACACACCACACACACACACACACAGAAAAAAAGAAGACTGGTGCTTAATCATTGGTATGATTATTTTGTTATTTCTTCATTAAATGCTACAATCCAATTGCCATCACTTCATAAAGCATGATTATCATATGGGTTAGTATACAGTGCATGAAGGATGTTACTACTGTTAATCAAAGAAGAAATGAATGGCATCAGTCCATTTAACGGGTTTAAAGGGTTTTAAAAAGCAGATATTTGTCTGTTTCAGGTGGTTGGCAACACATTTTCCTGTGCTCTTTGTCCACTGGTGGGAGTGTCTCACCTGTGAGGTCAGCGGGGCAGAACTCTGCCGTCAGCAACAGAGAGCAGAGAGCAGAGAAAATTTAGATGTGCAACTAAAAACATGCTTGCCATGTAAGCCCCAAACATCTCTGAAATTGCTCTGCAAACTTCAGAGTACTTGTACTTCAGGAGTCCTGTGGGTACCGTAAAGACTCATGTATGCAAACAAACCACATTTTTTTTTGCAATCTGATCCTCTTTCTCTTGGCTGTTTCCTTCAGGGATCACCACAGTGAATGATCCACCTCCATCTAACCCTATGCTCTGCATCCTCTTAACTCACAAGAACTAAATTCCTGTTTTTCATTTCACTTTCGCAAGTTTTTTTTTTCTTTTGTCCTGGATAAAAGAAATTTAATCATATATATTAATTGATATTAATTAATATCAATATTAATAATCACAAGAACCCTTAAGATGAGATAGATAAACTTGTCCCTGCAATACTGTGACAAATACTGTTGTGATAAATATGTAAGGAATTTGCATGTACTTACCAAAATAACACCATCTTCTTGAATAAACAGTAACACATAAGGGGAAGAAAATCTGCCAGAAAAGGAAGACAAATAAAATAAAAAAAAAACTTTAGAAAGACAAACAATTACCGTTTCCAAGCCATTAGTGCATTACTTCATGATACTCCCTTGTAACAAAACAAATCTTACTTGTGCCTCTGTGCAAACTACAGATGGCACGATACCACTTTTTTATGTCCGATACCGATATCATAAATTTGATTATCTGCCGATATGAATCCGATATAGTGTATTTTATAATAAATAAAATTGTTTTTATAAATATTTTGCTGCATTTTGTATAAGTTCATACTCAGTTTTAAAAACAAAACATTAAAGCTATTCTGTTATACCTGTATGCAAAAAATACACTGCACCCAAAATATTTTATACTTCAGCAATACTGATCAACCTAAAAAACTTACACCATCCTCCTTATTCAGGTATTCTAAACAGTACATAGAAATATTAAACTAACTAATAGGGCTGCCAACTCCCAGCAAAAATATTAGGAAATCACCCCGCACCCTCCGCCTGATAATGCTTAATTGACGTAATCTACTTTAATGCACAGAAATAGAGCTGGGCGATAGAACGATAACGATATGTATCGCGATATAACTTTTACTCGATAGAGAAATTAAGCTATCGCGATAGACCTCGCCGCTCCTGTCCTCTTAAAAAAAAAAAAAAAAAAAAAAAAAAAAGTCAGCCAATCCAAATCAAGTAGCGCAGAGCCGAACCAATCACAGCCGCAGCGTCACGTCGCGTGACTTGTTACGTACAGCACAAGTGCCAAGCCGCACGTGTGTTTGTTTGGGAAGCAGCCAGCGGGTAATGGAGGAAATGAGTGTGCCGACTAGAAAAATCAACCGAGCGTGACCGAAGAGAAAACATGATGGTTCCAATGCCGGAGAGATTATCGAACGGAAGAGCCATAGAAGTTCCGTAGTGTGAAGGTATTTCGGCTATTTCAAGTCTGACAAAAAACAGAGTAGCGTGCACTGTAAATGTGCCGAAAGCAAGTCTGGAAATACAATAAACTGGTGAATGCGTGACACTGTGCGCCACGTTATTGTTTCGGTGAAATGAATTTCTACAATACTGTTACTGTTAATTCTACTCTCTGCAGTGTTTAAATGCTTAAATACACACAGTTACTGTCCCTCCACACATACGACTCGGTTCTGCTTCTATGCCCCAGCTTTGTTTACTTTTTCCCACCGAGGCTTCTAGACTTCTGATTGGCCAACATTTCTGCACGGTTAGGAATCTAGCGCCACCTGCTGCTTTGGCATGTTCATAGCAGCGTTTTCCTTCATTTCTGCCTTTATGTGTGGACGGGATTATTTTTTAAAACGAAAACGGAAAATCTCCGTTTTCAAAAATACCCGTGTACGTGTGGACGTAGCCTCAGTGTCTGACTGGAAGCGCTAATTCGTCATTCGGCTTTTGTCAGACTAAAGTAACTGTTAAAACTGTTTGAAAAGCTCAGCTATACAACAAGGAGAGATTGAGAATTTCCTTTTAGTTCTCAGTTTATTTGATATTGAAAAAAGTTAGTCAGTTTTGTCTGTTCTTCTGTAAAACAAACTAAGATTTATTTTTAGAATTAATACTTTGTTTCTAAGTGGAATTGACAATTTAGTCTGTTTCGTTTGTTCTATTTTGAAACTTAAACGCTTTAGCAGCTGCCTTTTGTGTAGTTTGCAATATTTGCCTTTTATTTATCTGAAAAAGTCTCATGTTCCTTAAGTACATCTACCCTGTTGAACTTATTATGGGAAATAAATATTTAAATAAAAACAAGTTGCTGATTTTTTCACATTTTACTTGTGAGCAACAGCACATTTAAATCTTACAAATATAGTTATTTGGCTTATATCGTGATAGATATCGTTATCGCCTGAAATGAAAAAAACATATCGTGATATGAAAAAATCTCATATCGCCCAGCTCTACACAGAAATCAATTATTTTTCTATAATAATTAGATTCAACATTTTTCTTCAATACAGTGGCAGACAGCGCAGATGGTACCTTCCCAAAGGAAAAAGTGCTATATGTACTACTATTACTAGGGCATATATTAGACTTAATATTTACTACATACAATAATGGATCTCTATACATTTAACCAGATCACCACTTTGGTAGTAAGATTTAGAATAATTATTTATTAAAAGCTAGACATTTTAAATGAGAATAAGAAAGAAAATTATGTCTTTGTGCCCCCCTTTCCTTGTTAATGCCCTACCTGGCCCCTGGCAAAACTTTGCTAGACCCGCCCCTGCACAGTTACCAGCTGTCAGCTACATAGAAAAGGATCCTGGTGTTATTTGTCTCTCAGAAACAGTTCATAACTTCAACTCATTCATGTGACCTAAAATGTAAACCTGTTTCTTCATTACCTGTTCAGCTCTAATGATTCAGTAAAAACTTCTCCTGGTTTCACCTTCATGTTTCCTTCTCACCACATATCCAAACTATCATGACCAGCAGCTATTACGGCTGTGGCTCCAGAAAACACAAGCGGATACTAGAAGTAATATTAAAAAAATTCTAGCAACAGCTTATCAAGCTTAAACGTGCTGCTGTTGTTTATCTGCCGTTTTCCTCTTTCTAGCGCAAACTGGGTGATTAACAAATGAGAGAGACTAGCGACAGAAAAGCCGATCAGCTGATAATCGATCAGTTTCATGATTGAAGTAGCAACAGGAGAGGGAGGGGGGAGAATGAGGGAAGAAGTTTTAGCTGTTCAGCATGAAGACACCGAATAACTCCAGCTTTGTGTCTTTTTTCATTCTAGCTGAAGTACGAAACAAATCGCTTCCTTTCCCCCTCAATACAAAACTCCGACAGCCAGTCCAGCTGTGGCTCCATACATCGGTTGTTAAGCTCAACATGAAAATACTATGCAAACATAAAGAGATGAACTTACACACTTGCTTTACTTCTCTGTGTTAGTTTTCTCTGAGATTAAATGCAGCGGTTTGGAAGCACGTAGCGAGGCTTCAAATGCTAAACCAGACCGCTGACAGGTCTCGCACTCAGCTCTATCAAGTGAAGCAACTTCTTTTCTGAGTTAATTTCAGTCCTGACAAACCTCACTCTCAGTGCCTTTTGATCTCACATTTTTGGCAACCACTGAGTTATTCTCCTCCACAGTTTACAACCATTATTTGTTTCTGCACAAAAGACGTTGTGCAACGCCAATCCTACTTATTTATTTCCTACTGCACCCCTGACTGTGCAGGTGCGTTCAGAAGCCCCCTCCCCCGCCCGACTATTCCTTAATGCCAATGTTGTGGCGGGAGGGACGATTTCTCAACTTAAAACTGCAGGCGACTGTACAGTGAACTTTACAGCTAACTACAACAGAGAAATTGCCTCGTTCCATAATTTGTTAGTACAAAGTGTGCCACCAGAACTAAGCTAAAAACATGACAATTTAACGCATCAATACAATTACTCTTTTAATAGAGCAGTAGCTAATAGAGCACATAGCTAGCTTAAGTCAAATCACGACAAAGTTCAGAGCTGTACAACTACTTAGACTTCTTTCTCCATGTGCACACGTCTTAAAGAGTCAACATGCTTTGACTGAGGTAAAAAAAATAAAACAAAAACGACCGTAAAAGGTTTACTTACCGAAGCTAGACCACCTTTATATGAAGTTGTGCGATTAACTTGAGCCTGCTTGCAGCACACAAAGAGTCCGCTTCTTCAGTCCGCGCGCAAAATGGTGGCCTGTCCTAACGCATGCGCAAAATGGCCCAGCAGGATACTATGAAAAACATACTTAAGCATTTTGAGCTACATTTAATTAACTAAAATTAATTGGATTAAAACGCAGGGAATGTATTCTGGAGTTACTCGAATTATATATGTAGACAGGAATTACTCATTTGAATTGAAAAGATATACCAAAATATAATATGCTATATTTAAAAGGAGACAATATCACTTCTTTCAGTGTGTGTGTGTGCGCGCGCGCGCGTGTAGGTGTGCATGTGTGTGTGATGGGTATGGCAGCTCTTATCTTCACACATAAATGTTTTTTTAATAACAACATTTGTAATGTCCTGCAATAATTAAACTAAGTCAAATTAGGGGAACCTGCTCAACACTCCGAGCACTGCTCCAAGTTCTGTATTAAACTGCTACCAAAAGATGGCGCTAGTGGTGTCATCGTGATGCCTCTCTTTGGCTGGCTGTGTTGTATTATATATCTCATGTGTGAGTGGGGTAGTTACTTTAAAGCAAAAAATATCACACCCTGTTTCCATTACCAACTTAATATTAAAAAACCGCTTCATAGTTGAAAGTGTTTTTAGCTGGGAGCTAAACCGTCCCGTGAGGTAGAAAACTGTTTAGAAAAATGAGCATTTAATAGGTTGAAAATGTGTCACTCCTGCTTTGAATCATCCTGGAGCCTGCAAACTCACAGCTGACATTGAGTTTGGGACTTACTCTGAATGCATGAAATGTATTTATTAAAAATGCTGCTTTAATCAGACGTGGGCAGCCCACCACCTCCAGAGTCCACGAAACAGAGTGCGTTTCTGAATATATGCTAATTGAGTCTCTCCATGCAAAGGATTTTTTTTTCTAACAACCTAACCTACTTAGCATTTTTTTCAGTTTGGACTTGTGTTTTTGACATTTGTATAGTGAAACCCCGACTACATGGAGTATTTTTCCCTTCCCACTCCTTATATTGTTCAGCAGTAAAGTGTCACGCATATTTGTCACACTTAAAAATTCAGATAATCAAACAATAATATTAATATTATATACAGATAACCAGAGTAAACACAAAATGTGTGAAAAGTAATTGCCCCCTAAACCTAATAACTGGTTGTGCCGCTCTTGGCTGCAAGAACTTTAGTCAAGCATCTGCAAAAACTGGCAATGAGACTTTCACTCATCGCTGTGGAGGAATTTTGGCCCACTCTTCTTTGCAGAATTGTTTTAATTCAGTCACACTGGAGGATTTTCAAGCATGAACAGCCTGTTAAAGGTCATACCAAAGTATCTCAATTGGATGTAACTCCAGATTTTGACCAGCCCACTCCAAGTGTGTGCCAGAGTGTTTTGAATCATTGTCTTGCTGCATTACTCAAGTGCACTTAAGCTTCAGGGCACAAACTGATAGCTGGACATTCTCCTTCAGGATTTTTGAGCCTTTATGTTAGTTTTGGTCAACAGTGTTTTTTTTTTCTTTGGAACTCTCCTATGGATGACCTCTCACCTAAACTGAGACAGGTGAGGCTGGCAGTTCTTTAGATGTTTTTCTGGGTTCTTTTGTGACCTCCTGGATGAGTCTTTGATGTGTTCCTGGAGTCATTTTGGTGCATCGGCCACCTCAGCACTGTTCCAGGTTTTCTCCATTTGTGGATAATGGTTCTCTGAAGTGACAAACCCCTAGAAATGGATTTGTAACCCATTTCAGACTGATAGATATCAATGACTTTTTCACACAGGGCTGGTCAGGTTTGGAAAACCCCTTTTCCTTAATAAATGAAATCACTGTTTAATAATGGTGTTTTGTATTTACTCGGATTATCTTTTTCTAATGTTAAAATTTATTTGATAATCTGAGATCAGATTATCAAAGAGATCACGAATGGGACAAATAATCTTTCAAGGCACTGTAGCTGCAAATGACAGAGAAAGAGAAAGCTTGGTGTTTGTGTATTAGTGGGGCTGGAGCAGCAGCTCCAGTTTGAGGACTGGCATGTGTTATTACGGAGATAAAAAAGAAAAAGAAAAAAGCTTCACCTTGAATGAGCCCTCTGTGGCATGCCAGGCAACTCAATATTACTCTCCATTCTTACCTACCCCAAGGATCACTAAACAACTCCTGCCTCACACACCCTCACCCCACCTTCTCTCTCTCTCTTTCCGACAGATTTTCTTTCAGCACTTTTTGAAATAGTGCACTTAGGCTATTTAGAACATTTGATCATATGTGCCGAAAAATCTAACACGATGGCTGTATCCTGCATGACCTGTACAGCATGTGTCACTGTAACTGTGATTATAAACACTAGAAGAAGCAGGAGCACACCTCAAGTGGGGATGTCTGACAGTGCAGGCTATAAACTGTAATCTTGTGTTACAGGTGCGTCTAAAATTGCTCCCATCTTTGCTGACATTTCCTCACCTGAATCAGAGCAGTGTAAAAGGTTGCTATGCTATGAAAGCCTCCAATGGAAAAAAAATCTATAACAAAGCAAAATGTTCCCCACATGGCATACACTATTTTTAGGGGTCTACACTGAACTGCAAGAAAATTACTAATAATTCTGATTTGTCTCATTGGTGCACTAGTATTCCAGAGCTGTTACTTAGAGTTAAGGCTTATTGTTGCTGTGGGAACTGGAGTATGAACATAGTTAGCTCATGTCTGTTTAGTGGCTGCTAATCATTATAATCATAATGAGAAGTACTCTAGAGAAGTACTCTAAGAGCAGCCATGTTAGGCTGCTCTCATTTTTGCAGTTTTAAAAGTTGACGTTCCTCCCAGTGTGTCTACCTGATGAGACCGTTGACATTTCTCATTTTGGCCTGCCCTGTGTGTGTGCACTCCTTTAGGTCCGCTTTGTGAACAGCACCTGGGTGTTTGGAAGAACTATGTGCCACATCAGTCGCTTTGTACAGTACTGCTCACTGCACGTCTCCACCCTCACGCTCACCGCCATCGCGCTGGACCGACGACAGGTTTGTCTATAAGGGAGTTGGGGGGATGAATCTGTGCAATTTTTCAAATTTTAAGGATACTTAGGAGCTTCAGAGAGTCTCTGTGAGTTCTATGATGCACAAAAGCAATGGTAAAACAGCAACAGTTGGTGAAAAGTATTTGAGTATAAAGCATAGTAAAGACAGAAAATTATATGCTGGGAAGTCACCATTTTCATATTGTGAGCACATGAGACAATTACTCCACTTTTATTATCACTAGTACTTTCGGGTGCTCCCTATTCCCCAAGTGGTAACCACAGTCGATGGATTCGCATATTTGATTTGGAACAGACTTACTGCTGAATGTCCTTCACAAAACCTTCAATTTTTTCTGGAATCAACACTAAGAGTACACTAGTTTGTGACCCCATGAGGCTCAGTTTGTGTCTCAGTCTTTATTTTTATTTTACTTGCTATAATAAATCAAAGAAGCAGACAATAAAGTTTATCTATGAAGGGCAATTAGTGTGTGTGTGTGTGTGTGTGTGTGTGTGTGTGTGTGGTATTTCTATTTTTTCAAACTGTAATGTTTATTGAACTTTCTAAATAAAAAAAGTAATTTTACATGTATGATTTTTATTTTGTATTGTCCTTGCTATGTTTGGAATTTTGGTGCAATTTATTGAGGTTTTTCTGGGGAAAAAAAAATCACACTGACGATATAGAGGTCTTGAAAGCTCACAAAAAGAAATGTATCAAATTTTATATACTTGGCAGGGCTATTGTTATACAAAGTGCTACTGCTATTTTTCCTGTCAGATTTTAGTGCCTTTCATTCCATGCATTGCTGCCAGCTCTTCCATAATCCCAAACTCTGTTATCCCAAGTGCAAAGACGAGTAACTGGACTGTGTCACAGCCCAGGATAAAAAGAGTAAAAAGTGTTATTTTTCACTCCACATTTCCCATAAAATCCTCAATCAAACTTGTTACGGTTCACCTGGAGAGGGGCACATTATCAAATGCTTCTTTTGTCTCACTGTGGCTTACGGTGGGTTTGTGGGAAATCACAAAGCTGGTCTCCACTCCTCCATTCCTGGATTTGTAAAGCTTGGTGAAAAGTCCTTGCTGCACTTGCAGCATTGCTAGCAAATGGTCAGATGTGCGTTTTCGCTCTGCATCAGTCAAATTCAAACTGTAATGCTTAAACACAGCACTCTACTCTTTACAAAGTAGGCACTCACTCTTCCTGACTTAAGTGGTTAAATACAGTGGGGCAAAAAAGTATTTAGTCAGCCACCGATTGTGCAAGTTCCCCCACTTAAAATGATGACAGAAGTCAGTAATTTGCACCAGAGGTACACTTCAACTGTGAGAGACAGAATGTGAAAAAAAATCCATGAATTCACATGGTAGGATTTGTAAAGAATTTATTCGTAAATTAGGGTGGAAAATAAGTATTTGGTCACCTCAAACAAGGAAAATCTCTGGCTCTCACAGACCTGTAACGTCTTCTGTAAGAAGCGTTTCTGTCCCCCACTCGTTACCTGTATGAATGGCACCTGTTTGAACTCATCATCTGTATAAAAGACACCTGTCCACAGCCTCAAACAGTCAGACGCCAAACTCCGCCATGGCCAAGACCAAAGAGCTTTCGAAGGACACCAGGAAAAGTATTGTAGACCTGCACCAGACTGGGAAGAGTGAATCTACAATAGGCAAGCAGCTTGGTGTGAAAAAATCAACTGTGGGAGCAATCATCAGAAAATGGAAGACATACAAGACCACTGATAATCTCCCTCGATCTGGGGCTCCACGCAAGATCTCATCCCGTGGGGTCAAAATGATCATGAGAACGGTGAGCAAAGATCCCAGAACCACACGGGGGGACCTGGTGAATGACCTGCAGAGAGCTGGGACCAAAGTAACAAAGGTCACCATCAGTAACACACTACAACGGCAGGGAATCAAATCCCGCAGTGCCAGACGTGTTCCGCTGCTGAAGCCAGTGCATGTCCAGGCCCGTCTGAAGTTTGCCAGAGAGCACATGGATGATACAGCAGAGGATTGGGAGAATGTCATGTGGTCAGATGAAACCAAAGTAGAACTTTTTGGTATAAACTCAACTCGTCGTGTTTGGAGGAAGAAGAATACTGAGTTGCATCCCAAGAACACCATACCTACTGTGAAGCATGGGGGTGGAAACATCATGCTATGGGGCTGTTTTTCTGCCAAGGGGACAGACGACTGATCCGTGTTAAGGACAGAATGAATGGGGCCATGTATCGTGAGATTTTGAGCCAAAACCTTCCATCAGTGAGAACTTTGAAGATGAAACGAGGCTGGGTCTTCCAACATGACAATGATCCAAAACACACCGCCCGGGCAACAAAGGAGTGGCTCCGTAAGAAGCATTTGAAAGTCCTGGAGTGGCCTAGCCAGTCTCCAGACCTCAACCCCATAGAAAATCTGTGGCGGGGGTTAAAAGTCCGTGTTGCTCGGCAACAGCCCCAAAACATCAAATCAAATCAAATCACTTTTATTGTCACATCACATGTGCAGGTACATTGGTACAGCACATGTGAGTGAAATTCTTGTGTGCGAGCTTCACAAGCAACAGAATTGTGCATCACTGCTCTCGAGAAGATCTGCATGGAGGAATGGGCAAAATACCAGCTACTGTGTGTGCAAACCTGGTAAAGACCTATAGTAAACGTTTGACCTCTGTTATTGCCAACAAAGGTTATGTTACAAAGTATTGAGTTGTATTTTTGTTATTGACCAAATACTTATTTTCCATTTACGAATAAATTCTTTACAAATCCTACCATGTGGATTCATGGATTTTTTTTTCACATTCTGTCTCTCACAGTTGAAGTGTACCTCAAATTACTGACCTCTGTCATCATTTTAGGTGGGGGAACTTGCACAATCGGTGGCTGACTAAATACTTTTTTGCCCCACTGTATATTACAATCCATATCTTGTTAAAAACTCTATATTTATTTTTTAAATCTGAGCTGAAATCTTTCAGGACCAGCAAACTCACATCTCTCATAAATGTTAGTTCCAACACATTTATAGTGAGGCTGAATTAATTTGCATGCATGTACATAAACTGTTTGATGATTTCCCACAAAAATTGCAAAAATAGTAATTCTCGGATGGGAAGTTTATCAAAGACTCTTAAGTGTATATTTATTTATATTTTAATTTTAATTTCCCATTGACCTCCACTCAATGGGACAACCAAATGGACAGATGTGATCCAAAGGCTTTACAATGCCCAGGTGAGTCAAATGTGTTTACTACCAGGTCAAATTTCAACAGCATTCTGTGCTCTCATTGGTGGATGTTTCAATCACTTGCCTGGAAGATGGAAAAGTTTATCTTGTGCCCTGCCCACATTGTGTCACTAGTAGTTCCTTTGCCCTTTGTGACTTGAAGTTTTTCAACTTTCTATGGTCTGGGAAGGCTCGCAGCATTGTTACATGTTGTGTTGTCGGTGTGATCATGCAATTCAGAGTTTATTTGAATTACAGATATGCCCATTATTTTCTTTGTTGTTCCAAGTCACAAGTTTTTGATTGGGTTGGTATTTGACCCAACACAAGATTTTATCCAAACTTTTAATATCCCAAATGCTACTATGCATTCCAAGGCATAAATAAAGTAAAACATCCACGGCAAAATGACATATACTCAGGCAGCGCAGCAGCATTAATGAGAATCTCAGCTCCTCAGCAACTGACTGTGGTAGAAAGGCAAGGGGGAGTGGAGTGGAGATGCCATGAGCAGAAAAATCAATATTTTATTTAGTTTGATGCAGGTTGTTAAATCTCTGATATTCAGAACATATTTAAAAGAATGTATTTCAGAAGTAAAATGAAAGAAAAGTGAGGTGTTGCTGTGGAAGAGCATACATTGTTGATAGCTGCATTGGTGTTAAGAGGGGGTTTGTTTTGTTTGAATTTCAATAAGGCAGCGAATTTAGTCAATTTATTTAAAGAAAGCAAAACATGCCTCTTGTTTTAGAGGAATGTCTCAATGAAGACAAAACATCTAAATTGCCTGGTCAATTTTGCTCAGGTGGCACCTATATACATCTGCCCCGCTTATAGACTGTTGGATTAGTCATAAATAACACAGTAATGCAGTAGACATGCAGAGAGGAGCTTTTTGAAAATGTCAGGCTGCAGGGGAGTTCATATCTTTTCTTCTGAAGACTCACAATTTTCAATAATGCCGTTTCTCAAAGGTCCAGTTGCTTTGGCCACCTCTTGGTGCTTACCTGGGAAATCAGTCAAATAAATGACGTCATCTGACCTGCATTAGATAAACTGCTTTACATGGTGTGATTATTCAACAGTGACATGGACTGTTGAAAGTTAAAATTAAATGTGGCTTTCTCACCAGCAGCACGAGGACAGAAATAAGTTTTTCTTAATGCAGGTTTTATTAGGATTAAAATTGACCAAAAACGATCTGCTGCAACATTCGGAGCCATCAGTGGGAGAAGAGGAGGAAAAGGGATGATGAGTGCGAAGTCTTTAAAATTAAACGAATATAGCATCGGGGTTGCTTATAAGCAATAAGAACTATCATACAGAAGACAGAACAAGCAAGGCCTTTTTTATAGTTCTTTTATCTGTAATTGTAGAAACTACCATTGTTCTTAGCCACCTACACATTACACCTACAGGAGCTGCTCAGTAGGTATCTGAATTTATAACAGACGCAAATAAAAACTGAAAAAAGTAAAGACGGGAAAGAAACACCTTTTAACCATCTCATGAGTGTTAAGGTTGCATAGTTTGTCCAGCAGAGAGCACTCTGCAACCTGTTGGCAACAGGTGTTTGGAACCAACAACCAGCTGATCCTAGAGGGCGGAGCGCGAATAAGCCATTCACAACTTGTTGTGGCATTACAACTAGATTATTTTTAAACTGCACCGTCATATCATTTTATTATGGATTCATAAATAACTGCACATGCCAAATATTAGAGAAAGCTGTTTATTATTTGTGTGTCCTAAAGAAAAAAAATCTACTGATATTCACACCTGATGTTCTGTGGTTCCTAAACGCTGATAACCGCACTTTTTGTTTGTGGAAACAAACATTGTTATTGTGGAATATCTAGGAGAGAAGAATATTCACAAAGTGACTAGTTGTTGTGGAGCGGTTAGCACAGCAAGAAGCTCCTTGGTTTAAATCCAGTCTGAAACCTTTCAGTGTGGAGTTTACACTGTGGGTTGGTACTTTAGCTTCCTGCCACAGTTCAGAGACACACATGGGTTTGGCTGACTATAGGTGTGAATGGCTGTCTGTCTTTCCTGCAAAAGATTGGTGACTCGTCCAGTATGTACATGTCTCTTGCCCAATGACTACTGGAATAGACTAAATATGGTCATATCACACTGATTTTGTGTATTATCAGCTCCACTGCTCTGTCAGTGCCTCAAAGTTAGTGCAATAACCATAATTTTACATATGTCAGGCTTGTGACAGCAGGAAACAACTGGGCTTAACTTTTCGAATTTTTCTGTCAGAAACGCAAACCCATGACACACAGCAAACACACAGTTCCTGCCATGTCCTCCTCTGTCGCGTTTAGCTATCACTCCTATTGGCGGTGCAAATACAAACAGGAAAAAAAGAAGTATGTAGCACCCCAGGCAAAGCTTATTAAGTGAAAACTGCAGAAAAAAAAGACTAAATCCAAGTGCTTTGTGCCAGAGGAACCAAGAGTCCGTACAGGATACAATCGAATTTGGTTTGCTTATTATTACAGCTTTTCTCCCTCGTCTTTTCAAACCCATATCTGAACAGAGGACAGAACATCAACCTCATCCAACAAAATAGTCTGCAGTTCTCATGCCAGGATTTTAGCCTGAGGCTCACCAGAGATTTTACTGCCCAGTTATTTTTTGTGGTGCGGTTTCATTAGTAGCATACATTTGATTTAAAAATGTAATATTTTTTCATCTTACAAAATATGAAAATATTAATTATAACTTAGAAGCAAAGTAAAACTTAGAAAAACTCTGTGAGCATGCAGATATGAACAGAAAGTTGGTGTCTGCTGAGAGACTGAAGTAAAAAGGTTTTCTTAGCTTAATCACTTGCGATGTCCCTCCACTACTCCTTTCACTGTTATGAAATACTCAAAGAAACTATGAGCTTCTTGTGGAAAAAAAGGTCCTGGACAGACACCATACCCTGAACCCACTGCTCCACTCCTCCCCTGCAGCCGAGCCACCAACCACACCCCCACTTCCTGACTTAGGCTGCGGACCGATCCGGCCTAGCCTATTCTCCCCCTCCAGCGAGAGCGGAAATGACCACCTCTGCCCCTGGCCTATGGACCACTTTGAACTTAAAAGGCTGGTGAGCCAGATGCCACTGTGTGATCCAGGCATTAGCATCCTTTATGTAATGGAGCCATTGCAGTGGGGAGTGATCCAAACAGAGCTGGAAGGCCAGCACCGTAGAATAATGACGGACGCACCTGCTCGCTCCCCAAGTGGTACCCCAGATACTGTACCTCCCTCCGTCCCACTGCACACTTGTTTGGTTTGGCCGTGAGCCCCGCCTGCCTCAGGAACTCCAGGACGGCAGCCACCGCTTCATATGCTCCACCCAGGTGTCACTGTGGATGATAACGTCATCCAGGTAGGCAGCAGCATATGTAGCCTGTGGACACAGCACCCTGTCCATGAGGCGCTGGAAGGTGGCAGGACCTCTGAGCAAGGCAAACGGAAGTGTGTCGAACTGGTACAAACCATACAGAGTGGAGAAGGTCGTTTTTTCCTTGGACCGTTAGATAAGAGAATCTGCCTTGGTTAAATCCAGCGTTGTGAAAAAACGAGCAGTGCCTAACCGGTCCAGGAGCTCGTTGACCCGGGGCATGGGATAAGCATCAAACTGTGACACTTCGTTCACCTTGCAGTGTCAACACAGAACCATATAGGCCCATCTTTCTTCACCACAAGAACTATGGGGCTACACCAAACACTGTGTGTCTCTTCTATTACTCCTAGCTTTAGCATTTCAGCCAATTCCTTTTGCACAATTTGTCTTTTGTGCTCAGGTAACCTGTTGTGCCGTGAACGCACCGTCACACCAGGGTTTGCTTTTAAAAATGGTGCTCTATGTGATTTGTACAGAGAAGGCAAGGGGGAGAACACATTTGCAAACCGCTGTTGTAATGCAGAAACATCCACTCTCTGGGCCTGTACGAAATGATCATCACAATGGAGGGAGGCAGGAATGGTGGAATTTGGCACCTTCGGCCCCAAATCACACAGATATATCACCTCAACCTCCTTAAAACATAGAGAAAGCCTGAAACTGCTTCTCTAGAGAACCTGCTTAACCTGTTGGGCCGTGAGCATACCGTCCTTAACCAGGCTCACTGAAGAAGTAGTTTCAGGCTCACTACATACTTTAAGGAGGTTGAGGTGATATATATTTGTGTGACTCCTCCCTATCTCACCGTACGACTTCACAGTCAACGTCCCCCACTAGCTGTGTGACCACGAAGGGTCCTTGCCACTTGGCGAGCAACTTTGAGCTAGAAGAAGGGAGTAATACAAGCACTTTTTCTCCCGGTGAAATTTGTGAGTTTAGCCCCTCTATTGTACAGGTGCTGCTGACATTCCTGGGCCTGGAACAAATATTTTCTTGTGATAACCTTCCCAACGTGTGCAGCTTTGCTCTCAGGTCCAGGACTTATATTGAATCTCTTTCTTGAACTTACGAATCATGGATTTTAACGTCTTATTCAGCCGCTCCACCAGCCTGTCAGTCTCAGGGTAGTCCAAATAGATTTAATTCCCAGCAACTGTTTGTAACCCAGTGAGTTTACACGAGTCAGTAATGCACTACAACATGTTATTGTTAATTGGGATTTATCATTACTCTGTTAATCAGTGAGTTGAGCTAAAGTAAATCAATAGTAAAAGATAAATAATATAAATATAAGAATAAAACCCCAAAGAGTATATTTAACACCCCTACTGGTTAGGAAGGAACAAGCCCCGCCTTCCCCTGCTCTGTACCGTCACATGTGCTCAGACACAGAGAGAGACGGAGGTGCACGAGACCATCGCTGATTTTCAACGCCAAGCTTGTTGCTGGAAAATAACTATTAACTTGATAAATTGAGCAAATATCCATACCGGAGATCTGCATGGACCTTGAAGAAACGGACCTGATTTGTTGTGAACATTTTGGACTTTGAAACCATCGAGATCTGCACGGGAGCGGATGAAGTGGACAAGATCCTCTCTGAGAGTTGAACATTAGAAGTGTGCTGGCTAGGTTTTTTATGGGATCGTGAGACCTGGATTTCTTCCTGACGAGGAAGATGGCGAGCCTTTCCCTTTGAACCGAACCGCAGCCATTCCGAGTTGGCCCAGAAGGGCAGGTTGCTCTTCTCTCACAAACAATTGCAACAGTGCGGTAGGACGAAATTGCACCAATCACAGACTTTTGACCTATTGGATTTGACTTGACTGAACACTGACTATTAACTCCGGCAAGACTGACATATCTGAGCTCAGATAGGATTCTGATTGTTATTATTATTGCTGTCACTGTATTTTATTTTATGTTTTCATTCCTGTTTATGAAATGCTGTTAAATTGTTGCTAAATAGTTTAATACAATTCATAGCAACTTTACCTGTGGCTCCAGTCATTCTTCTCCACGCAACTCACTTTATCCGAATCTAGCTATTGGCCCATTCTCTCCATCTTACTTTAACTTCCCCTACCCTGTCCTGTACTTGGCTACATGTTGATTTCTTTTACTGTGTGAGACATGAACGGTGTGCCCTGGTAAGTCAGTATCTCTTTCGGGATGCCGACTCAGGAGATGGCCTGAAACAGTGTCTGCGCCACACTCTTTCCAGAACTGGTGTGCAGCGGCACCTCTTCAGGATATCATGTTGCATAATCCACCAGAAATAACACAAAGCAACCCTGCATGTCCCTGCCCACTGTAAACACACCCTGACACACTGTCCCATTAACCTACTGTACCTGGGCCATTCTGTTCCCAAAATTAAGAAGTGTATCAGGCGCAAACTAACCAGAGCCTTCACTCTATGCACCTAATTTCCAGTGGAACCAAGAGATATTTGTGGATGTCCCCATGCACGCATCAAACCTCTACCTACTCTGCCTACAGCAATGCCCCTGGATGAAGCAGGGTTTGGTGGACCAGGGTTTGCATACAGCTTGAATCCACCATAGCTTGACGTGCACCCCCTTGGCACCTTACCGGTATGCATAATGCGTGTCCTGGACTTTGCAAGGGTTTCGGAGGTCTAGTGACTTGGAACACCTTTCCCAGCTCCATTTACAGGCATTTTCAGCACAAGTGCTCTGGTCCTGGAACCAGGACTAATCGGTAGCCCGCTGGTGGCCACTCCACCAGGTGGTCATCTGCCAGTGTCAACACAACTTTGAGGCTTGCCAGCTTGTGACAACGGAACCATTCCACTGTCCTGACCGGGAGTCACTCAACAAACTGTTCAAGGACCACTGTGTTGAGCAGCCGAGTCTCCCCCAGCGTGGGGCCAGGCTGTAGTTACCTGGCTGTGGGGTCGTGCAGGTGGCTGTGAAGATCAGCCTCACCTGACACCACGCCCTGAACCTGCTACTCCACTCCTCCCATGCAGCCGGGCCACCAACCACACACTGCCACACACTTCTATGAAGAAGTTGATATATCCAACAACCTTGCAGCTTCTATACTGTAATCTTTACAGATGTGTCTGGAATTGCTTCAAACTTTCTTGACATTACCTTGCACGACTCAAAACAAGAAAAAGTACACACCTTGAACAGCTCCCAGAACAAAAAAAAAAAACAAACCAATCGTTATTTTACATATTGCAGCTTTAGTGTTGGATAATCATGATTTAGTACCTTGTACCTTAAGCTTACTGATGTACCATGGGAGGTTTTTTTTATTCTAGTAACACATGTTTTAAGTTTCAAAGGAAAATTCACGCTTGCCTCAAAATTAGAGGCTGTGAGCCTTGTGTTGTACTTAAATAACTTCTCATCCACGTTGGTTTAAATAATTAGTGACCTTTTTAGCTTCATTGTGGTAGATACTTGAGAGCTTCTTCTCACTGTGTCTGCTCCAGTGCTGACTCAGGAAAGCTAACTATGCGCAGGTAACAATTTGATCTGGCCCCGTTGATCTGGGCTCTCTGATTCATAACTGTGTTTTCTGCCTCCCTTCTCTATTTTGAGTATTTTCCAGCGTTGGAGGAATAGTTCTTAGATTTTTAAGTCTACCTCTTTGCTGTTTCATAAGAAAATGTATGATAGTTAGGGATGCAGCGATACCGATGCACATTTTATGGTATCGGGCCGATACCATAAAATGTGCGTGTACTCATACTCGCAAAAGTTAACCGATACCATGAATCGATACCAACTTACTTCATGAATCAGAGGGTGGCCTGTACTTTCTGTGGTAATTTTTTAGATTGGCCGCTAGGGGGACATGTCGCCAGGGGGTTAGGCGAGTGAGACTGGCGGCTCTTGTAGCTACGCTAAACAAAATGTCAGCAGTGTGGACTTACTTCAAAATTTGTGAAGATGACAGAAGCAAGGCCGAGTGCAAACTGTGTACCAGTAAGATGTCCAGGGGAGGGAAGGAGAGTACATCGTTCAATAAAAGCAATTTAATAAAACACCTGAGGACACATCATGCTCTGGAGTACACCGAGTTTGCTAAGGCTAACGCAAGACCAGAACAGCCCACTTCAACTCGGGTTTTGGAAAAGCGATGAAAAATGTCAAGAGAAAATCCACGAGCAGTTAAAATAACAGAGGCTCGGACTCATTTTATCGCTCTGGATGACCAGCCACTGTCGGTCGCAGAAAACGTAGGATTTCGCCGTCTTCTCAGCATACTCGAGCCGCGATATGAGATTCCCAGCCATCACGGACGTAATGCTGCCAAAACTTTTTGAAGAGGTAAAAAAACACGTGCATAACCTCTTGCAGGAGGTTTCAGCCTTAAGTTTCACTACCGACATTTGGACAAGCAGTGTGTCCCCGATGTCGCTCCTCAGTTTAACAGCGCAGTGGATTGATGAGAAGTTTGTTCGTCATCAAGTAACACTACATGCAAGGTCGTTCAGGGGCTCGCACACCAGCCAAAACATCGCAACTGCTTTCGATAGTATGCTTTAAACCTGGGACATACCAAAGACGTCCGTCCACATAGTGCTCCGGGACAACGCAAGAAATATGATAAAGGCCATGAGTTATGCTGAGCTGCCCAGCCTACCTTGTACTGCTCACACTCTCCAGCTGGTTGTTCATAAGGGCCTTCTGTCACAGAGTGTTGCTGATGCGGTGGCAGTTGGCCGCAAAATAGTTGGACATTTTAAACATTCTGCTCTGGCCAGCTCCCATCTGGAGGACATTCAATTACAGATCAACCAGCCCGCGAAGCGGCTCCAGCAAGACGTGCAGACCCGCTGGAACAGCACCTTTTATATGATACAGTCATTGATCGAGCAGAAACGGGCTCTGGGAATATTTCTGTCTGAATATGGACTCCCTGATATGCTCACGGCTCACCAGTGGACACTGCTGGAGAAGGTGATATCTGTTCTGGGTCCATTCGAGGAGTTAACTCGAAAACTCAGCTCTGCAGATGCCATGGCTGCAGACGTCATTCCAGCCGTCACTGTGCTCCACAGATTTCTAACAAGGGAGACTGGCGAGGACCATGGGATCAAAGCAATGAAGGGAACCTTGGCTGCAGCTGTCAGGACACGGTTCACTGATGTGGAGGAAGACCCACTCTATAGCATCGCCGCGCTACTCGATCCCAGGTGAGTGTTGTGCCTGTGTGTGTGTGTAACTGTTTGACTGTATGTGAATATGACTGTGTATGTAACTGTTACTGCAAAAAAAAATGGTGAGCAAACCTATTGTCAGCTAACTTTTTTCTTTCTCTGTTTTAGATATAAAAATCGTTTTTTCTCCAGCACCACAACTGCTGCAAATGCCAAGGAGATGCTAAAACTTGAGCTGCTAAGGTTGCCTGGAGAGGAGGATCATGACCTGAATGAACCACCTTCAGGAAAAGCACGCAGTGACCAGCCCACAACTAGTCTGGACAGCATGTTTGATGAAATTGCAGATGAGCAGGCATTCGCATCGGTGGGCAGAGCTGCGGTAGGTTCTACTGTAGAGTTAGAGACATATCTTGGAGAGGCCGCAATTTTACGAGAAGACAAACCTCTACAATACTGGATGGTTAATAAAGTGCGGTTACCAAACCTGGCTAAAGTGGCGGGCAGATACCTTTCAGCACCATGCACAAGTGTAGATAGTGAAAGGCTGTTCAGCTCAGTGTCACACATTGTGAATGAAAGCAGAAACAGGCTCACAGCTGATCATGCAGAGATGATTATTTTCATCAAAAATAACCTGCCTCTCACTTTCCCAAAAACAGTTTAGTTCGGAGGTCACACCATTGCTTGCTGACTGAAGTTTTTTTTGTTTGATGAAAATGTGGACACTCTGCAATAGGTGGTTCATTAATGTTATGTGAATCTGAAAGCTGTAGACAGTGCCACATAGTTCACTGTTATTTTGTTTGGATATAATATGGGCATTGTGCAATAACTTAACAAAAGTGTTTATTTTATTCTGAAACCTAAGTTTTATTTGTTTTTATTCTGAACATAAGTGTTTATTTTTCAATCTGAAAGAGGGAAAGAGACCCAAGGAGTTCAGTTATTTTATTTTTTTAAATTAAAATGTGGATACTCTGCAATAGGTTCATTAATGTTATGTCCCTCTGAAAAATGGAGGCTGCAAAACACTTTAGTTATTTTGTTTGTTTGTTTACAATGTGGACACTGCGATAATTTAAGAGAAGTGTTTATTTTTCGCTTGAAATGTAATTTCTGTGGTCATTTTTATTAATATTTTTTATTGACAGAGAATAAAATAAAATCTGTCTTCCAATTCATTGCATTTTTCTGTGTGTGTGTGGTAGACGTATCATTTTATGTACTCGGTATCGGCAAGTACTCACATCCAAGGATCGGTATCGTATCGGTTTGAAGAAATTGGTATCGTTGCATCCCTAATGATAGTGCTCAAGCATTTGACATTTGTAACTAAAAATGTTTACACAGTTGACTCAAAATAGCTGCAAAAGGTCGAAATGAACAAACTGAACTGTAATTTCTGGGAATTTTAAGCACAGAGCGTTGTTAGTTTCTATAGCGCAGACTGAACCTTGAAAATTCTCCAGCAAATGCTGGTATTTTAAACAACAACCAATTAGTCAATTAGTCAAACTTACCTACTACAATATTTACTCGCAGCTCAGTCAAATTTAAATCAATAAATTTGATTTAAACTGTGGCTCATGGGTCAAAGCTGGCCCATACAGGACACCGTATAGCAGACTATTAAGTCCTTAACTTGGATTCCAGTGTGTTGCAGGACTTAACATAACAGATCCTAATTCACCACCAACTCTGTTATTGTTTTATTTCAGAAAATGCCAATTAACAAAAACATGTAAGAAAATGATCATGAACAAATATGAAAGCAAAAAAAACAAAACAAGGAAAAAGCATAACAAAAAACCCCTAGGGGTCTCCAAGGCAAAACCAACAACAAGAACAACAACAAATGTTTCTAGAAACAAAAGGAAAGCTGTCAAAAGTGAAATATCAGAGAGACCCTGTTGAAGACTTCATTCATACAAACACAGAAGAATAAGGACCCAGCATTCAAAGGCTTGTCACGAGTCACTTTCAGGAAATGCATTTCAAGCTATATTGGACAAACCCCAGCCTAAAAAGCCCAGTGGTCAAATGACAAGGAACTTATCACAGTTCTGGGTCATTTTGATCCAGCATTTTGAGTTCTCATGTTTTGGTTTGATTTTTGGTTATTTTCTTGATCTATCGTCAGGCAATGATGATGATGATGATGATATTTAGTATGTTCCAGCTTATTCGGGTTTAGGTTTAGCTCTGCCCGTGTAAAGTCCGTGTTTCTTAGTCGGCGTCTTTGTGAATTATTTCTTGTTTTATTTTCAAATCAAATCAAATCACTTTTATTGTCACATCACATGTGCAGGTACATTGGTACAGCACATGTGAGTGAAATTCTTGTGTGCGAGCTTCACAAGCAACAGAGTTGTGCAAAATACAATAATGTAAACAAGCAAAATACAAGAATGGCTACATCTGAAACTAATAAATATATGTACAATATATAATAGTATATGCATTTCTGGATGTGTATACTAAATATTTTTCTGTGTGTGTGTGTGTGTGTACACATATTTTACAAATTAAATAGAGTAAACAATGAATAGAATATATAAAATAAATAAAATAAAATATACAGAGTGAGACACGTGCAAAACAGTGGCGTTACTGTACAGTATGGAGTGCATAATGTTAAAGTTCCAGTAGTGAAGCTGAGGTGTCTATGAAGTGTTCAGCAGTCTGATGGCCTGATGGAAAAAGCTGTCTCTCAGTCTGCTGGTACGGGACCGGATGCTGCAGAACCTCCTTCCTGATGGAAGCAGTCTGAACAGTTTATGGCTGGGGTGACTGGAGTCCTTGATGATCCTCCCCGCTTTCCTCAGGCACCGCTTCCTGTAGATGTCTTGGAGGGAGGGAAGCTCACCTCCAATTATCCGTTCAGAGCACCGCACTACTCGCTGGAGAGCTTTGCAGTTGTAGGCGGTGCTGTTGCCATACCAGGTGGTGATGCATCCAGTGAGGATGCTCTCAATGGCACAGTGATAGAAGGTCCTGAGGATGCGGGGGCTCATGCCGAATCTTTTCAGTCTCCTGAGAAAGAAGAGGCGCTGCTGCGCCTCTGTCAGTGCGCCCCAGGGCAGCTGTGGCTACAATGTAGCTTGCTATCGCCAGTGTGTGAATGTGTGTGTGAATGGGTGAATGACTGAATGTAGTGTAAAGCGCTTTGGGGTCCTATGGACTAGAAAAGCGCTATACAAATGCAGGCCATTTACCATTTCTTCACTGTTTTGTTTGTGTGTACTGACCACGTAAGATCCTCAGCCAGGTGTACGCCAAGGAACCGGAAGCTGCTCACTCTCTCCACAGCAGCGCGAGAGAGGGATTATGTCTTATGTCAGTGTGTCTAGGTTCGCTCAACCCTGTCTCATTAGCCCTAATCTCTCCCAGCTGTGTCTCCCTCCTGTTTTCCATTCCCTGATTACTCCCCTGTGTATATAAGCCCTGTGTTTGCCTTTGCTCTCTGTCGTGTCGTACCCTCAGATTGTGCCTGTGTGTTTCTGTTCGTCGGGTTCATTGTTTCAGTTCATGTTTTGTTTCTTCGCCAGCAATAAAGCTGAAGTTTTCAGTTACAATTCAGTCTCTGAGTCCTGCGTTTGGGTCCTCATCTACGCTGCCTGCACACAGAGCCCTGACAGAACTGCTGCAGGGGTTACATATTTGCTTTCTTTAAGAAGTACAGTGAAGTTCAGCCATGATGCTGACTAGACTAATAAGTAGCCATCTAATTAAATCTGAGGTCAGTAGTTCAAGATTCATGATTAGATGTTACCTATATTTTTATTAAATAGTAAATTAACAAAAGACACTGTTTTTTGTTGACTTGTTTGATTTAACTCCTTAACACTTAGTGTACCATATTTGATACATACAGTTTTTTTTCGTGAGTTTTTGAGACTTCATCATCAGTGTGATTTTTTTTTCCCCCTCCTGAAAAACCCAAATAATTGCGTAATACATTTTTAAAGGATTTCATTTTTTTTTTTTTTTTAAATCCAGATGTAGCAAATACAATACAAATGAAAAGTCATTCATGGAAATTTCTCAGATGATTCAAAATATTACAATTTTCTGACAATTATGGGGACCGCTGCTTTAAAGGGTTAAGCAATAAAAACAACTTATTAGTTAAAAGATCATGGTTTGGATTAAAAAACAGTTGTTGCTTTTTTTAAAATAAAAAGCTCTGCTGTCTTAGTTGGCATGGTGATGGCCCCTGCTTTTTCTGCTTCCTGTGGAAATGCATTACTTATAAACTTGTGCTCACTCTCACCAAAAAATGTGACAATTCGTTTCCATGAATGCGAAATGAATGCAAACAAAAACAATTTGCTGAGTGTGTGTCCTGAGGCACAACCAACAGGTCTCTTATTGTTTTGTTTTGTTTTTTAAAAAGAAGAACGAAATAAAAATGTCTGCTTTCACTGTCAGATAGGATTTAAAATGTCACTCCCTGTAAAAATGGGCAATGGCTGCAATGTTTATTACTGGAGCTTTTCAAACATCAGACATCTAATTTCCTTTATTTAGTGCATTATGGGAGTCTAGTGTCCATCAAAGCCATCTCAAAAAGTTAAACTAAAAGAGTACTTAGCATGCACGCACAGTGATGCCCTAAGGACATTTTAAGTTTTTTATTTTTTTCATTTTCCAGGGTGAACACACCAAACATTCAAAACCTGATTAGAATGAATATTAAATATGGGGGTGGGACACAGCTACAGTGTGCGTCTCTCAGTGTGCTGTCAGTGCTGGTGAATTTTAGAACTCCAAGTAACATGTGGTCACATTGTGCGCTTTACTTATTTTTTATGCTTTAAATGTTTTTCATTTGTAATTTTGTTAAATAAGGGTCCTAACTCCTGGATTCAGTGATAGATCTGTTACGAAATCAGTTTCACCCCGGTTCTTTTTTTTATTCCTCGAGGCATCCAGAGACGGCACCGGACTCAGTAGTCATTTTCACAAAACCTTTATTCATCTTCAGTTAAGCATGCATCTTCTAGAAGGGGAGATGTGCAAGGCCGGTGTCCCTCTGCAAATCTTCCACTCCTTTGTTTGTTACAGTCAGCTTTATAGAAGCGACCCCATCATAAAACCCTCATGGTGTACTGCAAACTCTGTGTTTGTGTGTGTATGCACGAGCACATGAGTGCCTGTGTGTGTGCGTACCCGTGTGTGTGCATGTGGGTGTGTGAGTGTAACAGTCAAAGCACTCTGTGTTTGTGTGTGTGTCTCTGTGTACGTGACTTCATGATGGCCATAAAAGTAATCTCCTCACCCAAGCTACACCAAATTCCTTTTGACAACATACAAAACAGAGTTAACATTACAAACACTGAGACCTCCACTCTGCATCCACTGGGCCATTGGCCTCTTATTGTCTTACATTTACAGATAAGCATGTGGAGAGTCTCCTGCAAACCTGCTTCTACGTTATAATAATTATGAGTTTTTATTAAAGGTACAAGCAGGGCCGTTGCTAGCCATTTGGGTGCCCTAAGCACAAATGCTTTATGGTGCCCCCCCCGCCACTGAAAAAAAAAAAAAAAAAACATTAATACTTTTGAATTTCTCAGTGGAATTTGTTTAATTAAATAACAACAAACATGACAGTTAAACAAATAAATAAGGTTAAAGGAGGTTAAAAATACTGTTACAAATAAATACTGAAACAAAAATTGAACATTGGAACAAGAACAAAGAGCCTGGCAATAATGTGTAATTTTTTTTATAAAAAAATAATATATATAATATAATAGTATTATTATTAATATATTTACAAATAGTTTCACAATAGAATTTAAATAAGAAACTTAAATAAGAAAAATAAGAATTTGAACACAAAAGCCACATTCCTTAAGTAACTATGTTAAACATTTTTACAATTCGTTGTCAGAGTATGCCCTAGACTCTAGGGCATACTCTGACAACCAGAAAATGCAGGCGTGGTGTGCCTCTCTAGGGCCTAGAGAGGCACACGCCTGCATTTTCTGGTTGCAAAATCAGCTATAAGGTCATCATATGATAGCTTCTGAGCCACGTCACCATTGATGCTGATAACAGCCAGACCACTTAAACGTTCCTGCCCCATTGATGAACGCAGGTACGTTTTAATGAGTTTGAGCTTTGAAAAGCTTCGCTCAGCAGAGGCAACTGTGACAGGCAGGGTCAGTGCAATACGCAGAGCAATCCACAGATTGGGATATACCTCTTGAAGCTGATTGTCATGTAAAAATGACAGCATTTCCAAAGCAGACGTCTGTGGTGGCAGCTAAGGAAGGTTGATGATTTCCTGCATCATCTCAGGTCCATCAATGTCAGCTACTCCCTTATCTGTCAGTGTCTTCTGTACTTCAGTGCAGTGTTTTTTTAAATCCTCCTTGGACATCCCATTCACTTTGCTGAAATCAAGCAGCACTCCATATTTCTCCTTCACTTGATTCATGGTCTCAAACCTCTCCTGTAGGGAGATTAAAGCAGAGTCCACAACACAATTGAAACAGCTTCATATGCAAACTGCCTTTTTGTGCTCCTGAGCCTTTTCTCCTTCAACTGTGGTTCTATGTTCAGGGCCTCACAGAGTTCTTTGGCAGCTGACACAGCCTCATCAAACCCAGACTGTCTGTATTTAGAGAGGTTACTTTTGGCAGTGTCAATGAGCCTGACAGCAACATCGAGCTGCATGGAGCTGGACTGTAGTAACTTGTTCACCTGGTTTGTGATTGTAAGAAGTTCACACCACACGATGGAGCAAATCAAAAATCGAAATGAGGCTACTTCCTCAGCAAGCACTTGAGCCTCCACCTTTGCGACTGCATCACTTACAGCTTCTCTGGCCTCCAGGAGAGCATCCCTCACTTCTTTTGTCTGACTCCGGACAGCAGTTACACTTTGAAGCCTGCTTTCCCATCTAACGTCACTCCAAGATTTAAGTGTCAATTTCACATGTTTTGTTAAAATGGCCCATCGCTGGGTGGCACTGGAAAAGAAATTGAACAACTTCTGCAAATACCCAAAGTAGCCAGTTGCATCTGGAGAGGACTTGGCAGCATCAGCTATGACCAGATTCATCGTGTGAGCTCCACAAGGCACAAACAATGCTCTCGGGTTTAATTGTACGTGTATTTTGCCAACTGGATTTGCTTCACAATGGCGCGGAATGTTTCTGAAGAGATAATCTGAATTAGTTCGTTCTGTGTCTCAGGGCTGAGGTAATGTGTGTGGGAACCTTCATCTTTTATGTTGGCCAAGTGATTTGCCATTACAAGGTCATATGTTGCCATAAGCTCTACTTCCTTCAAGAAGTTGCCATTGTCCGGCTCATAAAGACAGTCAGAAGAGCCCCTAAAAGACAAATTTCTGGAAGCCAGTGAGAGAGTTATTGAGAGTAATCGTTTGAGAATCTCTCGCCACTTTTTCCTTTCTGCCTCTAGTAAGGTCAACTCCTGTTGATCTATTGCCATGCTTTTCTTTAGCCGTGTGTCCAGTTCTCTCCACTTAAGCATGCACTGTATGTGGTCTTGGCTACACTCATGACCCCTCAAACGGATGTTGATGTTCGACCAGTCACTGAAGCCCTCTGTACTCAGCTTTATATCCTTCACACTGAAAAGCTTACATGCAAAGCAGAACACAGCATTGTTCTGCGGTGAGTACACTAACCAGCTCCGGTGAACCTTTTCTCCATTGGGAAGAATTTTGAACTTAAGGCTAGTGTGAAATGCTCTTCCATCAGGCCCCTTTGGAAAATTAAAATCAGAGCTGACATTAAAAGGACCTCTCCGCACAATTTCAACACGATCAGCATCTACAACGTGAGCTGGCCAAAGAGCAGGATCGGTTGAAGGGGGCACACATGTCTCCACAGTGTCACTTTCTGATAGTCTCTCAGTGACAGGACTCTCAGTGGTACTTGTGTATGGAACTGTACCTGAACTGGTGGTTGATGGTTCTTGTTCTTCTTGGCTAGGGATTGTTGCAGGGTCTACAATGGCTGGTGGTTGATGTCCAGGGATGGCACTACTACTGGATGGTTCATCCTGTCCTTGAGATCCTCCTTGAACATATTTAAGCATTGACCCTGCATACAAGAGAAAATATTCAGGGATTTTACAGAAATACAATTTTGAATCTACAGTAGGCCTACGAAAGATTGCATTATAAGACTAATAAATTAAGTAAGTCACTGGTACATTTAAAAATTACTAACTATATTTTACATGTATAGATTTTCATAATGGCAAATGGCAATATAAACATGCTGTACATAATTTGATATAAATGCGCAAGTAGGAAATCTATATTACTGGAAGATATAGGTTTCATATTACAGTTTCACCAACAGATGTCGCCCTTGATCTATGAACCTAAAGAAAGACGAGAACTATTTATGTGTTCAGACGTCAATGGCATAAATAAGATATGCGTCTTTATAGATATCCTGAAATGCAGCAACATACAAAGTAATCTTGTCTAATCTGATAATAATACTTGACTGCATCACTGACCTATCCCAAAGTTAAGGTTAATCAGTAGCATGCATGACGTTAGCCAGCTAGCAACCTGAGGAGGGAAATGCTAGTCTCACGAATCACGATAACGTTAGCAATCGTGAGTCACGATTGCTAACGTTATCTGAAAACCGTCAATTGAGTGACCATGATGAGTTGCTTTTAGTAGTCCATTCTATATTCATATCCACAACGTAAACAAACTACCCAACATCAATCATTTGCAACATTTGTTAACACAGTATGAACACTGCTAACAGGAGCTATCACAGAGTTGACGGACATGAGCGTGCAAGCAAGGGCTACAATAATGAACTTTTTTTATTATTATTATTTAAACATTGCCTTACCGGCAAGCGACGCCTGAGTTTCATCACGCTTCCTCTTCTTCTTTCTTTTCTCCGCTCCCGACTCCTGTTGCCGTTTCGAGGCCATGTTCAAACAGGTGTTTACCAATTATAGAACAGACCACTGGGAGTGGGGGGGCACCAGGAGGAGACTGGAGACAGGGCACAAAGCAGATTCACCCCTTTTCTCGGGAAAATTGTTTTATGTTGCTTTTGTATTGTTTAACCATATTAATGCATATGATATTTATAGTATTAATATGGTTTACTTTTTTTTTTTACGACCCTGATTTTTTTGGTGCCCTACCGGCCATTTGGTGCCCTACGCAGTGTGCGTTATGTGCGTTTGCGGAGCTACGGCACTGGGTACAAGCATCAGCAATCCCCAACTGTAGCTTCCGGTCTCCTTTTATGACAGGCAGACCCCCAGTGTCCATAAATTCCTTTCCCTGTACACAATTACACACACACACTCTCAAGCCTACAGCTAAACCAGACTAAAACACACAAACAAATCCTTCCCTATTCCTCTGATCTATTGCTGGACCCTTTCATCTAAGCAAATTTAACACATTATATTCTAATAATTATTTTCTTGTACTCACAGATCCTTCATGGAGTGATATCCCAAGTTACACCACAAGGGGGCACCACCTCCTCCTGAGTACGACAGTTTAGTGTGGTACTAGCTTTTGTCTTCAGACTTTGGCAGAAGCCAAAAAAGGAAAGCACACTATATACCTTACTTGTTCTTTTCGGGGAAAAATGTAACTTGTTCGCAGACCTTACGTTAGGGGCCTGGTACAGATTCTTGGGGACTTGTCCAGTAGGGGTGCAACGATACACAAAATTCACGGTTCGGTTCGGTTCGATACTTTGGTGTCACGGTTCGAACAAAAAAAAATGTTCATGCCTTTTTAAATTTGTCATTTATTAAAATTATAAATATATATTTTAACTCAAAAGTACAGTTTTTAAATTTAACCCTAACCCTTGTGCGTGTTTTCTATTTTGACAGCGAATGCGCACATGCGGACCACTTATGTGCACCCCTGGTTATTTAGCTCATCATATTGCAGCCACAGAAATTATTTTGTCCATAAAGCTGCACTTTCTTTTTGCCTTATAGTCTGATTTGTCATAACTTTTCCGTTTTGTGGTAAGCTTTTCTTTGGCTGTCACTTCTTCACCCTGACCTGTCTTATTTGGCTCAGCAGAACTAAAATATATATCCTGCTGCTTTTACACACGCACTCACATAAGCTCAGCGATTCTCTGCGCGATCAACCTCTTACATGTTTAAGCTGCGGAGATTTCACTTGTCATGTTTGCATAGTAAGCTAACGATTAATAAGACGATGTCAGAGGAATTGGTGCACAAATTATCATCATTCACCAATCAGTGCTGTCGCTCTCTATACACAGTTCACGCGATTGCAAAGTGAAAGCAAAAAACAAGCACAAATTCAAACGCGACTTCAATATGTCACATATTAACAGTGGCTCACCGATGCCAATGACATAATTACCCAGCTACATTTCCGAAAGAATGCAAAAGCATTGACATATATTTTTCCTTCCTACAATAGCCCGACGGGCAGGGCAGAGATAGATTTTGGTAGCCCGACTGGAAAAATCGCTAGCCCCGGGACGTCGGGCTAGCGATATTGCGAGCCCTGTATCTGATTGAGGAATCACTCATCTTTGGAAAAGAGTTTATTACAGAGAAATGGCTCTTTCCAAAATAAAAGCTATACTATACGCTTCTTCTGGGCTATATTCTCAGCAGCATATTAAACATATCAGGTCCCCATAAGGCGAATCATGTGCTAACGGCTGTCTAAATGACTCGGGTAAAGTTTGTAGCATGTGTGCTTGTTGTTTTTGTCTGCTTCCACTTGTCTTTGCACTAGGATGATGTCGGCGTAAATGTGCAGTCATATTTGTTGTGTTCCCACTAGTGTTTTCAGGTTAATCTCGTTGAAATGACGTTAACGCCACAACACGGCAAATCTCCGTTAACTAGCTACCGCCGATCGCCCCGTGCATGGGGCTGGACGGCCAACACGTTAACGAGCTAACTGCGCTAACACACTAGCTCCCACCCATGTAACTGAGCATTGCACGGCACATCCAACATACTGCTTTACTTTAGTCCATGACGCGCTTACCTTCAGGGTCATACGTCACATGAAAACCAAAATAGTTCCAAACGCCAGATCTGAATGAGGGTGGGGGAGGTTCAATTTGCCATGTTGCAAGGAGAGCTTAACTTCTGTCTCGCTAGCTTGCCCTGCGCTCTTCCTTCTGACAATGCTGTCTGTGTTGAGCGCTCAGTGGATCTGCGCTCAACAGTGCAGCCTAGGCAGAGTAGTCGAACGCAGATTCACTGAGCGCTCAACACAGACAGCATCGTCAGAAGGAAAGCTGATAAAATAAATTACAATTTTGTATTGTTCGATACATATGCGTACCGAACCGAAAGCACTGTATCGAACGGTTCAATATCGATACGAGTATCGTTGCACCCCTATTGTCCAGGATCTGCTCTCCTTGTTGGTCATGAGCTAATCCACAGTCTACAAGACATGCGACTGATAGAATTGGTGGTGCAATGTAGCGTGAGAAGATGAGCTGTTTGTGGGAAGCAAGCTGGGACTAAACAAAGAAGACGAGATGTACTTGAAAGTAAACGGCTACAAAGGAGCGAGGAAGTTGTTGTCATGGCAGACTGCAAGAGGAAGAGTCCGCTTCCCCCGTCATCTAACAGGCTTTTCCAGATTCCTTCCAATATTGTGCCGGTTTCTGTCAGTAATACTGCACAGCTTATCGGTGGAGATGTTGAGGGGTGCTTTGATCATATCCACACTTTCATGTACAGCAAAAACTTGCTAGAGATATAAGATATTATCAATGAGGTTGTTCAGTCTCAAAATGGTGTGATCCTACTTACTGAGTCAAGTGTAAATGTAGAGTCACTTTTCACACCCGTCACTGCCACGTCAAGGAGAAGGCATCTGACCGTGTCACTCTTGGTATCCTGTTGGGGGTGTGGTTTTGTTGGCTTCATTAAGCAGCAAACTCCAGGTCACACTCGGGAGGTTTGCAAGCTGGAGGTGAATCAAATGGGATGAGAGTTAGCATCTCAAATTCTGAGGTCATGGTATCCCAGGTGGACCATTTGAGGTTTTGTTCATGAGTGAAGAGAGAGATGAGCACAAGATTGACAAACTGAAATGGCAAAATATAGGCCGAGGAGCTTGGCATTTGTGAATAAGTCAGAGTGGAGACTCTATTCCTCCACATTGAAAGGAGTCAGTTAAGGTGGTTTGGGCATCTGACAAGGACGCCTCCAAGGTGCCTCCTATTTGAGTTGTTTTAATCATGTTATGCTGCAAGGAAGCCCTGGGGCACACCCAGGATATGCTGAAGAGCGTACATCTCTCGGCTGGCTTGGAAATGCCTTGGAGGTAGCCAGTGAGAGGGAAGTCTGAACCTGCTGAACCTGGATCTAGTTTTTGCCTTGGCATCTGCCAGACCCACTCTATGCTTGACTTGTCAATAGTAGTAGTGCTAGTAGGCAATAGCAGTTTTGTTTGTACAGCACCAATCCTGTACATATAAATAAGTTGACAAGTTCACAGACTATTTTGCAGGTGTCTCCAATAATTATTTAAAGTTAGTCACTGTAATCTTATTTCTGCTATCTCTGCCATATTTCTGCAGGGTTTCCCACTACACAAATGTGCTTTTATCAAAGTGCAAATCAGCATTACTGTAATCCTGTCAACATATGTGGAAAAAAATTAACAAATTAAATGCTGGTTGGTGTTTATATTATTTGAGTTTATATTCCACTTTATTCGGATTTTGGTAATGTGAAAGATTAACTCCAAGATGCACTTTCTGTACATTTGGAACACATGAATGTGAATAAAGAAAGACTTGGCAGAGGCGAGAGATGAAAACACACTATCCACTTTACCTGTTCTTTTCAGGGAAACATGTGATTTATTGGTAGGTATCATAATAGAAGCCTGTTAGAATTTGATGGCAGAGACATCAAGCATTCTGTGAAATCACAGAAGTGTGTGTACCTGTCAATTACAGCCAGTAGAAGGCTGTGACTGGAGTATGTCTAAGAGCAGTGTTAGCCTCTCTGTCTCCACTCTCTCTTATTTTTAGGCATGAAGAGACAGCAAGGTGTCACAGTCTGGCGGTGTCCGACTGTATTAATTGTGAAGAGTGGACCCAAAATGCAGACACGAAGGAACTTGGACCAAAGCTTGAGTATTAACAAAAAGCGAGCCGTTTAACAAGGCTGGTAAAAGGGTACAAAGAAAAGGCAAGGCAAACTGAAGTAAACTAACATCAACCTAAACTGGGAGAATTAAATAAATTAAATAAACAACAAGGAAAAACCTAGACATGAAACTTGGAAACATGACATGGCAACCTTGGAGTGAACAACAGACGACCTGACAAGGAATGAACAGAAACACACAGACTAAATACACACAAGGGTGATTGGGGGAAGTGGAAACACATGGGGAAAGAGCTGGCACTGGTCTGACATAACGAGACAAAGGAAGCAAAGCTGACTACACTGACATAGGACACAGACTTTCAAAATATAACAGGAAACATGTGACGCAGACAAGACAATATAAACTTGACAACATAAGACATGCAGCATGAAACACAAAGGGAAAAGGGAGAGGGAAACTTAAATACAGCGGTAGAAGACACAAAGGGAAACTAATAAACAACTTAGCTACCCTAAAGAACTCAAACATATCATCCAAATAAACTAAAACTCAAAACGCTGGGTCAACAGACCCAGGAAGGTGACAGCAAGGGCCACTTTTGGACTACTGTCTAAAAACAAAGCAGCAGATCAGACTGTGCTGCTGAACTGGCTCATGAGTTATTTAACATATTCAGCTTCTCGCTATCTCTGTGCTCTGCAGCTTACTGCCTCAAAGAATCCATTAACATACATGTGACCCTGCATTAATGACTTCAAACCAACAGTTCTAACATCTGTGGTCACTGAGTCATTCAAGGATCACACTTGCATACCTGAAAACCTGATCAGCTCCGCTAATGGACCCCTAAAAGTGTGTATACAGGGCCAACAGACCTGCTTATGATGCAGTGACTCATCACAGTGCTGAAACTTGGAGTTATCTGTTTATATACATTTCCTTTGTGGACTTTTACCACCTGAAATCCCGTTAAGCTTCCATAATAATCACTGGACATGTATATTGACCCTCTACATCATAGGTGTCAAACTCTGGCCCGCCATACCAAATTACTATCAGAGCTGGCCTACTGGTATTATACAGCTAATATATATATTGTCTAGTATTAGGCTTTGCTGTTCCATATTCAGTTTTTAAGCAAAACGTGTTTGAGTCCATAAGAAAAGATTCATTCTTATATCTGGAGGAATAAATATATTTCAACAAATATTAACGTTAGCCCGCGACATTGTTCCAGTTTTGAATTTTGGCCCACTGTGTATTTGAGTTTGACACCCCTGCTCTACATCATGAAAAGTATAAACAGCATCTTAGTAACTTTAGGGCACATTATTAAAAACAGCTCTGATAAAAAAAAAAAAGTGACATATGCTGCTGGTAAGTATATTTTTTCTCTGAATCGTGACTCTATATATCTCACTGATGAAGCTGAGGGAGTCTAAAAATTACCCTCTGTAATATTCTTAATTAACAAAGCCACAAGCTTCTTGTGGTTCTTGTTTTTGCTTTAAATGCATTTAATTAGTATTTCTACATCTCAACAGTGTTTTCTCATTCTAATTGCAATATTTCAACTTTGCTCCCAGCTGTGGAAAGATAGGAGCTGTGCAGTCATAAGTTTGGGTATGCCTGTTAGTTCAAGGGTTATTCAGACTTTTTAATTTAGTACCCACATGGTAGAGCAGCACTAAAGACTTGAAAGCTATGTGCCCTATACGCCTGCTGTTCAAATGCTGTTTCTATTTCTGATATTCGGATAATCAGGAGATTGCTGACTTAGATGGAGGGCAGCTGAATGAAGGCCCAGTATGACATAAAGATCATTTTGACCTGTGAATCATGCAGCGCTACTGCAGTACAGCGTGAGAATAAACATATGGAGTTCGATGTAACAGGTTCTCTTTAAACAACGCAGAATGTTTTTGGATTGCCTAAAATAGCCACCATGTGACAATGTCTCAACCAGTTTTATGAGACTGTGACTTGTATTTACTTTCAGTTAACAAGTGAGTTCAGTGGTACTGCTGGCATACAGTGGCATATAACCAGCAGTGAGACGTGGCAGGTGTGTGAAGTTCCGGTTTTTCAGTGGAGAGGGGGAAATGACTCACTTGGAAATAAGTGACATAATATTTTTATATTGTGAACTCTGGTAAATTAGTTTTCCACTGATTGACCTGTGCTGCTACTGGTTCTAAGGTTTACTGCATTTTGTGGGTTTAGTCAGTTGCATCACGTTGTATGTTACATAAACTGTCATGGAGGCTTCTTCAGTTTAAAGGAGAAAGAATACTCTTTCAAGGATGTCAGTGCTCAAATTTTGGACCAAGGTGGCAATCTATGACCACTGTGAATGATCATAGTTGAACAGAGTTGGTGACTTCTGACACCTACAGTGCAGTTTTGAGATCTGTTTCCAGGCATTTCAACCCTTACTCACATCTACCTCGGGTGACCTCGGTAGCGAAAATGATTGTCGAATGAGGCAAGTTTCCTAATGAGGCTGTACACTTTGGCCCTAGTGACAGTAAAACCTCGGCTCGTGTGATGGACCACCTCCAGAGAGTGTCCTTGTCTGGGAAGACTCGGGGTTTTTATGTTTGTCTTCCTTTTCCTCTCACTTGATTTTTTAGTTTTCTTTCTCCACACAGGCGAAGTGGTGGGAAAATGCTTCCATGGGTCATCAGGCGTGGCCCTCTCTCTGATTCCTTGTTCTGAGTCTCCTCATCATCCAGAGTATTTAATGGCTGGAAGTATGGCAGATCTTCGTCAGATCGTTACACCTCCCATGGTGGTAATTAGGCTATCCATGTTTGCTTTCCATCCGAGTTATTTACATTTATTAATTTCATTTCTCCCTCTGCCTTTTTGGAGTTAACTCCGTGAACCTGATTTCTTACTTACCTGCATCCCCTCCAAGTTTCACTCAAGACCCCAGCCACACTCATAGCCATGCTCCATGCTGCTCGCCTTGCCTCTCTGGGTGCCTGCTTGCTGTTCCATCAGACCATCCACAATTCACATCTCAAAAATCTGAAGTAAAACTTATTTATCTTACCTTCACTCTAAAGACAAAAGATTCTTAAGAGAATCAGAACAGCTTAGTGATTTGTCCAATAAACCTTTTAAAACTGTGAGTTAAGACTGTGTTTTGAGTCTGTCCCCTGCATTAATAAGATGGGGGGATAATCCTCACAACAGTTATCGCTCTGGCTCATGGATGAAAGGTGAAATGCCTTGGTGAACCTTAAGAAGTTGCCATCTTTTCAAGCACTAATAAAATTAGTGCAAAGGTAGAATTTGTCCTGGCACTCATTAGCCATGATGAAATAGGCACTTATTCAGGAAGCTATTTTGAGACATTATCTAAATTAACTTTAATTTCAGTGGTCAAAAGAAAATGGAAACACATGTACAGACTACCCAGTAAAACCTGATTTAAAAAAATATAATATTAAATGCAGACTTTGCCCAAAATATAGTTTTAAACTTTTTTTTTACCTCGTATGTCTCTACTGCTACTCATGACCTCATCTTTAAATAACCACAGTCTGTCTGTGTCATTGTTACCACAATGCTGCACAATAGCCAGTAAGACCTGTACTTACTGTCCCACGCACGTTTGAATTCGTTCCATAAGTCTTTACTCACACCCCTTCAGTGGTACTCGCTAAATGCTGAAGAATCAGAATCAGAATACTTTATTAATCCCGAAGGAAATTAGGGGAAGTACAAATACTGCAACTTTATTGACATCTGTATGCACGAGAGTGATGACAAGAAAATAAGGATGCTTGCAGAGTCTGCAAGTGGCACCATGGGATGACTTTACTTTCACTGATAAATCCTCCGGAAGGACTAGCAGGCAGCAGTAGATGAAAAGTGAACTGACTGATGGCATATTTTATTGTATTAAACTGCCTGTAAGATTTTATTAGTCAAAAACTGAAGGTGTTTGAACACTATTTCAGAAGGTCTCAGTCCACATTAATGATACTAAAATGGCTTATTTATCCAAAAATCTAGAAAGTTACTGTGGCAAAAAAACAATATTAATGCATCGCAGAGTAAAAAAAGCTAAGAAAGGTAAACAAATTACACTGAAGATGTAGTTTGGGAGTAAGAAGACCTTTTTGCCTCACAGCAAGGTCTTAGGTTCAAATCCAGTTTGCATGGTACTGTGCACTTGCTGCTTACACAGTTGGAGCTGGAGAAACTGGAGAGTGGGGTTTAGCTTAATTAGCAATTCTAAATTGGCCGTAGGCGTGAATGTGAGTGTGAATGGTTGCATGTCTCTGTGTTAGCCCTGGCAGATTGGTGTACCTCTCATCTCGCCCTATGACAGCGGGGAAAGGCTTCAACTGAATTGGATAAGGGGAAGGATGGTGTAATTGGGTAAAAGATCATTTTTTGAAAAAGCGATTAAACAAACCGAAATTTAAATATGACAAAATGAAGAGCTTGGGTCTAAAATGAATACAGGCATTATTGTGTGAGATGGTAAAGATTTTCTCTATGTATCCTAGTGGCAGTGGAGCTGAAGCATAAATTAGAGAAAGTGTTCAGTTGTATGTCCAGTAAGTGGTGCAGAGGATCCATTAGTTATGCCATAACTCCTGGGTATACAGCACATTTAAGCTCTGCTTAACCACAGTAGTTAAAAAGAGCCTTTAAAATATGCAAAGACAAAAGACAGTTGATTGGTATTTTAAGACGTAACAGTCAGCAAGTGTGGAAAAAGTCAGTTATGAAAGTTTCTTTGGGTGTGGTCCGGAAAAACATCAAATAGAAGGGAGTCATATTAGAGATACGAATACCAACAATTACCTCTGCTGCAGAGAATGACTTCATCAGAGCTACCAGGCTCAGAAATTGCCAATCACCACAGAGTAGAGCGCACATAAATACTTCCCAGAGTTTAATTAGCAGGCACATCCAAACGTATGGTGTTCAGAGGCGATTGTACAAATCAGGCCTTCATTGTTGAATTGCTGCACAGAAACCAGCACCGGGGGAGAACAGGACAATTATAACTGCTCGGTCCGAGAAACACGAACAACTTTAGTTTGATGAGCCAAAATTAGAGATTTTCTCCCAGCTGGCATGTCTTTATGAAACACATTGAATCTCCATAATATGGGTCCCAAGATAAAGCAAGAAGGATGAGATCCTTATTTTGAGTGGGATTGTATTTGTGTTTGCAGCAGCTTAATGAGCCAAACCATCTCTGTACACTTTGCAAGGACTTTTTGACCAAGAGGCAGCGTGACTGCCTAACTTGACCAAAATAAAACTTTAATTCAAGGAGGGAAAAAAAAGTGTATTTCAACAGTTATGTCATGCTTTTTGTTGTGGAGAAGGCACAGTATCTGGCCAGTATTTTTAATCTTATTGAACTGAAGTGAACAAAAAGCTTTTGTTTCCTTCCATTTTCACTTGCTCTCCTGACTAATCTGTGTATCAGGGACATTTTGCCTCCTCACTCACACATCTGCTCATCGCTAAATACACACCGAGACCTTCCTCTTGTGACATTTTATTATCTTACGTTCCACACTGTAGTTGGCTTGTGGCACAAACAAAAACAGCCAGAGGCTGAGAAACAGCAGTTGGCTATACTGCAATACTACGCTGTTTTCGACTAGTTGGAGCCACGCTTGTAAAAAAACATACTCTAATCTTTCTTTCTACTTCCCTGGGCACAGACTGGTGATTGATATTGATCTGAAGTGTATGCATTTGCACTGACTTTGATCTGTGTGTGGTGATTCTCAGGTGATTTTGCATCCTTTGAGGCCTCGCATGTCTCCTACACAAGGTGGTGTTTGGGTCGCCGTCATCTGGATAATGGCCAGCTGCTTCTCCCTCCCACATGCAATCTACCAAAAACTCCTGACCTTTACATACAGGTAAAATGATTCACAGTCATTATGTAGAGGCACAATTCAGTGAGGTTAGCTATGGAGATGGAGGTTCTCTACTTTATGTACTGATGGATGTGGAACAGGTTTGCTCTGTGTCAGATTTAAAGGGAAAAAAATCCGAAAAAGAAATATTGGCCTGATTTAAAAAGAACGAACTTAGTCACAAGAGTTACAGAAAGTAGGCGAAAACAGTGGCCAAAAGTCGACACAACAAAGTCAAAGAAGCAAAATGAAAACTGGAATGCTCAACTTGGTAGCACAAAAGCAGTCTGGCAAATTGGAAGAGCTACACAGGAGTTATATCTACAAAGGAGACTGATTAGCTAATTGAGAACAAGTCACGCGTTCCCAGAGTTCAGAATTCAAATTTCTGTGCAAGCAGAAATTAATCGTATACAAAGAATTTCTTTTTTATCTCTTAGTATTTTACTCTGTGAAAATGTATTCATCTGTGCACTTTCCCTTTTCACCCAGTTTTAGGCTCTTATCAAATTTTTATATGCATTTTACACACAGTGTGGTTGCTTTTAACAAAAAGCATCAAATTCCACTGGGCTTTGAGTTACATACTAGTGAGAATCAGAGCAAACACAGATGAAGATTTGCCCTTAAATACACCAAAGACTTTGTGGTTGTGAGCCTTCTGTGGGGTGTGAAGCAAGATCACGGCTGAGTTCTTAATGAATTCATTAACTGGTGTGACCAGTTTTTCCTCCAAATTAATGTGGATAAAACCAAAGAAATGTTTGCAGATATTTGTCAGAGGTCCCTTCCCCATGCACTCATGTCTGATTAAAGGGGAGGAAGTGGCTTAAGTATTACTAATATATGCACTTGTATCCTATATTTCCTGCTCTGATGAATGTTTATCCTGATGAAAGTCATACACAATATGATGAATAACTCTTTGGTTTAAAAAAACATCAGGTAACAATGAAAAGTGAAGAGCTAGAATAACTTTAAAATAACTATGAACTAATAAACTCAGTGGATCAGAGACAAATGTTGTTGTTTTTTAATTCATACTTCTCTATGAAATAACAATAGCCAATGATTATTAATATACAGTACTGGGTAAAGGCTCGAGCTGCACCACCAGTCAGACTTTCTTGTAAATTTAAAGTGGTTTAGCTCTCCAGGCTTTCTGAAGGTCCGTCAGAGTTTTTATTTGGATATTGGCAAGGCAAGTTTATTTATATAGCACAATTCAACAGCAAGGTGATTCAAAGTGCTTTACAGAGACATTAAATAACAAAAACAAATAAAAAAAATATTATTATTATTATTATTTTTATTCAAATGCAGCTGAGAACAGGTGAGTCTTCAACCTGGATTTAAATAAGCTGAGTGTTTCAGCTGATCTGAGGCTTTCTGGGAGTTTGTTCCAGATATAAGGAGCATAAAAGCTGAATGCAGCTTCTCTGTGTCTGGTTCTGACTCCGGCTGATTTTTCACTCATTTTCAGCCCAGTCCTTGTACCTGACCATTTTCAGAGGAATGTTTGTACTTGTTACTTAACACGGTACTATGTATCATTCAAACATATAAAGGAACCTTACTCAACAGATGACCCAGAAGTGTATCTATACATGAGAGACATTAAGAACAAAGAACCAATTTTCAATTGTAATTTTAGGAACTTTATTTTATTTTAACCAGCACCCTGTCACAAAAGTGCATCATGTGTTTTATTTTCTTTAATTGAATTTGTTAAAAATGGCAAAAATAATAATATTTGATAGACATAAACTACTATTTTTGAACTAGTAATGTGATTCATGGTGTGTCCTTAAAAAGATGTGGAAACTGGATGAGAGTTTAAAAAAAAGTGGCAGGCCTAAAAAAACCATCTACAGCAGTTGAGTGTCAAGTCCTTAAAAATAGGAAAATCTCTAACAAAGACCTGCTGCTTTACTGTTCATGACCTGAGAGATGCATGTGTCCCTTTCAGTTTCACTGAAGTTCATTGAAACCTCATAAGAAAATGGAAGGGTGGCTGTCAAGAAGCCATTCTTGCTGAAAGGATAAGGGTGATTTGGCATGTCACATTACACCAGACCTGCACTGAAAATCAAGAAATCCAATCAGAAATTTTGGGTTCGAATTGATGACTTATAGAAAAACACTGTAAGTCATGGATTGGCCTCTCCAGAGCCCAGGCATCCACATTATTGAAGCAGGCTGGGATCATGGTGACAGAACAGCCAACATCCAAAGAGGTGTTTTGAATGTCCTTCAAGAAGCCCGGAGAACTATTCCTGAAGACTACTTATTTAAATGAGAAAAACCTTGCCCAGAGAGTTCAGGCTGGGTTAATGAAAGGTGGTCGTACAGTCAATCATTGACTTAGAAGCTGGTTAGAATATTACAGCTTCAAGGTTTTTGTTTTGCCATATATAATCTGTATTTCCATTTATGTTTGCACATGTTGATAAATCATTGTACTTATTTCCCATTTTTCCTGACAAAATATAAAGATTTCTGCACAGTACTGTAGTATTTTCTGTCTTCTGTCTTTCTCCTGACAGTAAGGAGAAAGAGCGAAGCCTGTGTGTCCCAGACTTCCCAGAGCCGTCAGATGTCTATTGGCAGTACATTGACCTGTTGACCTTCATATTGCTTTACTTGCTGCCCCTCCTCATCATCACTGCCTCCTACACCATAGTGGCCCGTAGACTGTGGCGCCACAATGCCATCGGTGACACCACAACAGCTCAGCATGCCACGCAGAGAAGGAAGCGCCGGAGAACACTGGCGATGCTGCTTCTGGTGGTCGGAGTGTTTGCCGTTTGCTGGTTTCCCCTCAACTGCTATGTGGTGCTGCTGTCCAGCCAGGCCATCCATTCTTCTAATGCCCTTTACTTCTGCTTTCACTGGCTAGCTATGAGCTCCACCTGCTACAACCCTTTCATCTACTGCTGTCTGAACCCCACTTTCCGTCAGGAGCTCCAGCTCCTCGTTGACAGGTGCAGGAAGAGACGACGGGCAGTGGTCGGCTTGGATCCGGAGCTTCGCCCTGCAGTACCTCACGCTCCATGTCACAGAACTGCCTGGCCCGACAACCAGGACTCCTCGAGGCCAAGGAACGTTTGGTCACACCCGGTCCAAGCTTCCTCACAGCAGAGTCACCCTTCTTCAAGTCAGTCCCACAACCTGAAAGATGCACATGTGCTTTTCACTGCCCGGCAGGCGCTCACAGGGAGGACCGACATCCTCTCAGTGGAGCCCATTGTGGCTGTGAGCTGACTGGAGACAATCCTGGACTGAACTGAGTTGTTTAACCTCTTAAGCCCCAAGCCTAACTGATGTCCTGCCTTTTGAGGTTAAATCTCTTCTAGGGCTTCATCAAATAGGGCAGAACATTTGGTAATCTCAGATCTGTAAGTCTGGGCCAGTAATTTCAAAAGCAGCAGGGTGTGGAGTGGCTTTTGTGGTGACTGTGAATTGCTGAAAGATGTGACTTTTTCTCCCCTGAAGCTTATAAAGCAACCGCTCCACGTTCACACATGCTTTTTCTCTTTTCACGCCAGTTTTTTATTTGATTTCCCTTCCTGATGTTTGTTAAAAACAATGTCCCCGAGCCTTGACAAATGGATAAAGCATTCATCATGTTACTTAAACATCTTTTTATATTGTATTGTGATGGAAAAAAACAAGAAAACCTTCACAGACTGGCTGGCAGGGTAGCAATGAAGTTCAGTCTCTGTGAAAAAAAAAATCCAATGTTCAAGTTTAACAGGATCAGTTGCTGTAAGATATGTCTTAACAACCTTGGTTTACCATTCAGGACACAAGGATGGATTCTCAGAGGGAAACTGAACCCACCTTAGCGTGAAAATATCGTCATATTTATCCGCAGACCACCTGAAATCCATCCTGCTGCAGTATTTTTCCTTGGTTTTCCTTTGATTTGCTGTCATCTAGCCAGAGGATTTGTAGAATATGCACAGAGGGGGAAAAAAGAAACAATTTCTATCTTTCTTACACCCGAAATTGAATTAATCCAAAAGTGATTTTGGGTTGTGAGAGGTGAAAACATTAAAAACAAACTATCAAAGATCTAAATAGCACTGTGACATGACGAGAAATTGATGTTATGTTTGTCTCATGCATACACAGGTCAAAACAGGAAATGAAAAAAACTATCATTAATAACCTTTTGATTGATTTCTTGTATTTTCAAACTAGAAGACTTCTCATCCCATATTTTTTTTCTTTCATATTCACTGCAATGCTCCAGTAGACACCGCACAGTGTGAGGCTGATGATGACCATGATTAAATCCATCTCATGCAGCAGGAGGTGTATTCAATGTAGGTGGGGGGTCGGGACAAATAATGATGAAATTGGCAGCGGCGCGGTGACCAGAGACCATGGGCGAATTGAAGCGATGGCTGGGAAACAACTGTAACAGTTAATGCTGACAAAGCCTTGTAGAAACTGAAGGATGCCACAGACTGATGAGAAGGGATGCATGCACGCGAGGGTTATCTGTCCACTAGACACCAACTGTCTATTTGGACAGAAAGCAGGGGGGGCGCAAACATGGACATTGTGGCATCACTTTTTGTTGGCATTTTTCATGCTTTTCGTATAAAAAATGTTGTGCAATAGGGTGACAGTTGTGAACAGCACAAGCAAAACACTTTGCAGGATTTTGTTAATGCTACTTAGGGTTCATCTGTGTTTTCTTACATGTGTGTGTTCTTATCTGTCTGTCTTTGCTTCTCTTTCTCTTGGTTTATTCAATCTCCCGTCTTTTTGTTAATGGGTTCTTTCCCGTTGCTTTTACTTTGTCTTTTCCTCACCTTTGTTGTTCCTCGGTTCCAATACCTCATATATAAGCGTTTCAATCAGGTCGAGGTCTGGAACACAAACAAATCATTTGTGTGTACGAAACACTCTCCTGGAACAAATGGTAACAATTTCAGACATTTTCTTTGCTCATTTACACGTTATAATAAATATATTATCAAGTTAGCTTTACTTTGCTCCATGGTTTATCTCAGTGACTGCAATGCTCCCAGGTCCTGTGGTTGCAGAAGAAGCCTAAAACGTTACTCTTCTAGTTGTTATGCTGTGTTTGGCTTTCTCCAAACATGGTGCTGCACATCATAGTCAAACATCTCCACGTTGGTCTCATCTATCCAAAGACATTGTTCCACGGGTTTTATGGTTTGTTCAGATGCAACTTTGTAAACCTAAGCTGTGCTGTCATGTTCATTTTAGAGAGAAGAGGGTTTTTCTTTAAAAGTCTTTTTCTGATTGCACTACCAACGTGAGATGTAGCTCTTGTTTTTGTTTTTTCCTTAAGCATTGCACTGTCTGACCTCACCTGAATCCTCAAGAAAAACAAATTGCCAAAACTGCTGCTTTAATAAAGATGATCACACTTGCTAGCGATGCCTGGCTGCTCTTACCCTTCTAATTCCTATTGAAGCAGTGAGGCTGTACTTAATTTTTCACAGCACTGCATAGAGTCCTGTGAACACACAGATAACTGTATCAGCATATCAGCAAGTTTTGGCACAAGATGGAAAACACACAGCCAGTTTACATGATAATGGGCATTCCTAATTGGTCACACTGATCATTTGTTTACATGAGTCATGTAAACAAAAGTAGGTCCAGTGGATCGTATGCTAAAATAGCTAACAAAAAAGCACTGGACAGCCTTTGGTTAGTATTTAGAGAATTGGATCAGCTCTTTTTATAGATGGCATTTAGATGTTTTTGGGCCACTACACTCAGGAAGCAAAAGTGACCATTCAAATGCAACCACAGCCTCTCCCTCGTTCTTTTCTGTGGTCCCTGACTTCATTTCTCTCCTGTGATTCTTACCTGTTTTTTTTCTGTTCCCTTTAGTTTTTCCTCCTTTGGTTGTGTTTTGGATTTATTTTTAACTTGATTTTATCTTGATGTGTTTTTGTGTCAGCTGTCTTCTTTAAAGCTCGCCATTTTCCCTGCCAATATTTATACCCACTTTTGTCTATACAAGAAATCTCCTTCATTTTGTATTGCTTACATGTTTAAGTCAACATATGCACTGAAATTGTGAAAAAAGAGAAAGAAATCACTTGCTAATCTCAGGTAGACAGGTAGAAAGTATGGAGACTAGGTTAAAAGACACCAATAATCTCAGTGATGTACATTCAAAGACAGTCATACAATCTGAAAAACTCACATCGACCTTGAATATTCTCAATGTTGTATTGAACTTAAAAAAAAAAAACCCCATATACTTACTTTCTGATGCATTCAAAGCCATAATTCACGTCTGCACCTTTGGTAGGTATTAGCGTTACTCTGGCAATGAAAGGAGGCAAACTGTGTACATAAATTATAATATGTGGTGGTCACGCATCCTCACCAGCTGTTCAGCTTTGTATTTAGATTCATCGTCTCCTATTAAACATAATCTCCATCATCTACACGCACGCTGAGAGCATGTTATTGCAGCACCACAACGTTGCATAGACATTTTGTGCTATGTTGTCATGGCGATCACAGGTGAAACCAAGTATTTTGAGGGAGATTATATGTGTCATGCTTTCAGCTTTGAATGGTATAACATTGTGCACCAGCGTTGCTGAGTGAAACGGTTTAGGAGACTTCAGTGTTACTCTCGGGAACTCTGAGACTCTGTCTGATGTGACATTTCGGCGTCAGCACAGGCGGCCGCAAAACCTTTGTGTTCAGCGTTAACATAAATATCGTGCTCCCTCGTTTTTTTAATGTTCCAGTAGGTGAAAATAGTAACGTGTGCACAGTTGCATGATGGGTGTTATTGTATGCAAAAGAAAAACGGTGGCCTGTTGCTTGATTCGAATGAGCTTTGTTGTGGTTTGTTTGCTGCCTTGCGGGCAGAAATGTACAGTGGCTTGCAAAAGTATTCGGCCCCCTTGAACTTTTCCGCATTTTGTCACATTAAAGCCACAAACATGAATCAGTTTTATTGGAATTCCACGTGAAAGACCAATACAAAGTGGTGTACACGTGAGAAGTGGAACGAAAATCATACATGATTCCAAACATTTTTTTTTACAAATAACTGCAAAGTGGGGTGTGTGTAATTATTCAGCCCCCTGAGTCAATACTTTGTAGAAACAACTTTTGCTGCAATTACAGCTGCCAGTCTTTTAGGGTATGTCTCTACCAGCTTTGCACATCTACAGACTGAAATTCTTGCCCATTCTTCTTTGCAAAACAGCTCCAGCTCAGTCAGATTAGATGGACAGCGTTTGTGAACAGCAGTTTTCAGATCTTGCCACAGATTCTCGATTGGATTTAGATCTGGACTTTGACTGGGCCATTCTAACACATGGACATGTTTTGTTTTAAACCATTCCATTGTTGCCCTGGCTTTATGTTTAGGGTCGTTGTCCTGCTGGAAGGTGAACCTCCGCCCCAGTCTCAAGTCTTTTGCAGACTCCAAGAGGTTTTCTTCCAAGGTTGCCCTGTATTTGGCTCCATCCATCTTCCCATCAACTCTGACCAGCTTCCCTGTCCCTGCTGAAGAGAAGCACCCCCAGAGCATGATGCTGCCACCACCATATTTGACAGTGGGGATGGTGTGTTCAGAGTGATGTGCAGTGTTAGTTTTCTGCCACACATAGCGTTTTGCATTTTGGCCAAAAAGTTCCATTTTGGTCTCATCTGACCAGAGCACCTTCTTCCACATGTTTGCTGTGTCCCCCACATGGCTTGTGGCAAACTGCAAACGGGAATTCTTATGGTTTTCTGTTAACAATGGCTTTCTTCTTGCCACTCTTCCATAAAGGCCAACTTTGTGCAGTGCACGACTAATCGCTGTCCTATGGACAGATTCCCCCACCTGAGCTGTAGATCTCTGCAGCTCGTCCAGAGTCACCATGGGCCTCTTGGCTGCATTTCTGATCAGCGCTCTCCTTGTTCGGCCTGTGAGTTTAGGTGGACGGCCTTGTCGTGGTAGGTTTACAGTTGTGCCATACTCCTTCCATTTCTGAATGATCGCTTGAACAGTGCTCTGTGGGATGTTCAAGGCTTGGGAAATCTTTTTGTAGCCTAAGCCTGCTTTAAATTTCTTAATAACTTTATCCCTGACCTGTCTGGTGTGTTCTTTGATCTTTATGGTGTTGTTGCTCCCAATATTCTCTTAGACAACCTCTGAGGTCGTCACAGAGCAGCTGTATTTGTACTGACATTAGATTACACACAGGTGCACTCTATTTAGTCATTAGCACTCATCAGGCAATGTGTATGGGCAACTGACTGCACTCAGACCAAAGGGGGCTGAATAATTACGCACACCCCACTTTGCAGTTATTTATTTGTACAAAATGTTTGGAATGAGTTTTGTTCCACTTCTCACGTGTACACCACTTTGTGTTGGTCTTTCACGTGGAATTCCAATAAAATTGATTCATGTTTGTGGCTGTAATGTGACAAAATGTGGGAAAGTTCAAGGGGCCCGAATACTTTTGCAAGCCACTGTATTCTGTCTGTATTAATACTGTTTTGTTATTTTGTCCGAATGTTACAGGAATGTGGGGCATGGATTTGCTGTTTATTTGGCTGTCCTCTGTAAAAGTGTGGCCTCCATGACATAAAATACTGTATATTAAACACGCACAATTAAACTTGACACTGAAGATTCAGATTGATTTTTTTCTATCCCGGAAGGGAGGTTCTGTGTAATCGTTTCCATTTGTTCGTCTGTCTGTCAGTTTTCAAGATCTCCTTTTTACACATTTGAGTGATGGTAGATATCAATAACGGTATGAACTGAGGTGAATTTAGGTGAAAATCAGGTCAAGGCTAAGCCAAATGTGAGGATCAGTAAAAATTTGGACCATTTTCACTTGAGGGACATGGGTACCTACTAGTTTGGCTAAGCGTTTGACATTGACTTTCATTGTTAGCATCCATGGTCAAAGTTAACCTTGAAAAATCATGCAAGATATCATATGAAAGGGCATGCAGAGAGCTGTGCAACACTTTATGTCTCAGTATGTCTCACTGATGTCACATTGACACCATAAAGTTTTTAAAATTAAAACGCTGCATGAATGTATCTTAAAATCTCAACTTTTTACAGCTTATAGAAGACAAAGATTTCAACTAATTCTTCTCCAGTCATATGGGTAAAGATAATAAAATACACAAATTTAGTATGTAATGCTTCATGATCATAGATCACCGATCACAGTCACAGGAGTTAGGTAAAAGCTTTAGTTTCCAGTCTATCATCTCCAAACTTTAAAATAATATATTAGTCATTAAGAGAAAATGAGCACTTTCTGTGTTTGAGCTCTTTAAAACATTATGTTTTCAATACAACTTTATAATGACACAAAAAGATGAATATAATACTACATTTCCATATTACCAGTGCTAAAATCAGCACAAAACATCAAAGCTTTAGGATAGCACTCTCTGGGTGTTCTTGTTTTCATTTTTGGAAAAAGGCAAGAAAAACTGTCATGGCTTTTGTTTTTCACAGTATTGGTTCTTATTTTTATGTTTTGACAACACTATCTGTGTTTTATAGCTCTGTTTATTCCTTGCTCGTTTGTTATTGTGTCTCCCTCCCACCTTTACCTTTGAGTTTTTCGTGTTTTCCCTGGATTCACGAGTTTCATCAGCTCAGCATTAAAGCATTCAGTGTTCCAGCCTCCTGTTTCCTTCATTTGGGTCCTCCGTTTAATAAAACAGCGGCTCAGATTACGATTGTATTGCATGCAGTGTTGGAAAAAGGCAATTTAGATAAAATGCATCTTCAAAAATAATAATCTGAGAGCCTCTCTTCTTTGGCTCTCGGAGGAGGTGGATGCATTTTTTCTCCTCTCCCTTATCTTCCCTGCTTATGTCCTTGTATTACTTTTCCCTGGAACACACTCTCACATTCTGTTTCTAAAACCTAAAGAGAATTATGGATTTGATCAACTGGTCTCTGAATGCTATTGACACCCTTTTCTCAACAAGAAGTCTGGGCTCGGGAGAGTCCGAGTGCCCTGGAGGGACTTTCCCTGCCGGATACACGATGGACGGGTGGCAGAAATGGAGGGTCGTGTGCCTGGCGGGACTGTCAATCGAGGACGCTGAAGATATCTACCTATTCGGAACCATGATAACAGGGTTTTTGCTGATCGGAGCTGGCTTGGCCCTGACTTATCGAAGAATTAAGACAGCAGAACCGGCTGTTCAAACCCCCCCCCCCCCAAGGCTGCCCGCTGGAATTGAAACGATGGGACGAGGCGCGACTTCTCAGAACGGGCTGGAAAGCAGAATGGTTAAGACCTTGGAGACGCTTACAGCTGCCGTAAATACTCAGAATAACACCTCTGAACATATATTGGGATACATCAAGGAGAGGCCTGCTCAAAATAACACCCTTGGGCGAAAGTTGGATTGCATCGTGGAATGGCTCACTGCAGTTGTGAGTTCTCAGAATCGGCTGTTTGGGCAAAAGAATGAAAACACCAGCAAGTTTGATACCATCATCGGGAAGCTCGCGGTTCTCCAACAGGAGATTGAGAGACCAGTGTCGGAGTGTTAAAGAACAGCTTTGAAATTCTCATGAGTTGTCGCAAAGAAAGAAAGATTACTATCATAATCCGGCTACCCCTTCGGCGCCAGCTGTGGGCTCAAGGCCCGAGCTCAACAAAAACTCCCTGATAACGACTGTGTTGAGTCTGTTCCTTCCCATTCCATGCAAGGCCACCTGGGTTGGCTGGAAGACTGTTTACTAAGCCTGGCAGTGTGAAGGACACTGTCTCAGCTGAACTTTGGACACGCACACACATACATATACTGATACTGATAAGCACTCACTGACGGATCACCCTCCCTACCCCGGATCCAACGCCACCTCCAACGCTTACCTCCCCTCTGATGTGGACATCGGGTCAGTTGGAGGCGCAGTCAAAAGATTGCAGCGGTCCCAGATCAGATGTACACACTGGAACTCTTTCCCATGTTGCTGTCTGTGTTTATTGTGTTATGGTGTGTTGATATCTGTGCATTCCTGTATTATCCCTCTGTGTTACACATTTCGATGTTTTTTTTCCTCGCTACCTAGCCTAACCTGTCTCCCCAATGTGATGTTTGTGTAGTGTATGTACGGTCGGCAAGGTCTGTCATCTCGAGACCTGCAACTGACAAATAAAGGCTATCTCATCTCATCTCAATAGAGACTGGGTGTTTCATATGATCAATACACTCGAGGCATGCTGCTGCAGTACTCAGCAGCACAACTAGGATTACAAAAAGGTTTTCTGAGAAATGTTTTCCCTTCAAACAGACCACAGAACCACTTCATATTGCACATAAAATGGCTACTGGAAGCTTTCTATTCACTGGTGAAACAGGGTCCATACATTTCAATTGAAGATAGTTATTTAGTTCAGGCTCTGAAAGCATTTGAGTGACAGTCCAGAGAGGAAGCCTAGAATAAAAGCTCCAGCAAGGTGATCTATGGCCGGATCCATGTAGTCCACTTGTGATTCACCATGCACCATTATGTACTCGAGATCTCCTGAAACCAATTTTTTTTGTCAAATTTTAAATAAATAAATGTTTAAGGGTGGATATGTAGATGGAAATATCTTGGAAATAGTTTATGACACCCTGCTTTGATGCCACAAACATTGGAGCTGTGGAACTGGATGTGATGAGAGAGGCATCTTACTAAGAAACTCAGGCAGGGAAGCAAGCTGTCGAGGTATACTCACCCTAAAGTATACTCGGCTTCACTGTCTATAATTTACACAGTGAACATCATTTTACATTAAATAACACTTCAAACTAGGCTGTGAACTCAGGAGTGTTTTACTGTGTGGTATCAAACCATTAAGGCCCCTTTTATACTGGTTTATATCCAACTTTTATAAATAGCCTATGCCAGGAGTCAGCAACCTTTCTGATGATGAGGGCCATCTAAAATTTCCTCAGAAGTCAACGTGCCATATGATTGCATTAGCAATAAATTTAATAACGCTCTATATTATCAACAGTTACACACTATATAGACCAACTTTATAGAATTATATTTTTTTCGCAGAGGTTGGCATAGAACAGATCAGCTATTTTGAAAAAAAAAAAGACACTTTTTATTAAGAACAAGAACTCCATAACAGCAAATGAACTGTACAACAGAAAATGCAAATGCCATTTATGGTCTCCTCAAAACAATGATAAGAGAAACAGGTCTCCGAGTGTCCAGCATTCAGACGGCTACCTGAGGACACTCTTCGTGTGAGAGAAAATCTGCTCACAGGGATATGTAGAGCCAAATACTGTCAATAAGGCCTCTGCAATGTTCTGAAGACAGTTAAACTTGTCAGGTAATGATGTCCAGCAGGTGAAAATGCAAGCTCCATGAACAGGCACACCTATGGATTCCAGCTGTGTTCGTAGTTCTGCAAACTTTGACCCCCACAGAGTCAACCTTTTCAGTTCAGTCAGCTGCATTTCAATGTCATCTGTGTCCAGCTAGATTCCATACCCAAATCCACTTGCTCATTAAAGCTTTCTGGTTTGATCATAAAAGAAAACATTGGTCCATACACCTAAAAGCCCCGAAAACGCATTGTGAATTCTGCTCGAGTCTACGGATGTATCCGTGTATTTCCGCGGTGCTGATGCTGCGCTGAGCGGAGAGCTCCTGAAGCCTTTGAAGTGTCGGAATGTGGAAATTTCAACATCGCTTGAAAAAACTACCAGCTAGCAAAGTCCCTCTCACTGGTAGGCTACGTTATTTTTAGCCAACTACAAGTTGAATCTGGTACATGGGGTTGTTAGTTTAGATACCGTCATTAAGAAGCAGTACAACTAATGTGTCTACGCGAGTTAATTTGCGATGTGCTCCGCTGGCACGGCCATTAATTTTTTAATACACCTTCTCAGATTAATTCACTGGGTGGCGTGCCATCAGTTAACCCTTCGCGTGCCAGCTGTGTGGCAGGAGTGCCCAGGATTGCCGACCCCTGGTCTAACCCATGCAAAATACAGGGCTGCAAATTCCCCTCTTGTCATCTAAAACGATTGCCTATTATTGTCACAAGGGGGCGCTTTGATGCAGTCTTGCTGCGTTACGACCTTGTGTCTCGTGCGCAGGAAGCATTGGCTGTCTCTTCCTATGAGAGCTTCGCAATAATGGCGGTCAAGTGTTTTTTCAACAAAGTATGCAGTGCTGCAAACTAGATAATGAGACCAAATTGTTTTTGTTTTTTTTACATATCAATGCTAATAAGCTACTCTTTTATTAGGCCCCGAACTCTGACCACAAAGGGAATAACGTGTGTCGAGTTACTTGTGTTGGAGTTATTTGTCCCGGTGAGTCACTCGCTTTCGTTAGCTACCTGTTAAGTTTAGACAATGTATTTTTCCCGCCGATTAAGCTCAGAAACATTTGAAAAAAACTAAACAAAACACCAATACAGTCGGGAACTGTGAGAATGTATTGTGTTGTTTTACTGTAAGGAACAACAAGATAAGTAAGTACAATAAGTGTTTAATGTTCTAAGCTACAGATGGTACTGCTGATGCTAGGTGTGATGCTATAGCTGCTATGTGCGGTTACTCAGGACTCAGGGAGGGGCGGCCCTCTGCTGCTACCGGTTGGTGTGAGAGAAGGAAAACAGGATAAAGACATGATGTGAAAGAGAGACAGAGATTAATAACAGGTACGATTCAATGCAGAGAGGTCTATTAACTAGGGGTTTGCGATAGAAACGATATACGATAGAGATTTTGACTATACCGCTCTATCATGATAGCGGATGTTGATGATGTCATCAAGCTGCGCCTGTTTTGGTCGAAAGCATCGCAGTGGCTACAACCATTATCATCTGCAAATTATGCTCACAGTCATAGCAAAGAGATGAAGCACTTTTGAAATATGGGGAAAGCCAAAAACTGCGCTTCCTCCACTTCCGTAACATTGATACATTAATGTTGAATTCTCTCGCAGCTGCTCTATTCCCATGTTGTTGCAGTATATTAATAACTAACCTCGTATTGTGGATGAATAATCTCAGTTGTTCTCCTGACTGAAGTTTGCCCCGTGTATAGCATCCTGCTATGCGACTGCATTTGTCCCTGACCACCAGAATCCGTCACGTTAACCTTTATCGAGTGGGAAAAAAAGTTGGCGTTCATCCTCCAGCTTCACTGTGCTAATGTTATGCTAACATAGCTGTGTCGCTAGCAATCGCGTAGCACAACATTATATTCCAGGTAGTCCAACTTCAGTAACCATACAAACGCCACTGCTGTTTAGTTTTCTGTCTTCATTTATGTCGGAAGTGGTAGCAGAGCTGTACGTTTTAGTTAGTTTCAAAAATCTCTGTCAGAACATGGTATGTCATGTTTAGGAGGAAAGTAGCGAGCTAACTTCCTGCTAACTTCTAACTCCGTTAAATTTAATAACTTCTGTTTTCATGGATGCCTGGATGTTAAACTTAATTGTTACACCTGGTAAAGCAGCAACGATGATGATTTTATTAAAGATTAAAGAATTTAGACCGTTTTTAACTCTGTGTTCGTTTGACTTTGGGACCTGAAATGGACGGCATTTTGGACCCAGAGTATTCCGCGAAGCTCCTACTACGGCAGCCGTAATTCTCTGACAATCCATCAAGCAGTGCGGCTTACCAAAGTTGTACTAAAACATTTTTTAACAGATTTCTGCACGCCCAAATCGGTTCGAGGTCAGTAAGCACAACCAGAATTCATACATAAGGCGCACTCTCGATTTTTGAGAAAATTAAAGGATTTTAAGTGTGCTTTATAGCGTGGAAAATACGTTGTGGAAAAGAATATATCACGATATATATCGTTACCGCGCATGCTTCAAATTATATCACATTAACACATAGTGAGTGTGAAAGGTGACTAGAAAGGAAAAACTCAATGCATCATGGGAATCCCCAGCAGCCTATGTCTATTGCAGCATAACCAAGGGAGGATTCAGGGTCACCTGGCCCAGCCCTGACTATATGCTTTAGCAAAAAGGAAAGTTTTAAGCCTAATCTTAAAAGTAGAGATAGTGTCTGTCTCCCGAATCCAAACTGGAAGCTGGTTCCACAGAAGAGGGGCCTGAAAACTGAAGGCTCTGCCTCCCATTCTACTTTTAAATACTCTAAGAACAACAAGTAGGCCTGGAGTGCGAGAGCAAAGTGCTCTAATAGGGTGATATGGCACTACAAGGTCATTAAGATAAGATAAGGGCTGATTATTTAAGACCTTGAATGTGAGGAGCAGGATTTTGAATTCAATTCTAGATTTAACAGGGAGCCAATGCAGGGAAGCCAATACAGGAGAAATCTGCTCTCTCTTTCTAGTCCCTGTCAGGACTCTTGCTGCAGCATTTTGGATAACTGAAGGCTTTTCAGGGAGTTTCTAGGACTTCCTGATAGTAATGAATTACAGTAGTCCAGCCTAGAAGTAATAAATGCATGAACTAGTTCAGCGTCAATCTGAGACAGGATATTTCTAATTTTAGAGATGTTGCCCAAATGGAAGAAAGCAGTCCTACATATTTGTTTAATATGTGCATTGACGGACATGTCTTGCTCAGAGAGGGGCAGCCATCTGCTGTGAGCGGTTGTGGTTGAGGGGAAGAATTCTTTGAATTTGATATTTCGGTGTGTTTTGATTAGCTGTAACCTCCCCTGTGTTTCTATGACTAGTTGAGTGTTAGTCTCTTGTCTCTGTGTGTAATTAGTTCAGTTTCTGTTTTCAGTTTTTTGTCTCTTGTACTTTGCCTTTAGTTTTATTTTCAATTGCTCTATTATTTAGATTGAGCTCAGCTGTGTCTTCTTGCACTTATTCAATTTCAAGTCACTTTTATTAATGTAGCGCCAACATCACAACAACGTTTGCCTCCTATGCACTTTATATTGAAAGGTAAAGACCTGACAATAATGCAAAGGAAAGAAAGAAAAGCCCATGTCACAAACTGGAAATGAGAGTGCAGTTGGACCTAAGAGCAGACTCGATCACTTGAAATATTTACAAGATTTATTCATGAGAGGAATCAACTTAAACAGGAGCACGGTCATTAACAGAAACTCTGCACAGGTGACGTGGGAAACCAGGGGGCAGAGAAACAGTCGGGCATGTGGAACACAGGAAGAGCACAGGCTGGAACTTCTGCAACAGAGGAGAGAGGCGTGACTGGACTGGGAAACGAGTGAGAGAAGGCAGAGTGAGAGAGACAAGGCCAACTTTTACAGACAGGTACGAGAGCGCAGACGGTCATTAGCATCACAGTGGATTCTTTTGTCACACATTAGGTGATCAGTCAAACAGCTCTATTAAATTTATGGAATTCACATTGAGTATAGATGGATATTAAGAAATATGGCTGGGTATCGTCACTGATTTCTAGAATCGATTCGATTCCGATTCACAAGGTCCCGAATCGATTCGATCCACGATTTGATTTGTTTCGATTCGATTTGAATCAGGGAAATTTTGCCTCAGACAGTCAGAAATATTATAATTCTGATCACTTATCAGTACATATCTATATTTTTATATCTATAAAAAGAAAGCTGATGCTTGCGAGACTTGGTCTGGGTTTTTATAGCAGATGACATTAAAAATATTGTGCAGTCAAAAACGAAGTGAAGCAGAGCAAAGTTACAGAGATTTGATTAGAGACACAGCTAAGCGTACGTGCCGGCGGGTGAGAAAGCCACATCTCAGTGATTCTGATCCGTCGGGTCCACGTTTTGTGTTTACATCTTTGTGCAGAATCCGTGTACCTGCTCTCATTTACTGTTTTAGCAGTTTGGTGGTTGTAGAAATTTTGTGAGGTTTAACCTGAGATTCTGGCGTTTCGGGCAAAATAAATTTCTATTTAAAAATCGATTCAGGTTTTAATGAATCGATATCACGTTATCCAAGCCAGAATCGATTTTAATCGATAAATCGATCATCAAAACCCACCCCTATTAAGAAATATAAAATTTTCACTACTGAATGGACATTAATGATTCAATTCAACCTTAACTATAGCAACAAGTCACATCTGTTGTCTAGAGGCACTTTACATTGGAAGGCAGAGACCCTATACTATTAGAAAATGAATCCCACCAATCAGAGAGCCCACTATGAGCAAACAATCAGCAACAGTGGGAAGGAAAAACTGTTGCAACCTCTGTTAGATCCAGGAAATCTGTTGAGACGCATTAGAGGTTAGGGCAACAGATGCAAGTCTTCAGAGCAGTGACAGTGTGACTTTCGTTGTGCATACTTTAACCTGATTGAGTTTTCAGTTTTCTTACTTGTCAAAATGCATCATGAGTAAAAAACAATCCTTGACATGGTAATGAAAGAGTATTCTCAGCAAAGTTGAGTTAAACAAGTTTTAATGGAAGTTTAAGTTAAATCTTTTGATTTTTACTAATTTTGATTACATCAACGTAATTTTATTACATTAACCTAATCAAATAAGGCCAATTTTGATGAAGCTCCTGACCCAGCCCAAGCTCTCTATGAAGACGAGGAAAAACTCCCCGGGGGGCCAGAATGATGGGAAGAAACCTCGGGAAAGCCAATTCAAAGAGAGATCCCCTTTCCTGGGATGGCTGGGGGGGTTACAGGAATTTCAGGATAGCAAAATTTAGAATTGGCCAAAAAAACCCAAAAAACAACCTTTTCCTGTTAAAAAAAACCAAAAAAATGAAAGAAAGACAAAAAAAGAAAGTTAGGTCACGTATCACACTTATATGATAATATATGAAATGTGTGTGTGTGAGAGATGGGTTTATCTGAGCCAGGGGTGACGCTGGAGGTCCCCCAGCGTTGGGCGCTTCTCCGGGACATCGGTTAAACACGCATCCAGGAAATTCCGGCAGTCTGGAAAGAAAGAAAGGAGAGAAAAGATGAAGATGATAGTTCCAGTGATCCAAGCCATCAGTGAATCTTGAAGTGTGATGTTTTCTTACGTGGGGACAGATGCTCGTTGAATTTCAGTTCGTTTTCAATGAACGTCATGATATTAAAGTCCCCCACATGAAGCGCTTCGTACAGCACCACTCCCATTTGCCACACCGTGGTGGGTCCAGGCCTGTATTTTTTGCCCCAGTAACATTCGGGAGGGCTGTGGATAGGTGTACCTAATAAACAGACACAATTACAATTTCTTCTAAAACAAAAGGCACAAATTGCTACATCTGTGAAGAGCAGGAGCTGAATATGTTACCATAGAAGAAGCAGAACTGTGATTGCTCCGTAGCAAAGCAGCTCAGGCCAAAGTCAATGATACGAACTCGAGGCACATCTGAGCCGGTCTCAATCAGAATGTTCTCACTCTTGATGTCCCGGTGAAAGATGTCTTTCTCTTCCAGGTCCTTTGCTGCATCAACCAGTTGCTTCAGAATGACCTGGAAAAGATGAAAAAGACAGTAATGAGTCAACAGGTTGATGCTTCTCTGATACTCTGTGCTTTCAGTGCTGTACAGTCTAAGGCTCTTCCAGTCAACTTACCTTGGCCTTTCCTTCTGGTAAACATCCTCCATTTTCTCTTATGTATTCAAACAGGTCCACCGCGGGGACAGGTCTCTCCTGCACCAGGATCAGCTCTGTGCCAAAGTCAAACCAGTCCAACAGAGACACAGGAGCCGACGTTCCCACTGATCCATCTGCTTCAGCTGCAAGCTTCAGCAAAATGGCCACTTCCACTGAGACTTCCTTCCCGTTTTCATCCTGATATATTACAACAAAGTGGATGATGAGGAACAGATGTTTCACAGGTGAACGCTGCACTCAGTCCAGGAATGTAAAAACAGTTCAAGTGTTGCACACTTACCGTCACTTTGATGGGGATTCTGTTCTTGGGAACGTGTTTGATGGCTACCTAAAAGACACAGAGCATTGGTGAGCATTTCCTCAGTATGACATCATTAAAGGTGTAAAACGGCACCTTTAATGCTCAGCTGACGATATTATCCGTTATCTGCATTACTGCCTGTCTTACTCCCACCATCTGAACACTTACTGGGAAATGATCTGTTATCCTGTAGCCAGCAAACACTGCTCCACAGCCGCCATTTCCTAGATGGTGCTCCTGCACATATCTGGCTTGGTATTCCCCTGAAAAGACCCAAATGTTGTTTTACTACAGCTGTGACACAAATTACTCTCTGCTGTACCCTAAATGTTCATTTTGCTCTTCACCTGAGTATAAAAGCCAAGCTGCTTGCTACTTACGTTGCTGGTCGGCTGCTGGATTTTGGACGACGTTTTTGGTTTTGTCCTTTTTCTTTTTCTTGGGTGACTCTTTGCTGTCTCCCGCAGACTTGTTTCTGCCATTTTTTGTGCACCCCTTTGTGTTTTGACTGCAGTCTGCAGATGTGGAAAACAGCAAAAGCACATCAGCGTATTAGATCATACACACAAATATCTCCCAAACACTAATATCTTAAACCGAGCAACCAGCTGTGCACTTAATCTACCCCTCACTCAACTAATTAGCCTACCTTTACCAGTGTCCACGGAGGAAGACGCTTGCTCCCTGTCTCCACTCGTAGGCTCAGCAAGTTTAATCTTCTTCGGTGCACTGGTTGTGCCCGCTCCATCTTGCTGGGCCTTACGCTTCACTGCTTTGACCTGGTGTGTATCTGAGCTGGTGGAAGGAGCAGCCTGCTCAGTGACCCTCCTTCTTTTTACGGGGGTCTTCTTTTCAGGACTGGCCTTTCTTTTAGCCATCCTGCTCTTAGAGTCTATAAACAACAACAACAACAACACAGTAGTGAAAAAGAGTGCTCGACATCAGGACTGGAAGGATTTTGATGCCATTTTAGGAAGTATTGGTTAAATTATAATAACAAGTTTATCCTTTTGATAAAAACAGAGCAACACGAGTCCATACTAGGTCTACTAAGACTTAGATCTTCATGACACTTGTTGATCTGTTTTTACTGCTGAGTCCAAGAATAAACTTGTCACATTATTTTACCAAAAGACAAAGTGCCCCATTAACCTTTCTTTGATTAGACGTGTTGTAATTATGCTATTTTCAGTCAAACATACCCATATGGAAAAGAAATGGTACAAATTTATAAAAGACTTGCATAAGATGTGGCCTACTTCATGCAGTGAATCATATCAGGCTTATATGATTTACTCATGAAAGTGGCCACTTTCTCATTACTTTCATATATTGTTTTAGTAAGTATCCAAAACATACAAGTTTCACACAAGACAGATACAAACTTTATAAGATTTATATATATCTTTTCCATATGGGTAGGATTCAAATGTTTCATTTTATACACAGACTGTCAACATTTTTAGAAAAGTAGATTCTGTTATTTGAGGGATTTTACCCAGATTTGATGTATTTGTTTACTTACTTTGATCTCCTGGATCTTATCTCCTGAATTTGTATTTTTTCTCGTTTCCTTTTTCATGTTAATTTTTGAGACCTTGGAAAATGTCACCGTGATGAGGGAATACTTCTTCAAATGTGTGCGCTTGTCTTTCCTAAGCTGTTTAAGTGAGTTCCGTAAGTGAGCTTTCAAAATAAACTCAGGAGTAGGGATGGGTATCGTTTCGGTTTTATCCGATACCGGTGCCAAACCGGTACTTTTGAAACGGTGCCGGTGCTCAAACGGTGCTCAAACCGGTGCTTAAAGAATGGAGAGCACAAAATTGGTCCAAAAACCTCTCATGTTCAGCTGTTTTTTGTAAAAAGATAACAATGTTAGCCTTTTCTGCAGCTATGGGGCATATATGGCATCACTCTTGGCTGGAAGCAGTGCTTAATCAATGGAAAAAACACAAACTTTGTCCTAAACCTCTCATGTTTAACTGTTTTCCACTTTTTCTTTGGTCTTTTTAGCCTTTTTGGCCAGGGTGAAGCGAGTATCTGCCATCAAACAAGAGGACAGCTGCATGTAGCTATGATGATGTTTGCTAGTTCACCTTACATGCATTAATGTAATAACGTGGTTAGCCTACTCAACGTAAATTACACACGAACAACATTAAGCTACTCACGCGGAGAAGAACGGCTGCTGCTGCATCATCATCCGTCATCATTTCTGCTACACTGGCAGGGCTAGGGGCCAGGACTCTCCTCTTCGTGTTTTTGGGGGATGTTGCATAACAGGCAACCCACCCGCAGTAGATGTGCTCGGTGTGAGGTCTCGCAGCAAGCTATCAAATACGGCGCATTTCTCGGCTTTAAAAAAACGCTATGCGTCGCTAGGTGTTTCGTCGGATTCGAGGTGTTACCTCCTTTGACAGTATCACAGTATCAGCTTAAAGCACTTGTTGCAGGCTGCTGAGTTTGCATATTTTGCTGTGAAGTACAGCCAGACTTTTGACCGCTTCGCCTTGGACATTTTTAATCTGTAGCTCTGCTCTAAAAGAACGCACGTACCTGGACCCGCCTACTATCCTCGGAAACGTAAAATGATTGGCTAGACGTGTATCACAGCTCAGGAAAAAAAAGCACCGAAATAAAGCACCGAAATGTGCGCTGCTTTTCGGTCTGGTTACTACCGTTTATGTCAGAACCGGTGCCATCATGGCACCGGACACCGGTACCCATCCCTACTCAGGAGACTATGGCATCAGAACCTTGCCTTTCAGTGACATCACCGACTGCCAGTAAAAGTGCTCCTAAGTAGTTTAAAGAAAAACACTATGGCAGACAAAGCCATAATAATTCATATAATTTAATGAGAAGTCGATATACCTACCTATAAATTTTGTTTTTTAAATTGTGCATTTATTTTTTATATAGTGTAACTACTGGACCTTATTTCTCTTTTTAAATCTAGAGACAACCACGTTTTTGAGGTTGTATCACCTTTCCCATAGCTATTCATTTGTGTGAATAGCTATGGGTTAACTAGCTATTGGTGTTAATTTACTGATTAACTTATAAAACACATGCTCAACTTACTGAAAAAGTCCCACAGTGGCTTCCATCCTTATGTTGGTTTGTCCAGTTTACGGCAGAACACATCAAACCTGGGGCCCATGTCAGCCCTACTTGCGGCCGTATATTTAAGTGAAGAAATATAAAGCAATTTGGCACTTGAAGAGCCTTTTTTGTTAGCGGGGGATTTATTTATTTTTGAGTCCAATGTTAAAATGCGTTCTTAAAAAAGTTTTAAAAAAAAATTAATATGAAGGTCTAACCCAGGAGTCAGCAACCTTTCTGATGATAAGTGCCATCTAAAATTTCCTTAGAAGTCAACGTGCCATATGATTGCATTAGCAATAAATTTAATAACGCTCTATATCAACAGTTACACACTATATAGACCAACTTTATAGAATTATATTTGTTCGCAGATGTTGGCATAGAGCAGATCAGCTATTTTGAAACAAAAAATACACTTTTTTTTCATCAGTAACAAGAACTCCATAACAGCAAATGAACTGTACAACAGAAAAATATCTCCCAAACACTAATATCTTAAACCGAGAAACCAGCTGTGCACTTAATCTACCCCTCACTCAACTAATTAGCCTACCTTTACCAGTGTCCACGGAGGAAGACGCTTGCTCCCTGTCTTCACTCGTAGGCTCAGCAAGTTTAATCTTCTTCGGTGCACTGGTTGTGCCCGCTCCATCTTGCTGGGCCTTACGCTTCACTGCTTTGACCTGGTGTGTATCTGAGCTGGTGGAAGGAGCAGCCTGCTCAGTGACCCTCCCTCTTTTTACGGGGGTCTTCTTTTCAGGACTGGCCTTTCTTTTAGCCATCCTGCTCTTAGAGTCTATAAACAACAACAACAACAACACAGTAGTGAAAAAGAGTGCTCGACATCAGGACTGGAAGGATTTTGATGCCATTTTAGGAAGTATTGGTTAAATTATAATAACAAGTTTATCCTTTTGATAAAAAACAGAGCAGCACGAGTCCATACTAGGTCTACTAAGACTTAGATCTTCATGACACTTGTTGATCTGTTTTTACTGCTGAGTCCAAGAATAAACTTGTCACATTATTTTACCAAAAGACAAAGTGCCCCATTAACCTTTCTTTGATTAGACGTGTTGTAATTATGCTATTTTCAGTCAAACATACCCATATGGAAAAGAAATGGTACAAATTTATAAAAGACTTGCATAAGATGTGGCCTACTTCATACAGTGAATCATATCAGGCTTATATGATTTACTCATGAAAGTGGCCACTTTCTCATTACTTTCATATATTGTTTTAGTAAGTATCCAAAACATACAAGTTTCACACAAGACAGATACAAACTTTATAAGATTTATATATATCTTTTCCATATGGGTAGGATTCAAATGTTTCATTTTATACACAGACTGTCAACATTTTTAGAAAAGTAGATTCTGTTATTTGAGGGATTTTACCCAGATTTGATGTATTTGTTTACTTACTTTGATCTCCTGGATCTTTCTTTTCTCCTGAATTTGTATTTTTCCTCGTTTCCTTTTTCATGTTAATTTTTGAGACCGTTTAAAAGTGAAAATGTCACCGTGATGAGGGAATACTTCTTCAAATGTGTGCGCTTGTCTTTCCTAAGCTGTTTAAGCGAGTTCCGTAAGTTAGCTTTCAAAATAAACTCAGGAGACTATGGCAACAGAACCTTGCCTTTCAGTGACATCACCGACTGCCAGTAAAAGTGCTCCTAAGTAGTTTAAAGAAAAACACTATGGCAGACAAAGCCATAATAATTCATATAATTTAATGAGAAGTCGATATACCTACCTATAAATTTTGTTTTTTAAATTGTGCATTTATTTTTTTATATAGTGTAACTACTGGACTTTTTTTCTCTTTTTAAATCTAGAGACAACCACGTTTTTGAGGTTGTATCACCTTTCTTCAGTAACAAGAACTCCATAACAGCAAATAAACTGTACAACAGAAAATGTAAATGCTATTTTTGGTCTCCTCAAAACAATGATAAGAAAAATAAACTGGGCCAATATGGCATGTTTGTTAATACAGGGATGGACATAGAGCTGGGCGATATATCGAGTTTTTTAAAAATATCGATATATTTTTATATTAGATATAAGATGTGACCATATCCTTTATATCGATATATACGTTATAATTATAGTTGTGGAGCCAGAAGTTTGCCTCTCTTTCGTCCACTTTTGTCTCTACGCAACGTTACTCGGCCTCGCCTATCCTTCACTGAACACAACTCCCCCTCCTCCCCCATAGCTTCACCTGCAGGCAGCGATAAGATGAACACGGCAAATCTCCGTTAACGAGTTACTGCGCATCGCTCCGTGCGTGGGGCTGGACGGCGTCAACGTGCTAACGAGCTAACCACGCTAACGCCATGCAGCCCACAGGGGCTGCACAGCCTAAAATCCTTTCATTTTCTCAAAAGTTGACAGCGCGCCTTATGTATGAATTCTGGTTGTGCCTGATGACCGCGAACCGATTTTATGTGGAACACGGCGCTCAGCAATCTGTCAAAAAATGTTTTAGTACGACTTTGGTAAGCTACGGAGCTGCACCGCTTGATGGATTGTCGGAGCATTACGGCTACCGAGGAGCCTCGCGTAGTAATACGCACTGTGCTTCAACGTAATATTACCGTATTGTGTGTGTATAAGGACCATAAATGGCACCTGAAGCGGATTTCAAACTCCAGGCTGTCAGTCACGCAGTAGAAGTTGGGAACAGAGCAGCTGTGAAATCTGCCCTTGTTATTATGCTCAGCCTCTTTTAGTTTAAATTTTGACTGCACAATTGTGAGCTTTTTGTTATGGACAAAAACAACATACTTTTCTTTTATTTATGGAGCATTATTTTTAATAAATGCTCATAATTTATTTTTGAGTAGTTTTTTTCATGTACATCTATGCTTTATGTTAATAAAAGTGCCTGTGTGACATCTGAGACACAGCTTTGACTAAGAACTCTCTTTTTGTTCTTACTTTATGGCTTTAAAAAAATATCGAGATATATATCTTATATCGCCATCCAGCTAAAAAATATCGAGATATGAATTTTGGGTCATATCGCCCAGCCCTAGATGGACATGTTAATGTGACCTTTGGTCTCCCACTCAGAGACACAGGTCTACGAGTGTCCAGCATGCAGACGGCTACCTGAGGACACTCTTCGTGTGAGAGAAAATCTGCTCACGCAGATATGTAGAGCCAAATACTGTCAATAAGGCCTCTGCAATGTTCTGAAGACAGTTAAACTTGTCAGGTAGTGATGTCCAGCAGGTGAAAATGCAAGCTCCATGAACACGCACAGCTGTGGATTCCAGCTGTTTTATTTGTGTTTTGACTTTGACCTAATACTTCATCCATTCATTCGTTCATTCATTCGTTGTGTGAATCTCTAATATAAGTGAATAGCAGGGTCAGGGTTTTTCTGTTATCCTTGTATACAGATCCACTGCAGTTTGATGCGCTGCTCACTCAGAGATAAGATTATACATGTTCAGTCATTACGCTGACACCAGGAGCATAATGGCTGTCATTACGCTTTTTCTTATTTTAGGGGATAAAACCCCCTATAACTACAGATAACAGCAACCAATATGTAAATTATTCAAATGCATTTGATTAATAAGGGTTGTATTATTCCTTTTAAGTTCTGGAAATTAAATACGTTTTGTGGTTAAAGTTTGCTAAGTGTTATCAGTTGCTATGAATTTGTATAAATAGCTTAAACTAATATTGTCTAATCATAAACGATTGGTGTTGTATATAATACAGCTTTAAAAAACTTGAAGGATTTAGCTTTGTGATTATTTTTGTTTTTTCAAAGCCGGTGGCGTAACTGGACATTTTACTTTCTGACTCAGTCTTACTCAAGGAAGCATGAAGCCTGAGTCATCAGTAAAAAGTATAGTATAATTGTGAGGTTCTGCTCCTGTGGAACTAGCTCCCAGTTTAGATTTGGAGACACATGCTGTCTCTACTTTTAAGATCAAACAAAACTTTCCTTTTTGATTAAACCTCAGGTGACTCTGAACCATCCCTTAAGCTTTGCAGGCTCAGAGTGCAGGATGCACAGAGGTTCTCCTCCACTATGTAACTCTCAGTGCTGTCATCTCCTCAACCAGTTACAAGCAGATACCTCCCCTGCCCATATCCTGGTTCTGTCAGAGATTTCTTCCTGTTAAAAAGGAGTTCTTTCTATCCGTTGTTGCCAGTCACTTGCTCACAGGGGATTATCCGGTTGTTTGATCAGTTATGAATCTGCATTTGTGTTTGTAATAAATAATCTATTCCATATTTATTGATAGTAATTTAGTATTTATTCAGTAAAGTTAATTGTTGTTGTTATTACAGTGATTCATTTTTATTTATTTATACAAATACAATTAAACATTTTAAAATATATTCTTTTTAAGTCAAGTTAAACCTTACCTTTGATCTTTGTATTCATTTATTTATTTTTAATATTGATTCCATCTATTAATTTTGCGCACTCAGCCAATAGGCATCAGTATAAATAACAAAAATATCTTAAGAAGTTTCTTATGCTTCCACAAAGTGTCACAAAAATATCACCAAATTTTAATTTGCTCTTATATTTATCAGTGAAAACTACAGAAAAAATTCCATTCATCAATTTGTAGCACAATGCGAGTAAGAATGCAAACATACTTTTGGATCTGAGACGGGCTCAAACCTAATGGAGGTCATTAAACATGTAAATCAACAAAAAGTACAATTACATCACAGACCACAAAATATAAGGAGCCACCAACACACTGTAGAAAAGTTTGATTCTCTTCGTCCTCTCAAAAACATAAACAAAAACAAAACCCAGATGCACCAGGCCGTCCACTTGTTTAAATGACAAAAGTAACACTTTAAAAAAAAATTACACTGAGCACACTAGATCTAAAGATGAGACCTGTTGCCATCCTTGTGTAATTTGGCATACTTGAACCTTTTTCCATCTCCGGTCTTCACAGCCACCCTTCCATTTAGGCCAATTCTGATGAGGCATCAGTGAACAGATCAGCTGAAGGGCCAGATGAATCTCTCAGGTTCGGTGTTAGCTCTGTTGTATTTTTACCTGTTTCTTAAAGACATGTAGTGTTCTTTTCTTCCATTTCCTTGAACTTCCTCAATTCTGTTCATTGTGAGATGGACAGAATCAACTATCTGAGGCATGCTGAGATATGTTAGCATTAGGTTAATTTTCAGTTTGGTGAGCTACTTGGGAATTACTTAAATACGATTATACCTTTTAAACTGTGTTACCGTTGACATTTTTCATAGATTCAACCAAAAACAAGGAAACAAATGTGTTTTCATGACAGGATGTTACTAACAAAATGCCAAAGATACAATTTAAAAATGGGTCTTCACTAAGTTGTCTGAGTGTAGACAAAACGCTGGTTCATCCCTTGAATTAGCTGCCTTTGAATTACTCATTGACTTATGAGTGACCTAAAATAAACATTTCACTGAAAATGAGTGAAAAGTCACCCAATGTCAAAAGAAAAACAAAAGAAAGCCAAGAGAACTATTAGTTAACAAAGCAGTCTGTGCCCTGATGCACTGGATTATAACATTAGTGAGAGGTGCTGGTTACTCCCATATCATCAGTGGTTTGGTATCTGATAGTCTGGTGTTATATTTTGCACCGCAGTGAGAAAAGGTAATTAAAACTGACAATGGATCAGCTGTCCCACTAGCGAGTAGATTCACAGTACACTTCCATTTTTTTAACCAACCAGAATAGGTCAAGGTCGGCTGTGCAGCAGGCAGGAATTGGACCTAAAACGTCAGACTTGGGAAACAAGAGGTAAACTTAGAAGCAGCTTTATTGCTTAGCCTTTACCAAAGCACAAAATAATAACAGCTCAACTAATTCTCATTCACACAATGAAGAGGGAACCAACCATGAGGGAGAACAAAAAGAGCAGATTGAGACTAAGACAATATGTCCACATAGGATGATGAGGAAAATACTAAAGGTGAGCAGATCCATCCAGATATTGACAGTATTAATACCAATGCTGGAAATGGTATCAGAGTGAGAGTATCTTGATAGGATTGATCCTTTGTTTCTGTCTTCTAAGTTCAGCAGCATGTAGCCCACTGAATGTCTTCAATTAGTTGTTTTTAGGAAATAAATAGATACACCTCAGACATGCACTCTGAAAAATATCTGAACCTTTTTGTGTTGACTATCATATCTATTTTATTTATATCCCATAGGACATTTAAACAACAGAAGTTGACCCAGAGTGCTTTAGAAACAGGCACATATACATTTCATGTTTAAAAAAACAAACAAACAAACAAACAAACAAAAAAACAGTTTCAAATACATGAAAAGCTGAATGGTGTGTTTTGTTGTGCTAACTAATTATTGTGGAAATTAAAAATCACAGTGACTTAGTGGTTGTTAAAATTTAGAATTCAATGCAAATTCATGATGCTTCATCTCATAAATAATTACACACTGCTCTTTGATACATAAGCTGCTTATTAAAAGTTAAATGTATCAGTTTTGGTATTGGCAATACTAGCCATTTATTTTATTTTGGCATTGGATTAATACCAAAATTTAAAGTATCGCACACCACCACTAAATATAAAGCACAAGAGACAAGAGGCCACCAGATGAAAACAACTACCAGTGAGACCAAGCCTCAGACATACTAACTTGACACAGACTCAAAACACAGAGGCAAGACTGAACGAACAGAATGGGAATACATCAAAAACCATCAAGGAGCTAGAGGCACAGATACAGGTAATTGTTGTGAGTGAAGTTGCCCCCCCACCCTCTACAAATCAAACAAATTTGATGTCAAATGTTTGTGCAACATATATGGATATATGGACGTGTAGCCTAAGATCTATATTATTAAATGGTAAATATGTGACGGTCAGTATTCGGGTTGTTACTCTAAAAAAAAAAAGAAAAAAGAAAAAAAAAGTAATTTAATAGTTACGCGGTAGGTTACTCAATTACTTTCTGGACAAAGTAATTTGTTACATTACTTTCTTGTTACTCAACAAAGTGACCTGAGACACATTGTCACATAATCATCAGGTAACAATAAAAACGTGAGGCTGCAGGAAGTCCTGGACTCAGATAAATGCAGGAAAACCAAATGGGCTGTTTCAACACATAATTATTACTATGTACAGGTAAACATTCAAACATGTAAAAATCAAAACATTTAAGCATTAAATATAAATGAAATATGGATTTACTTTAAAGTTGTGTTAGCAGTGTAATACAGCCATTTCTCTACTGGGCACAGTTCGCACTTTACCATCACGCTCTTGTCCTTTCTGCAATAAAAATAAAAGTAATCTGCACATCTCCACTCCAGCATTTTCCTCTTCCACCACACAAACTGAAATCAGTAAATGACTGTAGCACAACTGCACAGGAAGCAAAAAAACTTTTGTGTGAAATTTAAAAAAAATTCTGTCCAGCTTGCAGATAACTTTCGAACCTTTGTCACACAAATTACAACATATCTAGCCGTAATGTGATTACTGAACTAACAGTAATGCATTACATTATAGCATTACAGTAACACTAATGACAATGAGAGTGCATCAGAGACCATGTGAAAGAGTAATGTAAAAGTAATGTAACGAGCAGTGTAACAAATTTTATTCTCCTGCAAGTATTTTAGTAACAAAATGCATTACTTTTAAAAATGGTAATAATTAATGTATGGTAAATGGCCTGTACCCAGTCATCCACCCATTCACACACTGGTGGAGGCAGCTACAGTTGTAGGCACAGCTGCCCTGGGGCAGACTGACAGAAGCGAGGCTGCCATATCGCGCCATCGGCCCTTCTGGCCAACACCAGTAGGCGGTAGGTGAAGCGTCTTGCCCAAGGACACAACGACCGAGACTGTCCGAGCCGGGGCTCGAACCGACAACCTTCTGATTACAAGGCGAACTCCCAACTCTTGAGCCACGATCGCCCCATGTATACTGCATTTCTTATTTTAAATAAACAACACTAATTCTGATCACTTGGTAAGCAAAACAATTTTATTTCCATTTGTTTGCCATGCAATCCTGTGGTTTGAACAGAGGGAATTCCAGGTATTCTTTGTGCTTGATAGCCAAAAACACACAAATGACATCGTTAAGTGATGACATTTGACTAGTGTAGTCTGCCATTGTTGCTGTTACCCATGGCACTATGGACTTACCAGGAAAGTGAAGACATACACACGTAATGATGTGGTTTAGTGTTTCCAAACCGATTCTTAGGTTTTTACAAGCCCAGTACATGATTCTAGAAAAAGAGTAAGAGCTTGTAATCCATCAAAGGTCACTTTAAACCACGGTGTCAGCAGAGAGTCATTTGCAGAACATGAATGTTGGAGGAGTTGCGTATTAATGGAAGGACGATGGGACAGAAGCACACTCTGCACTCAGCATGAGTCATCCTTCATCTGACCTGTGGTACATTTGGTCGTTATGAAAATGCCACGACTGAGATTTTCATCTGTGCAATGATGGAAAAAACTAATGGGTCAAAAATTATTCTGGAAGACTTTACGTAGCATACTAAAGTCTTCCAACTAATTTTCTGCATTTTATTCTTTTGGCATTTTACCCTGCACCACAGTGCCTACTCTTACTGCCTTTTGCCACCTGCGACTCCACTTAACTGGTGCAGTGAAGAGTCCACATTTCCTCAATTATGTCCCATCTGTTAAACCAGCAAACAGTGGTGTATTTTGAATTATGAAATTCACTTGAACAATGCCTACATGTGTTAGCATTTGGCTTGTTTCTGAAGCCATGTTTTGTATTTTTTAGGTCTCTACCTACCAATATGCCACTTTATGACTACTAATTACCTGCACAACATTTAAATGCAGCTGAATTCAGATTTGCACACTCTGGTAGTTTTCAGTGCTGATTTTTTATTTTGTGCTTTTTGTGAGATTACAGGTCACTGCCTATTTTGACTAGCATTCATTAGTAGACTGCTGATAAAAGCAGGGTTTCACGATCAAACCATTGAAAGGCAAGATAAACTAAAATATAGGCACTGGCTATAATTACAGGAATGATTGAAGATCAGCAATAACAAAAGTTTCTATTGTTATATAACTGATATAAAGTATTCCAAAACATTTTCAGTGGCTATTTAAATACACTGAAGCCATGCACGGAATAGGTTATATGCAGCTTTTACCAGTGTGTCATCAGGCAGGCTGCAAATTCAACATTTGTAATAAAATGGTTCATATTCACTTACTATCGGTGTTACTCTTTCGACATGTGTTACAAATTGAACTGTCAGTTTTAGCTTTTTTGTACTGCAAATTCTTAGCTGAGATAAGATATATTTATTGCAAAAGTTTTTGTGTTAAAGCTGAAAAAACAAACAAACGAACAAAATGCCTTACATAAGTAAGATGAACTGAAACTCAATGGCCACTTTGGTAAATACACGTGTTTAGCTGCTCGTTATCAGAAATCTCTAATCAGCCAATCACATTGCATCAACCCAGTGTGTTTATGGATGTAGAGATGGTCGAGAAGACCTGCTGTAGTTCAAACTGAACAGAAAAGGGAAGAAAGGTGATTTAATCGACTGTGAATGTGCTGTAGGTGTTGGTGCTGGGTATTTTAGAGTCTTTCAGAAATTGCTAACCTACTGGGATTTTCTACTAGACCTTCTTCCGGTCTTGCAGAGAATGGTCTGAAAAGAGAAAATATCCAGTGAGCTGTAGCTCCCTCGGTCAAAATCTCTTGCTGATTCTAGACGTCAGAGGAGAATGGCCACACTGCTTTGATCTGATGGCAACATTAACTCAAATAACCACTTTTTAAAGCCAAGCTATGCAGAAAAAGATCACTCACTGCAGAACTCACAAGAGACGCTACTGTTGGAAATCAATGCAGCTTCATGCTACAGTTCATACAGCCTCACCAAAATTGGACAATAGAAAACTGGAAAAATGTTTCCTCGTCTGATGAGTCTCGAGTTTTGCTGTCATTTGGATGGCAGGTTCAGAATTTGGTATAAACAACATGAAAACTTGGATCCAACCTGAGCTTTTCCATATTTTCTTCTCCTCATTGGCCTACTGATAATCTAGAATGAAATTTAAAATCTTTCTCCTCACATGCAATGTCTTGACGATTTACAGATTTTATTCTATTAGTAACCCCAAACAGAGCACTTCGCTCTCAGACTGCTGGCTTACCTGTGGTTTAGGGCTGTTCGATATAACGATATATATCGGATGACGATATAAAAACGTCTATCGTTTCATTTTATGCTATCGCTTGTTTCATGGTGTCACAAAATAAACTGTTTACAGCATTTTTTCATCCTTTTGATGGTCACTGTAATGGCTATATTAATTTCTTCTTTCTCTCTTTCTCTTATATGTAATATAACCACACTACAGACGGACAAGCGCCTGTTTTTATGCGTTGTCGTTAGCAACAACAACGGTAACACAATCGCGTGTCCGCTTGTTTATGTTTCACATAAACCTTTCACAATAAAGCTCAAGATCCCGTTGAGACTTTTCAAAATAAACTGAATCACGTGAAAGAGCAGATTATTTACGGCTGAGAATTAAAAAAAGAGCCGCCAGGTGCTAAAAAAAAAAAAAACCTTAGACTCAAACGTTAGAACAAGCTTTTCCCCGCAGCACGCCGTGTAATAAATACTCACAAAGAAAACGGCGGCCGTTACAACTTATGTCTAAAAATGTATTGTTTCATGCATCGGTTAAAACACTCGACTCCAGATACATGACGCACAGCTGGAAACACTTCCCGCAAGACGAGCTGCCTGAGATTCACATAATTTACAAAAAATGTTACATTTTTGTGATTTATATCGTTATCGGGATGATAGAATTCTTATATCGGGATATGAGATTTAGATTTTGTTCATATCGCACAGCCCTACTGTGGTTCCTAAAAATCCTAAAATTGAATTTAGTTGAATTCCTTGATGTAGTCACCTGCTGGTGGTGTAATAGTGTAGGGGATATTTGTATTGGCTCACTTGGACCACTTAGCATCAATTGATAAAAGGAATTCAACATTTTTCATATCACAAGCTTTGTGTGCAAGAGAAATGGCAACCAGCAGAGAGAGTGTCAGGAATAAGTAAAAGTGACCTTGAAAATTGTTTTTCTCTACATTAACATTCTGCAGGGATCAGAAGCATTTCTGAAAGTAGTATTCCAGTTTACCTTGTTGTTGACATAGACAGTGCTTCTGTACTCATGTCAAACTTGTCAGTCAAATTCATTTGACTCTTCTGGGATCCAGCAGGATATTCATGTATTACAACTATCAGTTCAACGCATCCACGTTCATGCTGACTACTCCTAGCTGCAGTTTCAATTTTCTCAACTGAAAAGCTGAAGAAACTCGAACTTCCCTTTATAAATGTTAATTTTTGGTCTTTTTGTTCACTTTCTCTCAGAGTACAGTGACATTTTTCTTTGTCCTTTTACGGCCCACTATTGATGATTGGTACTAGAGCACTCAGCCTCACGACAGCTGTCTCAAACACAAATCACGGTTAAATAAAAGAATTGTGCTGTAGGCGTCTTTTTCCCTGAACTTGTATATTGTTGCTCTAGCTGTTGTGCAATTGCTGGCTGATAATATGCAGCTTAGAAATTATTTCTTTCTTCACATATATATCAAATACTCCTCTCACCCCTGCAGGCAGTCTATCCTTCAAGTTTCACTGCTACCAGAGGCCTGGTACCAGTCAAAAGTTTGGACACACCTTCTCATTTAATAGTTTTTCTTTATTTTTACTACTTTCTGCATTGTAGATACATACTGACATCAAATATATGAAGTAAGATATTTGGAATTAGGCAGCAAAGAAAACATGATAAATAACTCTAAATATGTTTAATATTTTAGATTCCTCAAAGTATCCACCCTTTGCTTTGTTGACAGCACTACAAACCCTTGGCCGTCTCTCAGTGAGCTTCATGATGTAGTCACCTGAAATAGTTTTCACGGGTGAGAATTGTCAGAGTTCATTGGTGGAATTTTCTGCCTTCTCAATGGGGTCGAGACCATCAGTTGTGTTGTGTAGAAGTCAGGTTGGTACACAGCTGACAGCCCTTAGCCTATCAGCTAAGTAAAGAGATATGACAGTGCATCATTATTTTAAGAATTGAAGGTCAGTCAGTCTGGAAAATTGCTAAAACGTTGTCCCCAAGTACAGTTGTAAAAACCATTAAGTGCTATGATGAAACTGGCCCACATAAGGACCGCCCCAGGAAAGGAAGACCAAGAGTCACATCTGCTGCTGAGGATAAATTCATCCGAGTCACAAGTTAACAGCACCTTAGATTAGAGGTCAAATAAATGCCTCACAGATTTCCAGTAGGAGACACATCAACTGTTCAGAGGACTGTGTGAATCAGGCCTTTATGGTCAAATAGCTGCTAAGAAACCACTACTAAGGAAAAGCAACAAGCAGAAGAGGTTAGTTTGGGCCAAAAAACACAAGGAATGGACATTAGACCAGTGGGAATCTGTGCTTTGGTCTGATGAGTCCAAATTTGAGATCTTTTTATTTATTTGACCTCTGGATACAGACACAAAATGCAGTTCTTCATGGGTCATGAGACACGCATGTGTTTCCAAACAGCGAGTGAGGAGCACAAATGTATTTTCCGCTGTGTTGCCAGCAGCAAAGTGCTGAAAGCTGCAGGTCTTTGAGTGGTCCGGAAGGAGACTGGTTCAAATGTGAGTCATCCCCATAGATGCCCGCATTTCAAAGGGCAGCTTTGGAGCAGGAACAAGGATGTTTACACCCTGGTATAAAATAAAAAATTCTGTCTTTACTCTTGTGTGACAAATACACAAAGCATGATATTTTTTAATTCAAATGTTTAAGCTGTAATAAGGTTTATTTGTCATTGTTAGGGGCACAGCTGTTTTGATTTTAAGGTGGACGAAGACATAGGTGTCTGACATGTCTGTTTGCTGTGTGTCAGGTTACCTAATTTCGATCACGAAACTGTTCCGCTTTGGTGAGGGTCAGTGTCTGCATTATGGGCGCAGGGCATCCAGGCCCATTCAAAAATTGTCACCATGACCCCTCAGATGAATTCTCCTGTCAGACTTTAACAACTATGAGAAAAATTAAGTCATGTAGTTTGGTAATGAAAAAGTCATTGCTCCCTTCAATGCATTCTCCTTGGATCTCACAAATCTCCGCCCGTGTGTTACTGTCCAGTGCCTCAAGACTCCTCACATCACCAGTCCGCATATTATTCCCTGTTGCCAGTTTGCAAATAAATCTTTTAAGCCAGCCTTATTATGACAAGGTTATAATGTGGGTGTATTTTGGAGCATTTTAACATTATTATCTAACAAGTGGAGTGATATAGCTTTCTTAGTGGTAAAGCTAGGTATCTAAGATGATTACATACCAGCTTTACTGAGTTGAATTCTACTATATGTATATCTACTATGCTTGTTAAACTGTAATCAGTGGCATCAGCGTTGGTCCATATTGAGACTGTGTGAACTCCTGGGATCTGTAGATTCATTATCATTCTGTTCCAGGTGAATGTTCCTGGATAAATGTACCCATCAGGTCAAGTAAAAAATTTTCTGTCATAATGTGAATGAATAACTGTGTGGTTATAGCAACGCATCAACGCTGTGAAAAAGAACTACTCTTTTATTGAATAAACCTTTTACATTTTAGTTAGTGATTTTTTTTTCTTTTCTATTTGGACCCATTTTTAAGGGTTATTTCTATGTAAAAGGTTTTTTTTAGTGTGAACATGCTTTCAGCCTGGAAAAGACAAAATTATGTACTAATCTATTTGTGTCTCTGCTGCATTCACATGGCCTCTGGTCAGTCTTCGCAGGATCTTTCGAACATATTTAGGTAGAAAAGAAAGTGCTAGTGTCAGATCCTATTTGGGCCGGGTGAGGGTCAGTGTCCGCATTATGGGCCCAGGGCATCCAGGCCCATTCAAAAATGTCACCGTCAGCTGAACTCTCCTGCCAGGCTTTAACAACCATAAAAAAAAAATTAAGTCATACAGTTTGGTAATGAATCCTACTCGGGCCAGCAGCTGTGGTGACAACATCTCAAAATCATGCACTTTTACATGATAAAAGTATCATATCATAATATCAGTGGTACATCATCTTCTTCCCTGGATGGTTTGCAGTGAAGTCCATGTTGGCAGTCTGGTTTCTTTGTACTGTTATAATTGGGATCTTCATTGGATCATGGTGTATGGTGGTTTCACAGGCTTTTTCTTTTTTTGCTCTAAGCATGTCACCCTACCACTACACTCACTGGACACTTTATTTGGTGTACCTGTTCATCTATTTGTTAACACTAATATCTAATGAGCCAATCACATTGCAGCAAGTCCATGCATTTAGGCATGTAGAAACAGCAATGACAACCATCTGAAGTTCAAACTGAGCAACAAAAGGAGGGGAAAACATTTAAGTGACTTTGAATGTGGCATGTTTTGCTCATGTTAGATGGGCTGGTCTGCGTGTCCCAGAAACTACTGATCTACTGTGTCTGTGAAGGTTCTCAGTCATCCAGGTCATCGTAGTCAAAGGAGCTTGCAAAGAAAAGCATCTGGACTTCTTTAAGTTACTTGAAGACATTTCACCTCTCATCCGAGAAGCTTCTTCAGTTCTAAGGTCAAATGGTGGAGAGTCCCAGATATAAACCTAGTGGGAGAAACCCCCCACAGAGGGACAAAAGGACCCCCTGATGATCCTCTAATCGCCTGAGCCATTGAGGTTGCCGTTCTCTTCAATGTGCACAGTGCAGTCCAGGAAAGGCAAACAGTTGTCCTTTGTGTCTTCCCTGGTGAACTTGATGTTTTTTCCACAGCGTTAATGTGCGCAGTGAAGGATTCCACTTCTTGTGTCTTGATTTTGACCCAGGTGTCGTCTACATATCTGTACCAGTGGCTGGGTACTCTTCCTTTGAAAGAGCCAAGAGCCTTCCTTTCCACTTCCTCCATGTAAAGGTTGGCTACAATAGGTGACACGGGGGAGCCCTCAACATCGAAGTTTACCGGAAGCCCACACACACGGACCAGTACCTCCTCTTTGACTCCCATCACCCTCTGGAACACAAATGTTCCCTCTAAGCCTGAAGGAAAAAAGAAGGAACACACACATGTAAAGGAAGCACTCAAAACGTGCGGCTATCCTAAATGGGCGTTCTTAAAGTCAGCAAAGAGGCACAGAAAAGAAGACCAGACACCAGCGAGGGAGGATAAGAAGGACAGACGCAACAACATTGTCATCCCCTATGTAGCCGGTGTATCAGAGTTTTCTCCCAGCATGACATCCCGGTGCATTTCAGACCCAGCAACACGCTCAGACAAAAACTGGTTCACCCGAAAGACAAAACACCAAAACACAAACTTAACAATGTGGTGTATGCTGTACAGTGCAGCGAGGAATGCCCAGACCTCTACATTGGAGAGACCAAACAGCCACTTCACAAGCGCATGGCACAACACAGAAGAGCCACCTCCACAGGACAAGACTCAGCAGTCCATCTGCATCTTAAGGATAAAGGACACTCTTTCGAGGATGCCAATGTTCACATTTTGGACAGAGAGGACAGATGGTTTGAAAGAGGAGTGAAAGAAGCCATCTATGTCCACTGTGAGCGACCATCTTTGAACAGAGGCGGGGGTTTACGACACCAACTCTCTGCCATCTATAATCCAGTTTTGAGATCCCTTCCCAGACGCCTTAACGCCCACTCACATCCTGGGCCATCTGATCTCAGGAATTCGCATGATAAGGTGGGGCCAGGTTTCACAATGAGCTCACCCGAATCTCTGGCTGATTGGGACCCACACCCAGTTTCACACCTTGGCTCAGGCGATTAGAGGATCATCAGGGGGTCCTTTTGTCCCTCTGTGGGGGGTTACTCCCACTAGGTTTATATCTGGGACTCTCCACCATTTGACCTTAGAACTGAAGAAGCTTCTCGGATGAGAGGTGAAACATCTTCAAGTAACTTAAAGTCCAGACGCTTTTCTTTGAAAGCTCCTTTGACTACTGATCTACTGGGAAATAGCCATATCTGGGGTTTACAGAGAATGGTGTAAAAAAGACAAAATATCTAATGAGCTCCAGTTTTCTGGGTGAAGTTGCCTTGTTGATGCCAGGGATCAAAGGAGACTGCTTCAAGCTGACTGGAATGCAACAGCAAATAACCAATGGACACATCAAACTTTTAAGCAGCTGGAATACAGCAGCAGAAGAGCACACCAGATGCCACTTCTACCATCTCAGAAAAAGAAAATGAGTATGGGCTCACAAAACTAGATGACAGAAGATTGTAACAATTCAGCAATTGATTGAGTAATGCTACTGACCGTGTCCATTCCTTTATAAGCACTGTGTACCCACCATCCAGCATGATAACACATGTCACGAAGCTCAAATATCTCAAACTGGTTTCTTGAACATGACAGTGAGTTCACTGTACTCAAGTGGCCAAAATCTGAGGAATGTTTCCAGTACCTTGTTGAATCTGGAGACACTGAAATCTGCAGGCTGATATTTTAAGAACCTTAGGTGCCTATTAAAAGGTTTTTAGAAATTTATTTTTTCACAATATATGACTTCTGTACATAAGTTCAAATAATTCTTCAAATGAAATCAAAAAGATTTTATTTTCCAGTCCAAAATAAGTTAACAGATGAATCGGTTCATGAATTCACGATTGCTCTGGAGTGAGGCTTGCTCTTATCTTTGAGATGATGTTCCCAGCTGCTGATAACCATGATAAAGCTGCTCTCTGTCACAACTTCAGTCATTTGAGAGGTGCATGAGCCTCTTTTCAGGACAAACTCATCTATACGCCTTTGATTAATACTATTAAAACACAAAACTGAATTATAAGAGGCCGTTACTAATCACAAATTTGGTTATATATCAGTTTCTCAGATGGTGTAGATTTCAATGCCAATTAAAATCTTTTAACTGATTATGTATATCATTAATTATTGACATTGTCTAACCCACAGATTAACTACCCAACGTAAGGTGGAATAGGTTTCAGAATAAACGCTAATATTAATGTGAGAGAAAAAATAGGAGAAAGTGAAGCTACTTCAGTCTAATGGTTCACTGTTGCATTTCACTCATTAGCTAACAAAACTGAAACAGTGTTTGCTTAGCAAGTATCAACCTGAGAAGTTTTTTTTGTTGTCTGTGAAATGCTTTCACATTTTTTAAAACCTCAGTTTCCATTTTCTTTCATCCTCCTCTGTTACATTTGGCTACATTCTTCTTTGTTAGTATTGAGTGAAGTCTTGGCAGATGATATAGATCAGGGGTCACCAACACTGTGCCCGCGGGCACCAGGTCGCCCGCAAGGACCACATGAGTCTCCCGCGGGCCTGTTCTAAAAATAGCTCACCATAACAACTTACCAGTAAGCTGCATCTATTTTTATTTTTTCTTGCTATTTTTTTTTAATCACAATTGCATTGGCGTTAATTTGTTAGAGATAATATATAAAAAAAAATGTTTATTATTAAATATTAGATCATGATCTAATATTTAGTGCTAGCTGGTCTCCACGGAAACAGTTGCTGTGAAGACCAGCAAAGGCAAAGGTGAGGAGATGAGGAAAACATGGCGGAAAAAAGGAAGAAAACATAATTTTCACAGTGAATGGGAGGAAGAGTTCTTTTTTACCTCTGTGAAAGATTCATGCATGTGTCTCATTTGCGGGGCAACTGTGGCAACGGCAAAGCGGCACAACGTGGAGAGACATTTCCGAACGTGTCACACAAGCTACCATGCTAACTACCCAAAGGGCAGCACACTGCGAGCGGAAAAGGCCCGCGAATTAAAGGCAGGTTTGAGCAAACAGCAGTCTTTTTTTCACGAGACCGGTGAAAAACTCTCAAAAAGCAACCGAAGCCTCATTTAGAGCTACACATTTCATGATTAAGAAAAAGAAGGCATTTTTAGACGGGGAGTATTTCAAAGAAGCAATGATGATAATTGCAAAAACTGTGCTTAAAGACGAGAAATATGGAAATGATGTAATCTCCACTCTCTCTGATGTCCAGCTGGGGGCAACTACAATTGTTAGAAGAGTGTCGGCTATGTCCGGGAACTTGGCCGATCAGTTGGATCAGGATCTGGCAAAGTGCAGTTGGTTTAGCATCCAGTGTGACGAGTCCGTCGACAGCAGCAGTACAGCACAGCTGATGGTCTTTATCCGGATGGTATTTGATGGTTTCTCCACAAAAGAAGAACTTCTGACACTACTGCCGCTAAAGACAACAACGAAGGGAGTTGACATCTATAACGCGGTGAAGGAGTTTTTCGCGAAGAAAAAGGTACCGTTGGAAAAGCTGGTATCAGTGACTACCGACGGGGCTCCTGCTATGATCGGCCGACATACGGGATTCATCGCTCACTGTAAAGGTGACACAGAGTTCCCAAACTTCATGCATTACCACTGCATCATTCACCAGCAGGCGTTATGCGCAAAGGTGATCGGCTTTGAGCACGTCATGACTCCCGTCGTGAAGATCATAAACAGCATCCGCTCCAGAGCTAAACAGCACAGAACATTCAAGGTGCTATTGGAGGAGCTGTCAGCTGAATATGGTGACCTGCTACTACATACGGAAATCCGATGGCTCAGCAGGGGACGGATTTTGCTTCGTTTTTTGTCACTTTTGGGTGAAATCAAGGAGTTCATGCAATCCAAAGGGGAAGACACATCTCTGCTGGAGGACACTGAGTGGACACTTGACCTTGCGTTTTTAACAGACATTACTGGGAAACTGAACCATTTGAACTGTGAGCTGCAAGGCAAAGGTAAGACTGTTGCTGACATGATAAGTGCTTTAAATGGATTTAAAGCCCAGATGAACATTTTCTCTGTGCATTTACAGAGAAAAAAGGTGCTGCACTTTCCCTCTGTGCAGATGGTGCTGAAAGACAATGCTTCTGCATCTGAGACTTTTGACAAAGTTGCAGAAAAGTACACTCAAGTCATAAACCGACTTGGTCAAGAGTTTGAGAACAGGTTTTGTGACCTTGATCAGCTTGAGCCATGTGTCTCATTTGTTTCCAATCCTTTCATGAATGTGGACACAACATGCATTGCTGAGCAACTAAGTTCAATGTTCAGCTTGGATGCTGGACAGGTGGAAATCGAAATTGTAACATTGCAAAATGACGTCCACCTCAAAGCCTATCTGGGTGCACCAAACTTTTGGTGCCTTGTTGACACAGAAAAGTACAGTGGTGTGTGCACAGCAGCTATGAAGGTTGCCAGCCTGTTTGGTTCAACCTATCTTTGTGAATCAGCCTTTTCTGACATGAACTTCATCAAGAACAAACACAGAACACGCCTCTCCGATGCACATCTGCAAGACTCACTCAGAGTTGCAGTGTCAAGTTATACCCCAGATTACAACACACTGGTGAACAGCATGCAATGCCAGGTTTCCCACTAACAGACAAAGAAAGCCATATTAGATGTTCTCAGTGGCAACATTACAGTGTCATGTCAAAGTTGAATTTAATTATTGAAAAACAAATGTGTTTGTTAAGTGTAACATGTGACAATTTGCTTTAAAATGCTGCCAATTTGGTGAAAAGTTCTGTAAAATTTGAAAGTTGATTTTTTGTATGTTACATACATACAAAAATAATGTATGTAACAGTGCATGATTTGTTAAAATTTGTTAGTGGTAAGTGAAAATGTTGTAGAAGTGATCACTTCAAAATGTAAATACTTGCAGAGATATATAGAAATAAAGCGTTGCATATTGATATTTATGTTTCCTACCTTGTTTCCTAATTGCATTCTTTATAATTATGGTGAAAAATAATTAACATAATTAGTGTCCGTACATAGATGAATATCATTAATTATTAATGATAACACATAATTAAGTTAAACTGAGGAAATTTGTTATTTGAGAAGTGTGTGTCAAACTGGTAGCCCTTCACATTAATCGGTACCCAAGAAGTAGCTCTCACTTTCAAAAAGGTTGGTGACCCCTGATATAGATGATACTGCCCCCATGGCTTCCTGTAATGTACTGCAGTTACAAAAACACATTTACTAGTATTAGTATATAACAATAAAATTCAGCGTCAACAAATTTTTGTAGTTGACGTCATCAGTTATGCCGACACATTGTTGCAGCCCTAAAGATGAACAACCATATTTGCATATACAGCAATTGATTTTTTTTTTCCATTTTGTTCATTATTTTTTGCCTCCTGCCATTTCTCACCTCCTGAAAGCACAAAATAGTGAACCACAGAATTCTGACAAACAACCAGGAATCATCAGTATTCCAAATAAGCAGGACTGAGCCAAGCAGTCATGTAATGAAGCTGTTCTATCCTCCTGACTACCAGGAAAAAAAAATGTTGTCCAATCAAAATTTTTTTTAAATCCCCCAATGTTTGTAAAGTAATTAGAAGACTGAAATAATTTTTTGGGAAAAAAAAGTTTACAATTTTTAGATATCACATGTCCACTGCAGAGGACATTGGAAGGCCGAACGTGTAAAAATGAACTTTGATGGCAAACATTTGCTTCAACTCTTCACCAAGGAGAAGTTTGAACTCAAGGAACTGTAGTGGTTTCTTCCCCCAAAACTGCAAGTCACTGCTATACTGAAGCCACGAGTTGGTGATTGCCAGATCAAAAAAGTAGAAAACTGCACATACTGTCAATTTCTGAGTGTGAGAGACCATCCTGTAGAAACTCAACATTCAATATGGTCCACGTCACCTATATTGGTAGTGTACTCAGCAATTGCCAGTGGACTTGGCACATGGACAAACCTTTTGTTTTTCTTAAACCATCTTGTGCGTCTGTCCTGAGGTTGATTGCCATAGGCAGAGGATGCCATGACAACTGTCCAACCACTTAATGACAGCAAGTTCAGGTCTGAGTACCATCCCTGATGCTCCTTCTTTCTTCGTCAAGGGCTTATTCCCTATGATCTTCTTCATCAGACAACTCAAGATCTGAGTTTCCCTCATCAAACTGCAATAAATTTCTTTCTGCTTCTAAAAAGGACTCCTTTTCTGGTCATTTAAAAAAAAAACAGAACAAAATGGAAGAAATGACTACAAATGTCCACTACGGAGGACATTTTTTTAAACACTTCAATACTATACTAAAATGAAGTTAGAATTAAGCATACTATGTTTTAATGTGTTATTAAGAGACTTATTTAAAATATGCTAACATTTATAGCTAAAAATTCCCCAATAAGAAGTTTTATGCACTTTTCTTCTTCCCATAAAATGTGCTTGCAGTGATGGCTGCCATGTTCCTTAATGAAAAAACTAAAGTTCCCAAAGCTCCACCCCTTCACATTTGGTATCATTGGAAAGCCCTAAATGTCCTCTGTAGATACCAAAAGGAGGTAATTCTGTAGTATGCAGTGCATGGGAGATATTCAGGTTTAGAAAGGTGCTCTACAGAGGACAAATTTGCATTGCTGGTAGTCAGGCTATATGGATATTGCTTTTCTTCAGAATATGTCTACTGCCCATAAACATGTAGTGAAATCAGAAGCATATGTATTTTTTTCATTTTTAGCTTTTTTCTTTTTGTTTTCTTCCACATGAAGAACTAAAGATAATACATGTTGCTGTTGTTGAAACCAGCTGTTATTGTCTAATGATAATTCAGTTTTATTCGCTTTAAAAAAAAAGTATTTTTACAAAAAGTTGACAGGTGTGTTTATAGCTACTATTCTGATCAGTGTTGCCAACTTAGCGACTTTGTTGCTATATTTAGCGAGTTTTCAGACCCCCTTGGTGACTTTTTTTTTCTAAAAAAGCGACTAGCGACAAATCTGGCCACTTTTTCTGATGTTATTGGAGACTTATTTATGCTGCTGTGGGCACCTCACCCGTGCCAAAGCCCCCAGCTGCTATCAGGGCAGGAGATGTGCACACCTGTGCGTCCAAACTGCAAATGAATCACGCACGAGCGAAGTCAGTTCTTTTACTCTTATGCTGTTTTGTGGATCACAAGGTTTAAAACCACACACACACACACACACACACACACACACACCTATTTCAGGTCACTTTTTCCGGTCCAAGCCGGATAAAGGAGCAAGGTTGGTATTGTGACATGGAAAAAAAAACAATTGCTAAAAGAAATTTTATTTGTAATTCTAAATAAATTCTAAATGCATTTAGGACGTTTGTTACTCACTTTATGTCTCTTCCACGATGTTATTTCTCTCTCCAACAACGTAGGTAACAATGACATTAGCATGACCAATTATGCAAATTAGGCAAGGACGTCGTTTAGCGACTTCTAGCGACTTTTAGGACAGCCAGTAGCGATTTTTCTTACTGAGGTGTTGGCAACACTGATTCTGATATCCTGTGTGGTAAAAAATAAGCTGTTGTCCTCCATGGATTGTAAGATTTGAAAAGATAAACACAGCTTCCAAATTTTAAAAATGAAGCCAGCACAGTTCAGTGCAGGGTTGCTTGCTGTGCTTTCAAAAAGTAGTTTGACTGCATCAAAGTCTCCCCCGCGCAGACATCTGTTTTATATTCTGTTCCAAATATTACTAAATAGAACAGATGCTCATTTTTTTCATTACGAGTTTAGAGCAGGGCTGGACTGGGACAAAAAAAAAAATCAGCCCGGGCATTTTGACTAGAGACCGGCCCACCAGGCATTATAGGAAAAGCCATAAAGTCTTTGAATGAAAACAAATGCTGTTGTGACAGTGATGTACACTATCTTGTTGGTATATGTATGATTTCTATACATTTTACATCAGATAAAAACTTTGGTTGTAAGATTCAGATAATTATTTAATAAAAGCGAGACATTTTAAATGAGAATAAGAAAAAAGTATTTCTTTGTGCCCCCCTTTCCCTGTTAATGCCCTACCTGGCCCCCCTGGAAAAACTTTGCTAGACCCACCCCTGCACAGTTACCAGCTGTCAGCTACATAGAAAAGGATCCTGGTGTCATTTGTCTCTCAGAAACAGTTCATAACTTCCCTTCAACTCATTCATGTCACCTAAAAGGTAAACCTGTTTCTCCATCACCTCTTCAGCTCTGATGATTCAGTAAGGACATCTCCTGGTTTCATCTTCATGTTTCCCTCAATATCCATCCATTCCCTTCTGCTTTTCCTCATCAGAGGAATTTGTTAATTTGTTATATACCTGTTAGAATTGTAGAAGCATGTGTAAATTAGCAGCAAAACAAGTGCAATTAGTTTGTAAAAGCTGCACTGTTGATAAAATATGAAGCAAAATAGAAATGGCCTCGACCATAACAAGGAAGTTCGAGTTCTATCAGGCAAGCAAGGTAACAACTTGGCAGGCTGCTAATGAAAACTAATGTGAAAGTGGTCACAAGTGGATCAGGCAGAACAGACGATGTAACCCTGTTTCACCTTCAAGTGGGCAGTGGGAGTAGCAGGATGTGCACTGCAGCATGAAAAACACCCTGATGAAACATTAACAATTACTTTCTTTGATAATGTCAAGTAAACATGCAAAGCGCTGATAAGAATGGCATTACCAAGCGAAGCTCTTTATCTACAAGCAGATCTTATCTATAACTATAACAGAATTTTTCTATAACTAAGTTTACACTGTTTAAACAAGGATCCAAAGCCTGCACTGCAGCTTATTGTTAGAAGAAAAACTCAGAAAAAAGGTTTAAAAAAAATGTTCTGCTGGCATTTAATTTGAAGATAAGAGAAGCGTTTTGCAAACACTTTGAATCCCCAGGGATTAAATATCTCATACTGTGTTTCTGCTCAAACAAAGTTTTTGTCACCTCCATAAAAAATAATCTAAGTGTGTGTGTGTGTGTGTGTGTGTGTGTCTCTTTGAACAACTGTACAAATCCCGTGTCCTGTTATTTTTCTCTCAGCCTTTCTCAGTAAAAATATGTTTTCATGTTCAGCTGGTGTTTTCAAAAGTGGCTTAATGCTTCTAGCACTTTTTGTTTTATGCAAATCCTTGCTAGTTGCCAGAAGCTTTTTCCTCTGTTCCCTAACTCATACAATTGCATCTTATAACTTTGAGAGCATTCAAACTCAGAAGGGTTAAATTATATTGATTTTGTACCTAAGACAAAAAGTAAATTTATAAATTTAAACATTTATGTTCTTCGATCAGTCCCTTCTTGTTTTAAACAATTCAGGGAGAGAAGAGTAAAAACACACACATAGTATACAGAATTAAATAGGGAAAAGGTTTTTTTTTTGCTGTTGTTTGTTTTTGACTATATTTCTTGAAAATCAAATATTCAGTATAAGCACCAACCTTAGGAGCTCAAACAAAATCAAATTCAAAAATCAGCCTTATTCAGTCCTTCTTAAGGCTGCCTTCAAAAGTCCCTGCTGACTCGTGTTAAAATGCACCAATTTAAAGAAATAAACCTTTCATCTAAAGATGGTCGCTAAAAGTGTAGACAGCGATTGCTATTTCCGCTTTTATTTGACCTCCATGAGACTGATGAGAAAAATCTGGTCTTGGCACATAAGTGCTACAGTACCTGTTCACCTGTGCACAAAAATAATGAAAGCAAGTGAATTTAACTAGAAAGCAACAGTCCATTCTATGTTGTTAGCATCTCAAATTCATCAGAAAAGCTGAACCCTTCAAAGAGCGCAAAATGTGGTTGAAAGACTTCTGAGGCTTTCAGCATCTCCATGGCGACAACCTGTGTGAGACTAAGCATGTGAAGCTGGAAACGGGCAGAAACCACACAGATGTGTCATGCATAGAGCTCACAGCATATACTGGCTGCTAATAGTTTTAATTTCCTCTTGAACACATTTTCTTTGAGGGGAGCACATTTTCTCGTAACTGTCTAAAAATCTGAATTTTAAATCGTTTTTTAAAATATCTACAGCACATCAGCAGTAACGAGCATTCTGACTGGTTTACCAGCATTAGAAGCCCAGCTCCATGCATTAAAAAAAAGACTTACTTCTTACTAGCAACAGTGCCGCACTTATGGACACTCTCGAATCCTGCTAAGGCATTTTGGCAGTTGGTTTTTTTTTGTTTGTTTTTTGTTTTTTGCTAAATGGAAAAGTGCATTCCCGCTGACCATTTTTAAGCACAGCAAGAGATATCAGTACACAAAGACGTGCTGTTTGAACAGTGATATTTCCAGTGTTGGGACTAACGCGTTATTAAGTACATTATTAAATACAGTCCAGCCCTGTGTGCAGCTCATCTGCAGTCTGGTGTTACCTACATCTTCCTATTCGGAAGGCTGAATTTCCGAGTTCTGAGTACAATCAAAATCACCACGACTGCAGTTTTTGTGTTGGATGTAAAAAGCGCACATGACGCTGTGACGTAGGCTAGAATCATGGCAGCAGTCAATGACGGTCCAGGTGTGGGATTTCTCTCGTGGAAATATGCACATTATTTTTCCTTTCTATTGGTAGGTGGCACAGTGCACTTGTGGCAAGTAAGCAAGCTAGAAGACTGGCAAAGTTATGGAAGCAGCACATTAACAAGAGAATTCTGAGTAAAACCAAAGTTACTTTCCCTAGTAACTAGTTACTTTGAAAGTAACGAGTAACTTGAAGTAACTGAGTTACTTTTGATGGAACTAGTAATGTAACTAAGTTTCTAATTTAAAGTAACTTACCCAACACTGGATATTTCTGATGGCTGCACATGCCACTGTGAGACTAATGGAGGTAATGGAGCACTTTGCATGTACCTGCTTATTCTTACGCAGCCAACAAAAAGCATATGCATACAGCACCACTTCACACACACAAAATCTAAAAATGTTTTCAGCTTGCTAGAATAATAATTTAATGGAATTCATAGCCAAAGAAAGCTCACTTTCCTGTGCAATGCTTTAAGGCTCTACTATTTAGAACACAGTTTGTCACCTCCAGATTGAATTATATGATACAGACAAAGATAAAGTCTGTTCAAGCAGCTAGGGGTTTTTTGTTATCTGGGGTGTTTTTTGGGTGAGATTCACCCTTTATTCAGTGTTTGATGTGAGAATATAATCTTTCAAGCGCAGGTTCTACAAGTGCTTTAGTCGTTTGAAAAAGACATGCTCGACTGGAGTTGGGGGAGATGCAGTTTATGTTAGATGAAAGGCACAGCTGATGAGATGGGGTGAGAATACAACCCTTCTCATCACAAAGGTCAAATGAAAGCACATCAAAATGCCTTATTTTTCCATCGCTATTAAAGTAAACATTTGGCAAGTGATGATAAAGCAGTCGACTCTGTACTGAACAAAAATGCATAAATACACACAATGTACAATGTGCAATGTACTGTTTTAAAATAAGGAGGATTTAAAATGTATAACGTGCTGGCAGAAAATTGCCAGGACATTTTCTGTGTTTTATGGATTTTATTTTTTTACTTTTTTCTTCTTAAAACCAGGTTTAAGCCCTGATCTTGTACATTTTCAAATTACCTGTATATCATTCTGTTTTAGGTTCACTCCATATTTTTCCCCTGGCCATCCACACTGCACCTGCGTGGCTCTATACTGAAGCTGTAACGTTTCTTTCAAAGCCTCTCCCGGAAGTGGCTTAAGCACATTAGCTTAAGTACTGCACACTACTTAATTACAATTTAGAGGCACTTCTGTTTTTTCATTTTGAGAAACTTTAGACTTGAAGATTTGCCAGCGGTATTTTTCTTTGCTTGTTTTTAGCAACAGAAAAATACACAAACAAGTTATGAAATCTGAACCGTAATATTTGATATTTATTTATTTATTTATTTTTAAAGTCTTTTGACTAATCATCTGCTGAAAGATATTTCAGAGTTTTCAGTGTATCCAGGAAATCCAGATAAGGGATATCCAGCTCAAAACTTCCTGTGTCATGTGTTGTTGTTTTTTTAATATGCAACAATTTTTAAAAAGCTAATAAAAGGCTGCGCTTTCATCTGATAATGGCTATGGGATTTCATTTTGGCAAATGCAATCATTCTTTTGCTCTCCAGACAGGCTGTTTATCTGAATGCAATGAAAGCCTGCTAGGACTCTGGCTCTGAATGAAAACCAGGAAGTTTGCAGTACCATAAATCTCTGTATATAATTGTGATGGATGCATGCAACCACACAACTGAGATACTTAGTTACCTGACCTCCGCTCCAGTCCTTCCTGGTTTGGCTGAAAGAGGAGGCTGAGGGTGGAGCTGGTTTAAATGCAGAAGCCAATAAAGTGGACTGGACCATCTATTGTGATCATGCAGGGGGAATGGGGTTCTTCTTGAATGATGGTTAGCTGTTATCTCTTTAGTTTTCACCTTTGGTGTATATAATGGTTTATTCATTTGCTATATAACTGGAGCTGTTTCTCATTTGGGCAGGTCAGTTTGTTGAGTTATGTTTTTGTTAAATGGCTTTTGAGTGGCGGTCTGTTAAGTTAACCTCTTTTATGGGCCCACTTGGTTCTTAAAAACTTTATTTTTTGTTATTTTGAATTTTTGTAATCATCTTGTCCTTTTTGGGGGTATAATAAAACCCATTTTTTTGAAGATTACATTTGTGCCTGTGTGTTCCTGGCTGCTTGGATCATGACAATTGGTGGCAGCAGTGGGATACAGCCAGTTTAAAAAAAATACACATACACACAAAAAAGGCACAGTTGTTTTTTTTGGGGTTTTTTTTTTTTTGAGATTTAAGATTAGTTTATTTAATAACCATTTCCACAACAACCAACATTCAGAATTAGCATCATCACAATATTTCATATCAGGATACAATGATAGAATCTGAGACACAAAGGCTATATACACTACACAATTAAAAACCAAATGATGAACCAGATAACTAGTGAATAAGATAATTAGCTAATCAAATTATTCAAAAGACACGTTTGATGCATTACAACAGAATAGAAAATTATTTTCACAAGGCACATTTATTGAACAACAATGGGACTGTCTTGCATGCAAATGACTATTTGCATGAGATAAAAGTTTCAGGGTTTTTTTTTTTTCTCCCCACTCCTTATCAAACCATGCAGAGAGGAGCAAGGAGTGGGAGAGTAGTCCGAGGAGATGTACCAAGCCAGCAAATGGGCTCAGAAGGACAAGTCGATGCAGAACAGGAGGAGAATGGAGCTTCTGGAGGGGTAGACAGCACTGAGGGCCAAGGTAGGGAGCCAACGATATCGGATCTGATCTCTCTTCTCCGTTCACATATGGGCCAGCAGGAGGCCAGAGAGGCTAAACAGAAGGAGGAAAGTGCAAAGCAAGAACAACGTTTTAAAGCACTTCAACACCAGTTTCAGTTGTTACAGGTAGAAGCACAAGCCCGCACTTCTCCAGTGCCTGAAGGTCAGGCAGCTGAATCACCTGATCCAGAATCTCTAGATGATGACATTCTTCCTCAAGCTGGTCTTGGTATATCAGTTACTGGTTCATCAGGTCAGTCCCATTTTCTGGAGCCTAAGTTACAAAAACTCACCAACGAGGATGATATTGAACATTTTTTGATTACCTTCGAACGCATTGCAATGGCCTGTCGGTGGCAGAGACATGATTGGGTTTTTCACCTTGTACCGCTGCTTACGGGCAAAGCAAGAGGTGCATATGTACATATGGATGTTGATGATTTTTTGAATTATGACAAGGTTAAGGCAGCTATTCTTTATAAATATGATATCAATCCTGAGACCTATAGGCAGAGATTTCGATCTCTTGATGTAAACCCTGCAGAAAGCCCTAAAGAGTTGTATGCACGGCTGAAGGAGCTTTATGTAAAATGGGTCCACCCTGAAGATAAAACCGTTCAGGACATTGGGGAAATCATCATCCTTGAGCAATATTTACGAATGCTATCTCCTGAGTTGCAGGTGTGGGTAAAAGAGCATAATCCACCCTCTGCTGCAGAGGCTGCAAAGCTGGCGTTAGTATCTTGCCCAAGGATATTTGGCATCCTGGAGGCAGCCTGGGATCAAACCACCGACCTTCTGATTAGTGGTTGACCTGCTCTGCCACCTGAGCTACAGCCACAGTACAATGTTGCTGTTGAGGGGTTTCTGCTGCTCCTGCTGCTGATAGTGCTGGAGGGCAGGGCTGTGTTGATCTGAGACTCTAGACATTAAAAAGTCCATAGGAGAGATGGTAGCTGATTAAACAAGTATCATGAGATATTAACAAAATGCAAAGATTGGTGACAGCGCTTGGAACCATAAGGACACAAAAAACTGTGAGAAATAATTTAGGCTCTGTCTGTGAATCAGTCTGTGTCTCTGAGTTAACTTGTGTTTCTCCTACAGCTCCGGACCGCAACAAATGCGCGTGCTCTTTGTGAGCTCGTTCCCGGCTCGTAACCAGCGCGTTCTGCCGTCAAGGGCGATCATTGGTTAATAGTGATCATGTGACTGATGCAAGCCAGATCCTTTTATTTAGCAAAACTGTGATTAATAGTTAAATATTATTGTTGAGGGGCACAGACAGGACTTCGCACGCACACATAAAAAAAAAATAATAATAATTAAAAAAAAAAAAGTTGCCTCAACAAAAGGGCACTTTGGGCACCCATCAGGAAAGGGGCGGGTGCTCAAGCCCCCCCCCCCTCTGCACGTGCCTGTCAGAGAGGAAGTGTCATTAAAATGCATGAAATAGCAAGTTAAAGACCCAACGTATAAGACAGAACTCAGATCATTGGTGGCCAATTAATATTTCCTGGGACTGTTGTGGAGGGCAACTCCGATAAGCTTACAAAGAGATAAATTTAACACTGAGCTGAATGAACTTCAGCTTATTGGTGCAGCCTTTCACTACAGTTCGATGTTCACATGTGGCCACTTGGGAAAATCTTTTGCCTGCCTTAGAATTAGATGATCCCCTCTGAGCAGTAGAAAGGTAGCGATATTAAGGAGGAAGAACCCTCATTAGACAGGAAGAGACTTCTGACACAGGCATCAATCCAAAGTGACCAATAGGGAAAAATTGATAAATATGACTGACATTGCTGTCATCAAGCTGCCCAAACTTCTGTTTTGACAGAGCTGGTCATACTTGTTGATGATCAATTAATCAAGTGAATTTGATTATCGGCACCTAGCTGCTACTTATGCACTTACTACCTATGGAAAGAAGTAAACGTGTACTTAGTTTTTAACAGGACTGGATAAAGTATTTTAGACACTTTCTTTTTCATATTCCTGTATATGTAGCCTTAAGAGTTTGCATCCAGATATACTGCAATCTAGACAGCATTTTTTACTCGTGTTGCGTGTTTCAGCAAAACACCTATGATTTGAAAAATATGTCACAGAGGCGCTGCTCAGAAGCTGAACAGTACTGCTTATCAAGCAAGAATGGAAAAACAATTCTCTTTCTTTTCAAAAGAACAGTAAATGATCCTTTCAGTTCTGAAAGGGTTACAGCGTTGTTAAAAGAAGATGAGATGCAGCGCAATGCAACACAATGCTCCCGGCCTTCTGGAAATGTGTTGGTGCCATTAAATTAAAAAATCTGTTCAAAAAATGTTCAAGATGGGCTTTACGTCTACCAACAACTGCTCACACTGCCAAACCAATTCACCGGACAATTATATCCACGCTCTTTGGTTCTGTCCACCAGTTCAGAAGTTTTGGCGCGAGATATGTGAAGACTTATCAAAGTGTCTGAAATGTAACATTCCAACTTCCCCCTTTGTGTGTTTGTTGGGCAGCTTAGATAATGTCACTTCAAAAAAGAATATCGCCCATATGGTTTTCACTGCCCTATGCATAGCCAAGAAAACAGTCCTCATGAACTGGAAAAATAAAAATAATCTTAATTCTAACCAATATAGAAATTATCTATTAGATTACATTAGTCTTGATACAGAAACTGCTCTCCACATGAGATCGATTGCTCTGGGCTCCTTTGATCAGCTCCATCACCTAGTGGGGGTGGGGGGTCATAGTTTGGTCCATCAAGGTGTACACCTCACCCCTGGCGTCGTTGCCCACCTCTCAATTTTAAATACACGTAGACATTGAGGGCTAGCAGGAGGGACTATGCGCTTACCTGCTGCTCTCTGGCAGGTAGCTCCATGCCCTCCTGGGTTTTAAATGCACCTTAGAACACACATGCATCCACACTACAATGAGCGGGTGGAGGGAGGTTTGGAGTCTTCTCTCACCCCCGTTCTCTGCGGCCTGCTGGAGCGGGGGGGCTAGGAGGAGGAGTTGGCCGTCCGACTGCGGTCTGGAGTGTGGGGCCTCCCTGCTGCTGCGGAGTCGGGGCGGTCTGCCTCCCCCCACCGCAGGGAAAAGGGTAACACCACCTGGGTCTGGGTGCAGTTCCCCCTCCAGGGGCAAGGGTACCTAGACCCGGTTCGTAGAGTACGCTTGGGGAGTGTGATCGTGTGTACAGCGTCTCTTTATGTCTGTCTCCACGTTGGTTGAGTGTGGAGTAAGTGCATATGAGAGCATGAGGGGGGGAATGGATGTTTGTGTCTGTGTGTGCCTGTATGTCTGTGTCTATATATCAGGTTGGGTATCAGACGCCACCTTTCTGGGGACATCTCAGGCCCTCCAAGGTTTGGAGGCCTATCTCCCCCCACCACCACTTCCCCTGCCAGTGGCGGACTCCCTCAGGTGTCGGTGCGTTGGTGGTGGTGATCACACCCACAAACTACACCCTTTTTGGCTCCTACCTCAAAGCACACTGTGTTCTGTTGATCTTATGTGCTGCACAATAATGTTTAATATTTAGTATTTACTGTCATATTCCCATATATCATTGTGATGCTGTTTATTCTATTACTCTTGTTCTCTTCTGCTTGTTTTCTTTTTTCTTTCTCAACAGGTGATCGATAGATGCATTTTTTTTCTTCTTTTTTTTTCTTTTTTCTGCCCATTCTGTTGGTTTTTGTCTTTTGCCCTTCTCCCCCGTCCCTCTTCTCAGCTGTTTCTCTTTCCCTCTTTCTTTCTCCCCTTCTTTCCCCCAGTCAAGTCTGTCCCGTATTCAGCAAGTGAAAATAAAATAAACAATAAAAGGTGAATCAAATGGACCATTACGGCAAGGCTGGGATGGTCAGTTTGGTAAAGTAAATCCGTTGGGCATCTTTCTTTGCCTTTAGACAACAATTCTGATGGCAAAAAATAAATTAAAATAAATTAAAAAATCTCTTTCTAAAAGCAAGAAAATACAAGGTTTCAAGTATTTGCAAGTATTTGCAATGTTGTCTTGGTACTTTGTGTTTTCAGATACATTGAATATGTTACTAATTAGCAAATAATTATTGTGTTTTCTATTTACAATTTACACAATGTGCAATCTTTTGTAATGATACTTTAATAATGTCTGTCATTGCAGACAGTAAAGCCTTGCTGCAAATGAGCAAAAATCATTTTCACACTGCAAACAAGTGCATTGTCAAAACAGCAATTAAGATGATAGGTGATTTATTTGGAGCAGGTTAAAGTGATCTCTTTTCCATCCATAAATACATCTCCCACCTGTACCAAAATATAATGATGCAGAAGTGCAAATGGGTCTTTTTGTGCTACAGTGTTTGATTCCAGTACTTCAAAGGGTCATAATGTTACAGCAGGGGCATGATGACATTGCATCTCCACAAAATCATAGTTGTCTGTTCACTCTTTTGGAGCAGATGAGGCTAAATCTGTATGCTAAACTAGAATAGTTCCACCACCTCAGGTAATGTAAATTAAATAAATAACCTGTTGAATTATTATACCTCTTCTAAGGTCCTTGTAGTTTACCTTAGTATTTTGACTTTATACTCCAGCTCCCGTATTTAAGAGGGAATATTTCTCTTTTTTTTTATTCCACCGAGTTTATCTGAGAACTATTACAGCATATTAGGACTTAACATCATCAACATGAAAACTTAACATCATACAGTTATCATAAGCTCAGCTCAGTGTATTTAAACTCGAATGTTGGTACTTTACTACAGCGGTCCCCAACCCCCGGGCCTCGGACCGGTAGCGGTCCATGAGTCGTTTGGTACCGGGCCGCGAGAGTTGAGGCTCAGGTGTGAAATGTATAGTTTTCAGGGTTTTTATCAATTTTCAGCGTTATTTTGTTATCGTTTTTATCGTTTACTTGGTTTTCCTTGGTCTTTTCACGTGTGCTATGAATAAATTTTCTTTTTTTCGGTACCGGTACTAGTTTTATTTTGTTGTATTTATCCGCGACACCTTAAAGACCGGTCCATGAAAATATTGTCGGGCATAAACTGGTCCGTGGCGCAAAAAAAAGGTTGGGGACCGCTGCTTTACTACAGGAAATGTGAGATGAGAGATGAGATAGCCTTTATTTGTCAGTTGCAGGTCTTTTTCCCGAAGATGACCGACCTTGCCGACCGTACATGCAATACACAAACATCACATTGGGGAGACAGGTCAGGCTAGGTAGCGAGGAAAAAAAACATTGAAATGTGTAACATGTAAACATGCTGAAGTACTGCAAAAAGGACATCTTTTGTGATCCTATTCTTCTTCTTTGGCTGCTCCATTTAAGGGGTCACTGCAGCGCCTCAACTGCCTCCATCTCACCCTGTCCCTTGCATTCTTCTCTTTCACATCAACCCTCTGATCTTTCCCTTTCTCTCCTTCTACATCCCTTGTCCAGTATATCCATTATCCCTCTGCACATGTCCAGACCTTCTCAGCCTTGACTATCTATCTATCTATCTATCTATCTATCTATCTATCTATCTATCTATCTATCTATCTATCTATCTATCTATCTATCTATCTATCTATCTATCTATCTATCTATCTATCTATCTATCTATCTATGCCCTCGCATGAATTGTAATTACCTATGTAATAAAGTATTAATGGGAACAATTTTTTATCATGAGTAAAGCATTCAATCAAGTTACGCAAATATATATTTAAATTTAAAATGTGGGAGTGAAAACAGAAAAATGAAGGTACATCAAGGGGTAAAATGTTCCCATTTCATATTAACTATTCAGACATGTTTCAAAGTCTAAAAGTTCTTCTAGACTTTATAATTATTATGTAAATGGGAAAGAATTTCTCTCCTAAATATCGTAATGTATTTATCTATAACTATATCTGCCATTTGTTTCAGCGTTCGTATTTTCATTTTCCCTACGTATGACGCGGGTTTGGCGCGGTAGTAGTTTCTGGCGACGAAAACATTTAGGACATATGTCACATGTAAACCGACCAATCAAATCGCTGTAAAGATTAAAAAGAAAAAAGAAAAAACAGCCCCCTCGTCTGCGCAGACTCAGTCACTGAGGAAGAGTCAGAGCTCGCGTCCCACAGAGGATTTCACGTCTCCCTAAAAAGGTACAAAATTGCCACTTTTTTGTATCGTTTCAGGTGTCATCGGTGGTCACAAGTTTAGTTTAACGCTATTAATAGTCGCTGTCTGTATTAGAATGTAAACGGTAAGCCTGTTTGGTTGGGGTTTACTTATGTTTTTGTGGTAACCGGCAAAAGCAAGCTAATCCGGCTAACGTTACCAAGTAGTAGTTAGCTTGGCAGCTTTATGTAAATGCTAACGTCAGCTTTTGTTTCATTGAGCACCTCTGGGCTCCCCTCGTGCGACTTTGAGTGACCACATTCACACTCACCCAGCCTATGAAAAGCTTCATTAGAGGCGGCTTAAAACACAAAACAAGTACAGTTCACAGGTTGACACATTCAGTGTAGTCTGATATTAAGCTATGGTTCTCTGCAGTCAGAGTACCATTGACAGATTAGGGAACTTGTATTGTAATTACGATGTTTTTGCTGCAAATTGTTAAATTAGAGTCCAGCGGACTCTTAGATGACCTGTGAAAGCTCATTTGGTTGAACACGAGCATGGGTATGTTTTTAATGGCACTTGTTGTTTTGTGACTGAATGGGAAGATTTAATGTACTTTCCCATACAGTGCAAGTTACTATCATGGGTCAGCTAAAATCATTGAAATCCACCTGGTCCCCTGTGAATGAGTTAACTTTTTTTTTTAAATTTTTCACAATAACTTTGCTATAATTAATGGGGCAGTATAAGGTTTAATATTTATATATATATATAGAGGACATGGGGATGTACAAAACAAGTGCTCTGCGAATGTCTGATCAGAAGTAAATGTGACTACAGCAGTAATGATCATGTAATACAGCATAATGATCTTTTCTGAATTCAAGCCTGTTAATTTTTGCCATAAAGTTCAAATGTTAAAGTTGAACCTAAGAAAAGGCGTCATTTTAGCACAGAGTATAAAATGTCCGCAGTGAGGACCTTGGTTTCCTGTCGGTTTTCTCATCTCTCTGCTGCAAAAGCAACCTGAATGAGAAACGTTTCCACTGACAGGTCATAAATTTTGTTGTGTAATGTGTGACCTAAGGCAAACGTGCTCCGTTTTTTTTACATAAAAAATGCTTGTGTTGCTCCCAAACACATCCAGGCTGACAAGTCTTGCTACTGCTGTTAAAGAAAGGTCAATTGTGCTCATTTCCTCTCCGACTTTTGTTGATGGTGATTCCTGATTATTCTGATTCACAGCTTCCTTTGCTTCCTTCTATTCATGGATTGAATTGCATTTGTGTTTCTGTGTATCTTTATGCATTAGCTCTTAGGAGCTCATCATCACCTGTAAAGCTGTATAAGTATCGGGTTGACGGGACTGAAGGAAGCGGCACGTCGTACGGGGAGCTGCCTGCTGAAATCGCCATGAGTTACAAACCCATTGCTCCTGCACCATCTGGCTCCAACCACACTCCACCAGGTACTTTAGGACCAGCTTTAATGTTGTGCAGTGCCGTTATTAGCATGTTGTCAGTTTCCTGTGGTGTGTATGTATAAAACAGTTCACACTGTGACTATGTTCAACAGTCCCATTGCCTTCATAAACCAGTGCTGCCCCACACAATATTTTATCAGTCATTAACAATACAGCATAATAGTATTATTAAACTATTTTTTAAGATTTTACATTTGAAACAAAATTGCTTGTGTTTTAGGTTCAGCCTTTAATGTGTTCTATCTCTTCTCTCCTTCTGGCCAGGGTCTTCTGTGCCCTCTCCCTCTCTTCCATCGTCGTCCAACTTCAGGCCAGCCTTCAGTGACTTTGGCCCGCCCTCCATGGGCTTTGTTCAGGTACAACAACAATTTAATTGCTCTGATACTTGAATACAGACTGCTTTAGTAAAGAGTTGTCATGTTTTTACTGAAGCATAGGTCACCAAACATGGATTTTCAACCACTCTGATTATGTCAATACTGGACCTTAACTGAGTAAATAAATTAAAAAAAACAACAACTTGTGTATTCACATACTTTTCACACTCATGTCCCAGCCTGGGGTTTGATTAAATTCACCTCTTTACTGTTACTGAATTATTTCTGAAAGGCGTGATAAAATCTGCTTTATTTGAAGCTGCACAGAAGTTTGTTTTTGTTCCCATACATCCAGCAAAAAGTGAAGCATTAGGAGTTAAACAGTTAAGTTTAAGTAAGTTAAGTTAAAGCATTACAACATACAAGAAGATACTATAGAAATGTCTATCAGTAAAGTCACCCTCTAAGGTAGTAGAAAAAAATGTGCCTTTCTGCACTACTTATTAGTGCTATATTGATTAAGTACAGTAAATATTGTTGGCAGTGGAAGGCGGTCACGGTTTGACTGAAGCATGTTTCATTAGCATAAATTGAAACCACTGAAGGGAACTTGATTTCAAAAGAGTTCTGAGAGGACATGGGAGCAGTTACATTATTGTTAGATGAGACAGTGAATACTTGAACACTACAATACTACATCATTGCAGTATTATAATTATTTCATCATTGTTACACAATGTTCCCTCTAAGCTGCGCGCGTGCGCAATTGCGCACAGCTGGCACAGTCTCTGTGCAGAAAAAATCTGCATTGCGCACAAAAAAAATCCTTACCTGAATTGAAATTAAAGTAAATACGTTAACAATTCTGTTTTATAGTGTTAGTCAGTGAGTGACTGGCTGCTCCCCTATGGGATTAGAACGATGCCACCTTATCCCATAGTCCAGCCAATGATGCGATTCACATTCGTATATACGCAGCTAATCAACGTCGTTGACAAGCTATGACAGCATCCTTCTGTGCCGACACTGGTGTTTTAGCCAGCAAAGCGGCGTGGCTGATGTGGAGTGAAGCCACATTAATGACAACGTGTACAACCATTGGAGATGTGAGCAGGACAGACGGGAAAAAGTCTGGACTTTATACCACTTTTTAAATTGTGTTGATAGGTCATGTGAAACCAGAGTTGTGATAAAAAAAGAAATATACAATGTTTGGTTTTCTTTCTTCCTTCCTGAAACAGTAAAAACAGCGTTTTATAAGGAAAATGCTCGAACGCAATCTCCGCCTGTTAGCAAAGACAAAACCAAAACACCCCCACTCTTTCCTATTGGTCGAAAAATGTACCATGTCGAGCAATCAAAACATGGCATTTAGTTGTAAAGAAACGGGAGGAAGTTTTAGAAGTTACGGCGGTTTTGAGATGTGAGTGATTTGGGACATTTAGCGCAAATCTTGTGTAGTTAGTGTGTAGTGTATTCAATAGTTTTGTTGTGTGTGTCAGAACTAAATGTTACAGGTGTTACAGGAGTGATGCATCTCCTGTTGTCAGGCCTGCAGGTATCAGGCTTTTGATGTTCTCCTTTATCATAGTGGACAGAAATTATTTTCTTGGTGGCACAAATAATTTGTGTGGCATCAGATTTGATGCAGAACACCTGATTGTTCTGTAAATAGTGTGAAATGTTTGTTTAAAAAAAACCTTTTAGGTAAACAGCTGCAAAAAACTTTGTTGTTTGCAAAACTCAGTTACTTTTTTGAAGAAGTAACTATATAATTAATTGCCCAGCATTGGTCTTTATATACTGTATTTTGCAGACAGAGAGTTACAGGACTCTCACCCAGACCACAGACTCAGACTCATAATAAAAGTCAGAGCTTTATAAAAAAAATAAAGTTGTGTTTTCAAAATTGGAGTTCAAGTTATTTGTACTTCCAATAGTGTTAACATACTACACAGGTCATGAACAAGATTTCTTTTAAATTTTCATTGTAAGTGGGCTAAAGCAGTTAATTAAAAGTAGTCTAACATAAATGTAAATGCTGTAATTTGATTATTTTAATAAACCATGTAACTTGGATGGATTCGATGCTGGCGTGATCACAGTGCACAAGTCTGCTGTTGCTCACAGTGGTCCAAGGGTCCGCTCAGGGAGTTTGTGTGTTCGCTCAGACACATGAAAAATTACAGGGAACATTGTTGTTACATCTGCTGTAAAAAGCAAACATATTTTTCATGTCATTCTACAAAAAAAGAAAAAAAATCTACATTTTTTCATTCATGTCTGGTGTGTATGTGGAACTGTGACATGACTAACGTTTTTTACTACTTTCCCAAACAGCCTGTGAAAGTGTCCCAAGGGTCCACCTACAGTGAGCTCCTGTCTGTCATTGAGGAGATGAGCCGTGAGATCAGGCCCACGTACGCAGGGAGCAAGAGCGCTATGGAGAGGCTAAAGAGAGGTATGTTTTAGTAGTCAAAAGTGCATGTCAGTAGGATTCAGATCATTGTTGTTGTTGTTTCGGTGTTTGGGGGGTGGGGTGAAGTTTTTTGTTTTTTTAAATGCATCTATTATGCAAATGGAATCAGAGGAAGACTGGTGAACTGTTCACTTGCCTTAGCTCTTTGGTGAATGTGGATTTCACACAGCTTATTCTGAAAATGCTTATTTACTAGCTGCAGTAACAGTGCTCTGTTATTATCCTTTTATATAAAGAAAATTGTCTCTGACTCCAGCTGAAGACTTAAAGCCCAATAAACACATTTATAAGAAATTTGCCAGGTAAAGCCCCCCATGACAGCTGGAAGTTATCACAGTCAGTTATCCACTAAGACACATTTGTCAAAGTGTGGGGCACAGTGAAGAATTTAGTGAAACTGAGTTGCATACATGCATTTAAAAGATAAGGTTTGTCACATGACTGTGCAGTCCTGTGAAACTATAAGTACACTCTATTATTTGGTAGCTTGTGTACATTTAGCAGTAATAACTAAAAATAAGTTCTCATTTTCTGTATGGCTGAGTTTCATATCTTTGGAGTAATGATCCCACTCTTCTTTACAAAGCTGCTTCAGTTCATTGAAGTTTGCAGGGATTTGTTCTGTACCTCCACCACTCTGATAGTTCAAGACAGATGTTTGTGCTGATATGCTGTGTTTGATTTGTGTTGTGCTGTGCATTACCCAGAATATCTCCACTTTAGTCTTGTGTGTCCAAAATGCATCATTCCAGAAGTCTTGTGTATCCACAGTATCTACACCTCCTTTGGTCTTATTGTAGAACAGGATCAGTTGTGCTTTTTTTCCCTTCTCTGGTATTTTCATCCACCATTTTGTTGAGTCCAGATTTGTGCATCACAAACCAAGAAGATCTTTAGGCCATACTCGACGGGCTTGTTTGGATTATATTGTAAAAATCTGAACCTTCCCGTGAATGGCACAAGCGTTTGTCTACAGTGACACAATCACTGGGGATAAACTGTGTGTTAGTTCTTGTTGTGTAAAATAACCTAAGTGGTTGCACTCTTTGTGGTCCACAAAAATATATTCCTGACACTCACACTTTGTAAGAATATAGGGTAATTCCATAGGAAACAAATGCAGGAAGTTTGGGGTAAAAACACAAAAACTAGAATTTTATTAAAAGTATAAAAGGAAAGTTAAAATTTTAAATGGCATGATAGCCAAAAAGTGTTTTTGAGGTATAGCTGGAATATGAAATGACAGCAACTTTTCACTAATTAGGTAAGAAAACAACATTAGCGGGTCTTCTTTGAAATACTTTTATGGGTTAAATCAACTCAGTTTTCTTGGTTAATGAGAGACCTCTAACTTGGCAGTAATGACTGTTGCGTTTGTTGTATTTGAGGTTTTTTTAAATTTCTTTATTTTTTTGTAAACTTGCCTTGTGTTTGTGTCATACAGGTATAATCCATGCCCGTGCACTGGTCAGGGAGTGTCTTGCAGAGACGGAGAGAAGCGCCCGCACATAACCTTTTGGACAAATCCCTCCACCTGGCACTGTTTTTCCTGTGACACCTGCCCACATCGTGATCCCCATTCGATGTTTTATAACCTTTTTTTTTTTTTTTGTTATTATAAATTAAATCCTTCCTCTTTCCACTGGCTTTTTAGAGGTGCATTATGCCCCCTTGTATCTGTTCACAGCATTTCCCCCTCGCCCATTTTGGTAAAGACAAACTTTCTGCAACTCGTTGGGCGTACGCAAACAGAAAATTTTATATCTATTTTAAAAATGTGGGGAATTTCAGCACATTTTTAGGTCAAGCTGGGGATATCAAAGTGGATGGGAATGTTTATATTTGTTCAACAATGGGATTTGACCAAGAAAGTTGACTTTTTTAAAAGATGTCCCCACTGCACCAGTGCTCCTGTGTCGATTTTGAACATCCAGTTTTCAACCCATGAGCATTTTCTGTTATTCTGTACATCTTGAATATCCTCCTGTTCCTTTCACCCTTGTTTTGTTTTCCATATTTTGTAAACACACATCGGATGTTTCTCATTCCCAAGAACTCTGTATATCTCATGTCAGTTTGTTAGTATGGAAATTTTGTAAACCAGATTTTTGAGATTCGGTATGTATAAATAAAAAAAAAAAAATCACAAAAAAACTGTAAAATGCTTTTTAGGTTTTTAAGATGTTACAGTAGGTTTTATCAAACAAATGTGACTCAACATCTTTGAATGGAGTGTTTTTTGTTTTTATAAAAGTAGTTGAAATGTTTATTGACCTTGGAAATAGTGTTTTGACAACATACTTGGCAGATTTATTTCTTTATTTTTAGGAAATTAAACTCAACGGCCTTAATCTAGAAAACGTTTAAAGAGCAAGGACAGTTTGTTTTTTTTCACTCAAGACTTCTGATTGATAGAAAACATCCAAATTTTTTTTTTTAAATAAATCCAGCTCTATAGGCCGTATTTAACAAAACACAAAGCTGAGGATAAACACAGATTTATTTACAGTTCCACAATCACAACCTCAATAACATGTCACTGCAGGCAAGCTTGGGCTAAATGACGCACTGCTTCACATGAACAGTAGAGTAGCTCTTTCTAAGCAAGTGAATGAGATACTGTGAGTTTGCGCAGAGTACATCTTGACATAAAAATAAAGGTAGTATTTAGTACATACGTGAAATAAGTACACAGTAGAAAGCAAAGACAATGAAAGTGTTTTATAAGATTGTCGCAGAGGTTACGTTTCATGGCCCACGTATCATGTAGTCATGGTGATTCTGCTGTGACCATAATAGAAAGGGGGTGCGAGGCAAAGATGAGATACATGATTGTCCAAAAAAACAAGATTTTCTGATCATTTTGATCCTGGTAATGGGCTCCCAAATTGCAGATAAGTTGATCATTAAAAGGAAAACGCTCCCTTTAAGAAGGTAAATGGAAAAAAAAAAAACCTTCCTTTAAATTAATATTACAGACTGAATTAATGGCTGTGCCTTACATTACAGTCCTCTAAAAAAACTGGGTTTTCACTTTAAATTCCAGCTACAACATAAACATTTTCAAATCAAAATCTTAATTTAACATTTAGAGGACTAAAGCTGCAATGCAAGTTTTGTTTGCGCATCGACCCGTGGCTGGGTGTTTGGCTTGGATGGAATAAAAGTGAAACGCCGAGCGCACCGACTGTTTCTCTCCTCCATCTTGAAATTAACAGGCATCCTCTCGAGTCCAACTCATCGAGACTTCAACCCTGCAAGAAGGAAGGAGTATAACACGCTTCATTAAAACACAATACGACTTACTTACAAAACAAGCTCCTCACTTGCGGGCCTGTGAATATGATCAGTGCAATTAGGAAAAACTCAAACTGCACTGACTGTAGTGGCAGTAGCTGGTGGCGTGTTGTAGTTGAACAGGTCCTTGTAGCGACCCTTTTCCTCCTTCTGTTTGGAGCGGATCCTCTCCTCCATGGTTTTCAGCTCCTTGGCCACAGACGGTCCCAGAGAAGGATCCAGTTCCAAGAGCTTCGCGAAGTCGGCTCGCGCCTCCGTCTCGTTCCACACAGCAGCGTGGGCTTTAGCGCGCTTGTAAAGGGCCTTTACGTTGTCTGTTAGGAGGAAGAACAGCTATTCAAACTACAGCATTGGTGACACAGGGCAGGGATAGCTCAGTAGGTAAAGTGGTTGCCCATGATTGGAAGGTCAGGGGTCGAATCCACTGAACGGCTACCCTGAGGTACTCGTGAGCAAGGTACTGTAGCCACCCACTGCTCCTCGGGCGCTGCACTGGTGGCTGCCCACTGCTTCACTGGGTGAATGGGTTAAATGCAGAGGAGTAATTTCTCTACAGAGACTAACACATACACATCATTATTAGATAGGAGCTCAACTGGCTTGTTATCCATCATAATTTGCAAATTATTGTAATGTGTGACATGCAGAAAGAACGTTTTTTCTAAACCTAACAAGAATTTAAATCCACTGAGAAGTCGAGGAGGCCCGAAAACACTCGTTTTATTAAAATCTGACTACCACAGTAGCAGGAGGAGCAATTCTTGTGCCTTGCCATCACATCAATCCTTCGGACGGATGAGCTAACGAGAATAGCAGCGTCCAATAATATTAATGACAGTGAGACGCTTTTCCATGCCATAATAACCCTGAACAACTGCACAGTTCACTTGTATGGCATGAGATATAGTTTAGTGTTTGTATGTGCAGAGGGCAATTGTGAAGCAATCAGCTGTCACAAGTAAAATAACCTACGTATAATGATTTATTTTATTATGCTGAGCACCCTTGTGTTGGTGATAAAACTCCCAAATGGTAAAGAATAAATGCCAAAAATAGTAACAGTATTTTACCATTTTAATATAGAAATGAAAAAAAAAAAAACAAGACTAATACGACAACCACAACTGATACGATCAGTCAGGTTCAGGCTGGTTTCTGCGTCTGTTCAACTTTCTGTGTAATACCCCGGAGTGGATCGGAGGACATGGGCATGACATCGATGCGTGGTTGCATCTGTGGCCACGAGGTGGAACCAGGTGATCCACTGACCCAGCTCCAGACCTAAGCCAGGAGGTGCGACTTATCTTTGACGATGAGGCTAGTAGTTGTGGCGGTGTCAGAGTCAAGCGTAAGAGGGGTAAATAATTGAAGTTATGCAATCTGCGACAACTTTGACAAAACTGACTCTAACAGAGTCACATTTGTTTAAAAAAAAAAAAAAAAAAAAAGATTAAAAGATGTATTTTACCAAGTTTCTTAGCAACGATGATGTGCCACAGAAAGGCAAAAGGGAGAAAGCAACTAATGCTGTATTATAAGCAAGACGCTACAGGGCTCTTGAGTGCGACCAATTTGGTCGCAAATGCGACCAAATTTTTCAGTGGTGCGACTAAAAAAAAAAAACCATTTGGTTGCACCTGTGCGACCAACTGTTCAGGTAGCAAAAAAAAAAAAAAAAAAAAAAAAAATCTGCAACGTTCCCTGTGGTCAACAACAGACACACATTTTGCCCCTATCGTGGAATAACCTATCAGAGATAGTAAGGGGCGGGACCTCTCTGATTGGCCGTGGTCCAGTTGAAAGTGCAGGTGGAAGTGGGAGGTGAGTAGCTTGAATAAAGCGATATCAATTCATTAAATCCTGAATCGACTTTTAAATATAACTGTGTTTTGCCAGAAACGCCAGATTCTCAGATTAAAGCTCACAAAACCATTTCAACAACAACCAAACAGCAAATGAGAGCAGGTACACGGATTCCACACAAAGACGTAAACACAGAACGACCCGACGCATCAGAATCAACTCTGTCTTTCTCGGCTTTCTCACCCGACGGCCCGTAGACGGACACGCTGTCGGAGCTTAGCGATTCTGATGCGTCCGTTCCGCGCTGTGATAACGTCTTTTTGAAAACCGGAATCGAATGGATTATAGAAATCAGTGATGATACCCAGCCCTAGTGAGCAGCCTAGGCACGACAGAAGTGGATGTAGCTGCAATAGGAAAAGAACTATTGCTAACTTTTCTGTTAAGTTAAGGCCTGATCCGTCTGAAATTCATAGCCAGTGCTCTGACACGGTGTCATCAATCTTTGAATGCTGAAAAAGCACAGTGTATCCAGAAAAACACATTATATTATATCAATTATTATAAAATTTGTGTGCCCCTAACTTTTGTGCCGGTACGCCTAACTTTTTAAAGTTAGGCGTACCGGTACGCCCATGGCAAAAAGTTCGTCTAGAGCCCTGCGCTAACGTTTAAGTGGTGTCATCCGTCAGCAGTGAAATTGGTGCAAACTAACTAAATTTGAGTCATGCAGCCTTACTCTCGTATTTGAAGAGAAGGGACGAGCAGTGTTCGATGACCTCGTAATACTGGCCCTCGAGCAAGAGGCACTGACAGTAGTTGAGAAGCAGTGTTGTGATCATCCCGTCCAACTTTAACCAACTTTCATCTCCAGGTTGCTCCTGAATAAAAGATTTCACAAAGTATTAACAAAATGACAAGAGACACAAATCTTAATTCCACTTGAAAACATATTCAAGGAAGGAAATGTATGACAGCAATGTGTCCATGGTTATCAGTGCACAAAATGCATGACTGTCCCCCAACCTTGATCTGTAGGTTTTTAAGGCAGGCGATGCCATTGTAGTATTTGTCTCTGGCCTCACTGATGTGGCCTTCTTTGAAGAGCTTGTTGCCCTCCTCGTGGATCTGAGGCACAAAACTGAGTTTCTCTTTATCCGTCATGGCCCACACATCCAGCTGGAATGACCCGGGAGGAAGAACCTGGGCAGGTAGAGAGACACATGAAGTATATTTAGTATATTTGGCACCTACTAATGGAATATAATGAGTGTATTTACTGAGGAAGAAATTTGAAAAATATATATTTTTCACTAGTATTTTCTTTCCTTTTTCATGATCCCATGAAAAGCTTGAAAATATTTCATAATATAGATTAAACAACTTTACAGTTAATACAAAGTTAATACAGGCTGAAACAACTATTTGATTTATAGCTAATTAACTGAAAATTATTCTAATAACACATTTTTACAGTACCAGCTTTTGACAAGTGAGATTCTGCTGCCTTTTAGCTCATTTAGTCATTGATCTACTTAATGGATAACGTAATGATAATAAAATAATAATATTATCCTTCACATTTAAAAATCTGACAAATCAAACATGCAGAGCTACCTGCTGTGGTGACGTTTTGTGAATAAAAAAAAAAAAAGCTCTATTAAGTTTGGACTACTGGTAAGATCAAACAAGCATAATTAAGGTGTCACTTTGGACTAACAGCACAATCTTTAATGGCCTAATCAATAAAGAAAATACAAAAATATATATGTACAAAAACTCAAGTACTGTGTTGGTGCTATTACTGGAACCCAACCCAGCACCACCATTGATGTTGCTCTCCTTCCTGCTCACCTCCAGCAGCTCGATAGTAAAGACAAGTGGCTGTGGATTGGCTTGGAGATGATCCAGGTCCTTGTGGCCCAGAGAGTGGTGCGAGTGGATCTGGGCAATGCCACAACAGTGCCTCTGGCCTTCCAGAGGGTCCTTACCAACACTGATGTTTCTTAAGGACTGGGACACAAGCGGATAAAGTGCTGTGTGCTGAGGAATGAGACAGAGATACAATCAGCCCTGAGGAAGAACGAACTGTTAAACCAATCAATTCCAGTATCACCAGCTTACCAACCTTGGTGTCACAGGTAAATTCTGCAACTTCTCCTTCTCTCATAGTGATGACCAGTCTTTCCCACACAGCCAATTTAAACTTTTTGCCCAGGATGAGCTCCATGGGTTTACTGCGGCCCCCCATGGTTCTGGAGTCATCCAGCACGGTGCCCTCACACAGGCTGGTGCGGTAGTGAAAGACCACCTGATCATAAAAAGGGAAATGGTGTTATTACCTAAAAGAAGGAAGAATTAGCACCCCCAAATGACATATCTGTAAAGGTCTGCGTTGTATCACACTGTGACCAATCACAAAAATGAAAAATTGACTGACGTGAGAGCTCGACGAATCAGAATTTACAAACACAGGCCGTCCTGTTCCCGCCCCTATCTTTCCATCAGATGAAACAGAGGGAGGGGGGGGGGAAACGAACCAGGCCTAAAACGATCCTAACCCCGTCTACTACTGTATCACCATAAATCGACAAAACACTCTAGCTTGTCGGTGATGTGTGTACACAGAAGCGTCCGATACAGCAAAGACTCGGACTGACTCGAGTCCAAAGTGTTAGCAAAGGTATAAACGCCGATAGCATTAGCTAACGTACCTCGTCGCGTTACTCAGACTAAAGCCTGGATTGAACCCGATCAGTCGCTGGGTCCCACCTTACCTTAGTTCCATTGGGAAAGGTCGATAAGTCTCCTTTACCGGGACTGGTTAATTTCTTTTTAATTCCCTCCGCGAGAAGCTTGCGAGCCTCTTCCTCCATCCTCGGTCGACTCTCAGTTCACGAGATATCACGATCTTTCGCGAGTGCTGTCGTTTCGTAAGACGTCATTAGGGGCGTCATCTAGCGCGAGCTTTTCGTTTTAAAAGAAAAACAGCTGTAATGGTTTACAATTGTAGATGCTCAGAAACAAACACGCAAAATAACGAAATAAATAGATTAAAAAGATTATTATTTACCTACGCTTTTATTACATTGATATTACCTCCTGGTAAGAACAGTCCCGATGTCGCCAGATGATGGCGCTCTCGAATATCGGGATAATGCAACGTATTTGTTTTAATTACAAACACACACAAAACGTTTCATATGTTTTTACTTTTTATGAGTTCTCTATGTACATTACTGTGCAAAAGTCTTGAGCCACCCCCTCACCTTTTTATATTTTCTTTCCGAGGAGAGAGACTTAATTGTGTCTTGCAGGTCTTTCAGAGATTTTCTTTAGACATTGGCTGCTTTTTTCTTTTTTTTTTTAAAGTTTTTTTTACTCATTTTCAGTCCAGACCTTGTACCTTACAATTTTTAGAGGAATGTTTGTTTGTTTGTTAAGTAACTTAACACTGACCCACAAATCATTCAAGCACAAAACAAATCCAGTGAAGACTTGACACAGGACCTGAGAGATTCTTAATAGAGCCATCTACTGTTGACTGAAGACTCATCAGAAACTGTCTAACTGGAAGGGTGGCTGTCAGGAAGCCATTCTGAAGGAAGGAGACCAGAGAGAAAAGGCGGAGGTACAGTCATCTGTAAAACACAGCGAAGCCTCTGTCGTGGTCGGTGCATTTCAGCCAGTGATGTTGAAGATCGTGCCACATTTGATGGGAATATGAACACAGAAAAGTGCCATCAGATTTTGACCCACCATGCAATATAATCTGGAAAGCATCTGATGGGCAACAGCTTCATTTTCAGCATGACAGTTATCTCAAACACACTGCCAGCAGCATACACACCATGCTTATCTGTTATTTCTCCTCCTCTGTGTGGATGTGAAAGTCTGCAACCCATTGATTTCCCACACTCTACCTGCTAGCCTCCGGCAGATGGACTTCATCATTTTTGTGAATTACCACTATTTTTTCTCATCATAATGGTCCAAACATTGTAGCTTCATACAGAGTGATCATCAGTGCAGATCACCAAGAACCCTGTTATTTTTAAGAAAGTGCTACCTTACTCCTGGCTCAGCAGTTATCTGACCAGTATGACAGGAAAGCAGCAGAACCCAAGTGTCCTTCATTGGGTTTGTTATTATTGCTGTTATTTCTTTTTAAAACTGGGATCACTGGAGATTTAGATATTTAGAATAATCTATTGTCAATTTAAATGGAAATAGTTTCTGTTTATTGGGTCCAATTGCTCTTTTTAAGAGTCAATTAAATCAACCCTGAACATTCAAGTGCTTGTTTAGCTTACTTTCATATGCACACTCTACAGAGATTAAAAGCCTGCTGGTTTGTCATACTCATAACTGGTCTGATCAGGCTTGAAGTACCAAACCAGTGGCAGTATATGTAGCACAGTGCTGCAATTCAATTCATTCTAATAGATATACTGTGATTCTAGCCATAAACCCATCTGTCCTAGAGTAACACCCTATTAGAAACACCACATTCACTAAGGTATAAGCATCCAGAGTAATGTTTGAAATGTTGGAGACTCATACATCTTATGCATTTTTACTAGATGTGTAGACTTTATATTTTTATATTGTTTTAAGGTTAAATGAATAAAAGAAAGTGCAGGTTTATCAGTTTGCTTTAAAAATGTACAAGGATCAAATCAGGTGTCATGTCTTATCTGATCTGGCCACTTTTTGAATTATGGCAAATGTGAGCTCTGAAAACTTGTTCTAGCTCTTTTCTGTAGTACTGATTCTCTCTTCATCTTCACCTCTCCACTACCTCTGTTTTTTAATGTGCATGCCACATGCCTCATCTTCTCTATTCTCACCTGCTCTGTCCTGTTGTTGCTTCTGCTCATTAAAAAAAGATGTGATCAGCATATGCTCCTCCAAATCTTACCAAATTTCATTTTATTGTCCTATCAATTAATACTCTAATTAATATGATGTTTATTTATGTGAAAAACAAATTAATGCACTTTGGAATTGTTTTGTAGATTTAACAGAGGGAATGGCATCAAATCATGTGTGTTAATCACAGGCTTAAAATTGGTTCTTTGCTTAGTTGTCTGTTACAGGTAGACCTAACACTGACTGATTTAGGTGCCTTTTTATGCTTGAATGATTCATAGGTCAGTATTTTAAATAAAAATCTATAAAAATGGTTAGATACAAGGACCGGTCTACTGCTCAAGACCAGTGTCTCTAAGCACATTTTTAATTTAAGCTGAATGATGAGACTCCTCCAGGGCAGTAGGTCCAAAAATGTTATCTACTATTTTTTTTTTTTACTGTTTTAATTAACTTATTTTGTGGTGCATTTTGTAATATTTGCCAGCATAATGAAAATAGCCTTTTTGTTATATTTGTGACTAAAAATTTTATGTTAAAGTATTCTACATGTTTCATTTTACATTACTGTGAAATATAACCATATACCATCCAGAAATGATCACTAATTGACTTTTGCAATGTGAAGTTTATTAGTTTTTTTTAGTGTGTGCTCAAATATGGGACTTTTTCATATTTTAAGGCAATAGGATTTTTTGATGTATCCCGGTTCAGATCAAATTTCAGGCTTTTATCCTTAATAGCTTGTTCAGACAGGTTCAAACACGGCCTCAAAATCTGAAAAAGAAACATGCTGGAAGCAGGTCAATGGACCATTTAAAAAGAAAGTATTACATTTAAATTGAAAGTAAATTTAACAGCAATTATTACATATATCCAAACTTTGGACCATGAAATTGTATATAACAAATATATGTGTGTGTGTATGTGTGTGTTTGTGCAATCCTAATGCTTCTGTTAAATAGATTTGATCCATCAGCCTTTAAAAGCAGACCCAAAGCTACTTCTCAATTAGCCTTACAAATTGAATAAATGCGTAATACCTTTCAGAACAGTGGATGAATAGAGTGAGTAAACACGTTCTTAGAACCAAGAAATAGCAGAAGGTCAAAAATAGATTTCTCTGAAAAATGCACTCAATAACAGATGCAGAGGTAAATGCCTGATTTTGAACAATATAACATCTACATTTTAAATATATATTGTGAAATATATCATGATTTAAAGGAATGGCTTTTCATTAAAACCAACTGACACAAATTAAAATATACAACATTTTATTGTAATTTCACAGTCATCTTTCACTTAAAACAGAATACACAGGCGAGACGGTGGTCTTTTTGGTATACACATACAGTAATGTCAGTTCATGGAGTGGAAATATAGTGAAGGCGCTGAGTGGTAAAAGTAGGAGTGGTCAATATGTCAAACAAACCAAAAACAAAGAAAAACAACAAAAAACAGGTCAATATATCTTATGAGTGTCAAAATACCATTAATTATAACATAGTTGAAAGAAATGTAGTGAACATGTCTGGTCACATGAAATTTCATTTTTCAAAATAAGGTAGGTAGAACAGTTTGAAGCCTCTTCTACCACGGACTGCACAGCTGATGTAAATCACATGGTACACTGCGGGCGAACACACAGAATGGCAATATTAGCATTCATCAAAACAAAGCTTTGCACATAAAAAGACAAGTAAAAGGTTTAAGAGATAAAATGAACAAAATTACCTCCAGGGATAAACAGAAGAAATCCAGGAATGAAGAAAATAGCACTTGAAATACCTGTGGGGACAGTTTTATCAGCTACAGTCAAGAGAAAACACACACAACGCTTTGAGTTCTTAATTAGATTAAGAAAGTACTACTTAACTACCGGTCCATTTAACATTTACATGCTCTGAAACAGCCAGAAATGCTAAGTTAAATTAGAGGATTGATGAAGTTTGCCTGTACAGTAAATCTGAAGCTACAGCTGCATAAATATTGAAAATGACTAACTACTCTTTTGACAAGATTAACACGTTGTTGTTGGAAATCACTGCTTAGTTTTCTAACAACATTAATAAAAGGTGTGAACAAGAAGGTGAAAAAGTATCTTATGATTATAAATTATGTGGCTGAAAGGAAGGCATAAAAATGGAGAAATGGTAAATGGCCTGCATTTGTATAGCGCTTTTCTAGTCCATAGGACCCCAAAGCGCTTTACACTACATTCAGTCATTCACACACTGGCGATGGCAAGCTACATTGTAGCCACAGCTGCCCTGGGGCGCACTGACAGAGGCGAGGCTGCCGGACACAGGCGTCACCGGGCCCTCTGACCACCACCAGTAGGCCAACATGGGGTTAGTATCTTGCCCAAGGATATTTGACATGCAGCCAGGAGGCAGCCTGGGATCGAACCACCGACCTTCTGATTAGTGGCTGACCTGCTCTGCCACCTGAGCTACAGCCACCCCAGAAATGGACACCAGAAACAGCCAAACTGCAAATTCCTAATATATAACCATCAATATCGATGGTACTTTCACTTTAGTTAGGCAAAATTTAAGTGGTGGTATCAAAGATTTCAGCTGTAGCTCAATCTGTGATATTTGCAGCTGCCTGTGGGAACAGCAAACCACATTTATAACTACAGCTCACAGAATTTTGTTGTAATTTTCATAAACAAACCAGGAAATAATTGGCCTCTTTCCTTCACTATGTGATCTCATTTTATGTTGCACATGAAAGGAGTCTGAACAGTGTAAAACACTTGAAAAAAGAATGCTTGCACAGCTGGGCTGCACTTACAGACTTTCTGGTTATAAGCAAAAGGAAAAAATAGTGCATACTTTACAACATTTTAAAGTACATGTCTAAAAGTACATGTCTAAAGGCCCCTATAATTAGATGGAATTTTATTGGATTTAATTTAAAACGACACTGTAATTAGATTTACCCACAAATACTTAAAGGTAGTTACACAAGAATAAGGGGGTAACGAGTCAGTTTTTCACACGAATTATACTGCAAGTAAATGTAAGTAGTGTGTAAGTAATTTTAAGTAAGTAAGCAATTTAGTGGGAAAACAAACAGACAAGCTTGAGCCATATTATGCAGCGGCTTGATCTTGCCTAACTTGTTTTCTACAAAATTACTTATTTAAAATTACTCATGCAGTACTTAAAAACGTACTCTACTTAAATTTACTTGCAGAGTATAATTTTGCTTTGTTTCCTGTAAAAATCTGGCTTGTTACCTTTAAGTATATAATTATATTGTAATTTCAAATTAAATACATTGAATTCCTTTTAGTTACAGGGTAAATACTCTCTTTGTGATTATAAGGTGTTACTAAATAATGCAATACTTGAGCCGTATGCACAATTACTATTATGCTAGTTCATTTGGAGGCAGATGGTGACTTAGCAGATGTACATTTTAAAGAAAATCTTAAAGGGGTGAGTAGAATAATTCATCAACTAATGTATGACAAAATAGCACAGAAGTTGATGCAGATGTGATTAATAATGTGTTGCTAACTTTCAAAATTCTCTACTTAAAAAAAAGGGGGTAAGAGAGCTCCCCCCCCACCCACCCACAATTCTTGTGGTGATGATGCTCAAGAAAAGGCTTGGGAGCAGTGATAAGAGCATGAATTGCTCTGAACAGGACTCGGGGTTATGGAAGTATGCCCAGTAAACTTTAGATAACGAAAGTTCTTAAGCAGATTTTACAGCTTAATTGCAGAGATGCACCTGCTCCTGTAGCTACTTATGAAAGGCAAATTGATCTAATCTCATCTATTTTGACTCTGGTGACATTTTCTTAATATGTTGTGGGTGAGCTCATCCCAAAGAGCACATTAATTGCTTGATTTCTGCCTCAAGCTGGAGAGGAGACACTCTATACAAAAAAAGCAGACACGACTAATTTAAAGTGCCTAACTCGCGGTGAGCATTTGAAGCTGATATTCGTGGAATGTGTTGACCAATTTAATGGGAGGTGCTGATTTTTGTAAAGGGGAAAAGCAAGGCTCATTTGATCTGAAAAGACTTTTTAAAACTTGCCTGACAGACTTTAATTCATTATGAATCCTGGTTGTACAGCCAAAGAAATTCTGAATAACAGTTCTGAACATATAGATACTTGATAAAATGCGCTGGGTTTGGACAGAAATACAAGATGAGAAGTATTGAACACTCAGCTTTTTAGAGGTTTGGAGGCAGAAAAATCAAAAGGGACACTACTAATCAAAGACAAGGCAAGAGAGGTTCAAGATAGTTAAACATGTGACACACAGAGCCACTACCGGGCCCAGCAGACCTCTGCACTATATGGAATGTGAAGTGTGATCTCATTCAATACAAACTTATCGCAAGCATGCAGTCAGAGCATTGCACTAGGGCTGCACACTTAACCAAATTTGAAACTCAATCACAAACATGATTGACCAGTGCTGCAAATGCTTGTTCTGTCAATTGAGTACAAAGCAAAAGTAAATCAAGCGCCCCTTAAATCAGTGCCTCATCACGTGCCTGCATAAATAACGAAATTCAAATGTCTGGTAAGGCAGAAGGTGAAGAGCTTGCTCCTTGAAGCAGATCCTCATCTGCTGTTTGGTAATACTTCAGATTTAGCACAAGAGATATTAACCAAGAATACTTCATACGCAAGGAGTTTGCACTGCAAGGCAACACGAACTAAGTTATTCAACCACCTGCAAACACACCACAAGAGTATATGAATAGATGAAGGCCAAGAAAAACAATGCAATGTTTGCTAACATGAATCATCCAATGTCAGCTCATGTCCATAAAAGCAAGGGTGGATACGACACATCACAGTATCCACCCAGCTCACAAAGACATACCGAAATCACCAACCAATTGAATTCCATTTGGCCAAAGATAGAAACACAGTGAGTAATGGAGGGTTCAGAAAAAATGGTCAACTTACTGGAAAAAAGATATTTTATTTCCACAAGATTTTTCCAATGTGGCAAAGCCTGTCCTGTCTGCAAAACATTGCAGGTATAATGTGGAGGGATACACAGCTGTGGACTACTATGAACTTTATTCACACCCATACTACACTTACAATGATCTAACTAAAGATTTCCCTGACAGTAAGAAACAGTGATTCTTGTATAGGTTTGTTGCTACATTACAAACATTCTGCTGACAACATTGTGTGTAGTAACAATGCGTAAGCTTGAAGAAGTTATTTTAGAGGACAAGTAGAAGTTTTAGGTGTTCTAGGTGAACTTGTGATCACCGTCTACAGCCTAAACCTTAAGCCATCTGTCATTTCCAAGTGCAAATGCTCCTTCGGTTCCCAGAAACTGAGGGACTTTTCAGCTGAATTTAAATTATCAGGGTGGCTGTTCCCCCAGGTGTAACCATAAAGTAAAACCTCCAGGCATCCAAGAAAAAGAGGATTTAAAGAGGTTCAGTGGAGTTTGAGGTTAGCGGGAAGTCGGCCAACTAGTTGCTACAAAGATTATGCACCATGTTATCATTTATTTACAAAACCCCCCAAAAATGTTCAGATGCTGAAGATGCTGAGCGAGGGTTAAATTGTTCTCAACAAAAGCAGATGCTGACTGAGACAAACCATCATGGCAAGTCTGAGATGACCCCTATGCACTAAGGTCAGTCAGCATGAAATATTTGCACTTTTCACTTTCAAGTGTAGGACAGTTATCTACCATGGATATAATAAAGCCACCGGTTGCTAGGGAAACATGTGTTTTCTGACTGGTTGGCAGTGGTTGTTGGAGGAGATTGAAAACCTCAGAGCGACTACTTTGGCTGGATTATCACCTTAATTGTCATAAGGCGGTACAAAAAACAAAGAAACAAGCAAAAAAGGCCCACTGTACATGATTCTTGTTATGATTCTGTCACTCCAGTCGTAAAAGCAGACAGACTGTGAGATCTGGACTAAGAACTATACTGTCCTGTAGCAGGCAAGGACTATGGCAGCTTTCTGTGTGTTCTTTTGTGTGTCAAGATAACACAGAGATCCTCCCACTTGTGGGAAAGCACACCAGCACTAATGGACTCTAATAAAAACATTCCATTCTGAATTATACTATTTAATCCACTATATAAGTCCTGCATTCATTCATGTTTGGTCTGTTTATGATTTGAAAGAAGTTGAGAAGTGACGCGCTTCTTTGTGTATGCTTGCATTTGGACTAACATGCATTTCTAAAAAACAACAACAACAGTCTAAATGCTTTGCATGTCAATATTTTATCTTCCTTACCTGCACTTGGATTGAGCTGTATGACAATACCTGTGAAAATAAGAGCTAAAACAAAAACAGCACAAACATTATAGGTTTGAAAGGTTCTGTTTTTATTAGTTTGGTTATTCCGGCAATAACTCTGTCATAATCTGTTGATCAGTGCAGGGGGACAAAGTTCACTGTGCAAAGTGCCAAGACTATCATTGCCTGACACAACACGGAACAAACTACCTGGTGTAG